>NW_024429180.1:14905761-15550405 GCF_017639785.1 Mesocricetus auratus | reverse complement strand
ATGAGATTTAGTGCACAGGCCTCTTTGCAGAACTGCACCTGACCTCATCCTGGATACCAGGCTTAACATAGAATACTGGCTTTATAAATATTGGGTTGAGTGTGCACCCATTGCTCAGCAGGAATAACAGGGTGTGGTCTGGCACCCTTTTCTCTCCAGGAAATTCTGGAGAAGAATCTGGAAGGAAGCATTCTGTAGGCATCACTCCACAGTCTAACCACACCAGCATCTCCAGGCTTCTACCCTGCCTTCCACAAGCCTGTTGTCCTGACATGTATCTCCCTAAAAGTCCCATGCTTATCTAGTTCTGGTCGTCCAGAAAGCAGAGATGAGACTAGGATCCGAGGAATTATCCAGTCCATTTCTTTAGTATCCACAGGTCCAAGGAATCTGAAGTTCACAGCATTGATTCTCAGCTAGGATGCACAATCCTCCCAAAGAGGTGGTCAAAGCACTCAATCACCGTTGGAAGGAGTAGGCAGGAGCTTAGCCTCACAACTTGTCAGAGAGATCAGGTTTGAAACTTTAACTTGACTGTGGAGGTACAGTTGGGTCCTGTCTGAAAGGTGGCTTGGAGTCCATGCAGTAGAGTCTCCTATCTTCCCAAGACACAGAAGTACTTCTGCAGGATGGCAGAGAGCCAGCTGTCCAGTTAAGGTCTGCATTCCACTAGAATGATTTCTGCTTCCAATTGCAGGCACTCTCAACAGTCTTTAGCCTCGTAGTTGGGACAGAGACCAAGAATCCAGCTCAGCAGTTGGGGAGGGTACAGGGGCAGAAAAACAATAAATTAAATCAAACATTAGAGTCATCCAGAGTCACGAAGTCCTGGGTATGATTAAAATTTTGTGGTGAGTTATCTCAAAAGGCTGTGCTGTAAGTACATCTCATTTGACCAGCAGGGTCCTCAGGCCTGAGGCTGTAGGGAGGAGGTGGTTCTTCAGGATTCAAGATGACCTGCCAGGGGAGTAAAGCATAGTCAGTTTGCTTCAGGCCTGGGAAAGCAATGAGGAACTTGGTTGGCAGCCATCTCCAAACTGTTACTTCAACAAGTTGGATAGCCAGCTATGAAACAAATTAGGAACTGGGATAGAAAGACTTACCTCAACATAGGGTGGTGGGGGATCCAAGGTGGTGACCCACATCATATCTATGGGAGCAATGGTAGGTGCTTCTGGAGGTATCTGAAGATTCCTTCTGAGGTTCTCCTCTGGCTCTCTGCACTTGAAACAGAAGTGCTTCACCAAGCTCCAGATGAACAACAGCGGTATCATGACCATGAAGACAATGAACAAGATCCTGGGAAGGGAATGATATCTCCCTGAGTGCCTATACCAATCTCCACCACCACTGCCCCCAGCCTATTTTAGCCTTCTGTGAATGGTATCCAGAAAGGATGACCCCAGGCTCACCTTAAATCATCTTGTGAAAAATTCCCTATGTTTTTCTTCTCAGGGCAGCATCCACTATCACAGCATGTGAATCCCATGGGGCAGTTTCTATTCAGGACAGACAGGGATGGGGAGACACCGATGGCACCATAAGTATCAGAACAAAGGGTCCTTGCCTCCCCAGACACCTATACCCTCAGGTTGCAAGACACCCTTGGTGGGTGTGAGGTACACATCCATCATGTGGGCATTGGAAGGAACTGAAGCGTTGACTTGTGAACCAGGAGTTCAGGGTTCATCTGGCAGAATGACACTGCTACCAAATCTTACAGGGTAGGCATCAAATACCAGGATATAAAGGTAAGTGATTAACAGCAGCTACAGAACTGCAGTGATGCAGTTCCCAATGATGTGTGGTAGGAGGGGGGGGTATGGTTTCAGCAAAAGTAGGAAGAGTGAGGAGAAGGTATCTGTCCCCCTTATCCAGGGCATATCTGACCACACCAATCTACCTTCATCCCTCCCCTAAGTCCGATACTTACAGGGTGTCACATTTGATTATAACCTGTGGAAGAAAACAAACAGTGGTCAGAGCTTCAAACCTGGGAGTTGGGTCCCAGTTCTTAGAGAGACTCCCCAGCATAAGCTAGGTGTTGGGTTCAATTTCTAGCAATGGCAATACATCTGGTGTGGGTAATCCATAACAGTGGTACATGACCACAGTCCCAGAACCCAAGAAACCAAGAGAATCATTCAAGGCTATATATAGTTTTAGGATAGACTGGATCCCAGAGAGAGTTTGGTCTCATACATTTCTCCAGACATAGCAGGAAGTGCTTCTCAGACTGCCCCTCCCTGCAGCTCCATGTCCATGGTCAATGATACTCCCAAGTTCACCAGCTATGGAGAACAGGGAAGGACAGAAGCCAATCCCACAAGAGCAGAACCTCAGTTTCCTTAGCCTTACAGTTGAGAGGCAAAGTAAGAAATACAACTAAAAGGAGGTCAAAGTTCCCAATCAGGGCCCTGGGTGGAACTAGATGCCAGTAACAACACAACCTGAGTAAGACTTGGGGCCCAGGGTTCCAGAGCCTCCCTCCCTTCGAAGTGAGTTTTCTACCTCCAATTTCCCCAACAGAAAAGAAGTTGAAAATTGAGGGTGGTTACAAGGAATTCCTGACAAGGTAATGCAGGGACTGGCTAGAAGGCAAATCTCTACCTGCATGGTCCTCCAAAAGACTCAGAAGGCTTGCTTACCTGGTTGGTGCTTACACGTTGGATACTGAATAGCAGGCAGAGGAGCAAAGGGAGATCGCGAAACAGGAATCTGGCACCCTGCATTCTGTTAGGGGGCTACTGAGTTTCCACGTGCAAGGAAAGAGTAATAGGGGACGACCTTTACCACTTCCCTTTACTTGTGTGGCCCAGCCTCAGAATGGGGGAGAAGATAGCACTCCTGAGTCCTGAGTTGGGGCGGACTAAGGCTTCTAGCTGGGAGCTCAGGTACAACAGAAGTGGAGAGGAGCTGAACTTGCTCGAGTCTGAGACACTGGGACACGGTATGGGCTCATTTATGTAGTTAACAAGATGTACCAGAGCACTATGGGAATCCCTGGTCAGATCCGCATTTAGGTAGAGCAGGGTGTGGTTACACCAACCTTTAATCCCAGAACACTGAAAATCTCAGTGAGTCAAAGCCAGTATAAAAAAGCTGGGTGGTTGTGGCACATGCCTTTAATCCCAGCACTCAGTAGGCAGATTCAGGCGAATCTCTGTGAGTTCAGGCCAACCTGGTTTAGAGAGTGAGTTCCAGGGCAGCCAGGGCTACAGAGGAACCATCTCTCAAAAAAACCAAAATAACACCAAAAAGAAAGAAAGAGGGAATGGGAGAGGGACCTGGAACTGACTTGTGAAGCAACCTCGTTTCTTATCTAAATTTAAACTGGAAAATAAAATATAAAACAAAAAAACAAAAAAAGAAAGAAAGAAAAAGGAACGAACAAAGAGGGGGGAGGGGCAAGGTGGAGGAAGACAATCTGGGAAGTTGACTCAGGGCTTCATAGCACTTTCCTTGGATCTGAGTTGGTTTTCCAGCATCTACATACATGATGGCTCTCAAGCAGGAGAGAACACCCACTTCTGAACTCTGAGGATACCAGGTATGTACATGGTGCAATACATATATGTAAGAAATACATATATAAATTGAAATAATTAAAAAATTATTTTCGGTTTTTTGAGACAGGGTTTCTCTGTAGGTTTGGAGACTGTCCTGAACTCCATGTTGACCTGGAACTCACAGAGATCAGCCTGCCTCTGCCTGTCGTGTGCTAGGATTAAAGGCTTGTACCTTCATTGCCTGGTGAAATAACTAGATCTTAAACAAACACAAAAAACAGCAGGGCCAGTCTGATGATCCAATGTGTAAGGTGCTTACCACCAAATCTTAATTATGAATTTTGGGGTATTTGTTTGTTTGTTTTTTGACACAGGATTTCTTTTTGTTGTTGTTGCTTTGGTTTTTTTGTTTGTTTGTTTGTTTTGTTTTTAAGACAGTGTTTCTAGACCAGGTTGGTCTCTGACTCACAGCGCTCTGCCTGCATTTGCCTCTGAGTGCTGGTATTAAAGGTGTGGGTCACCATCAGCTGGTAGGGACATTTTTGTTGTTATGCTTGTTGTTGTTAGATCAGGCTAACCAAGTGCTGGAATTAAAGGCATGTGACACAACTGCTGAAATGTTAGGATTTCTTTATCTAGATTTTGCTGTCCTAAAACTCACCACATAGACCAGGCTGCCCTCAAACTCACAGAGATCTGCATGCCTCTAACTCTGTGTTCTGGGTGTGGGTCACCATTAGCTGGTAAGTGGATCTTTTTGGTTGTTGTTGTTGACTATGTTTTTGGAGATAGAGTTACTCTGTTTAGCCCTGGCTATACTGGACTCTCTCTGGAGATCAGGCTAAACTTGAACTCAGAGATCCACCAGCCTCTGTCTCCCAGGACTGGAATTAAAGATTTGAGAGAACAGCTCAAGACTGCTGAATTATTCCTTGTTACCTATACCCCTTTATCTTCCACGAAAGGAAGGGTGCTTTACCTGTCTAGAGATGACAGGCATGCAAAGGGAGGTAGGCAAAGAATTCAGAAAGACAGGCAGGAAACAAGCAGAATAGAGGTGGGGCTGGTGGGGTTGTGTAAACGGTGCATTTCTTTGCACTTTGCCCAGGAAGGCAGGAAAAATCTGCTTGTGTTGTCTTGCATAGCATCCCCATTATTCAGACAATTAATATCCCTGCTCCTTTGCAACTTTGTGGGCATCTGCTGGATCATTTCCTTTCTGATTAAAGAAAAACTGAGACTAAAGACATATTTAGGAGACTGAGGATAAGGACGTGTCCACTGTTGTCAAAAAGGGCATAGCCCTCAAGCTGTAGGAGGAGGTCAGGAGGGATTCCTGGTAGCAAGTATAATAAATCTCTGTGGTCATGTTGACTATAACTTTAAATATTTAATTCTAAGATCAGTGAAACGTCCATATTCACTCTAATTGCTGAGTACATCTGTTTTCTTGTGTGAAAAAATGAAGCAGATATAAATATAATAAAGACCTATTAAAAATTATGATCAGATTTTGAGAAATGATAGGTCCAAAGTGAGAACTTTTCCTTTCTTTCATTTTTTATGTTACTGCCTGATCAACTATGAACTTAGAGTTGGATTCCCATCCAAATAAGGAATTGCACTTACATGTGCTGATGTTTATATTATTGTTAATAAAATATTTCAACCCCCCCAAAATACCCTTTTAAAAAAATATGATTACCTTTTTAGAAATGATAGGTCCAAAGTGAGAACATATACCAGAAGAAAAATTTCCAAATTCAGTATCCCCATGTTTCATTTCAAAGCACTGTTCATATCTCCAACTCCTTGAAGCTTTGTTTAGTTCAATGTATTTCTGGTAGAATTGCTTCCACACCTAGTCTGCAGCTTTCATTTGCAGATACAATTTTGTCCTCTTTGAAAAGTATTTTAGTTAAATTAGGGTTTAAACATAATGGAATTAACTAAACAATATGTGACTTGACTAATTCCCACTCAAAGAGAAGGAACTAATAGTAAACACCTACTGGATGACCAAGACCTAGACACTATACAGCACAGGGCAGTGCATCTCAAACTGTGGGAAGCAACCCCTTAGGCCGATCTCTGTCTCCAAAAATGTTTACTTTAATATTATTAGCTGTAGCAAAATTATAGTTAAGAAGTAAGCAACAAAAATATCCATATGGGCCAGACAGTGGTGGCATTCGCCTTTAATCCCAGCTCTCAGGTGGCAGAGTCAGGTGGATCTCTGTGAGTTCCAGGTGAGCCTAGTCAATAAAGCTACTTCTAGGACTGGTAGAGGTGTTACACAGAGAATCACTGTCTCAAAATAACAAACCAAACAAACCAAGAAAACTTCAGGGTTGTTGTCATCACAACATATCATTATGAAAGGTGAGAACCACTGGCCCAGAGATGTAAGATAAAGCCAATTACTACTCTTCTTTAAAATATTTAGCAATAAGTCCGGCGTTGGTGGCCCACGCCATTAATCCCAGCACTCGGGAGTCAGAGGCAGGTGGATCTTTGTGAGTTTGAGACCAGCCTGGTCTACAGAGGTAGTTACAGGATAGCATCCAAGACAATACAGAGAAACCCTGTCTTGAAAAAATGAAAAAATGTATATATTTAGCAATAAATTACTTTTATTGACATGCTGCAGTACTCTTTGTGGTGATCTGACATAAAATGGCCCCCAAAAAGAAGTGATCCTATTAGGAGATGTATCTTTCTTGCAGTGGGTAAACTGACTCACTGTGTTGGAAGTCTTTTAGGTTCCAGATATGCTTAAACCACACCCAATATCTTCGACACTTTCTTTTTCCTGCATAAGATGAAGAACTTTTAGATGCCTTTCTAGAACCGCATCTGCCTGCAATGCTGCCATATTCTACCATGATGATAATAGACTGACCTCTGAACTGTAAGAGAGTCCCCAAATTCAATGCTTCTTCTTTTTTTTGGGGGGGGGGAGATTTTTTCCAGTTTAAATTTAGATAAGAAACAAGGTTGCTTCACAAGTCAGTTCCAGGTCCCTCTCCCTTTCCCCTCCCCTCCTCCCATGCCCTCTCCCCAACCCCTCCCCCCCCCCCCCGTTATCTTCTTAAGAATTGTCCTTGTGACCTTATTGATCTCTCTTTCTTTCTCTCTCTCTGTCTATCTCACTCTCTATTTCTATTTCTATCTCTGTCTCTATCCCTTACTCAGCATGGACTCTAATTACTGGTTTGCCATTCCCACAATATCTTATCACCTTTACCCAACATATCTTGTCGCCAGGAAAATAATCTAAGGTTCAAGATTTTGTGGCTAGCTTAGTGTCCCAATCCTTCCAATAGAAATTTTTGATGCAGGCTTCTTATCCCCCAAAGCTGGGAATCTTAGCTAATGTCACCCTCATAGATTACTGGGAGTTTCCACTCAACTAGGTTTGTATCTTATTCCCAAGATGCCTTCCAATTCTAGTTGTTTGTCTCATTACTCTCTCCTGGCATCCTCCTCCCTGAACTTCCATGTCCCTGTTACCAACCATACCCAGACAACAGTATTCTATTTCCTCTTACCAGAGACACTCTTGAGTCCCTCCCTTAATCATTCTTTTTTACTTAGCCTCGATGGGTCTTTGGACTGCACCAGTACTATCTGTTACATTAAAACTGATATCCACTTATGAACACATGCCATGTTTATTTTTCTGGGTCTGTTGCGTCATTCAAAATAATCTTTCCAAATTCCATCCATTGGCCTGAAAATATCAAGATGCTTCTTGTTTTTTGTTTGTTTGCTTGTTTGTTTGTTTTAAGCTAAGGGATACTCCATTGTGTAAATGTGCTACATTATTGTTTTCATTTTTTTCAGTTGAGGTACATTTATTTTTATTTTTTTCTGGTTTCTGGCTATTACAAATAAAGTTTCTATGAATGTAGTTGGGCAATTGTCCTTGAAGTAGGGTTGAGCACCTTTGGGAACATGCCCAATTGTGTTAGTTCACTTTGTTCAGGTAGGTCATTTTCCAGGTTTCTGAGAATCGATCACATTGATTTCCAAAATGGCTGTTCAAGTTTGCATACCCACAAGAAATGAGTGTTCTGCTTGCTCCACAACCTCTTAGTAAGAGTTCCTACTTGGGAATTTGAATTTGGCCATTCTGACTGGTATTTGGTGAAATCTAAGAGTTGTTTTGATTTGCATTTCCCTTGTGTCTAAAGATATTAACATGTCTTTAAGTGCTTCTAAGCCTTTTGTGATGCCTTTGTTGAAAATTCTCTGTTTAGATGATACCCCACTTTAAATAGATTTTTTGGTTTTTTGATGGTCGTTTTTTGTATTTCTTCATATATTTTAGATAGTAGCCCTATGTCAGATGTGGAGTTGGTGAAATTTCTCTCCATTCCATAGGCTAAAGATTTGTCCTCTTGATGGAATTTTTACCTTACAAAAGTTTTCTGTTTTATGAGATCCCATTTACTAAATTTCATCTTACTGTCTGTATTATTTGTGTTTTGTTCAGGAAATGGTGTCCAGTGCCAATGAGTTAAACGCTATTCTCTACTCTTTCTTCATTCATGTTTAGTACATCTGGTTTTATGCTGAGGACTTTGATCCACATAGACTTGAGGGTGACTGATGTGGATCTATTTGCATTCTTCTACAAGCTGACATTCTGTTAGCTCAGTACCATTAGTTGAAGATGTATTCTTTTTTTCATTGTGTAGTTTTGGCATCTTAGTCAAAAATCAATTGTCCATGTGTATGGTTTCATTTTTGAGTCTTTGATTAAACTTCAATTTCAACCTGTCTTTTGTTCTGTAGTGCAACTTGAAATCAGGGATAGAATTATACCTACAGGTTCTTCTATTGTACAGTATATTTTCTTTAGCTTCCCAGTTTTTTGTTTGTTTATTTTGTTTTGTTTTCCATATGAAATTGAATATTGTTCATTTAAGGTCTGTAAAAAATTATGGTGAAGAATTATGTAAAGAAATATGGTGGAATTTTGATGGGGATTACATTGAATTTGTAGATATGTTTTGGCAGGGTGGCCATTTTTACTATGTTAATCCTTCAGATCCATGAGCTTGTGAGTTCTTTCCATCTTCAGATATCTAATTTCTTTCTTCAAAGATTTGAATTTTTTTTTTGGTTTTATGAGACAGGGGATCTCTGTATTGTTTTGGAGGCTGTCCGTCCAGCCTGACCTTAAACTCGCAGAGATCTGCCTGCCTTTTCCTCCCGAGTGCTGGGATTAAAGGTTTGTGCCACCACTGCCCATATAGACTTGAAGTTCTTGTTGTCCAAGTCTTTCACTTGCTGGGTTAAGGTAGCCCAAGAAATTTTTATTATTTGTTGCTGTGGTGAAGGGTTTTATTTCCCTAATTTGTTTCTAATCCTGCTTATTATTTGTATATATAATGGCTACTGATTTTTTTATTGTTAACCCTGTATCCAGTCATTTCACTGAATGGTTATTACAGCTATAGGAGTTTTCTCATAGAGGTTTAGGGGTCACTTCTGTATACTGTCATAATCTACAAAACATGATGTCTTCTTCATTTAAATATGTTTCCCATTGATAACCTTCAGTTGTCTTATTGCTGTAGCTAGAACTTCAAAAACTGTATTTAATAGGTTTGTAGAGAATAGAAAGCATTGATTTGTTCTGATTTTAGTGGAATTGACATTAATTTCTCTCCATTTAATTTGATGTTGGCTGTTGGTTTGTTGAATATTGCTTTTATTTTGCTTAGGTTTTTCACATTTAACCTGATCTCCTCCAAACATTTATCGTTAAGTTGAGTTAAATATTGTAACAGACTTTTCAACATCAAATGTGATTATCATATACTTATTTTTTTCTTTCAGTTTGTTTATATGGTGTATTATTTTCAAATATTTCAGTATTTTGAAGCATCCCTACATCTCTGGGAATATTCAGCTTATCTTCTATTTTTCTTTAGTGTTTATACCACTCTTTCTTCCTCTACTATATATGTGTGTGTGTATTAAATGCTGTATAAAGTGTGTATGTGTATATAGATATATGGTAAATTCATATGCTATATATACAGGTAACCTTGTGAATATCCTTAGTCCTAATTACCACAATATCTCTATGATTATTTTATATAAACAGCAATGGTCTAATACAGAGGCAATATCTTCGTATTTATAATTCCTGATAATACAATCAAAGTTTCATTGAAGAATGGACAATTTTCAGCACCAGCGTTGGGATTCATTCTATTTTAGTAAACAAAGAAGATCTGGGGCCTAGAGAGATGGCTCTGTTTTTAATGTCACTCATGATTGGTTGCTGTCTTTTGATCTCCAACTGTACTTGTACTCACATGTCCTTTCCTCCAACACATAAACACAAAATTAGACTAACACCTATTTTTATTTTCAAGTGAAAGAGCTCAAAGGATTATGAGTTCCTGTTGTGTGTGAATGACTATGCATCTCTTCAGCCCATTTAGTAAATCAGGAAAACTAAGGCTGCTTGCTTCTTGCTCCCTATTTTTCACCATTTAGATTACTAACAAAAATATAACAAGTCACATTCATGCACACATTACTTGATATGCTCAAAAATATCGTCTAAATTTTGAAGTATTTACTAAGGTATTAAGATTCAAGAAATGCTCTTTTCTGTTCACATTTTAAGGTGAGTTTTTTAGACCATGTAAAAGAAATTATATTATCCTTTTTGAGGGAGTCATAATTAAGTCTGTCATGCCTCTGTGTATGGAAACCACTTTCAAGAAGTGGTCACTATGGCTCCAAGAGGGCATTGGATCTCCTACAATTGCAATTACAGTTGTGAACAAATATGGGATTTTCTTTTATTATTATTATTACTTTACTCTTCTGCGACCTTATTCTTCACTCTTTTGAGGTCCTGCCACCCAGATCATGAATCAATGCACATGGAATCTTATAATTACTTCTGAAAGACCAGCCTTAGTTTTCCTTATTCCTGGCCATTCTCACCACCTTTTCTACCTTAAATTATACCAGCTACCATTTTGACTCTGTTTAATGAGTAGGCTTCCAGTCAGCCACTTTGGTCCCATAGCTGTCTCAGCCCCTAAATAACACACAAAACACTATACTAATTATGAAGCTTTTGGCTGTTTGCTTGGTTTCTTATTGGCTACCTCTGACATAATTATTAACCCATAACAGTTAATCTGAGTATTTTCAAGTGGTCTTTTTTTACAAGAGAAATGGCCGGGATATCTTACTCCTTGGGTGTCCTACATTATGACTGACTATTGGTCTGTTTCCCAGAATCATAGACTCACCTATCTTGCTTCCCTATTGGCCAACAGTGCTTTATTGGTCAACAAATAAGACACCATATACACTGAAGGACTTTCCCCATCGTCTGTGCTTTTATGTCTAAATATAAAGAAAAAATTTAACTTTGCATATTTAAATTATATATAACAGAATCACAAAATATATTTATTGTTCAATAGAATAGAGGCTACTATGACTGCCAATCCACCAATACAATACCTCGTGTCATAATGTCAATATCAGTTTGCCAAAATTAGTATCACCTAGTAAAATATATCTCTATGCACCGATGTGGGTGTCTCCAGATATTTTTAATTGAGAAAGAACGACCCAATCTGAATATGAATATCACTACTTCTATGAGCATCAGCTCAAATTCAATACATATGAGAAATAAATGTATTGGATCAAGAAAATTCACTTTTTTCTATTTTGTGATCATAAATATAGGTTGATAAGCTGCCTGGTGTCACTATGGCTTTCTGGTTTAGTAGAACTCTGTGCCAGAATCATGAGCTCACATCATTGACTCCTTTATTAATTTTCTGTTAACAGAATTTTATACCAGAGATAGTATATAAAATTATTTTATATTACCGTCAATTCTATTAACGTAGGAGTTCAAAATAACACTCTGTCAATTTTTAAAGTTTTGATTCTTTTAGCCAAAGAAAAATTTAACTGGTTCATAGGAATAGTTAATTAATCTAGAAAAAGGTCACATATCTGTGAACATGACATTGTATTCTAAACTATGCAGATATTGGCTCTGAATTGAAAGAGTTCCTCCTGGAGGCAAAATGTAGAGTAATCACACACACACACACACACACACACACACACACACACACACACACACACACCACTCCATACGTATATACACACCATGCAAACATGAACACAAACACCACACACATACACATATAGTATACACACACAACACACATGACACATACATATTCACAAACACACACACAAACACAAACACACAGACACACACACACCAGAAAGGAAGGAAGGGAAGAAAGAAAGAGAGAAAAACAGAAAGATATAAAGAAACAAAGAAATGAAGAAGTTAACAAGAATTAGGAGATACTGGAAATGCAAACAGCATAGAAATGCTCCCCAGGGCCACATGAACATTTGCTGTAGAGAGGAGCAAAATGAGTTAACTCTAAGTTCTCTACTGAGTTCCAAGCATATTGTTTTGAGCATCATAACCAATGCTGCTCTGGGATTTTCACTGATACAGTGCCCGTTGACATACTCACATTCTTTTGAGTAACTCTAAAACTCGCATTGGTCTGCCAAACTTGACATAGGTGGAAATTATTCTTAGATGACAAGTAGGTATACTCTCTGGGATAAATAGAACTTTGTTTTTCCCTAAAAAAATGTTACATGGAGGATATTTACGGATTTACTTTTTGTGCTTTTCATTAGTAAAATACTTTCTAATACGCAGATTGGTTAGATTACTATGTGATTTTGGTTTGTATCTCCAAATGTAATAAATTTGAAGTTCCTTTAAATACTGTATAACTAGCATTTTTATGGTTATTGTATTGTTAACATGACCTTTAGAAATAATACATGGTTGATTGGTAGAAATTCTGTTAAATAATGTTACAGTGCAGTCTAAAAATAAATATTATGCTCTGCTATTTTTAATTAACATATTAACTGCCATTCATTTGAGAAGATCACAGTTTCCTTATCTCAGATTCAATTTTACTGAATCTGAATTGTTGAGAGGAACCAAAATGAAAGGCATGGGTGAAGCCTCCTGAGATTTTGTATTTTTATTACTTTGTGTCCATGTACTGTCAATACTATAATTGAGGCATTATTACAACTCTGTATCCTGACTATACTATTTTAAGGAAATACTTCATTACTTCTATTATTTCCTACAAAAGCATCATTTTATTAAAGCCTATTTATAAATTTAAAAATATGCAGTTTGCACCAAGAAAAATTTCATTCTAGTCAAGCAAATTGGAATTGAGACTTATTTTTCCTCTGCATATATTTTTAGTGTCAGAAGATTATACAGGCAATTGATAATTCATCTTATGAGAATTAGAAATGCGCATATGCAATAAAGTAGAATGACCTTATTGTATACTTTGGGTTGAACAGTGATAAGGACATATAGAAAACATAACTTCTAAATAGATGAAGAATCCAAACATACTTTTTAATTCATTGAAATTTCAATCACAATTATAAAATAAACAATAACATGTAATTCTGCATTTATGTACATAGATGTGCTTTGTTACCTTAAGGAGCTAAGTTTCAGTCATGCAAATCATACAAATTGATTCATTCAGAATTCCATTAATTTAACTAGCAGGGGAGATCACATGATCACAAAGATCTTTTTCCAAAGACTAGCACAATTAACTCCTTCAATTGTGGAAAGAAATCTGTATTTGCACTCTCCTTCGAAATCAAAACACCAAAGGTAACTCAATGACCAAAATGTGTATTAGGCTGGGGCTAGCAGTATTCATGTCCTGCTCAAACAATTTTCCATTTAATTGGCAGATAAATTTATTTGAATCATTAATAATTACCTTCAAAAAACTAGCCTGACAAGTTTTTTCCTCTTTTTAAATTTAAATTAGAAACAAGCTTGTTTAAGATGTATATCCCAGTTCCCTGTCCCTCCCGTCTTCCCCTGCCCCTCACCCACCCCCTAACCCATCCCTTTTCTACTCCCCAGGATGGGGAGGAATTCCACAGGGGATATTCAAAGTCTGCAATATCAATTGGAGCACGGCCTATTTCATCCCCATGTGTCAAGGATGAGATCGTATCCCTCTATGTGGAGTGAGCTCCCAAAGTCCATTTATGTACTAGGGACTCCTCCCTTGCTGCAACTGGATTCCAGAGTTCAGCTCAGTGTTTAGATGTGTGTGTCTTCTTCTGAACATCAGCTACTGGATGAAGGCTCTAGGATGGCATATAAGATAATCAATCTCATTATCAGAGAAGGGCATTTAAGGAAGTCTCTCCACTATTGCCAGATTTCTCTGTAAACCTAAAATAGCTTCCTCTATTATGGTATCTCTTTTCTTCCTCTCCTCTCTTCTTCCCCTTACTCAAACTTCCTGCTCTCTCATGTCCTCATCTTGCCTCCTTTTTCTCCTGTTCTCATTCTTCTCACTCCCTCTCACCTCTCCACATGCTCCCAAATAGCTCAGGAGATCTTTTACCTTTCCTCTTCTCTAAGGGATCATGTATGAACCTCCAAGGGTCCATCTTGTTTCCTAGTGTCTCTGTGTGTTTATTGTGGGCTGCTAATCCTTTGCTCTATGTCTAAAATCCACATATAAGTGAGTACATACCATGTTTGTCTTTTTGTCCCTAGGTTACCTCACTCAGGATGATTTCTTCCATCAGTCTACAGATTCCATGCAATCTCCATCTAAATCCTAGAACAATACTTCACAGACCTTGAAAGAACAATTCTCAACTATATATCAAAAAATTACACAGAATAGCCAAAACAACCATGTATAAAAAATGAAAGTCTTCAGGGATCACCATCCCTGACTTCAAGCTCTATTATAGACCTATTTTCCTGAAAATATCTTGGAATTGGCACAAAAATAGACAGGTAGACCAATGGAATTGAATTGAAAACCTGATATTGATCCAAACACCTAAGAACACTTAATATTTGACAAAGAAGCTAAAATTATCCAATGAAAAAAAGAAAGCATACACAACAAATGATGCTGGCATAAGAGGATGCTGGCATGTAGAATACTGCAGACAGATCAGTATCTTTTGTGATGTACAAAACTTATATCAAAATGCATTAAAGACCTCAACATGAATCCTGCCTAACAAGTTTTTAAAATTTACAAAGTACTGCTTTCTCATCATTGTTCATTCCATGAAAAATATATTGAAACACAATCTGAAATGTTAGGTTTATTTGCAGTTGAAGTAGTTAGTACTTATTAGACCCTCTAATGAATGAGGCTAACATGAACATGATACAGTGTATTGTAAAAGAAGATTGAAGGAACCCACTTGTTTCCCTCTTAGGTCTGACAATAAATCTTGGTTCCCAGATTGACAGAAGTTTTAATGAAATAATATATGAGACATCTGTGGCCGGTTTAATGGAATTCACTCAACCTCTTCATTTTTGTCTTTCCCTCCTATCACCCTCCTCAATCTTTTCAGATTCTCTTCCACTTTGCTACTTCTCAACCAACTCTTTTACCATTGTGCCATTTTTCTATTCGGATAGACTAATTTGTACTGCCCAAGTGTACTTGAATCTGTTTTCTGGAGTTAGGTCTGTGGGATTCCACAGAAGTGTAGTATACTTGATAGATGTTCATTCTTAGAAAAAATGGATTCTTTCTTTCAGAACTCAAAGCTCCATTCTAGGGTAGAAAATTACCAAGTCAGATCTCTGTAAGTTTGAGGTCAGTCTGATCTACAAAGTGAGTTCCAGGTCAGTCAGGGTTATTACACAGAGAAACACTGTCTCAGAAACACAAGCAAACATTAACAACAAAAAACTAACAACTAAACAAATACAACAAAAAAGAAGAGGCTGTGTTTCACACAGGCTAAGTGCGGCACATCTGAGTGTATGTGTGTGTGTGAGTGAGTGTACACACACATACCCTCTTCCCAGTCCAAAACCTGCTCAGCAGAAGCAATAGGCATCTCTTCACCCAGTCATGTGTCCCTGTCTCTATCACTTGGAGGATCTGAAGTCCAGCTCTCCCAACCATGTGATCTCAACTGAGTCACTTCTGCTTTCTGCCTGTGTGGCATGAAGGGAACTCAGCTATCCTCAGGGATGAGGGACAGGAAGTCAGGATCTTTTGGTACACTGAAACAGGACAACAGTATGTTACAGAATGATAAAGTGGCTTCCTCACTGTGACTGAGTAGCTCAGGTGAGTCAGGGTTTTTCAGTTTAAGGTGATCACATGACACTTTTAGATTTACTTGAATGTGAAATATTCCAACTATCTCTTTATATGAGTCAGAGTTATCTAGTAGAGCAGAACTGACAGAATGATTCAAAATATATAAAAAAGGGGATTTATTGGAATGGCTTATAGGCTAGAGCCCTGCTAGAGGAAAAATGACTACCAACAGAAAGTTCATGAATCTTAGTAGTCCTTCAGTCCACAGAGTTGGATGTCTCTGCTGGTCTTTAATATACATGAGAATTCCAAGGAAATAGACTCCAATGCCAAAGAAAAAATGAACATGCCCAGGTTTAATCTTCATACCTCAAAAGATCTCTACTAAATATGGGTCTTCATATCAGTCAGTGGTGGCCCGTGAATTTAACCCTGCACTCAGGAGGCAGAGGCATGAATATCTCTGTGAGTTTGAGGCCAGCCTGGTCTACAGATCTAGTTCCAGGACAGCCAACGAAATTACATAGAGAAAATCTTTATTGAAAAACAAAAATCAGAAAAGGTGGATCCTCTCATTTCAAGTGATTTAAGGAAACAAATTCCTCACAGGTGTACCCAGCCACTTGGATTTCAATTAATCCAAGATGCAGTTAAGTTGACAATCAAGGATAGCAAACACACTATGAGGTGGAGGGTGGGAATATACCTTGAGATGTGCTATTAGGAGTGTTCCCCTAGGTCCTTCTCTTCCTCATTTGTAAAGGGTTTTCGTGGGGGAAGTCCTGTCTATGTGCTTATCTCATTGGTTGGTGATTAAAGCACTGTTGGCCAATAGAGAAGCAAGATAGGTGGGACTAGGAGTCAGGAGGATTCTGGGAAAGAGAGGCACATTCAATAAATGTAGAACTTGGGTAAAGCAGTATGTGGGCCCTTCTTCCAGTAAGGGAAGGCCACATGGAAACATTCAGATTTGCAATTATGGGCTAAATACTTAAGTCAGAGGTACCCAGTAAGAGAAAAAGCAAACAGCCAACATTTTACAAATAATATGGCATCCTGTGTGTTATTTGGAGGGTGAGACAGAAGTATGACCCAAGCTGCTACCAGTGGCAGTGCCCAAGCGACTGGCAAGAAGACTACACGCTACAGGGTTATTTACTTTTATTTTTATATATGAGTGTTTTGCCTTCATGTGTGCCTGTGACACATGTGCGCATTGTCAGTGTCCCCAGAGAGCATCAGATCCTTGGGGCATGGAGTCCCGACAGATGTGATCTGCCATGTGGTGCTGGGAATCAACCTGAAGACATATGTGAGAACACCTGGTGCTCTTATCCACTGAGCCTCTCTCCAGTCACATCTAAGGTCCTTTCTTGCCAGGAATATTCAGGGATCTGTGCTCTAATTTCTGAAGCTCCCTGAAGATATGTCTAAATGATTTTATTTTGCCCCTTCACCCACCATGATAAACTGATGTAGGAGTAACAAAACAATGTTACACAAGATCTACTAAACTTGCTACAGGAGCACACAGGATATATTGTATAGTATCTGGCAGAAATGGTAGAGAGGGCCAGGTGGTGGTGGCAGCTCAGGCCTTTAGTCCCAGCACTCTGGACGCAGAGGCAGGAGGATCTCTGTGATTTAGAGGCTGGCCAAGTCTACAAGAGGGAATTCCAGGAATGCCTCCAAAGCTACAGAGAATACCTGTCTCGAAAAACCAAAAAGAAATGGTAGGAAGAAAGTATCTGTGCTTCTAACACAACTGAAGGTTAGAGTCTCCACACTGAAAATGATGGGGATTTCTGTATGGAAAAAAAGTCAGAGAAGCAGACAGACTTCAATCTCAACCAAATGAGGCTGCTTTATGGGAACAGTGAGGAACTCCAATACTTCCTTGGGATGAAGGCTGGGAGCACTCCGAGGGCCTGGGGACATTGACATGTATAACATACATGGAATATACTAGAAAGTTACAGCTTTTTTGTGATTTGACTGGAGCAGGGTCTGTTATTTTCAGTAACTCTGTGTATTGTTTCCACATGTGGAGCACACATGATCAGGCTAGGAGTGATTGCCTGATACAGCCTGACACAATTCCTCATGATCTGAGGTTATTAGTCAACAATTTCTGTTCAGGGCTGGTTCCCTTTTGTTCCATTAGCCAGAACTAGTCACTCACTATTATTACAGCTTTCCTGTATCAATCTCTAAGTGCTCGGAGTGATTTCTCACTGGGAAGGCATATTAGTTCTATAAGAAAGTCACAGGAAGTATGACCAGGACTGTGGCAGTGAGCACGGATTAGGACAGGAGATCCGAAGATAGAGCCTCAGGTCCACTGTCACTCAGAGGTGACAGAGGAGGAGAAAAGGTGACTGCATCTTACTAGATGCATTCAGCATTGTAGGGAGAAGGAAGGCAGAGTAGAGTCACACAGGCTAGCAGAAATTGTTGGAGCAGGGACACTGGTATGTGGATTCAATGCTAAGAGGCAAGATCGGGAAATGGACTTTAGGCTTCAGCAAAATTGAAGTCACTAGTGCCCAGGGTGGCAATGTACTGGAAAAGTGTGAACGAAGGGTGAGAATTGAATAGGGGGAGAGGACATAGAAGAGCAGCTGGCAGGGGACTGAGGTTTCTAGACAGGGTTTCTCTGTGTAGCCCTGGATGTCCTGGAACTCACTCTCTAGACCAGGCTGGCCTTGAACTCAGAGATCCTCCTAACTGTTTCCTCGAGTACTGAGACTAAAGGCGTGCACCACCAACACTTCAGCCAGAAGGAGAGGGTTTATTTGGCTTACATTTCCACATCTTCATCGTTGAAGGAAGTCAGTAGAGGAACTCAAACAGGACAGGAGCTTGGAGGCAGGAGCTGTTGCAGAGGCCTTGAGCTGAGTCACTCATATTCTCTCTCTCTCTCTCTCTCTCTCTCTCTCTCTCTCTCTCTCTCTCTCTCTCTCTCTCTCTCTCTCTCTCTTGATCCTCTCTCTCCCTCTTCAAGTTTGGCCTTGTACTCATGAAGATCGACCTACCTCTGCCTACCTGGTGCAGGTACTGCAGGCAAATGCTACCATGCCAGGGTAAATGGCATTCTTTCTTTCTTTCTTATTTTTTTTTAGGTGGGAGTGTTTCCAGACAGGATTTCTCTGTAGCTTTGCTGCCTCTCCTGGTACTTGCTCTATGGACTAGACTGGCCTCAAACTCAGGGATCTGCCTGCCTCTGCCTCCTGAACTCAGGGGTAGCCTCACCCAAAAAGACCTGGGCCCTCCCACATCAATGACTAGTTAAGAAAATGCCCTACAGGCTTGCCTAGAGCCAGATGTTATTGTGGCATTTTCTCATAGGTCTCTCCCCTCTCTGTCACCATTTTGTGTCAAGTTGTGCCAAGTTGACTTAACTGGAGACAGGGCCAGGAAATGCTGCAGGGTTTAATCAAACTGTCACATCCCCCCATCCAGACCTTGTAAAAATGGCAAAAGAAGGTATATCCTAGCTTGGTATGGTGGCATATACCTTTATTAACAGCAATCCCAAGGCAAAGGCAGATGGATCTCTGACTTCCAGGACAGGTCTACACACAGAAACTATGTCTCAAGGCAAAGGCAGGCAGATCTCTGAATTCTACATACACAGCCAGTTCCAGGACAGGGATACACACAGAAACTATGTCTCAAAAAACCAAGAAGAGGAGTAGGAAGGAAGGAAGGCAGGGAGGCAGGCATACCTTACCAGAGACATAGAAAGGGGCTCATGTCTTTCTTGTTTAAATGAGAAAACTGAGAGGTGATGATGTTATATGCAGAAACTAGAGCCTTGAATCTCAGCTCTAGGGTGAGGTAATGACAGTAGATGTTGCTGTCATCACTCCATCCCTTGTGCAGTACCTGCAGCTTTCTCCCTGCCCCAGGAGCATGTTCTCTTAGATCCTCACTGTGTGTCCCCCCAGTCCCTCAGTATCCTCAGGGAACTCCTTTAAGTTGGTCCAAAGAGCTTCTAAGTTCTAACCAAGGTGCCTGTTTCTGTACAAACACTTGAAGGCAGATCTCATTCATTTTCTTACACACCCACTTCATCCTTTGTTCACTTACAATCTTTCATCATTCATTGATGAATTTGAGGTGCTAAAACTCCATGATGAATGAATGAATTCTCACTCCTTGTCAAGTTGCTCATCCAGCCTCCAGGTAGCCAGGCTGCAGCTGGCAGCTTCTCACCCAGTCTATTCCCATAGCTCATCACGAGTTCCAGAGGCTGAGCACATGAGCTTCAAATGCCTTTCCTATGTTCACAGATATCCAGGCTTTTTCATGTCTATTGCGTGTTTATTCCTCAGAGTCATGTATATGTCATGTGTGCCACATGTCAGTCTTACTTGCTCTTTTATTTATAACAGGGCTAAAATGACCAGTTGTAATTGATCAAGTTTCACCTAGTATTTCATATTCCAGTGCCAATTATTGAACCCTGGGCCTTGGACAGTTAGACAAAACACACTACCATTGAGTTATGTCACATCCCTTCAGATATATCTACAACTGACTAAAAATTTCTGAAGCACAATTTTCAAATATTCAAAATCAAGGCTTATTCCCTGGAAAAAACTGAATCAATGCTAAAGGACACAGATTTATGTGCTAGAGATATGATTCAGCATTGGGAGCACTGGCAACTCTTCCATAGGATCCAGGCAGGATCAGTTCCCAGCACCTACACTGTGGCTCTAACTGACTGGAACCTGAGTTCCAGGGCACGATGCCCCCCTCTGGCATACACACCGGTACAGATACACATGCAAGGATAACACTAATATAGATTAAAAATAAAATCCTAAAACAGTAGTGATGGTATACACTTTTAATCCCAGTACTTGGTAGGGAGCAGAGGCAGGCAGATTTTAGGCTAGCCTGGTCTATAGGAGGTACACCACAGTCGCGATTTCACAAATGTACTGTCTAGAAGACAAACAACACCTATACCTAATCACCAGCACACTGCTACCAGCAGCACACATCCTTTTAGAATTGTTGGGGCTGGAATTGGGGACCTAAATCAGGGTCTAGGAAAGTGTGTCATCACATTCCTCAGCTCCTCTTCCCCTTTTAAATTTTGAGATAAGATCTTAAATAAGTCTCCCAGACTGACTTTAAAATAATCCTCCTGCTTCATATTCTGTAATAGTCGAGAAGATAGGACTGTACCACAGGACTTGGCTCTTCTAAGTAGAGACATAAAAACACACACACACACATTGTAAAATGTAAGGGGGAGGTTTATTTACAAACCAAAGCCACTCTGAACACACTTTTACTCCCAACAGTAAAAGACACACACAATGTAGTTCAGCACAGCAGGTCCTTCTTTATACTTAGAGGACAGGTGGTGTTCAGTGTGGCTGCTCATGTCTTTCAGAACAAGCTTCCATAGGGCAATGGATGGGGACCATAGCCACAACACATCCAGTCCAGTGCACCAGGAGATACATATCTCCATTAGATTTAGTGCATATGCCTCTCTGCACACTTATCTGTAGAACTGCACATGACCTCATCCTGGATACCAAGCTAGACATAGAATACTGTCTTTATAAATATCAGGGTTAACTGTGTACAGGGTTAACCTACAGTGCCTGACATCCATTGTTCAGCAGGAAGAACAGGGTGTGGTCTGGGACCATTTTCCCTCTAGTAAATTCTGGAGAGAAATCCGGAAGCATTCTGTAGGCATCACTCCACAATCTAACCACACCTGCCTCTTCAGGCTTCTACCCTGCCTTCCAGAAGCCTGTTTTCTGACATGTATCTCCCTAAGAGTCCCATGCTTTTCAAGTTCTGTTCCTCTAGAAAGCAGAGATGAGACTCAGATCCGGGGAACTCTCCAGTCCATTTCTTTAGTACCCACAGGTCCCAGGGATCTTAAGGTCAAAACAGTCATTCTCAGCTAGAATGCACAATCCTCCTAGGGAGGTGGTCAAAGCACTCAATCACCATTGGAAGGAGTTAGAAGGAGCTTAGCCTGTGAACTGCTCAGAGCACAGTCAGTGAAACTTTAGCTTGGCTATAGAGGTACAGGGGGGTCCTCTCTGGAAGGTGGCTTGGAGTCCAGGCTTTTCACTGTCCTATCTCCCCCAGACACAGACATGCTTATGTAGGATGGCAGATCACAGGCAAGGTCTGCATTCCACTAGAATGATCTCTGCTTCCCATTGCAAGCACTCTCAACAGTCTTTAGCTTTGGAGGTGGGACAGAGAACTGGAAACCAGCTCAGCATTGGGGAGTGGACCGGGGGAGAAAAACAATAAATTAAATCAAAGATGAGAGTCATTCTGGAGTTACGATGTCCTGGGCTTGATCCAAAATTTTGTTGTGAGGTATCTCAAAACGCTGAGGTGTAAGTGCATCTCATTTGAACAGCATGGTCCTCAGGCCAGAGGCTGTAGGGAGGAGGTGGTTCTTCAGGGTTCAAGATGACCTGCCAGGGGAGTAAAGCATAGTTAGTTTGCTTCAGGCCTGGGAAAGCAATGATGAACTTGGTTGGCAGCCCTCTCCAAACTGTTACTTCAACAAGTTGGATAGCCAGCTATGAAACAAATTAGGAACTGGGATAGGAAGACTTACCTCAACATAGGGTGGTGGAGGATCCAAGAAGGAGACCCAGATCATTTCTACTGGATCAATGGTAGGTCTACTGGATCAATGGTAGGTGCTTCTGGAGGTATCTGATGATTCCTCCTGAAGTTCTCATCTGGCTCTCTGCACTTGCAACAGAAGTGCTTCACCAAACGATAGATGAACATACTCAGAGGTATCATGACCAGGAAGATGATAAACAAGATCCTAGGAAAGGAATGATATCTCCCTGAGTGCCTATACTCTCCATCATCCAAGCCCAGCCTATCTGAGCCTTCTGTGAATGGCACTCAGAAGGGCTTACCCTGGGCTTACCTTAAAGAGTGGTTTGAAGAATTCCCTATATTTTTCTTTTCCAGGCAGCATCCACTCTCACAGCATCTGAATCCCATGTTGCAGTTTCTAGGCAAATCAGATAGGGATGGGGAGACACCGATGACACCATAAGAATGAGAACAAAGGATCCTCGCCTCCTCAGACACCTATACCCTCAGATTTCAAGCCACCCTTGGTGGGTGTGGGCACTTATCCATGCAGGGTACACTGGGAGGAACTGAGGTGTGGAATTGAGACCCAGGAATTGGGGGTTCCTCAGGCAGAATAACCTGAAATCCTCGGCATCGAAGCGCCGGGCATTGAACTGAACCATCTGCCCAAGAACCAGGGCCAGACCACTGGATGCAAATGCAACAGGTGGTTTTTTGGGTACACAGGTGCCTGCGGATGCTACTGCAACACGGGTGCAGAGCATACCAGGCTTTCAGGGAGCACAATATTTATAAAGTTTTAATGGTTACAGAAGTATCAGCATAGCAAAAGGCATTTGGTTGTCTACTTAAGCATGGGCTGGCTAAGGCCATCTTGGGGTCAGGGGGAGTTGCCAAGGACTATGTTTCCTGGTATTATCACATGAATGACCGCGGCACGCTTCAGCAATTATTATCCGGGTCCCATAACTGCTCTGGTAATCACAGACAGAAGTATCAGGGTCCCATGACTGCTCTGGTGACCACAAACATTCTGTTTGAAATGCAGTTTGAGGCGCCAGCTGGGAAAGGCACCTGGTCTGGGTTTTTCCATTAGGCAATGGCTTGGCCTTGTTTTTCTTTTCCTGGGGGGGCCCTGATAGGGATCTTTCAGACCATGCTACAAAATCTTACAGGGTAGGCATGGGGCCCCAGTTCAGAAAGGTAAGGGATTAACAGCAGCTACAGAACTGCAATGATGCAGTTCCCAATGATGTGAGGTAGGAGAGGGGTATGGTTTCATCAAAAGTAGGAAGAGTGAGGAGGATGTATCTGTCCCCTTATCTAGGGCATATCTGACCACACCACCCTCTCTCCATTCCCTCCTAAATCCCATATTTACAGGGTGTTGCATTGGATTATAACCTGTGGGAGAAAACAGACAGAGGTCAGAGCTTCAAAACTGGGAGTTAGAGCTCAGTTCTTAGATTGACTGCCCAGCACAAGCTAGGTGTTGGGTTCAATTTCTAGCAATGGCAATACATCTGGTGTGGGAAAGCCAGAATAGTGGCACATGACCACAGTCCCAGAACATAAGAAAGCAGGAGAATCATTCAAGGCTATATAGATAGTTTGAGCCCAGACTGGCTGCCAGAGAGAGGTTGGTCTCACATATTTTTCCAGACATCTCAGGCAATGCTTCTCAGACTGACTTTCCCTCCAGCTCCATGTCCAGGGTCAATGATACTCCCAAGGTCACCAGCCATGGAGGAACAGGGAAGGACAGCCACATAGCCCATATGAGCAATACCTCAGATTCCTCAACCTAACAGATGAGAAGCTAAGAAAGAAACACAACAAAAATGGAGTTCAAAGTTCCCATTCAGGTCCTTGGGTGAAGGTAGATACCACTAACAACACAACCCTGGCAAGACTAGGGGTCCAGGGTTCCAGAGCCTCCTCCCTCTGAAGTGAGTTGTCTGACCTCCAATTTCCCCTGGCAAAGCAGAAAGGAAGTTGAAAATTGCCAATTGTTAAAAGGAATTCCTGATAGAGTTAGGCAGGGACTGCCTGGGAGGTAAATCTCTACTCATCTGGTCCTTCAAAAGACTCAGAAGGCTTGCTTACCTGGTTGGTGTTTAGTCGTTGGAGGATGGAAAGCAGGCAGAGGAGCAAGGCAAGAACGAGAACCAGGAATCTGGCACCTGGCATTCTGTCAGTTGGCTACTGTGTTTCAGTGTGCAAGGCTGGAGTTTCAGGGCACGACCTTCACAACTTCCCTCCACCTATGTGGCCCAGCCTCAGAATGGGGAGGAGGTTAGCACACCTGAGTTGGGGCAGACTAAAGCTTCCAGCTGGGAACTCTGGTAGGATAGAAGTGGAGAGGAGCTGAACTTGCTCGAGTCTGAGGCACTTGGACTCGGTATGGGCTTATTTATGTATTTAACAAGATGTACCAGAGAACTATGGGAATCCCTCATCTGATCCGCATTTAAGTAGAGCAGGGTGTGGTTACACCAACCTTTAATCCAAGAACACTGAAAATCTCAGTGAGTTCAAAGTTAGTATAAAAAAGCTCGGTGGTGGTGGCACACGCCTTTAATCCCAACACTCAAAAGGAAGATGCAGGCGGATCTATGTGAGTTCAGGCCAACCTGGTTTACAGATTGAGTTCCAGGACAACCAGAGTTACAGAGAAACACCCTCTCAAATAAACAAAACAAAAACAACAACAACAAAAAGAAAGAAATAGAAAAGAACAAATAGGGGGAGGGGCAAAGGGGAGGAAGACAATCTGGGAAGATGACTCAGGGTTAAGAGCACTTGTCATTGGAACTGAGTTGTGTTTCCAGCATCTACATACCTGATGTCTCTCAAGCAGAAGAGAACACACACTTCTGAACTCTGAGAGCACCAGGTATGCACATGGTGCAATACATATATCTAATAAATACATATATAAAATGAAATAACTATAAAATTCTATTCAGTTTCTCTCTTTGGAGGTTGTCCTGGAACTCCAGGTTGGTCTTGAACTCAAAAATATCTGCCTGCCTCTGCCTCCCAAGTGCTAGGAAAAAAGGCATGTACCATCATCTCCTGGCAAAATAACTATATCTTACACAAAAATAAAAAACAGCAGGGCCAGTCCGTTCATCCAATGGGGAAGGTGATTACCACCAAAGCTGAATTTTGAATTTTGTTTTTTGTTTGTTTGTTTGTTTGTTTTTGAGACAGGATTTCTTTTTGTTGTTATTGTTTGCTTTGTTTTTTATTTGAGACAGGCTTTCTCTGTGGCTTTGGAGGGTGTCTTGGAACTAACTCTTTAGACCAGGCAGGACTCTAACTCACAGAGATCTGCCTTCCCTTAGTGCTGGGATTAAAGGTGTGGGTCCATTGGGTTGTCAGTAGTTCTTTTTTGTTGTTGTTGCTGTAGTTCGATCAGGCTAACCAAGTGCTGGGATAAAGGCACGTGCCACCACAGCCAGACTGATAGCATTTTTTTAATCTAGACTTTGTTGTTCTGGAACTCCCTACATAGTCCAGGGTGCCCTGAAACTCACAGAGATCTGCCTGCCTCTGACTCTCAGATCAGGGTTGGGTCACCAGCAGTTGGTAGGTAGATATTTTTGGTTGTTGTTGTTGATTATGTTTGTGGAGAGTGAGTTTCTCTGTATAGCCCTTGCTGTCCTGGAAATCTCTCTGCAGAGATCCACCTGCATCTGCCTCCCAGGGCTGGAATTAAAGATTTGGGAGAACAGCTCAAGACTTCTGAATTATTCCTTGTTACCTGCACCCCTTTATCTTACACAAAAGGAGGGTGCTGTAACTCCCCAGAGATGACAGGCATGTCAAGGAGGTAGGAAGAGATTTCTGCCTGCCGTTTTCTGAAGGGAAAAGGAGAATGAGAAGTAATGACTCTAGGAGCGAGAGAAGGTAGACTAGTGTTACAGCAAGATGTTAACGGAGGGGAAACTCCTGTCAGGTTGCACTGTATGAAAGAAAAAAATTGATGAAAAAGAAAATAAAACAAGTAAAATATCTATGGATATATTTTCTAGGAGTTTGAGAATTCAGTTGCCAAGCAAGAACCTATATATTTTTCAATTCTGTACCAGATTAACTACCAATTTTATCTTGCATATGATACAGTGACAATTGATTAACTACCACTAAGTAAGAATGAATATATCATAAAATTTAAGAGGAATAAAAATACAGGTAAACCATTCACTGGAATAAAGATAACATCTTCTAGAATTGATGCTAGAAAAGTTGAGTACATACATGCAGAATAGTGAAAGCAATATAGTTTGTCAAACTTTAAGAGTAAGCCAATGAACATCCAGCTGCATATGACGTGGTGGGGGATCACTAAACCCTAACCAACAACACAAACAGAGTTTTACACTGCATGGTATTGTTTTTTGTGGGAGGTAATCTATGGTTATTACAAACAGCATTGTTAGCCTGGGCAGCATAATTTCATTTCATAAACATAAATAGAAATAGAAAAAAGGAAGAGAAAAATAAATATAAAAATAATAATAAATGTGAGTATTTTACTGAGTATATATAGTATATAATATAAAGTTTTAAATAAATTCAAAATAATATATCCTTAATTTTTTTATTCAGCTAGTGTGACAGTGATTGATTCAGCCAAGAACCCATAGTCAATTATACAAAAAAGTACACACATAACTTATTTATAGGCATTTGTCACTAGAGCACCAAAGATGCACTAAAATAATATAACCTACTTCTATTGCCCTTGGTTGTCCCCAGAATTTGAAGGTAAGTACATATTGCAAAATAAACATCTGTTTCTATCCCAGGAGCTGGAGGAATAGAGCTGTAACTACCAGTAAGAGTCTTCACTAAAGACTAGCTTTGATATAACAGAAAAGTATTGTACAGTCTGCCAAGGAATAAGCTAAGTAATTGAACTACCCAACAGTGATTCTTTCTATAGAAAGCTTTTATCAGCCTGAAAAGATATCATGAAAATGAAATTGTTGAAAATAACCAACAACTGTCCAACAGCACTAAGACAAACACTATAGGTGAAAATTCACCCGCAGTTTTATAAACACAGCCAATTATCCTGGCTTATGGACAACTAATCCTACAAGAGAGGTACACTATTGCTAGTTTCTCAAACCAGTATAACATCTATCTGCATTTATTTGTTGTTTCAAAGGGAGAGGTCTGAGGGCAATTCCATCTCACAGACAAAAAGGATTTCTGGCAGCTACCAGAAGCCAGGACATGAAATGGAATGGATTCTTCCAGAGACTTTGGAAGGGGCAACCTGACCAATACCCTCATGTCACACCTCTGTCCCCCATAACTGAAAAACAAAAAAGTTTTGTTGGGTTAGGGTTAGCTCCCCAAACTATGCCATTAGTTACCACAGTGCTAAGAAATTATTTTGCCATTTGATTAGAATCCTAGGATTCTGAGGGAAGTCTTCTCAGGGTCTTTGCACATGCTGCATCTGTGGACTAGGTAACAAAATGCTGTTTACATGCCACAGTATATGTCTCAAACTTCTACATTGGATCAATATTACATCCTCAAAGAGAACATTCCTGGCCAGTTTATCTAAGTGATCTCCAGCAATACACACAGTGTCTGATATGTGATGGTGTGGCTCACTGACTGAAGAAACAAAGGGGGAAGGAAGAAGAAAGAGAAAGTTTAAACACACAGTGAAAGGTTAATGACCTAAAACAAGAGCAACAGGCTGCCTAGAAACTCCCAAGGCAGCAAAAAGGATTTGACCACCTACCTGACATGTATCAACATAGAGATAATAAGAACGTCTGAGGCACTCATGAGCTGGGAGACCCTTGAAAAGATAAGACTCCAAAGATAACATGGGGGTGGGGGTGGGGGAGGGCAACACAGAAGGGAACAGATCACAGTCTGCACATGGCATTTTCCCATTATTTTCTGCTCTATAATAACCTCAAGCTGGGTGGTGGTGGCACATGCCTTTTATCCCATACACTTGGGAGGTAGAGTCAGGTGGATCTCTGTGTGTTTGAGGCCAGCCTGTTCTACAGAGGCAGTTCCAAGACAGACTCCAAAGCTACACAGAGAATTCCTGTGCCCCTGAGATGAGTCTCCCCTCTTGCAGAGAAACTGCTGTCCTTTATGCTCTGGTAAAGGACCATCTACTTCTGTTGAGGTCTGGCCTCGGTTCTTTTCTTCTTATGTTTCTTCCAACAATTTCCACCATCAAAGAAGCCCGTCTTTTGCCCATGATACCTGCATTTTCCCTTGAGGTGACCATGACGTTGTGGTCAATTGCTATGTGTGATACCTACCATGAACTGGAGCTAGTACTACTATGGGCAGCCTAGTGGCAGTGGCAGGTCCCCACTTTTGGTAAAATGTCTACGTTTACCCAGTAAACAGACACAAACCATGATTCAATGGTCCCACGTAGAGTTTTATTGGTGCACAGGGAAGGAATATAGGGGTGTGAGGTAACCAACACGTGCATAGCTGAGAGAGAGAGATAAGATAAGAGAGATAATATTAGAGGGAGAGAGAGGTAGAGAGGGAGAGGGAGAGAGAAAAGTAAGGGAGAGAAAGATGAGAGGAAAAGAGCTTAATTGGTCAGGGGTCAGTCCTTTAAAGGTGTCCTTTGCACCTGCGTGCTTCTCACAGAACTCTGGGCTGGCCACAGTGCTGCCTGAGTGCATCCTGCCAGGTAACAGGGAAGCCAGCATAATGCCTGAAACTTTGACCCATCTTTGAGGGAGTTTGGCCAAAGCCCATAAACATATGAAACCAATAAATTTCATGAAGGAAAGGGATGCGACTCCCACCACTGCAATGTCAGAGAAACCAGGTGAGATGGAGTCTGGGTGATAAAGGCCACTCTGTGAGCATTCACTGGTAATGGAGACTTGGGAGCATCAGGAGTAAATTCAAATTCAATCACTCTCAACATTTTAGCTTTGGAGGTGGGACAGAGAACTTGAAACCAGCTCAGCATTGTGGAGTGTACCGGGAGAGAAAAACAATAAATTAAATCTAAGATGAGAGTCATTCTGGAGTTACGATGTCCTGGGATTGATCCAAAATTTTGTCGTGAGGTATCTCAAAAGGCTGAGGTGAAAGTGCATCTCATTTGAACAGCAGTGGTCCTCAGGCCAGAGGCTGTAGGGAGGAGGTGGTTCTTCAGGGTTCAAGATGACCTGCCAGGGGAGGTAAAAGCATCAGTTAGTTTGTTTCAGGCCTGGGTAAAGCAATGATGAACTTGGTTGGCAGCCCTCTCCAAACTGTTACTTCAACAAGTTGGATAGCCAGCTATGAAACAAATTAGGAACTGGGATAGGAAGACTTACCTCAACATAGGGTGGTGGGGGATCCAAGATGGAGACCCAGATCATTTCTACTGGATCAATGGTAGGTGCTTCTGGAGGTATCTGATGATTCCTCCTGAAGTTCTCCTCTGGCTCTCTGCACTTGCAACAGAAGCGCTTCACCAAGCGATAGATGAACATACTCAGAGGTATCATGACCAGGAAGACGATAAACAAGATCCTAGAAAAGGAATGATATCTCCCTGAGTGCCTATACTCTCCATCATCCAAGCCCAGCCTATTTGAGCCTTCTGTGAATGGTACCCAGAAGGGCTCACCCTGGGCTTACCTTAAAGAGTGGTTTGAAGAATTCCCTATATTTTTCTTTTCCAGGCAGCATCCACTCTCACAGCATCTGAATCCCATGGTGCAGTTTCTAGTCAAGTCAGATAGGGATGGGGAGACACCGATGACACCATAAGAATCAGAACAAAGGATCCTTGCCTCCCCAGACATCTATACCCTCAGATTTCAAGCCACCCTTGGTGGGTGTGGGTACATATCTATCCAGGGTACACTGGGAGGAACTGAGGCGTGGAATTGAGATCCAGGAATTCAGGGTTCCTCAGGCAAAATAACCTGAAATCCTCGGCATCGAAGAGCCAGGTGCCGAACCGAACCCTCTGCCCAAGAACCGTGGCCAGACCACTGGATGCAAATGCAATAAGTGGTTTTTTGAGTACTCAGGTGCCTGTGGAAGCTATTGCAACACGGGTACAGAGCATACTGGGCTTGCAGGGAGCACAATATTTATAGAGTTTTAATGGATACATAATTATCAGCTTAGCTACAGGTATTTCCTTGTCTACGTAAGCATGGGCTGGCTAAGGTCATATTGGGGGCAGGGGTAGTTGACAAGGACTAGGTTTCCTGGTATTACCACATGAAAGACCCTGGCATGCTTCAGCAATTATTATCTGGGTCCCATAACTGCTCTGGTAATCACAGACAGAAATATCAGGGTCCCATGACTGCTCTGGTGACCACAAATATTCTGTTTGACAAACAGTTTGAGGCACGAGCTGGGAAAGGCACCTGGTCTGGGTTTTTCCATTAGGCAATGGCTTGGCCTTGTTTTTCTTTCCTAGGGGGCCCTGGGTAGGGGTCTTTCAGACAATGCTACTAAATCTTACAGAGTAGGCAAGGGGACCCAGGTCAGAAAGGTAAGGGATTAACAGCAGCTACAGAACTGCAATGATGCAGTTCCCAATGATGTGACGTAGGAGGGGGGTATGGTTTCATCAAAAGTAGGAAGAGTGAGGAGGAGGTATCTGTCCCCTTATCCAGGGCATATCTGACCACACCACCCTCTCTCCATTCCCTCCTAAGTCCCATACTTACAGGGTGTTGCATTTGATTATAACCTGTGGGAGAAAACAGACAGAGGTCAGAGCTTCAAAACTGGGAGTTGGATCTCAGTTCTTAGAGTGACTTCCCAGCACACACTATATGTTGGGTTCAATTTCTAGCAATGGCAATACATCTGGTGTGTGTAAACCAGAATAGTGGTACAGGACCACAGTCCCAGAACACAAGAAACCAGGAGAATCATTCAAGGTTATATAGATAGTTTGAGCCCAGACTGAATGCCTGAGAGAAGCTGGTCTCACACATTTTTCCAGACATCTCAGGCAGTGCTTCTCAGACTGCCTTTCCCTCCAGCTCCATGTCCAGGGTCAATGATACTCCCAAGGTCACCAGCCATGGAGGAAAAGGGAAGGACAGCCACATAGCCCACATGAGCAATACCTTACAGATGAGAAGCTAAGTAAGAAATACAACAAAAACGGAGGTCAGAGTTCCCATTCAGGACCCTGGGTGGAGCTAGATACCACTAACAACACAACCTGAGCAAGACTCGGGGCCCAGGGTTCCAGAGCCTCCCTCCCTCTGAAGGGAGGTGTCTACCTACATTTTCCCCAAGCAAAACAGAAAGGAAGTTGCTAATTGCCAGTGGTTACAAGGAATTCCTGACAGAGTTAGGCAGGGACTGGCTGGGAGGCAAATCTCTACTCATATGGTCCTTCAAAAGACTCAAAAGGATTGCGTACCTGGTTGGTGTTTACTCGTTGGAGGCTGGATAGCAGGCAGAGGAGCAAGGCAAGGATCTGATCCAGGAATCTGGCACCCGGCATTCTGTTAGGGGGCTACTGAGTTTCTGTGTGCAGGGAAGGAGTTTCAGGGCAAGACCTTCACAACTTCCCTCCACCTATGCGGCCCAGCCTCAGAATGGTGACTAGGTTAGCACACCTGAGTTGGGGCAGACTAAGGCTTGGAGCTGGGAGCTCAGGTAGAATACAAGTGGAGAGGAGCTGAACTTGCTCGAGTCTGAGACACTGGCACACGGTATGGGTTTTTTATGTAGTTAACAACATGTACCACAGCACTATGGGAATCCCTAGTCCGATCTGCATTTAAGTGGAGCAGGGTGTGGTTACGCCCACCTTTAATCCCAGAACACTGAAAATCTCAGTGAGTTCAAAGCCAGTATGAAAAAGCCGGATGGTGGTGGCACACACCTTCAATCCCAAAACTCATAAGGAAGATGCATGCAGATCTGTGTGAGTTCAGGCCAACCTGCTTTAGAGACTGAGTTCCAGGACAACCAGAGATACAGAGAAACCCCCTCTCAAATAAACAAAAACAACAACAAAAAGAAAAAGAAAGAAAGAAAAAGAAAGAACAAATAGGGGGAGGGGTAAAGGGAGGGATAATCTGGGAAGATGACTCAGGCATTAAGAGCACTTGTCTTTGGATCTGAGTTGGGTTTCCAGCATCTACATACCTGATGTCTCTCAAGCAGAAGAGAACACCCACTTCTGAACTCTGAGGTCCCCAGGTATGTAGATGGTGCAATACATATATCTAATACATGCATATATAAAATGAAATAACTATAAAATTCTATTCAGTTTTTGAAACAGGGTTTCTCTCTTCGGAGGCTGTCCTGGAACTCCAGGTTGGTCTCGAACTCCGAGATATCTGCCTGCCTCTACCTCCCGAATGCTAGGAATAAAGGCATGTACCATCATTGCCTGGCAAAATAACTAGATCTTAAAAATAAAAAAACAAGTATTACTCAGCAGAAAAAAACAATGGAATCTTGAAATTCGCAGGTAAATGGATAGCACTAGAAGAAACCATCCTGAGTGAGGTAACCCAGTCGCAAAAAGACAAACATGGTATGTACTCACTCATATATGGATTTTAGACATGGATCAGGATAGTGCCAGTCTGCACTTCCACTGATAGAGAATCTGGGAAACAGGAAAGAACCTAAAAGATATGCATATATGCATAGTACCCAAGAGAAGAGGATTGAGACAAGATCCTCTCAATGGATGGGGACCATGGCGAGGGGTGGGGGAGAGTGGGAGCTGGGAAGAAGAGAGGGGGTGAAGAGGAAGAGAGTTGGTCATGGGGGAACAGGAAGTTGAATGGGTGGGTGTAGAATAGGGGGAAGAGGAAATCATAGGATAGAAGACAGATCAGGCACCAGAGTGACCTCGAGTGATCTAAAGGGATAACACCAATTGGCAAGCTAAGCAATAGTGGAGAGACCACATCGAATGCCCATTCCTGATAATGAACTTGATGTCTATAACCATCCGGGAGCCTTCATCCTGTGACCCATGGAAGCAGAGGCAAACACACAATTAATCACTGAACTGAACCCAAGGAACCCAGTGACAGAGAGAGAGGAGTGATGAGCAAATTGGCAAAGAATGGGCTGGCAAAACCAGCAGAGACAGCTGATCGGGACAGGGGAGAGCTCTTGGACCCCAGACTGACAGTGGGGAGGCCAGCATGGGACTGATCTGGACCCCCCCAAATGTGAGTGTGCTAGAAGGCCTGGGCAACCTATGGGGCCCTGAGCTGTGGATCAGTGTCTATCCCTGGAATACAAACAGTCATCATGTGCCTATAGCACAAAGAGGGATGCTCTCTCAGCCTGGACTCTTAGGGGAGTACCTGGACCCTACCCAGAGTGAAATGACAGACTCTAGATATCCCCTATGTGGAAGGATTTCGCAATAGGGTGGGAGGGTGGGGGGGAAGGGGGGTGCGGGAGGAGGGGAGGGAGAAAGAACTGGGATTGATATGTAAAACAAGCTATTTCAAATTAAAATAAAAATGACTAAAAAAAAAGAATGCACAAAAAACCCAGCAGGGCCAGTCAGATGATCCAATGGGAAGGTGCTTACTTCCAACGCTGAATTTTGTTTTTTTGTTTGTTTGTTTGTTTTTGAGACAGGATTTCTTTATGTTGTTGTTCTATGTTTTGTTTTTTATTTGAGACAGGCTTTCTCTGTGGATTTGGAGGGTGTCTTGGAACTAGCTCTTATAGACCAGGCATGACTCTAACTCACAGAGATCTGCCTCCCTCTACCTCTGGGTGCTGGGATTAAAGGTGTGGGTCACCACCAGCTGGTAGGTAGCTTTTTGTTGTTATGGTTGCTGTTGTTAGATCAGGCTAACCAAGTGCTGGGATTAAAGGCGTCTGCCACTAAAGCCAGACTGATAGGATTTCTTTATCTAGACTTTATTGTTCTGGAACTTCCTACATATACTAGACTGCCCTCAAACTCACAGAGATCTGCTCTCCTCTGACTCTCAGATCAGGGTTGGGTCACCAGCAGCTGGTAGGCAGAGTTTTTTGGTTGTCGTTGTTGATTATGTTTGTGGAGAGTGAGTTTCTCTGTATAGCCCTTGCTGTCCTGGAATTCTCTCTCTGCAGAGATCCACCTGCCTCTGCCTCCCAGGGCTGGAATTAAAGATTTGAAAGAAGAGCTCAAGACTTCTGAATTATTCCTTGTTACCTGCACCCCTTTATCTTTCACGGTAGGAGGGTGCTGTAACTCCCCAGAGATGATGGGCATGCAAATGGAGGTAGGCAGGGATTTCAGAAAGTCAGGCATGGAACAAGCAGAATATTGACAGGGCTAGTGGGGTCGTGTAAAAGGCACATTCCTTTGCACTTTGCCCAACAAGGCAGGAAAAGGCTTTTTGGGTTAGGGAGAGAAAAGTCTAGCATAGCATCCCAATTATGTAAACAATTAATATCCCTTCCCCTTTGCAACTTTGTGGGGAGTTGCTGGTTCATTTCCTTTCTGATGAAAGAGAAACTGAGACTAAAGACATATTTAGGAAACTGAGGTTAAGGACTTGTCCACTGTGGTCAAAAAGCAGCCATCAAGCAGCAGGAGGAGGTCAGGTGGGATTCCTGGTAGGAATTAGGATAAATCTCTGTGGTCATCTGGACTGTAACTTTTAATATTTCACTCTAAGACTAGTGAAGCTTCCATATTCACTCTAATTGCTGAGTGCATCTACTTCATTTTGTGAAAAATTGAAGCAGAAGTAACTATCCCGACCTTTTAAGAAAATTATGATTGCATTTTGAGAAATGATAGGACAAGTCATTTAATCTTCCTTGATTAATTTCCTCTTCAATATAGTATTCTACTATTGCTTCACATTGTTGTTTCAATAAATTAAAGGTAATATAATCACAACTCTGAAAATTGAGAAACAGAATTTCTTTTATAGATTTATTTACTTATTTATCTCTCTGGCACATTCTCATTTTTAATTTGGATAGTTTATGTAAATAGAAAATACAAATTTCACATGATATGTATTCTTTTATCTTCATTTCTTTTGTAGTCATATAGTTTTGGAAAACATACACAAGCAACAAAAACAAATTCAGCAATTTTTCTACATATGTTTGTATACATTCATGCAATGCACATATGTAACAATAATTATTATAAGTAGGATTTTAAATTGAGAGTAGGGGACCATAATAGTGGCTAGCAGGAAGAAAAGGGAGATAAAATTTATGCAGTTAAGTTTTAATTAAACAATTTGATGACAATGCTTTCTAACCAATGAAATAAAACCTAAGATACCGGTAAATCAAACAGAAAATATTTGTGAATAATTGGATTATTTTCCAGTTAATGAATGTCTAATATTTTAAAATTTAACTTACTTTTGGCTTTATATATCAGTCCCATATAGGCTCTGTGATTGTAGCGTCAATCTCTGTGAGCCCCTATGAGCCATACTTAGATGATTCAGTGAGCCAAGTTCTCACGAATTACTTTACCTGGATTGTCACTAGGCAGGTTGGAAAGTGCAGAGTCCTAATGTAGCCTGTTCTGTTGTAGGCAGGTGCTCTTTCAGCTGATGCCTGCCTTTTCTGAAGGGAAAAGGAGAATGAGATGTAGTGACTCTAGGAGCGAGAGGAGGTAGACTAGTGTTACAGCAAGATGTTAACGGAGGGGAAACTGCTGTCACCTTGTACTCTATGAAAGAAAAAATTGATGAAAAAGAAAATAAAACAAGTAAAATATCTATGGATATATTTACTAGGAGTTTGAGGATTCAGTTCCCAAGCAAGAACCTATATATTTTTTAATTCTGTACCAGATTAACTACCAATTTTTATCTTGCGTATGATACTGTGACAATTGATTAACTACCACTAAGTAAGAATGAATATATCATAAAATTTAAGAGGAATAAAAATACAGGTAAACCATTCACTGGAATAAAGATAACATCTTCAAGAATTGATGCTAGAAAAGTTGAGTACATACACGCAGAATAGTGAAAGCAATATAGTTTGTCAAACTTTGAGAGTAAACCAATGAACATCCAGCTGCATATGACGTGTTGGGGGATCACTAAACCCTAACCAACAACACTAATAGAGTTTTACAATGTATGGTATTGGTTTTTGTGGGAGGTAATCTATGGTTATTACAAACAGCATTGTTAGCCTGGGTAGCATAATTTCATTTCATAAACATAAATAGAAATAGAAAAAGGAAGAGAAAAATAAATATAAAAATAATAATAAAAGTGAATATTTTAGTGAGTATGTATAGTATATAATACAAAGCTTTAAATAAATTCAAAATAATATATCCTTAATTTTTTTATTCAGCTAGTGTGATAGTGATCGATTCAGCCAAGAACCCATAGTCAATTAGACAAGAAAAGTACACACATAACTTATCTATAGGCATTTGTCACTAGAGCACCAAAGATCCACTAAAATAATATAAGATACTTCTATTGCCCTTGGTTGTCGCCAGATTTTGAAGGTAAGTCTGTATTGCATAAGAAGCATCTGTTTCTATCCCAGGGGTTGGAGGAATAGAGCTGTAACTACCAGTAAGACTCTTCACTAAAGACTAGCTTTAATATCACAGTAAAGTATTGTGCAGTCTGCCAAGGAATAAACTAACTATTTGAACTACCCAACAGTGATTCCTTCTATACGAAGCGTTTATCAGCCTGACAAGATATCATGAAAATGAAATTGTTGAAAATAGCCAACCACTGTCTAACAGCACTAAGACAAACACTATAGGTGAAAATTCACCCGCAGTTCTATAAACACAGCCAATTATCCTGGCTTATGGACAACTAATCCTATAGGAGAAGTTCACTATTGCTAGTTTCTCAAACCAGTATAACATCTATCTGCATTTATTTGTTGTTTCAGTTTTTCAAGACAGGGTTTCTCTGTAGCTATGAAGCCTGTCCTGGAACTCACTCTTTAGACCAGGCTGGCCCCGAATTCATATAGTCCAACCTGTGTCTGCCTTATTAGCGCTGGGGTAAAAGTCTTGAGCCACCACCACCTGGTTTATCGATCTTCATTCTTAGTGCTTAAGTTTATACCCCACAGATAAGTGTAGCTCTCATCTCTAATTATAGAGGCTTATTTACACAGCAAATGGTGAACTTTAAATGCAGAGGGATATTAGTTGAAGATTTGTTCCCTTTGTTCATGCTACAGAGTATTTGTCAAATGATGCAAATATGTGTTGCACTCTTTTATGTTTCATATGTATAACTGTTTGATGCTGCATTACGTTGTCATATAAAACACCCGCTTGGTCTAATAAAGAGCTGAAGAGCCAATAGCCACACAGGAGAATGGATTGTCAGGGCTGATAGGCAGAGAGAATAAATATGAGGAGCAAGTTGGGATGGGAGGTTACAGAAACAAGAAAAGATGGAGGAAGAATTCCAAGGGCCAGTCACACAGCTACAGAGAAAGCCACAGAGTAAGTAGCAAAAACATGTATAAAGAAATAGAGAAAGGTAAAACTCAGAGTCAAAAGATATATAGAATAATTTAAGGTAAGAAAGGCTGGCTGTAAAATACAAAGCTCATGATAAACCTTTATAAGCAAGCATAAAACTCTGTGAATTTATTTGGAAGCTGGGGCTCTAGTTCCCAAATGCCAAACAGTGAAAGGAAAAAGAACCAGCATTTATAAAAAGTCACAGTCTCCTGAAAATGCAGAGAATATCTGACCATGTGGTATTCACCTCTAATTACTATCTGTACAAAATGATTCTAACACTCAATGCCCAAGAAACATGAAAGAACAATTGAATGGAAAAATTGTAATACTAAGAGGACCATGACAGGACATCTGCCATGAGATAATATATTCTAGAGAAGACAAGGAGGTACCCCTAACAATTTCAAAACAAGTCTTTCCCTCCTATCACCCTCCTCAATCTTTTCAGATTCTCATCCCCTTTGCTACTTCACAATCAACTCTTTTAGCTTTGTGCTATTCTGAAATACTAATTTGTATTCCCCAAGTGTACTTGAATCTGTTTTCTGGAGTGAAGTCTGTGGGATTACACAGAAGTGTGGCTTACTTGATAGATGTTTATTATTTAAAAAAATGGACTCTTTCTTTAACAACTCAAAGCTCCATTCTAGGGTTGAAAATTACCCAGGCGGATATCTGTGAGTTTGATGTCAGTGTGTTCTACGAAGTGAGTTCCCGGTCAGTCAGGGTTATTACACAGAGAAACAGAGTCTCAGAAACACAAACAAACATTAACAACAAAAATCTCACAACTAAATAAAAACAACAAAATAGAAGAGGCTGGGTTTCAGACTCAGGCAATATACGACACACCTGTGCGTGCGTGCGTGCGTGCGTGTGTGTGTGTGTGTGTGTGTGTGTGTGTGTGTCTGTGTCTGTGTGTGTCTGTGTGTATGTTAACACACTCTCCCTGGTCCTGCCTGGGTCCTTCTATAGGACCCAGGCAGCATAAGTTCCCAGCACCCACACTGTGGCCCTAACTGACTGGAACCTGAGTTCCAGGTCACGATGCCCCCTCTGGCATACACACTGGTACAGATAGGCATGCAGGCACAATACTAATATAGATTAAAAATAAAATCCTAAAACAGCAGTGATGTGGCACACCTTTAGTCCCAGTACTTGTGGGGGAGAAAAGGCAGGCAGATTTCTAGGCTAGCCTGGTGTACAGGATTTCCAGAACAGTCATGGATACAGAGAGAAACTCTCTAGTAGAAAAACAACCACTATACCTAACCACCAGCACACTGCTCCCAGCAGCTCATATCCTTTTCTAATTGTTGGGGCAGGAATTGGGGACCTAACTCAGGTACTAGGAAAGTTTGCTACAACATTCCCCAGCCCCTCTTAAACCTTTTAAATTTTGAGATAAGATCTCAACTAAGTCACCCAGGCAGCCTGTAAAATCATCCTCCTGCCTCATATTCTGTAATAGTTGAAACGATAGGACTGTACCACAGCACTTCTCTCTTCCATCTAGAGAATAAAAGTAACATACACACGCATTTTAAAATGTTATGGTGAAGTTTATTTATAAAACAAAGCTGCTCTGAACACACTTTTACTCCCAACAATAAATGACACACAAGATGTAGGTCAGCACATCAGGTCCTTCTTTATACTTAGAGGACAGGTGTTGTTCAGTGTGGGTGCTCATGTCTTTCAGAACAAGCTTCCATAGGGCAATGGATGGGGACCAAAGCCACAACCCATCCAGTCCAGTGCACCAGGAGATACATATCTCATGAGACTTAGTGCACAGGCCTCTCTGCAGACTTATCTGTAGAACTGCACCTGACCTCATCCAGTATACCAGCCTAGACATAGAATGACATGGAATACTGGCTATATAAATATCAGGTTAACTGTGTACAGGGCTAAGCTACAGTGGCTGGCACACATTGCTCAGCAGGAGGAACAGGGTGTGGTCTGGCACCCATTTCCCTCCAGGAAATTATGGAGAGTTATCCGGAAGGAAGCATTCTGTAGGCATCACTCCACAGTCTAACCACATCAGCCTCTCCAGGCTTCTGCCCTGCCTTCCAGAAGCCTGTTGTCTGACATGTATCTCCCAAAGAGTCCCATGCTTATGAAGTTCTGGTCTTCTAGAAAGCAGATGAGACTAGGATCCGGGGAACTCTCCAGTCCATTTCTTTAGTATCCACAGGTCCAAGGGATCTGAAATTCACAGCGTTCATTCTCAGCTAGGATGCACAATCCTCCCAGGGAGGTGGTCAAAGCACTCAGTCACCATTGGAAGGAGATGGCAGGAGCTTAGCCTCCAACTGGTCAGAGATCAGGCAGTGAAACTTTAGCTTGGCTATGGAGGTACAGTGGGGTAATCTGTGGAAGGTGGCTTGGAGTCCATGCAGTTCAGTCTCCAATCTCCACAAGACACAGAAGTGCTTCTGTAGGATGCAGAGCCAGCTGTCCAGTCAAGGTCTGCATTCCACTAGAATGATCTCTGCTTCCAATTGCAGGCACACTCAACAGTCTTTAGCTTCATAGTTGTAACAGAGACCTTTAATCCAGCTCAGCATTGGGGAGGGGACCCGGGGAGAAAAACAATAACTTAAATCAAAGATGAGAGTCATCCAGAGTCACGAAGTCCTGTGCATGAGTCAAAATTTTGTGGTAAGGTAGCTCAAAAGGCTGTGCTGTACGTGCATCTAGTTTGACGAGCAGGGTCTTCAGGCCTGAGGCTGTAGGGAGGAGGTGGTTCTTCAGGGTTCAAGATGACCTGCCAGGGGAGGAAAAAGCATCATTAGTTTGCTTCAGGCCTGGGTAAGGAATGATGAACTTGGTTGGCTGCCCTCTCCAAACTGTTACTTGAACAAGTTGGATAACCAGCTATGAAACAAATTAGGAACTGGGATAGATAGCCTTACCTCAACATAGGGTGGTGGGGGATCCAAGGTGGTGACCCACATCATATCTATGGGAGCAATGGTAGGTGCTTCTGGAGGTATCTGACGATTCCTTCTGAGGCTCTGCTCTGGCTCTCTGCACTTGAAACAGAAGTGCTTCACCAAGCTCCAGATGAACAACAGTGGTATCATGACCATGAAGACAATGAACAAGATTCTGGAAAGGGAATGATATCTCCCTGGGTGACTATAACACTCTCCAACACCCACCCCCAGCCTATTTCAGCCTTCTGTGAATGGTATCCAGAAGGGATGACCCCAGGCTCACCTTAAATCGTAGTTTGAAAAATTCCCTATGTTTTTCTTCTCCAGGCAGCATCCACTCTCACAGCATGTGAATCCCATGGGGCAGTTTCTATTCAGGACAGACAGGGATGGGGAGACACCGATGCCACCATAATTATCAGAACAATTTTCCTTGCCTCCCCTGACTCCTATACCCTCAGGTTGCAAGACACCTTTGGTGGGTGTGGGGTACACATCCATCCTGGGTGTATTGGGAGGAACTGAGGCGTGGCCTTCAGACCCAGGAGTTCAGGGTTCCTTTGGCAGAATGACCATGCTACTAAATCTTGCAGGGTAGGTATCAAACACCAGGATAGAAAGTTAAGGGATTAACAGCAGCTACAGAACTGCAATGATGCAAAAGTAGGAAGAGTGAAGAGAATATATCTGTCCCCTTATCCAGGGCATATCTGACCACACCAATCTACCTTCATCCCTCCCCTAAGTCCCATACTTACAGGGTGTCACATTTGATTATAACCTGTGGGAGAAAACAGACAGTGGTCAGAGCTTCAAACCTGGGAGTTGGGTATCAGTTCTTAGAGTGACTCCCCAGCATAAGCTTGGTGTTGGTTTCAATTTCTAGCAATGGCAATACATCTGGTGTGGGTAAGCCAGAATAGTGGTACATCACCACATTCCCAGAACCCAAGAAAGCAGGAGGATCATTCAAGGCTATGTATAGTTTGAGGCCAGACTGGATGCCAGAGAGAGATTGGTCTCATATATTTCTCCAGACATATCAGGAAGTGCTTCTCAGACTGCCTCTCCCTCCAGCTCCATGTCCATTGTCAATGATACTCCCAAGTTCACCAGCTAAGGAGAATAGGGAAGGACAGAAGCCAAGCCCACACATGCAGAACCTCAGTTTCCTCAGCCTTACAGTTGAGAGGCTAAGAAAGTAATACAACTAAACGGAGGTCAAAGTTCCCAATAAGGGCTCTGGGTGGAACTAGATTCCAGTAACAACACAACCTAAGCAAGACTAGGGGCCCAGGGTTCCAGAGCCTCCCTCCCTCCGAAGTGAGTTGTCTACCTCCAATTTCCCCAAACAAAACAGAAAGGAAGTTGAAAATTGCAAGTGGTTACAAGGAATTCCTAACAAGAGAATGCAGCGACTGGCTATAAGGCAAATCTCTACCCGTATGGTCATCCAAAACTCTCAGAACGCTTGCTTACCTGGTTGGTGCTTACTCGTTGGAGACTGGATAGCAGACAGAGGAGTAAGGCAAGAATGTGAACCAGGTATCTGGCACCCGGCATTCTGTTAGGGGGCTACTGAGTTTCCGTGTGCAAGGAAGGAGTGACAGGGCACGACCTTTACAACTTCCCTCCACCTGTGTGGCCCAGCCTCAGAATGGGGGAGAAGATAGCACACCTGAGTTGGGGCCGACGAAGGCTTTAAGCTGGGAGCTCAGGTAGGGTAGAAGTGGAGCGGAGCTGAACTTGCTCGAGTCTGAGACACTGGGACACGGTATGGGCTTATTTATGTAGTTAACAAGATGTACCAGAGCACCATGGGAATCCCTCGTCCGATCCGCATTTAAGTAGAGCAGGGTGTGGTTACACCAACCTTTAATCCCAGAACACTGAAAATCTCAGTGAGTTCAAAGCCAGTATAAAAAAGCTGGGTGGTTGTAGCACATGCCTTTAATCCCAACACTCAGAAGGCAGATTCAGGAGAATCTCTCTGAGTTAAGGCCAACCTGGTTCAGACAGTGAGTTCCAAGACAGCCACGAATACAGAGGAACCATCTCTGAAAAAAACCAAAACAACACCAAAAAGAAAGAAAGAAAGAAAAAGAAAAAGAAAAGAACAAAGTGGTGGAGTGGCAAGGGGGAGGAAGGCAATCTGGGAAGATGACTTAGGGTTTAAGAACACTTGTCCTTGGATCTGAGTTGGGTTTCCAGCATCTACATACATGATGGCTCTCAAGAAGGAGAGAACCCCAATTCTGAACTCTGAGGCACCAGGTATGCACTTGGTGCAATACTTATATGTAATAAATACATGTATAAATTGAAATAATTAAAAATTGTTTTCAGTTTTTTGAGACAGGGTTTCTCTGTAGGTTTGGAGACTGTCCTGAACTCCATGTTGACCTCGAACTCACAGAGATCAGCCTGCCTCTGCCTGTCGTATGCTAGGATTAAATGAATGTACAATCATTGCCTGGTGAGATAACTAGATCTTAAACAAAACAAAAAACAGCAGTGCCAGTCTGATGATCCAATAGGGAAGGTGCTTACCACCAAATCTGAATTTTGTATTTTGGGGTTTTTGTTTGTTTGTTTGCTTGTTTGTTTTTTGACACAGGATATCTTTTTGTTTTGTTGCTTTGTTTTTTTTGAAACAGTGCTTCTCTGTGACTTTTTATGCTGTCCTGGGGCTAGATCTTCTAGACCAAGTTGGTCTCTAACTCACAAAGATCCACGTGCCTCTGCTTCTCAGTGCTGGCATTAAAGGTGTGGGTCACCACCAGCTGGTAGGGAGATTTTTGTTGTTATGGTTGCTGTTGTTAGATCAGGCTAACCAAGTGCTGGAATTAAAGGCATGTGCCCCCACGGCCAGACTGATAGGATTCCTTTACTTAGACTGTGCTGTCCTAAAACTCACTACATAGTCCAGGCTGCCCTCAAACTCACAGATATCTGCCTGCCTCTGCCTCTGTGTTCTGGGTGTCAGTCACCATCAGCTGGTAAGTGGATTTTTTTGATTGTTGCTGTTGATTATGTTTTTGGAGATAGAGTTACTCTGTGTAGCCCTGGCTATCCTGGAACTCTCTCTGGAGATCAGGCTAAACTTGAACTCAGATATCCACCTGCCTCTGCCTCCCAGAACTGGAATTAAAGATTTGAGAGAACAGCTCAAGACTGCTGAATTATTCCTTGTTACCTGTACCCTTTTATCTTCCATGAAAGGAAGGGTGCTTTACCTGTCCAGAGATGACAGGCATGCAAAGGGAGGTAGGCAAAGATTTCAGAAAGACAGGCAGAGAACAAGCAGAATAGAGGTGGGGCTGGTGGGGTTGTGTAAACGGTGCATTTCTTTGCACTTTGCCTAAGAATGCAGAAAAAATCTGCTTGTGTTGTCTAGCATAGCATCCCCATTATTCAGACAATTAATATCCCTTCTCCTTTGCAACTTTGTGGGCAGCTGCTGGTTCATGTCCTTTCTGATTAAAGAAAAACTGAGACTAAAGACATATTTAGGAGACTGAGGTTAAAGACGTGTCCACTGTGGTCAAAAAGGGGCATAGCCCTCAAGCTGCAGGAGGAGGTCAGGAGGGATTCCTGGTAGCAAGTATAATAAATCTCTGTGGTCATGTTGACTATAACTTTTAATATTTGATTCTAAGATTAGTGAAGCTTCCATATTCACTCTAATTGCTGAGGGCATCTATTTTCTTGTGTGAAAAAATGAAGCAGATGTAACTATAATAATGACCTTTTAAAAAATTATGATTTCATTTTGATAAATGATAGGACCAAAGTGAGAACATATACCAGAAGAAAAAATTCCCAATTCGGTATCCCCATGTTTCATTTCAAAGCATTCTTCATGTCTCCAACTCCTTGAAGCTTTGTTTAGTTCAATGTATTTCTGGTAGAATTGCTTCCACACCTAGTCTGCAGCTTTCATTTGTAGATACAATTTTGTCCTCTTTGAAAAGTATTTTAGTTAAATTAGGGTTTAAACATAATGGAATTAACTAAACAATATGTGACTTGACTAATTCCCAACCTTCATGCAATCGGGTTTGTCTTCCAAGGGTAGCTTAACTGCTCACAAGCAAACCCTCATGCAGTGCTTAGCCTTGCACCCCAACCAAGGAAATTAATGTTTAATGGCAGCCAGCCAGGCCGAAGGATTGCATGAAGGCTGTACCCGAGATCCTTCCCCTGGGAAAATAGGTACGGGATGTGTCTGCGTAACCGCAGGCATAGAGTCTGTGGGTGTCACCAGCACATTATCCCAGGTCTGCACACCAGGGATCGGGCCTCTATCTTCACCCGCCTTTGTTATTATATAAAAACAAAAGAGGGGAACTGTGGAGAGCTGCGCCACACTGTGCCTTAAAGATGGCGCTGTCTTCTGCATTCCACCATCCCGATGGTGAGTGCTTTTGGTAACAAACAACTCCTTATTTGGTGTGTTCCTATCCCGCTAGGGTCATGCCATCATTAATGCATGCTGGTGAGCCTATGGCTTGCACACACGTGGCTGCTCAGGGTTGGCTGGCCTTGGCTATTTAGGAAGCAGGAGGGGTTTCTCCCGAGGCTGCCTCCACATTGTTCATCAAGGTCCTGAATAAACCGCTTGTGAGAAGGATTCCTGAGTTGTGTCTTCCTTGCTGGTCGAGGTGGTCATGACAAAAACTGATATCTACTTATGAGCAGATGCCATGTTTATTTTTCTGGGTCTGGGTTGCCTCATTCAAAATAATCTTTCCTAATTCCATCCATTGGTCTGAAAATTTCAAAATGCTTGTTGTTTTTTGTTTGTTTGTTTGTTTTAAGCTAAGGGATACTCCACTACGTAAATATGCCACATTTTTTTTCATTTTTTCAAGTGAGGAACATTTATTTTTATTTTTTTTTCTGGTTTCTAGCTATTACAAATAAAGTTTCTATGAACGTAGTTGAGCAATTTCCTTGAAGTTGGGTTGAGCACCTTGGGAACATGTCCAGTTGTGTGTCACTTTGTTCAGGTAGGTCATTTTCCAGGTTTCTGAGAAACCATCATATTAATTTCCAAAGTGGCTGTTCAAGTTTGCATACCCACAAGAAATGAGTGTTCTGCTTGCACCTCAACGGCTTAGTAAGAGTTCCTACTTGGGAATTTGAATTTGGCCATTCTGACAGGTTTTTGGTGAAATCTAAGAGTTGTTTTGATTTGCATTTCCCTTATGTCTAAAGATATTAAGCGTGTCTTTATGTGCTTCTAAGCCTTTTGTGATGCCTTTGTTGAAAATTCTCTGTTTAGATGATACTCCATTTTAACTGGATTTTTTGGTTTTTTGATGTGCTTCTTTCTTTCTTTCAGTTTGTTTATATAGTGAATTATATTCAAATATTTCAGTATTTTGAAGCATCCCTACATCTCTGGGAATATTCAACTTATACTCTATATTTCTTTAGTGTTTATACCACTCTTTCTTCCTCAACAATACATATATATGTGTGTGTGTGTGTGTGTGTGTTTATGTGTGTGTATATACATTTATATGTATATATATATTAAATGCTGTATAAATTGTGTACATGTATATAGATTATATATTGTAAATTTATATGCTATATATACATGTGTAATTGTGAATATCCTAGTCCTACTTGCCACAATAATTCTATGGTTATTTTATATAGACAGCAATGGTAATATCCTGAAACAATACCTTCATGTTTATAATTCGTAATAATATAATCTAAGTTTCTTTGAAGAATGGAGAATTTTCAGCACCAGCATTGGGATTCATTCAATTTTAGTAAACAAAGAGGATCTGGGGCCTACAGAGATAGCACTGTTTATAATGTCAGTCATGAGTGGTTTCCCTCTTCTGGACTCCAACTGTACTTGTATCCACATGTCCTTTCCTCCAACACATAAACACAAAAATTGTCTACCACCTCTTTATATTTTCAAGTGAAAGAGCTCAAAGGATTATGAGTTCATGGTGCTTGTGAATGACTGTGCATCTCTTCAGCCCGTTTAGTAAATCAGGAAAACTAAGGCTGCTTGCTTCTTGCTCCCTATTTTTCATCATTTAGAGGACTATCAAAAATATAGCAAGAGACATTCATGCACATATTCCTGGATATGCTCAAAAATTATCTTCTATAATTTGAAGTATTTATTAAGGTAGTCATGATTCAAGAAATGCTCTTTTCTGTTCACATTTCAAGGTGAATTTTTTAGATCATGTAAAAAGAGATTACATTATCCCTTTTGGGGGAGTCATAATTAAGTCTGGCCTGCATATGTGTAAGGAAACCACTTGCAAGAAGTGGTCCCTATGGCCCCAAGAGGGCATTGGATCTCCTAGAACTGCAATTACAATTGTGAGCAAGTATGGGTGTTTCTTTTGTTAGTATTATTTTACTACTCTTGTACAACTTTAATCTTCACTCTTTGGAGGTCCTGCCACCCAGATTAAAATCAATACACATGGAATCTTATACTTACTTCTGAATGACCAGCCTTAATTTGCCTTATTTCTAGCCATTCTCACCACCTTTTCTACCTTAAATTATACCAGCTACCATTTTGCCTCTGTTTAATGAGTAGGCTTCCAGTCAGCCACTTAGGTCCCATAGCTGTCTCAGCCCCCAAATAATACACAAAACACTATACTAATTATGAAGCTTTTGGTTTCTTATTGGCTATCTCTGACATAATTATTAACCCATAACAGTTAATCTGAGTATTTTCAAGTGGTCTTTTTGTATACAAGAGAAAGGGTCAGAATATCTTACTCCTTAGGTGTCCTACATCATGACTGACTATTCGTCTGTTTCCCAGAATCATAGACCCACCTATCTTGCTTCCCTATTGGCCAACAGTGCTTTACTGGTCAACAAACCATACCAACAAGTATACTGAGCAAAGCAATGCCCAGGCTGGTTCACTGGTCTCACAGAATGATGCCAAAGAAGACAGTTGCCCGGACTAAGGAGGGAGGTTTTAATGATTGTAGGTGAGGGGTGATGACATGCCTGCCACAATCTGTGTTTGTGCCCAAATATGATCAAAGCTGAGTACTTAAGTGGCAGCTGGTAGCATAAGGGGAGGAAGATTCAGTAGTTACCAAGGATTTAGAACTGGTTTTCAGTGCCTTTCGTTTGTTTGGAGACTTTCTGAACAGGAGAGGTTTGAAGAATGAGACAGGAATGTCGGGTCAAGCAGGAGCCTCCAACAGAACAATGTCACCTGGGTGCTCAGGATGAGACATTATTTGGGATAAGGTATCTGTTGTGTGACACAATTTTTAGGGATTTATAAACAGACTTTTAGTTTCGACAAACAAGATTCAAAGTACAAATATCACCAAAGTCCAACTTGGTGAGCCAGTGTGTTTTACTAGGGTTACTTACAGAAATAGAAATCACTCAAAGACTGCATCTCCAGAAACCCACCACAGTATAGGTGACAGCTCACAAAGGCTGGAAACATAGAGCAGACTGTGGGCAATTCAACAGTATAGAGAGTGTCTCTCTCAGGACACCCAGACTAAGCCTCTTCCAGGCAGCTTGGTGGTTGGAAAAACCTCAGAGGCCTTACTGCTTATATATGCTTGAGAAGGACTTCCTGAAACCTGTGAGTTGTTTACTTCCTGAGTTGTTTACTTCCTGAGTTTAAGGAGTAGGGAGTTTCCTTGAAGAGGGTAAATCTAATGAGTCTTGCCAATTTCAGGGACTTCCTGAAGGCTTTGAGTTGTGTACTTCTTGAGCTTAAGGAGCTTCCCTGCATGAACCAGTTCAAGCCAGTTAAAACTATTGGGTTAGGAACCTTCCATCCAAGAAAGAGGCTTAAATTCCAGGAAACTGCTGTACACTGACATTGCATCAGTAATTACCTGAAGGGATCTGGTTGGGGTTGAGTCCTCAGTCCATGAGGAATGTCCTTTTCAGACAGATCTTGCAAATTCAAAGGGAGAGGTCTGAGGGCAATTCCCCCCTAAGAGACATCAAGGATTCTTGGCAGCCACCAGAAGCCAGGGCAGGAAATGGAATGTATTCTCAAAGAGCCTTTGGAAGGGGCAATCTGGCCAATTACCTCATGTCCATCTCTGGCCCCCACAACTGTGACAAAAAAGTTTTTGTTGGGTAAGCTTCCCAACTATGCCATTAGTTACCACAGTGCTTGGAAATGTTTTTGTCCTTCGATTAGAATCCTAGGATACTGAGGGAGGTGTTCTCAGGGTCTTTGCACATGCTGCCTCTGTGGACTAGGTAACCCAATGCTGTTTACATGCCACTGTCTATGTGTCATTCATCTACAATTGGCTCAGTGCTACTTCCTGAAAGAGAACATTCCTGGCCACTTTATCTAAGCGATCTCCAGCACCCATGTAGTTCTCTTAGGGACACCTGAGTTTGAGATTTTGTTACAGCACTCAAAACGCAATACAAGCACTGACTCTCTTGTTGGGTTATGTGTGTCTTCAATAGAGGCAGGAATGGTGGCTCTCTGTAGCCTTGCAGCCACCCAGACAAGCACACAGTGTCTGATATGTGAAGGAGGGCTCACTGACCGAAGAAAGGAAGGGGGAAGGAAGAAGAAAGAGAAAGTTTGTACACACAGTGAAAGGTTAATGACCTTAAACTAAGAGCCACAGGCTAGCTAGAAACTCCCACCTCTGCAAAAAGGATAAGAACATCTACCTGCCAAGTATCAACATAGTGATAAGAACATCAGAGTCACTCAAGAGCTGGGAGACTCTTGACAAGATAAGACTACACAGATAAGATGGGGGTGGGGATGGGTCACTGTCATGTGGATCCAGTGCTGAGATTGAGATTGGAAATGGACTATGGGCATCAGTAGAATTGAGGTCTACAGTGCCAGTGCTGGCTATGTCGTGGAAGAGTGGGAATGAAGTGTAAGAAATGAAGATGGGGAGAGGACTTAGGAGAGCAGCTTAAAGAGGACTGAGATTTCTTGATAGTGTTTCTCTGTGTAGCCTGGCTGTCCTAGAACTCGCTCTGTAGATTAGGCTGGCCTCGAATTGAGAGAACGTCCTGCCTCTCCTTCTTGAGTGCTGGGACTAAAGTTGTGCACCACCACCTCAGCAAGAAGGATAGGGTTTATTTTACTGACATTTCCACATCATCATCATTCAAGGAAATCAGAACAGGAACTCAAACAGGGCAGGAGCTGGAAGGCAGGAGTTGACCTGAGGCAGAGGCCTTGAGCTCATTCTCTCTGTGTCTCTCTGCCTCTCTCTCTCTCATTCTCTCTCTCTCCCTCTGTCTCTCTCTGTCCTCTCTTCTCTCTCCCTCTTCCCATACAGTCTAGGATTTCAGTTTATTCAAGGATGGTTTTTTACTTATGAAGATCAACCTACCTCTGCTTCCCGGGTGCAGGTTTAAAGGCGAATGCTACCACACCAGGGTTAGATGGCTTTCTTCTGTTTCTTTAGGGGGGCATATTTCCAGACATGGTTTATCTGTAACTTTGCTGCCTGTACTGGTACTTGCTCTGTAGACTAGTCTGGCCTCAAACTCAGAGAACCGCCTGCCTCTGCCTCCTGAGCTCAAGGGTAGCCTCACCCACAATGACCTGGGCCCTCCCACATCAATGACTAGTTAAGAAAATGCTGTACAGTCTTGCCTATAGACACATGTTATAGAGGCATATTCTCACAGGGCTCTGGCCTCTCTGAATACAGTTTGTGTCAAGTTGACTTAACTGGAGACAGGACCAAGAAATGCTACAGGGTTTAAGCAAACTCTTACATCCTCCCAACCAGCCCTTCTTAAAATGGAGTCAGAGGGTATATCCTAGCTTGGTATGGTAGCACAAACCTTTCATACCAGTACTCCAAGGCAAAGGCAGACAGATCTCTGAATTCTACATACACAGCCAGTTCCAGGACAGGGCTACACACAGAAACCATGTCTCAAAAAGCCAAGAAGAGGAGTAGGAAGGAAGGAAGGCAGGGAGGCAGGCATATCTTACCAGAGACACATAGAAAGGGGCTCATGTCTTCCTTGTTTAAATGAGAAAACTGACATGTGCCGATGTTAGATGCAGAAACTAGAGCCTTGAATGTCAGCTCCAGGGTGAGGTAATGACAGTAGATGTTGCTGTCATCACTCCTTCCCTTGTGCAGCACCTGCAGCTTTCTCCCTGTCCCAGGAGCATGCTCCTCACTTTGTGTTCCCCCAGTCCCTCAGTATCCTCAGGGAACTCCTTTAAGGTGGTCCAAAGAGCTTCTAGGTTCTAACCAAGGTGCGTGTTTCTGTTCAAACACTTGGAGGTACATCTCATTCATTTTCTTACACACCCACTTCCTCCTTTGTTCACTTACTATCTTTCATCATTCATTCATGAATTTGAGGTGCTAAAACTCCATGATGAATGAATGAATTCTCAGTCCTTGGCAAGTTGCTCATCCAGCCCCCAGGTAGCCAGGCTGCAGCTGGCAGCTTCTCACTCAGTCTATTACCAGAGCCCATCAGGAGTCCCAGAGGCTGAGCACATGAACTTCAAATGCCTTTCCTATGTTCACAGATATCCAGGTTTTTCATGTCTATTGCATGTTTACTCCTTAGAGTCATGTACATATCACATGTGCCACATGTCAGTCTTAATTGCTCCTGTCTTTATAACAGGGATGAAAATCACCAGTTGTAATTGATCAAGTTTCACCAAGTATTTTTTATTCCAGTGCTAATGGTTGAATCCAGGGCCTTGTACAGTTAGACAAAACACACTGCCATTGAGCTATATCCCAGACCTTCAGATATTTCCACATCTGCCTAAAAATTTCTGAAACACATCTCTCAAATACACAAAAGGAAGGCTTTTTCCCTGGAAAAACACTCAAGCAATGATAAAGAACACAGAAATTTGGGCTAGAGATATACTTCAGCATTTGGAGCACTGGTATCTCTTCTATAGGACGCAGGCAGGATAAGTTCCCAGCACCCACACTTTGGATCTAACTGACTGTAACCTGAGTTCCAGCGCATGATGCCCCATCTGGTAAACACAGTGATACAGATACACATGCAGGCACAACAATAATATATATTAAAAATAAAATCCCCAAAAGGCAGTGATGGTGCATACCTTTAATGCCAGTACTTGGTGGGGAGCAGAGGCAGGCAGATTTATGGGCTAGTCTGGTCTACAGGAGTTCCAGGACAGTCGGTATTACAGAGAGAAACTGTCTAGAAGAAAAACAACCCCTATACCTAAACACCAGCACACTGCTCCCAGCAGCTCATATCCTTTTAGAATTGTTGGGGCAGGAAAAGGGGACCTAACTCAGGTACTAAGAAAGTTTCCTACCACATTCCTCAGTCCCTCTTCTGCTTTTTATCTCAACTCTGTCACCCAGGCTTACTTTAAATAATCCTCCTGCCTCATATTCTGTAATAGTTGATACTATAGGACTGTACAACAGCACTTGGCTTGTCTATATAGAGAAAAAAACACACATAAACACAGTTTACAATGTTATGGTGAAGTTTATTTATAAACCAAAGCTTTTCTGAACACACTTTTACTCCCAACAGTAAAAGACACACACGATGTAGGTCAGCACAGCATGTCCTTCTTCATGCTTGGGGACAGGTGGTGTTCAGTGTGTGTGCTCATGTCTTTCAGAACAAGCTTCTGTAGGGCAATGGATGGGGACCATAGCCCAACCTATCCAGTCCAGTGTACCACGAGATACATATCTCCATAAGACTTAGTGCACAGGCCTCGATGCATACTTATTTGTAGAACTGCACATGACCTCATCCTGGATACCAGGCTAGACATAGAATACTGGCTTTATAAATATCGGTTTAACTGTGTACGGAGTTAAGCTACAGTGCCTGGCACCAATTCTCAGCAGGAGGAACCGGGTGTGGTCTGGCTCCCTTTTCCCTCCAGGAAATTCTGGAGAGGAATTCAGAAGGAAACATTGTGTAGGCATCACTCCACAGTTTAACCACACCTGCCTCTCCAGGATTCTACCCTGCCTTCCAGAAGCCTGTTGTCTGACATGTATCTCCCTAAGAGTCCCATGCTTATCTAGTTCTGGTCTTCCAGAAAGCCGAGATGAGACTAGGATCATTTCTTTAGTACCCACAGGTCCCAGATATCCTAAGGTCACAGCATTCCTTTTCAGCTAGGATGCACAATCCTCCCAGGGAGGTGGTCAAAACACTCAGTCACCATTGGAAGGAGTTCGCAGGATCTTAGCCTGTGAACTGTTCAGAGATCAGGCAGTGAAACTCCAGCTTTTCTATGGAGGTAGTGGGATCCTGTCTGAAAGTTGGCTTGGAGTCCATGCAGTACAGTCTCCTATCTCCCCAAGACACAGAAGTACTTCTGCATGATGGCAGAGCCAGCTGTCCAGTCAAGGTCTGCATTCCACTAGAATGATTTCTGCTTCCAATTGCAGGAACTCTCAACAGTTTTTAGCTTCAGAGTAGGAACAGAGACCATGAACCCAGCTCAGCAGTTGGGGAGGGGACCAGGGCAGAAAAACAATAAATTAAATCAAACATTAGAGTCATCCAGAGTCACGAAGTCCTGGGCATCATTCAAAGTTTTGTGGTGAGTTAGCTCAAAAGGCTGTGCTGTAAGTACATCTCATTTGACCAGCAGGGTCCTCAGGCCTGAGGCTGTATGGAGGAGGTGGTTCTTCAGTATTCAAGATGACCTGCCGGGGGAGTAAAACATAGTTAGTTTGCTTCAGGCCTGGGTAAGGAAAGATGAAGTTGGTTGGCAGCCCTCTCCAAACTGTTACTTCAACAAGTTGGATAGCCAGCTATGAAACAAATTAGGAACTGGGATAGAAAGTCTTACCTCAACATAGGGTGGTGGGGGATCCAAGGTGGTGACCCACATCATATCTATGGGAGCAATGGTAGGTGCTTCTGGAGGTATCTGACGATTTCTTCTGAGGTTCTCCTCTGGCTCTGTGCAATTGCAACAAATGTGCTTCACCAAGCTCCAGATGAACAACAGCGGTATCATGACCATGAAGACAATGAACAAGATCCTGGGAAGGGAAGGATATCTCCCTGAGTGCCTATACCACTCTCCACCACCCACCCCCAGCCTATTTCAGACTTCTGTGAATGGTACCCAGAAAGGATGACCCCGGGCTTACCTTAAATCGCTGTCTGAAAAATTCCGTATGTTTTTCTTCTCCAGGCAGCAGCCACTCTCACAGCATGTGAATCCCACAGGGCAGTTTCTATTCAGGTCAGACAGGGATGGGGAGACACCAATGCAACCATATGTATCAGAACAAAGGGTCCTTGCCTCCCCAGACACCTATACCTTCAGATTGCAAGACACCATTGGTGGGTGTGGGGTATACATCCATCCTGTGTGCATTGGGAGGAAGTGAATTGTGGACTTGTGACCCAGGAGTTCAGGGTTCCTCTGGCAGAATGACCATGCTACTAAATCTTACAGGGTAGGCATCGAACACCAGGATAGAAAGGTAAGGGATTAACAGCAGCCACAGAACTGCAATGATGCAGTTCGCAATGATGGGTGGTAGGAGAGGGTGTATGGTTTCAGCAAAAGTAGGAAGAGTGAGGAGGAGGTATCTGTCCCCTTATCCAAGGCATATCTGACCACACCACCCTCCCTCCATCCCCTCCTAAGTCCCATACTTACAGGGTATCACATTTGATTTTAACCTGTGGGAGAAAACAGAGGTCAGAGCTTCAAAACTGGGAGTTGGGTCTCAGGTCTTAGAGTGACTACCCAGCACAAACTGGTTGTTGGGTTCAACTTCCAGCAATGGCAATATATCTGGTGTGCGCAAAACAGAATAGTTGTACATGTCCACAGTCCCAGACCCAAGAAATCAGTAGAATTATTCAAGGCTAGATGTTATCTATAGTTTGAGGCCAGACTAGATGGGTAGCCAGAGAGAGGTTGGTCTGACATATTTCTCCAGATATCTCAGGCAGTGCATCTCAGAAAGCCTCTCCCTCTAGCTCCATGCCCAGCGTCAATGATACTTCCAAGATCATCAGCAATGGAGGAACAGGGAAGGACAGCTATCTAGCCCACACAAGCAAGACCTCAGATTCCTCAGCCTTACAGATGAGAAGCTAAGTAAGAAATACAACAATAACGGAGGTCAAAGTTACCATTCAGGGTCCTGGGTGGAGCCAGATACCACTAACAACACAACCTGGTCAAGACTAGTGGCCCAGTGTTCCAGAGCCTCCCTCTGAGGTGGCTTCTCTACCTCCACTTTACCCAATCAAAACAGAAAGGAAGTTGATAATTGCCAGTGGTTCCAAGGAATTCCTGACAAGTTAAAGCAGCGACTGGTTGGGAGGCAAATCTCTACCCATATGGTCAATGACTCAAGACTTGCTTACCTGGTTGCTGCTTACTCGTTGGAGACTGGAGAACAGGAAGAGCAGAAAGGCGAGCACGCGAACCAGGAATCTGGCACCCGGCATTCTGTTAGGGGGCTACTGAGTTTCTGTGTGCAAGGAAGGAGTGACAAGGCACGACCTTTACGACTTCCCTCCTCGTATGGGGCCCAAATTCCGAATGGGGGCAAGGTTAGTACACTTGAGTTGGGCCAGACTAAGGCTTTGAGCTGGGAGCTCAGGTAGAATACAAGTGGAGAGGAGCTGAACTTGCTCGAGTCTGAGACACTGGGACTCGGGAAGGGCTTATTTATGTAGTAAACCAGATGTACCAGAGCACTATGGGAATCCCTAGTCCGATCCGCATTTAAGTAGAGCAGGGTGTGGTGACACCAACCTTTAATCCCAGAACACTGAAAATCTCAGTGAGTTCAAAGCCAGTATAGAAAAGCACAGGGTGGTGGCACATGCCTTTAATCCTAACACTCAGAAGACAGATGCAGGCAGATCTCTGTGAGTTCAAGGCCAACCTGGTTTAGAAAGTGAGTTCAGGTTAGCCAGGGCTAAAGCGAAACCCTCTCTCAAAACAACAACAACAAGAAAGAAAGAAAGAAAAAAAGAAAGGAAGAAAACGAAAAAAAAAAACAAATAGGGGGAGGGGCAAGGAGGAGGAAGACAATCTGGGAAGATGACCCAGGTGTTAATAGCACGTGTCCTTGGATCTGAGTTGGTTTCCCAGCAGCATCTACATAGACGATGGCTCTCAAGCAGTAAAGAACACCCACTTCTGAACTCTGAGGGCACCTGGTATGCACATGGTAGTATACGTATATGTAATAAATACATATAAAAATGAAATAACTAAAATTTTCTTTTATATAATTGGAGACAGGCTTTCTCGAGACAGGGTTTCTCTGCATTTTTGGAGGCTGTATTGGAGCTCCAGGTTGGCCTCGAGCTCACAGTGATCTGCCTGCCTATGCCTCCCAGAGCGTTAGGATTAAAGGCATGTACTGTCATCGCCTGGTGAAATAACTAGATCTTAAATAAAAAAAAAAATCATCAGGGTCAGTCAGATGATCCTATGGGGTTGGTGCTTACCACCAAACCTGAATTTTTACTTTTGGGTTTTTGTTTGTTTCTTTTTTGAGACAGAGTTTCTTTTTGTTGTTGTTGTTTTGCTTTGTTTTTTTTTGTTTTGTTTTGTTTTTGTGTTTTGTTTTTTTTTTTTTTTTTTTTTTTGAGACAGGGTTTCTCTGTGGCTTTGGAGGCTGTCCTATAACTAGCTATTGGAAACCAGGCTGGTCTCTAACTCACAATGTTCTGCCTGCCTTTGCCTCTGAGTGCTTGGATAAAAGGTATGGGTCACTACCAGATGGTTGGTAGATTTGTGTTTTCGTTTTGTTGATGTTAGATCAGGCTAACCAAGTGCTTGGATTAAAGGAGTTTTCCACCACTGTCAACTTGATAGGATTTCTTTATCTAGACTTTGCTGTCCTGGAACTCACTACATAGACAAGGCTGCCTGCCTCTGCCTCTGTGTTCTGGGTGTGTATGACCAGCAGCCTGTAGGGCGATTTTGGTTTTTTTTTTTTTTTTTTGGTTGTTGCTGTTGATTTTGTTTGTGGAGATAGAGTTTCTCTGTGTAGCCCTGGTGTCCTAGAACTCTGTCTGTAGATCAGGCTAACCTTGAACTCAGAGATCCACTTTCCTCTGCCTCCCAGGGCTGGAATTAAAGATTTGAGAAAACAGCTCATGACTGCTGAATTATTCCTTGTTACCTGCACTCATTTATCTCACACGGAAAGAAGGCTGCTGTACCTGACCAGAAATGACAGACATGCAAATGGAGGTAGGCAGAAATTTCAGAAAGACAGGCAAGGAACAAGCAGAATAGAGACGGGGCTGGTCAGGTCATGTTAACGGTGAATTCCTTTGCACTTTGCCCAAGAAGGTAGGAAAAGGCTGCTTGGGTTGGGGAGAGAAAAGTATAGCATAGCTTCCCCATTATTGAGACAATTATTATCTCTTTCCCTTTGCAACTTTTAGGGTTTCACTGATTCATTTTCTTTCTTACTAAAGAAAAACAGAGACTAAAGTCATTTTTAGGAAACTGAGGTTAAGGACTTGTCCACTGTGGTCAAAAAACAGATAGCCCTCAAGCAGCAGGAGGAGGTCAGGTGGGATTCCTGTAGCAATTAGGATAAATCTCTGTGGTTATCTGTACTATAACTTTTAATATTTCATTCTAAGACTAGTGAAGCTTCCATATTCACTCTAATTGATGAGTGCTTCTAGTTCCTTGTGTGAAAAAAATGAGGCCGATGTAACTATAATAATGACCTTTAAGAAAATTATGATTGCATTTTGAGAAATGATAGGACAAGTTATTTAATGTTCCTTCATTAATTTCTCTTTCAATATAGTATTCTCCTATTGCTTAACATGGTTGTTTCAATAAATTAAAGGGAATGTAATCACAAATCTGAAAACTGAGAAACAAAATTTCTCTTTTAGATTTTATTTACTTATTTATCTCTCTGGCATATCCTCTTTTTTAATTTTGATAGTTTAGGTAAATAGAAAATACTAATTTCACATGATATGTATTCTTTCATCTTCATATCTTCCGTAATCATATAGTTTTGGAAAACATACACAACCAACGAAAACAGATTCAGCAGGTAGTATTCATATATTTGTATACACTCATGCAATACACATATGAAACAGTAATAATAATAAATAGGCTTTTAAATTGAGAGGAGAGGACCATGATAGTGGCTAAAAGGAAAAAAAGGAAGATAAAATTTATTCAGTTAAGTTTCAATGAAACAATTTGAAGACAATGTTTTCTAACTTAATGAAATAAAACCTAAGATACAGGAAATATTTGTGAGTAATTGTATTATTTTCCAGTTAATGAATGTCTCAGATATTCAAATTTAACTTATTTTTGGTTTTAAATATCAGTCCCATGTAGGCACTGTGATTGTAGCTTCACTCTCTGTGAGCCCCCATAAGCCATACTTATATGATCTAGTGGGCCATGTTGTCACGATGTACTTAACCTGGATTGCACTAGGCATGTGTGGAAAGTGCAGAATCCTAATGTAGCCTGTTCTGTTGTAGGCAGGTGCTCTTTCGGTGATGCCTGCCGTTTTGTTAAGGGAATAGGGAATGAGAAGAAGTACTCTCACTCTAGGATTGAGAGTAGGTAGATTAGTGGGACAGCAAGGTGTTAAGGGAGGGTAAACTGCTGTACTGTATGAAAGAAAGGGAGGGCTGTACTGTATGAAAGAAAACATTGAAGAAAAAGAAAATAAAACAAGGAAAATATCTATCCATATATTTTCTAGGACTTTGTGGATTCAGTTCCCAAATAAATATCCTATATATTTTTCAAATCTGTACCAGATTAACTACCAAGTTTTATCTAGCATAAGATACAGTGACCACTGATTAACTATCACTAAGTAAGAATGCATATATTGCAAAATTTTTTGGAATAAAAATACAAGTAAACCATGCACTGGAATAAAGATAACATCTTCAACAATTGATGCTAGAAAAGTTGAGTACATACATGCAAAATAGTGAAAGCAACATAGTTGGTCAAACTTTGAGAGTAAACCAATAAAAATCCAGTGGCATATGAGGTCTGGGAGGATCACTAAACCCTAACCAACATCACTAATAGAGTTTTATAATGCATTGTATTGGTTTATGTATGAGATAGTCTATGGTTATTACAAACAGCATTGTTAGCCTGGGTAGCTAACAATAAATACAAATAGAAAAAAAGAGATAAATAAATATAAAAATAATAATATATGTGAATATTTTAGTGAGTATATATAGTATATAATATAAAGTTTGAAATAAATTCAAAATATTCTATCCTTAAGGTTTTTATTCAGCTAGGATGATAGTGATTGATTCAGCCATGAACCCATACTCAATCTGACAAAAAAAAGTACAAATACAGCTTATTTAGAGGCATTTGTCACTAGTGCAACAAAGATCCACTAAAATAACATAAGCCACTTCCATTGAACTTGTTTGTCCCAAGAATTTGAAAGTAAGTCCCTATTGCTAAGGAAACATCTCTTTTTACACCAGGAGTAGAGCTATAACTACCAGTAAGACTCTTCGCTAAAGACTAGCTCTCATATCACTGGAAAGTATTGTGCAGTCTGCCAAGGAATAAACTAATCAATTGAACTACCCAATAGTAATTACTACTATGCAAAGCATTTATCAGCATGATAGGATATCATGAAAATGCAATTGTTGAAAATAACCAACAACTTTGTAACAGAACTAAGACATACACTATAGGTGAAAACTCAAGCACAGTTCTGTAAACACAGCCAATTGTCTTGGCTTATGGACAACTAAACCTACTGGAGAAGCCCAAAATTTCTAGTTTCTCAAACCAGTATAACATCTATCTGCATTTTTTGTTGTTTTTTGTTTTTCAGGTCAGGGTTTCTCTGTAGCTATGAAGCCTGTCCTGGAACTCACTCTTTAGACCAAGACCAAGCTGGCCTTGAATTCATATAGTACAACCTGTCTCTGCCTTATGAGTACTGGGATGAAAGGCATGAGCCAACATCACCTGGTTTATCTATCTGCATTCTTAGTCCTTAAGTTTATTACCCACAGATAAGTGTAGCTCTCATCTCTAAATATAGATGCTTCTTTATGCAGCAACTGGAGAACTTTAAATGCGACGGGATATTAGTTGAAGATTTGTTACATTTGTTTATGCTGAGAACATTTGTTTAATGATGTAAATATGTGTTTCACTCTTTCATGTTTCATATGTCTATCTGTGTGATGCTGCATTACTTTGCCATCTAAAATACTTGGTTGGTCTAATAAAGAGCTGAACCTCCAAAGGCCACACAGGAGGAAGCAGGGCTGATAGGCAGAGAGAATAAATTGGAGGAGCAAGTTGGGATGGGAGGTTTGAGAAACAAGAAAAGATGGACAAAGGATTCCAGAGGCCAGTCACCCAGCTACAGAGCAAGCAACAGAGTAAGAAGCAAAAAATGTATAAACAAATAGACAAAGGTAAAAACCAGAGTCAAAAAATATATGGAATAATACAAGATAAGAAAGGCTGGCATTAAAATACAAAGCTCATGCCAGACATTGATTAGCAAGTTTACACCTTTTTGTATTCATTTGGGAGCTGGCGCTCTAGCTCCCAAATACCAAACAGTAAAAGGAAAAAAAAAAACCCCAGCATTTATAGAAAGTCATAGCTCCTGAAAATGCAGAGATAATCTGACCATGGGGTATTCACCTCTAATTACTATCTATACAAAATGATTCTATCACTCAATGCCCAAGAACCATGAAAAAGCAATTGAATGGGAAAATTGTAATACTAAGAGGACCATGACAGGACATCTGTCATAAGATAATATCTTCTAGAGAAGACAAGGAGGGTGCACCTAAGAATTTCAAAAAAATATGACTAAACAAAGTATGTACAGTGTTAATTCAAATCGACATTCCAATATAGATGGATAGAATGTCAAATTTTCAGTGCTCAGGTAGGTACAAGCCATCTGCCAAGAGAGTAAAGAGCAGTCTTTCCTATGAATGGATGAACCGCATGATCAGTTATTGACTACAAACTAGTCATTTCTAAAAACCATACATATTAGTAAAGCTGAGTGAACTGAGATCAAATATTATATATTCATATCTGTATACATTATAATAAATAATTAAATAAAAGGGGTCATGAATTTGAGACGGGTGAGGAAGAATTGTGAGAATATGGGGAGAGGATGAAAAATAGATTAAACTTATTACACATATATGCCATTTCACAAAATAAGTTACAAATTTCTGCTATGTAAAGTTAACTTATATATTATATTTCCAAATTTAGTTTTATTTTTAACTTAAAATATATACATATTTGAAGATGATCTAAATATAATCATCTAGTAACAGGGAGACAGAACCTCAACTGCCTATCACTTGTCACCAAATGCAATGTATAGTAGGAGGATTGGATTGTATCTAAATAATTTGTAGGCTAAATGGGTCCCATGGGTACAGTCCAAAGTATAAATTGTTCTCTACAAACTAATGGCAAGCCACCATTACTGAAGACAACACTTATAAAACTCACTGAACATTGAGAAATTAAGCTGGTGCCCACATACAGCCTGTAATTCTATACTCTACCATCAATGGTATAAGAAAGTACTCTGCTCTTGTCCTACCCAAAGTTTTATTCTTGTGAATATACACCATGACCAGGAAAAGTCTTATAAAAGAAAAAAGTAAGTTGGAGCTTACTTATAGTTTTGGAGTTTTAGTCTATTTTTATCATAGCAGAAAGCATAACAATACATGATGCTGTAGATGCAGATCTAGATGTAGCTGAAAATTTCATTGTGATCTGTAGGCCAAGACACACAGACAGACAGACACACACACACACACACACACAGAGAGAGAGAGAGAGAGAGAGAGAGAGAGAGAGAGAGAGAGAGAGAGAGAGAGATTCAGAGAGAGACAGATACAGAGAGAGAGTCGGGGTATGGCACTTTGAATCCTTAAAGCCCAACCCCAGTGACACATTTTCTCCAACAAGTCTACATCACATAATGTTGCCAGTCTTTACAAATAGTGCCACTCTCTGGTAAGTAAGCATTCTAATATGTGAGCCTGGGTGAAATGTTTATGTTCAAGCCACCACACTCTGCTTCCTTACTTCCATAGACTTAGATCTATAACCTATGGTAAAAATACATTGACTTCAAGTTCAAAAGTTAACATGGTCTATTACTGTCAAAGAGCTGTCTTACAGAGTACCCTGAAAACTTTTTGTGAGACTGTCTTAAATGTCACCATTTGTAAATCATGAAGAAAAAGAAAAAACATATCACTCATGTCCAAAATGCAATGATGTAGAATTCATATTACCATGGCCAAAAGAAAGAAAGGGAACACAGTAGTGAAATGGTGGACCAAAGTGAGAACATATACCAGAAGAACAAATTCCAAATTCAGAATCCCCATGATTGATTTCAAAGCACTATTCATATCTCCAAATCCTTAATCTTTCTTTAGTTCAATGTATTTCATGTTGAATTTGTTCCACACCTAATCTGCAGCTTTCATTGGTAGATAAAATTTTGTCCTCTTGGAAAGGTTTGCTATTTAAATTAGTGTTTAAACATAATAGAAGCAACTAAACAATATGAGACTTGACTAATTCCCACTCTAAGAGAAGATATTCATACTAAACACCTAAACACCTACTAGATGACCAAGACCTAGACACTATACAGCACAAGGCAGTGTATCTCAAACTATGGGGAGCAACCCCTTTGGCAGATCTCTGTCTCCAAAAATATTTACTTTAATATTGATAGCAGTAGCAAAATTATAGTTATGAAGTAAGCAGAAAAATATCATTATGGGCCAGGCAGTCATGGCATTCACCTTTAATCCCAGCTCTCAGGTGGCAGAGGCAGGTGGATCTCTGTGAGTTCCAGGTCAGCCTAGTCTACAAAGCTAGTTCCAGGACTGCTTAGGGGTATTACACAGAGAAACACTGTCTCAAAAAAACAAAACAAACAAACAAAGAAAACATCATGGTTGTTTTCATCACAACATATCATTATGAAAGAAGAGAACCACTGGCCCAGAGATATAAGATAAAGCCAAATACAACTGTTCTTAAAAATATCTAGCAATAAATTACTTTTATTGATATGCCTCTATACTCATTGCAGTGCTTTGAAAGAAAATGACCCCCAAACATAATTGGTTCTATTAGGAGATGCATCTTTCTTGGAGTGGGAAAACTGACTCACTGTGGAGGAAGGATTTTAGGTTCCACATATGCTTAAACCACACCCAATGTCTTAGACACTTTCTTTTTCCTGCATAAGATGAAGAACTGCTAGATGCCTTTCTAGAACCTCATCTGCCTGCAATGCTGCCATGTTCTACCATGATGCTAGTAGACTGACCTCTGAACTGTAATAGAGTCCCCAAATTAAATAGTTTCTTCACAAGAATTGTCCTTGTGACCTTATGGACCTCTCTCTCACTCTTCAACAATCAGTCAATGTTACTTCCTCAAGGAGAACATTCTTGGCCACTTTACCTATGCGATCTCCAGCACCTACGTAGTTCTCTTCTGGTAACCTGAGATTGAACTTTTTGTTCCAGAACACAGCAGGCGATAAAAGAACTGACTTTCTTCTTGGGTTATGTGCATCTTCCATGGAGACAGTAATGGTGCCTCTCTGTAGCCTTGTAGCCACACACACAATACAAACAGTGTCTGATATGTGAAGGGGGGGCTCACTGCCTGAAGAAACAAAGGGGCAAGGAAGAAGAAAGAGAAAGTTTGTACACACAGTGAAAGGTTAATGACCTAAAACAAAGAGCCTCAGGCTAGGTAGAAATTCCCAACTTAGCAAAAAGCATTTGAACACCTACCTGACAGGTACCAACATAGTGATAAGAACATCTGAGGCAATCAAGAGCTGGGAGACTCTTGACAAGATAAGACTCCACAGAGAATGGGGATGGGGGTGGGCATGTCAACACAGTATGCAGAAGGAATTTTCTGCCCCAAAAGTTCCCATTCTTTCTGCTCTATAAAACCCTCAAGCTGGGCTGTGGTGGCACATGCCTTTGATCCCATGCACTCGGGAGGCAGAGGCAGGTGGATCTCTGTGAGTTTGAGGCCAGCTGGGTCTACAGAGGCAGTTCCAAGATAGCCTCCAATGCTACACAGAGAAAACCTGTGCCAATGAGCTGAGTCTAGCCTCTTGCAGAGAAACTGCTGTCCTTCATGCTCTGGTAAAGGACCATCTATTTCTGTTGAGGTCTGGTCTCTGTTAGTTCTTTTCTTTTTTTGTCCCTTCCATCAATTTCCACCATCAAAGACGCCCCTCCCTTTCCCTGTGATACATGCATTTTCCGTTGAGGTGACCACGACTTTTGTGGTCAATTGCCATGTGTGAAACCTACCATGAACTGGAGCTAGTACTACTCTGTGCAGCCTAGTGACAGTGGCATGACCCCATTATGTTAAAATGTCTAGGTTAACCCAGTAATGAGACACAAACCCTGAGTCAATGGTCCCACGTGGAGTTTTATTGGTGGAGAGGGAAGGAAAAGTGGGGTGAGGGGTAACCAACCCATGCAGAACTGAAATAGAGAGATAAGATGAGAGAGCGATAATATACGAGAGAGAGAGAGAGAGAGAGAGAGAGAGAGAGAGAGAGAGAGAGAGAGAGAGAGTGAGAGACAGCGAGTGAGAGAGAGAGAAGTAAGAGAGAAAGATGAGAGGAAAAGAGCTTAAGTGGTCAGGGGTCAGTCCTTTAAAGCGGTCCTTTGCACCTGCGCGGTTCTCACAGAACACTGGGCTGGCCACAGTGCTGCCTGAGTGCATGCTGCCAGGTAACAGGGAAAGCCATCATAATGCCTGAACCTTTCACCCATCTTTGAGGGAGCTTGGACAAAGCCCATAAACATATGAAGCCAATAAATTTCATGAAGGAAAGGGATGAGACTCCTACCTCTGCAATGTCAGAGAGAAACAGGTGAGCTGGAGTCTGGGTGATCAAGGCCACTCTGTGAGCATTCACTAGAAATGGAGACCTGTGAGTGTCAGGTGTAAATTCAAATTCATCAAAAAGATCAAATGTCCTGAGGCAGGGTGTGATCCCAGACCCTTACAGATGAGAAAGAAGCATGACACTGGTTGGAAAGTCACTGTGACTGGAAGGGAGAGACCTCACCTTAAGTCCTGCTTGTGACAGACAGAGGTGTGCTCTATGCCCCAGGTGTGGGTGGGGCACTGGGTAGTGAATGCTAAGGAAGAATTGATTGCCCTGGGGACTGGGAATGCATCTCAGTTGTAGAAGCTTAGTATGCTTGAGGCCAGAGGCTCAATCCCCCACAGTGTGTGTGTGTGTGTGTGTGTGTGTGTGAGTGTGTGTGTGTGTATGTGTGTGTGTGTCTTGGGGGGGCATGAGATAGTGGGCTTGGTGACACATACCTATAATCTGAGCACTCTGGAAACAGAAGCACTAGGATCTCTGTGAGTTGATTCCTGTCCTGGGTTATACAGTGAGTTCTAGGCCAGCCTAAGATACCAGTGATGAGATCCTGTCTCAAATTTTTAAAAAGTAAAGATCACAGGTAGTATAGTTGCATGGCATGAATTGGAGGGGGCATGAAGGAGACAGCACTAGAGGCAGAAACCTAAGAGAGAGTCCTTACCCTAGCCTGTTGATAGTCCTGTGCATAGCCTGTCGATTGTTGTTTGCATAGCCTGGAGTGACCAGATATGGACTGTGACCCTGAAATAGCAAGAGACAGATGTGTGTCTGCTTTGGGTATAACTGAGAGGAATGAGAGAATGAGGAAAGGAGAAGCCAGAAAATGCTTGGCTTTGTTTGTCTTTAACCTGAACAGCTCTACTTTTTTAGGACCTACCTGTGAGAAGACATCAGGAAGGACTGATTGAGGAAGACCAAAAGGAAGCCAGAAAGCACTTTTGGCCACAGGGTCGTCCAGAAGCTCCAAGGGGAAGCACAGTGTGCAGAAGTTGTTCTGGAGTTCAGCAGGGAAGTCTTCCCCAGAAATAAAGATCCCTAATTCATCAGACAAAAAAAAATCTGGGAAGCTGATGTAGGGGAAACTGATGTAGGAGTAAGGAAAGGATGTTACAAAAGATCCACTAAACTTGCTACAGGAGCACACAGGATATATTGTATGGTAGCTGGCAGAAATGGCAGAGAGAGGGCCAGGTGGTGGTGCCAACTATGGCGTTAAATCCAATCACTCTGGAGACAGAGGCAGGCCATTCTCTGTGAGTTCCAGGAGTGCATGGTCTACAAGAGAGAGATTCCAGGACAGCCTGCAAAGCCTCAGAGAAACCCTGTCTCAAAAAAACCTAAAAGAATGGTAGATATCACAGATATCCAGGTCTTTTCATGTCTGTGTTTATTCCTCAGAGTTATGTACAATCGATGTGTGCCACATGTCAGTCTTAGTTGCTCCTGTCTTTATAACAGGGCTGAAAATCACCAGTTGAAATTGATCAAGTTTCACCAAGTATTTTTTATTCCAGTGCTAATGATTGAACCCAGGACCTTGTACAGCGAGACAAAACACACTGCCATTGAGCTATATCCCAGACCTTCAGATATTTCTACATCTGCCTAAAAATTTCTGAAATACATCTCTCAAATACACAAAGGGAAAGGCTTTTTCCCTGGAAAAACACGCAAGCAATGATAAAGAACACAGAATTTTGGGCTAGAGATATGGTTCAGCATTTGGAGCACTGGCATCTCTTCCATAGGACCCAGGCAGAATCAGTTCCCAGCACCCACACTGTGGCCCTAACTGACTGTAACCTGAGTTCCAGGGCAGGATGCCCCCTCTGGCATACACAGTGGTACAGATACATATGCAGGCACAAGACTAATATAGATTAAAAATAAATTCTTAAAGCAGCAGTGATGGTGCACACCACCTTTAATCCCAGTACTTGGTGGGGGGAAAGCAGAGGCAGGTAGATTTCTAGGCTAGCCTGGTCTTCAGTAGTTCCAGGACAGTCATGAATACAGAGAGAAACTGTCTAGAAGAAAAACAATCCCTATTCCTAACCACCAGCACACAGCTCCCAGCAGCTCATATCCTTTTAGAATTGTTGGGGCAGGAATTGGGGACCTAACTCAGGTACTAGGAAAGTTTCCTACCACATTCAGCAGTCCCTCTTCCTCCTTCTAAATTTTGAGATAAGATCTCAACTATGTCACCCAGTCTGACTTTAATATAATCCTCCTGCCTAATATTCTGTACCACAGCACTTGGAATGTCGATAGAGAAAAAAACACACATACACACATATTTTCAATGTTATGGTGAAGTTTATTTACAAAACAAAGCTGCTCTGAACACCCTTTTACTCCATAGAGTAAATGACAGACAGGACGTCGGTCTGCAAAGGAGGTCCTTCTTGATGCTTAGGGCACAGGTGGGCTTCAGTGTGTGGGGGACATAGCCACGAACCGTCCATTCCAGTGCACCGGGAGATACAAATCCACATGAGATTTAGTGCACAGGCCTCTTTGCAGAACTGCACCTGACCTCATCCTGGATACCAGGCTTAACATAGAATACTGGCTTTATAAATATTGCGTTAACTGTGCACCCATTGCTCAGCAGGAATAACAGGGTGTGGTCTGGCACCCTTTTCCCTCCAGGAAATTCTGGAGAGAAATCCAGAAGGAAGCATTCTGTAGGCATCACTCCACAGTCTAACTACACCAGCATCTCCAGGCTTCTACCCTGCCTTCCACAAGCCTGTTTCCTGACATGTATCTCCCTAAGATTCCCATGCTTATCAAATTCTGGTCCTCCAGAAAGCAGAGATGAGACTAGGATCCGAGGAATTCTCCAGTCCATTTCTTTAGAACCGAGAGGTCCCAGGGACCTGAAGTTCACAGCTTTGATTCTCAGCTAGGATGCACAATCCTCTCAAGGAGGTGGTCAAAGCACTCAGTCACCATAGGAAGAAGATGGCAGGAGCTTAGCCACACAACTTGTCAGAGAGATCAAGTTTGAAACTTTAACTTGACTGTGGAGGTACTGTTGGTTCCTGTCTGAAAGGTGGCTTGGAGTCCATGCAGTACAGTCTCCTATCTCCCCAAGACATAGAAGTACTTCTGCAGGATGGCAGAGAGCCAGTTGTCCAGTCAAGGTCTGCATTCCACTAGAATGATGTCTGCTTCCAATTGCAGGCACTCTCAACAGTCTTTAGCCTCGTAGTTGGAACAGAGACCAAGAATCCAGCTCAGCAGTTGGGGAGGGTACAGGGGCAGAAAAACAATAAATTAAATCAAACATTAGAGTCATCCAGAGTCACGAAGTCCTGGGTATGATTAAAATTTTGTGGTGAGTTATCTCAAAAGGCTGTGCTGTAAGTACATCTCATTTGACCAGCAGGGTCCTCAGGCCTGAGGCTGTAGGGAGGAGGTGGTTCTTCAGGATTCAAGATGACCTGCCAGGGGAGTAAAGCATAGTCAGTTTGCTTCAGGCCTGGGAAAGCAATGAGGAACTTGGTTGGCAGCCATCTCCAAACTGTTACTTCAACAAGTTGGATAGCCAGCTATGAAACAAATTAGGAACTGGGATAGAAAGACTTACCTCAACATAGGGTGGTGGGGGATCCAAGGTGGTGACCCACATCATATCTATGGGAGCAATGGTAGGTGCTTCTGGAGGTATCTGAAGATTCCTTCTGAGGTTCTCCTCTGGCTCTCTGCACTTGAAACAGAAGTGCTTCACCAAGCTCCAGATGAACAACAGCGGTATCATGACCATGAAGACAATGAACAAGATCCTGGGAAGGGAATGATATCTCCCTGAGTGCCTATACCAATCTCCACCACCACTGCCCCCAGCCTATTTTAGCCTTCTGTGAATGGTATCCAGAAAGGATGACCCCAGGCTCACCTTAAATCATCTTGTGAAAAATTCCCTATGTTTTTCTTCTCCAGGCAGCATCCAATCTCACAGCATGTGAATCCCACGGGGCAGTTTCTATTCAGGACAGACAGGGATGGGGAGACACCGATGCCACCATAAGTATCAGAACAAAGGGTCCTTGCCTCCCCAGACACCTATACCCTCAGGTTGCAAGACACCCTTGGTGGTTGTGGGGTACACTTCCATCCTGTGTGCATTGGGAGGAACTGAAGCGTTGACTTGTGAACCAGGTGTTCAGGGTTCATCTGGCAGAATGACATGCTAACAAATCTTACAGGGTAGGCATCAAACACCAGGATAGAAACATAAGTGATTAACAGGAGCTACAGTAATGCAATGATGAAGTTCCAAATGATGTGTGGTAGGAGGGGGGGTTATGGTTTCAGCAAAAGTAGGAAGAGTGAGGAAGAGGTATCTGTCCCCTTATCCAGGGTATATCTGACCACACCAATCTACCTTCATCCCTCCCCTAAGTCCGATACTTACAGGGTGTCACATTTGATTATAACCTGTGGAAGAAAACAAACAGTGGTCAGAGCTTCAAACCTGGGAGTTGGGTCCCAGTTCTTAGAGAGACTCCCCAGCATAAGCTAGGTGTTGGGTTCAATTTCTCGCAATGGCAATACATCTGGTGTGGGTAATCCATAACAGTGGTACATGACCACAGTCCCAGAACCCAAGAAACCAAGAGAATCATTCAAGGCTATATATAGTTTTAGGATAGCTGGATCCCAGAGAGAGTTTGGTCTCATACATTTCTCCAGACATAGCAGGAAGTGCTTCTCAGACTGCCCCTCCCTGCAGCTCCATGTCCATGGTCAATGATACTCCCAAGTTCACCAGCTATGGAGAACAGGGAAGGACAGAAGCCAATCCCACAAGAGCAGAACCTCAGTTTCCTTAGCCTTACAGTTGAGAGGCAAAGTAAGAAATACAACTAAAAGGAGGTCAAAGTTCCCAATCAGGGCCCTGGGTGGAACTAGATGCCAGTAACAACACAACCTGAGTAAGACTTGGGGCCCAGGGTTCCAGAGCCTCCCTCCCTAAGAAGTGAGTTTTCTACTTCCAATTTCCCCAACAGAAAGGAAGTTGAAAATTGAGGGTGGTTACAAGGAATTCCTGACAAGGTAATGCAGGGACTGGCTAGAAGGCAAATCTCTACCTGCATGGTCCTCCAAAAGACTCAGAAGGCTTGCTTACCTGGTTGGTGCTTACACGTTGGATACTGAATAGCAGGCAGAGGAGCAAAGGGAGATCGCGAAACAGGAATCTGGCACCCTGCATTCTGTTAGGGGGCTACTGAGTTTCCACGTGCAAGGAAAGAGTAATAGGGGACGACCTTTACCACTCCCCTTTACTTGTGTGGCCCAGCCTCAGAATGGGGGAGAAGATAGCACACCTGAGTCCTGAGTTGGGGCAGACTAAGGCTTCTAGCTGGGAGCTCAGGTACAACAGAAGTGGAGAGGAGCTGAACTTGCTCGAGTCTGAGACACTGGGACACGGTATGGGCTCATTTATGTAGTTAACAAGATGTACCAGAGCACTATGGGAATCCCTGGTCAGATCCGCATTTAGGTAGAGCAGGGTGTGGTTACACCAACCTTTAATCCCAGAACACTGAAAATCTCAGTGAGTCAAAGCCAGTATAAAAAAGCTGGGTGGTTGTGGCACATGCCTTTAATCCCAGCACTCAGTAGGCAGATTCAGGCGAATCTCTGTGAGTTCAGGCCAACCTGGTTTAGAGAGTGAGTTCCAGGGCAGCCAGGGCTACAGAGGAACCATCTCTCAAAAAAACCAAAATAACACCAAAAAGAAAGAAAGAGGGAATGGGAGAGGGACCTGGAACTGACTTGTGAAGCAACCTCGTTTCTTATCTAAATTTAAACTGGAAAATAAAATATAAAACAAAAAAACAAAAAAAGAAAGAAAGAAAAAGGAACGAACAAAGAGGGGGGAGGGGCAAGGTGGAGGAAGACAATCTGGGAAGTTGACTCAGGGCTTCATAGCACTTTCCTTGGATCTGAGTTGGTTTTCCAGCATCTACATACATGATGGCTCTCAAGCAGGAGAGAACACCCACTTCTGAACTCTGAGGATACCAGGTATGTACATGGTGCAATACATATATGTAAGAAATACATATATAAATTGAAATAATTAAAAAATTATTTTCGGTTTTTTGAGACAGGGTTTCTCTGTAGGTTTGGAGACTGTCCTGAACTCCATGTTGACCTGGAACTCACAGAGATCAGCCTGCCTCTGCCTGTCGTGTGCTAGGATTAAAGGCTTGTACCTTCATTGCCTGGTGAAATAACTAGATCTTAAACAAACACAAAAAACAGCAGGGCCAGTCTGATGATCCAATGTGTAAGGTGCTTACCACCAAATCTTAATTATGAATTTTGGGGTATTTGTTTGTTTGTTTTTTGACACAGGATTTCTTTTTGTTGTTGTTGCTTTGGTTTTTTTGTTTGTTTGTTTGTTTTGTTTTTAAGACAGTGTTTCTAGACCAGGTTGGTCTCTGACTCACAGCGCTCTGCCTGCATTTGCCTCTGAGTGCTGGTATTAAAGGTGTGGGTCACCATCAGCTGGTAGGGACATTTTTGTTGTTATGCTTGTTGTTGTTAGATCAGGCTAACCAAGTGCTGGAATTAAAGGCATGTGACACAACTGCTGAAATGTTAGGATTTCTTTATCTAGATTTTGCTGTCCTAAAACTCACCACATAGACCAGGCTGCCCTCAAACTCACAGAGATCTGCATGCCTCTAACTCTGTGTTCTGGGTGTGGGTCACCATTAGCTGGTAAGTGGATCTTTTTGGTTGTTGTTGTTGACTATGTTTTTGGAGATAGAGTTACTCTGTTTAGCCCTGGCTATACTGGACTCTCTCTGGAGATCAGGCTAAACTTGAACTCAGAGATCCACCAGCCTCTGTCTCCCAGGACTGGAATTAAAGATTTGAGAGAACAGCTCAAGACTGCTGAATTATTCCTTGTTACCTATACCCCTTTATCTTCCACGAAAGGAAGGGTGCTTTACCTGTCTAGAGATGACAGGCATGCAAAGGGAGGTAGGCAAAGAATTCAGAAAGACAGGCAGGAAACAAGCAGAATAGAGGTGGGGCTGGTGGGGTTGTGTAAACGGTGCATTTCTTTGCACTTTGCCCAGGAAGGCAGGAAAAATCTGCTTGTGTTGTCTTGCATAGCATCCCCATTATTCAGACAATTAATATCCCTGCTCCTTTGCAACTTTGTGGGCATCTGCTGGATCATTTCCTTTCTGATTAAAGAAAAACTGAGACTAAAGACATATTTAGGAGACTGAGGATAAGGACGTGTCCACTGTTGTCAAAAAGGGGCATAGCCCTCAAGCTGTAGGAGGAGGTCAGGAGGGATTCCTGGTAGCAAGTATAATAAATCTCTGTGGTCATGTTGACTATAACTTTAAATATTTAATTCTAAGATCAGTGAAACGTCCATATTCACTCTAATTGCTGAGTACATCTGTTTTCTTGTGTGAAAAAATGAAGCAGATATAAATATAATAAAGACCTATTAAAAATTATGATCAGATTTTGAGAAATGATAGGTCCAAAGTGAGAACTTTTCCTTTCTTTCATTTTTTATGTTACTGCCTGATCAACTATGAACTTAGAGTTGGATTCCCATCCAAATAAGGAATTGCACTTACATGTGCTGATGTTTATATTATTGTTAATAAAATATTTCAACCCCCCCAAAATACCCTTTTAAAAAAATATGATTACCTTTTTAGAAATGATAGGTCCAAAGTGAGAACATATACCAGAAGAAAAATTTCCAAATTCAGTATCCCCATGTTTCATTTCAAAGCACTGTTCATATCTCCAACTCCTTGAAGCTTTGTTTAGTTCAATGTATTTCTGGTAGAATTGCTTCCACACCTAGTCTGCAGCTTTCATTTGCAGATACAATTTTGTCCTCTTTGAAAAGTATTTTAGTTAAATTAGGGTTTAAACATAATGGAATTAACTAAACAATATGTGACTTGACTAATTCCCACTCAAAGAGAAGGAACTAATAGTAAACACCTACTGGATGACCAAGACCTAGACACTATACAGCACAGGGCAGTGCATCTCAAACTGTGGGAAGCAACCCCTTAGGCCGATCTCTGTCTCCAAAAATGTTTACTTTAATATTATTAGCTGTAGCAAAATTATAGTTAAGAAGTAAGCAACAAAAATATCCATATGGGCCAGACAGTGGTGGCATTCGCCTTTAATCCCAGCTCTCAGGTGGCAGAGTCAGGTGGATCTCTGTGAGTTCCAGGTGAGCCTAGTCAATAAAGCTACTTCTAGGACTGGTAGAGGTGTTACACAGAGAATCACTGTCTCAAAATAACAAACCAAACAAACCAAGAAAACTTCAGGGTTGTTGTCATCACAACATATCATTATGAAAGGTGAGAACCACTGGCCCAGAGATGTAAGATAAAGCCAATTACTACTCTTCTTTAAAATATTTAGCAATAAGTCCGGCGTTGGTGGCCCACGCCATTAATCCCAGCACTCGGGAGTCAGAGGCAGGTGGATCTTTGTGAGTTTGAGACCAGCCTGGTCTACAGAGGTAGTTACAGGATAGCATCCAAGACAATACAGAGAAACCCTGTCTTGAAAAAATGAAAAAATGTATATATTTAGCAATAAATTACTTTTATTGACATGCTGCAGTACTCTTTGTGGTGATCTGACATAAAATGGCCCCCAAAAAGAAGTGATCCTATTAGGAGATGTATCTTTCTTGCAGTGGGTAAACTGACTCACTGTGTTGGAAGTCTTTTAGGTTCCAGATATGCTTAAACCACACCCAATATCTTCGACACTTTCTTTTTCCTGCATAAGATGAAGAACTTTTAGATGCCTTTCTAGAACCGCATCTGCCTGCAATGCTGCCATATTCTACCATGATGATAATAGACTGACCTCTGAACTGTAAGAGAGTCCCCAAATTCAATGCTTCTTCTTTTTTTTGGGGGGGGGGAGATTTTTTCCAGTTTAAATTTAGATAAGAAACAAGGTTGCTTCACAAGTCAGTTCCAGGTCCCTCTCCCTTTCCCCTCCCCTCCTCCCATGCCCTCTCCCCAACCCCTCCCCCCCGTTATCTTCTTAAGAATTGTCCTTGTGACCTTATTGATCTCTCTTTCTTTCTCTCTCTCTCTGTCTATCTCACTCTCTATTTCTATTTCTATCTCTGTCTCTATCCCTTACTCAGCATGGACTCTAATTACTGGTTTGCCATTCCCACAATATCTTATCACCTTTACCCAACATATCTTGTCGCCAGGAAAATAATCTAAGGTTCAAGATTTTGTGGCTAGCTTAGTGTCCCAATCCTTCCAATAGAAATTTTTGATGCAGGCTTCTTATCCCCCAAAGCTGGGAATCTTAGCTAATGTCACCCTCATAGATTACTGGGAGTTTCCACTCAACTAGGTTTGTATCTTATTCCCAAGATGCCTTCCAATTCTAGTTGTTTGTCTCATTACTCTCTCCTGGCATCCTCCTCCCTGAACTTCCATGTCCCTGTTACCAACCATACCCATACAACAGTATTCTATTTCCTCTTACCAGAGACACTCTTGAGTCCCTCCCTTAATCATTCTTTTTTACTTAGCCTCGATGGGTCTTTGGACTGCACCAGTACTATCTGTTACATTAAAACTGATATCCACTTATGAACACATGCCATGTTTATTTTTCTGGGTCTGTTGCGTCATTCAAAATAATCTTTCCAAATTCCATCCATTGGCCTGAAAATATCAAGATGCTTCTTGTTTTTTGTTTGTTTGCTTGTTTGTTTGTTTTAAGCTAAGGGATACTCCATTGTGTAAATGTGCTACATTATTGTTTTCATTTTTTTCAGTTGAGGTACATTTATTTTTATTTTTTTCTGGTTTCTGGCTATTACAAATAAAGTTTCTATGAATGTAGTTGGGCAATTGTCCTTGAAGTAGGGTTGAGCACCTTTGGGAACATGCCCAATTGTGTTAGTTCACTTTGTTCAGGTAGGTCATTTTCCAGGTTTCTGAGAATCGATCACATTGATTTCCAAAATGGCTGTTCAAGTTTGCATACCCACAAGAAATGAGTGTTCTGCTTGCTCCACAACCTCTTAGTAAGAGTTCCTACTTGGGAATTTGAATTTGGCCATTCTGACTGGTATTTGGTGAAATCTAAGAGTTGTTTTGATTTGCATTTCCCTTGTGTCTAAAGATATTAACATGTCTTTAAGTGCTTCTAAGCCTTTTGTGATGCCTTTGTTGAAAATTCTCTGTTTAGATGATACCCCACTTTAAATAGATTTTTTGGTTTTTTGATGGTCGTTTTTTGTATTTCTTCATATATTTTAGATAGTAGCCCTATGTCAGATGTGGAGTTGGTGAAATTTCTCTCCATTCCATAGGCTAAAGATTTGTCCTCTTGATGGAATTTTTACCTTACAAAAGTTTTCTGTTTTATGAGATCCCATTTACTAAATTTCATCTTACTGTCTGTATTATTTGTGTTTTGTTCAGGAAATGGTGTCCAGTGCCAATGAGTTAAACGCTATTCTCTACTCTTGTCTTCATTCATGTTTAGTACATCTGGTTTTATGCTGAGGACTTTGATCCACATAGACTTGAGGGTGACTGATGTGGATCTATTTGCATTCTTCTACAAGCTGACATTCTGTTAGCTCAGTACCATTAGTTGAAGATGTATTCTTTTTTTCATTGTGTAGTTTTGGCATCTTAGTCAAAAATCAATTGTCCATGTGTATGGTTTCATTTTTGAGTCTTTGATTAAACTTCAATTTCAACCTGTCTTTTGTTCTGTAGTGCAACTTGAAATCAGGGATAGAATTATACCTACAGGTTCTTCTATTGTACAGTATATTTTCTTTAGCTACCCAGTTTTTTGTTTGTTTATTTTGTTTTGTTTCCATATGAAATTGAATATTGTTCATTTAAGGTCTGTAAAAAATTATGGTGAAGAATTATGTAAAGAAATATGGTGGAATTTTGATGGGGATTACATTGAATTTGTAGATATGTTTTGGCAGGGTGGCCATTTTTACTATGTTAATCCTTCAGATCCATGAGCTTGTGAGTTCTTTCCATCTTCAGATATCTAATTTCTTTCTTCAAAGATTTGAAGTTTTTTTTTTTGGTTTTATGAGACAGGGGATCTCTGTATTGTTTTGGAGGCTGTCCGTCCAGCCTGACCTTAAACTCGCAGAGATCTGCCTGCCTTTTCCTCCCGAGTGCTGGGATTAAAGGTTTGTGCCACCACTGCCCATATAGACTTGAAGTTCTTGTTGTCCAAGTCTTTCACTTGCTGGGTTAAGGTAGCCCAAGAAATTTTTATTATTTGTTGCTGTGGTGAAGGGTTTTATTTCCCTAATTTGTTTCTAATCCTGCTTATTATTTGTATATATAATGGCTACTGATTTTTTTATTGTTAACCCTGTATCCAGTCATTTCACTGAATGGTTATTACAGCTATAGGAGTTTTCTCATAGAGGTTTAGGGGTCACTTCTGTATACTGTCATAATCTACAAAACATGATGTCTTCTTCATTTAAATATGTTTCCCATTGATAACCTTCAGTTGTCTTATTGCTGTAGCTAGAACTTCAAAAACTGTATTTAATAGGTTTGTAGAGAATAGAAAGCATTGATTTGTTCTGATTTTAGTGGAATTGACATTAATTTCTCTCCATTTAATTTGATGTTGGCTGTTGGTTTGTTGAATTTTGCTTTTATTTTGCTTAGGTTTTTCACATTTAACCTTAATCCCTCCAAATATTTATCGTTAAGTTGAGTTAAATATTGTAACAGACTTTTCAACATCAAATGTGATTATCATATACTTATTTTTTTCTTTCAGTTTGTTTATATGGTGTATTATTTTCAAATATTTCAGTATTTTGAAGCATCCCTACATCTCTGGGAATATTCAGCTTATCTTCTATTTTTCTTTAGTGTTTATACCACTCTTTCTTCCTCTACTATATACGTGTGTGTGTATTAAATGCTGTATAAAGTGTGTATGTGTATATAGATATATGGTAAATTCATATGCTATATATACAGGTAACCTTGTGAATATCCTTAGTCCTAATTACCACAATATCTCTATGATTATTTTATATAAACAGCAATGGTCTAATACAGAGGCAATATCTTCGTATTTATAATTCCTGATAATACAATCAAAGTTTCATTGAAGAATGGACAATTTTCAGCACCAGCGTTGGGATTCATTCTATTTTAGTAAACAAAGAAGATCTGGGGCCTAGAGAGATGGCTCTGTTTTTAATGTCACTCATGATTGGTTGCTGTCTTTTGAACTCCAACTGTACTTGTACTCACATGTCCTTTCCTCCAACACATAAACACAAAATTAGACTAACACCTATTTTTATTTTCAAGTGAAAGAGCTCAAAGGATTATGAGTTCCTGTTGTGTGTGAATGACTATGCATCTCTTCAGCCCATTTAGTAAATCAGGAAAACTAAGGCTGCTTGCTTCTTGCTCCCTATTTTTCACCATTTAGATTACTAACAAAAATATAACAAGTCACATTCATGCACACATTACTTGATATGCTCAAAAATATCGTCTAAATTTTGAAGTATTTACTAAGGTATTAAGATTCAAGAAATGCTCTTTTCTGTTCACATTTTAAGGTGAGTTTTTTAGACCATGTAAAAGAAATTATATTATCCTTTTTGAGGGAGTCATAATTAAGTCTGTCATGCCTCTGTGTATGGAAACCACTTTCAAGAAGTGGTCACTATGGCTCCAAGAGGGCATTGGATCTCCTACAATTGCAATTACAGTTGTGAACAAATATGGGATTTTCTTTTATTATTATTATTACTTTACTCTTCTGCGACCTTATTCTTCACTCTTTTGAGGTCCTGCCACCCAGATCATGAATCAATGCACATGGAATCTTATAATTACTTCTGAAAGACCAGCCTTAGTTTTCCTTATTCCTGGCCATTCTCACCACCTTTTCTACCTTAAGTTATCCCAGCTACACTTTTCCCTCTGTTTAATGAGTAGGCTTCCAGTCAGCCACTTAGGTTCCAAAGCTTTCTCAGCCCCCAAATAATATACAAAACACTATACTAATTATGAAGCTTTTGGCTGTTTGCTTGGTTTCTTATTGGCTATCTCTTACATAATTATTAACCCATAACAGTTAATCTGAGTATTTTCAAGTAGTCTTTCTTTTACCAGAGAAAGTGTCGGGATATCTTACTCCTTAGGTGTCCTACATCATAACTGAATATTCGTCTGTTTCCCAGAATCATAGACCCACCTATCTTGCTTCCCTATTGGACAACAGTGCTTTATTGTTCAAAAAATAAGGCACCATATACACTGAAGGTATTTCCCCATCGTCTCTGCTTTTATGTCTGAATAAAAAGAAAAATATTAACTTTGCATATTTAAATTATATATAACAGAATCACAAAATATATTTATTGTTCAATAGAATAGAGGCTACTATGACTGCCAATCCACCAATACAATACCTCGTGTGATAATGTCAATAGCAGCTTGCCAAAATTAGTATCACCTAGTAAAATATATCTCAATGCACCAATGTGGGTGTCTCCAGATATTTTTAATTGAGAGACAAAGACCCAATCTGAATATGAATATCACTATTTCTAAGAGTATCAGCTCAAATTCAATACACATGAGAAATAAATATATTGGATCAAGAAAATTCACTTCTTTCTATTTTCTGATCATAAATATAGGTTGATAAGCTGCCTGGTGTCACTAGGGCTTTCTGGTTTAATAGAACTCTATGCCAGAATTATGAGCTCACATCATTAACTCCTTTATTAATTTTCTGTTAACAGAATTTTATACCAGAGATAATATATAAAGTTATTTTCTATTACTGTCAATTCTATTAACGTAGGAGTTCAAAATAGTACTGTGTCAATTTTTAAAGTTTTGATTATTTTAGTCAAAGAAAAATTTAACTGATTCATAGGAATAGTTAATTAATCTAGGAAAAGTTCACATATGTGTGAACATGACATTGTATTCAAAACTATGCAGATATTTGCTCTGAATTGAAAGAGTCCCTCCTGGAGGCAAATGTAGAGTAATCACACACACACACACATACACACACACACACACACATACACACACACACACCAATCCATACACATACACACACCATGCAAACATGAACACAGACACCACACACATACACATACACATAAAATATACACACACAACACACATGACCCATACATATTCACAAACACAAACATATAGACACACACACACCAGAAAGAAAGGAAGGAAGAAAGAGAGAAAAACAGAAAGATATAAAGAAACAAAGAAATTAAGAATTTAACAAGAAGTAGGAGTTACTGGAAATGCAAACGGCATAGAAATGCTCCCCAGGGCCACATGAACATTTGCTGTAGAGAGGAGCAAAATGAGGTAACTCTAAGCTCTCTACTGAGTTCCAAGCATATTGTTTTGAGCATCATAACCAATGCTGCTCTGGGATTTTCACTGATACAGTGCCCGTTGACATACTCACATTCTTTTGAGTAACTCTAAAACTCGCATTGGTCTGCCAAACTAGACATAGGTGGAAATTATTCTTCGATGACAAGTAGGTATACTCTCTGGGATAAATAGAACTTTGTTTGTGTTTCCCTAAAAAATGTTACATGGAGTGTATTTACGGATTTACTTTTTGTGCTTTTCATTAGTAAAATACTTTCTAATACACAGATTGGTTAGATTATATGTGATTTTGGTTTATATCTCCAAATGTAATATATTTGAAGTTCCTTTAAATACTGTGTAACTAGCATTTTTTATGGTTATTGTATTGTTCACATGACCTTTAGAAATAATACATGGTTGATTAGTAGAAATTCTGTTAAATAATGTTACAGTGCAGTCTAAAAATAAATATTATGCTCTGCTATTTTAATTAACATATTAACTGCCATTCATTTGAGAAGATCATAGTTTCCTTATCTCTGATTCAATTTTATTGAATCGGAATTGTTGAGAGGAACCAAAATGGAAGGCATGGGTGAAGCCTCCTGAGATTTTGTATTTTTATTACTTTGTGTCCATGTACCTTCAATACTATAATTGAGGCATTATCACAACTCTGTTTCCTGACTATACTATTTTAAAGAAATACTTCATTACTTCTATTATTTCCTAAAAAGCATCATTTTATTAAAGCCTATTTAGAAATTAAAAAATATGTAGTTTGCACCAAGAAAAATTTCAGTCTAGTTAAGCAAATTGGAATTAAGACTTATTTTTCCTTTGCATATATTTTTAGTGTCAGAAGATTATACAGGTAACTGATAATTCATCTTAAGAGAATGAGAAATGCTCATATACAGTTACGTAGAATGACCTTACTGTATACTTTGGGTTGATCAGTGATAAGGACATATAGAAAACATAACTTTTAAATAGATGAAGAATCCAAACATCCTTTTTAATTCATTGAAATTTCAATCACAATTATAAATTAAACAATAACATGTAATTCTGCACATTTATGTACATAGATGTGCTTTGTTACCTTAAGGAGCTAAGTTTCAGTCATGCAAATCATACAAATTGATTTATTCAGAATTCCATTAATTTAACTAGCAGGGGAGATCACATGATTACAAAGATCTTTTTCCAAAGACTAGCACAATTAACTCCTTCAATTGTGGAAAGAAATCTGTATTTGCACTCTCCTTCGAAATCAAAACAACAAAGGCAACTCAATGACCAAAATGTGTATTAGGCTGGGGCTAGCAGTATTCATGTCCTGCTCAAACAATTTTCCATTTAATGGGCAGATAAATTCATTTGAATCATTAATAATTACCTTCAAAAAACTAGCCTGACAAGTTTTTTCCTCTTTTTAAATTTAAATTAGAAACAAGCTTGTTTAAGATGTATATCCCAGTTCTCTGTCCCTCCCTCTTCCCCTGCCCCTCACCCACCTCCTACCCCATCCCTTTTCTACTCCCCAGGATGGGGAGGAATTCCACAGGGGACATTCAAAGTCTGTAATATCATTTGGAGCACGACCTATTTCATCCCCATGTGTCAAGGATGAGATCGTATCCCTCTATGTGGAGTGAGCTCCCAAAGTCCATTTATGTACGAGGGACTCCTCCCTTGCGGCAACTGGATTCCAGAGTTCAGCTCAGTGTTTAAATATGTGTGTCTTCTTCTGAACATCAGCTACTGGATGAAGGCTCTAGGATGGCATATAAAATAGACATCAATCTCATTATCAGAGAAGGGCATTTAAGGAAGTCTCTCCACTATTATTTAGATTCTTAGTTTGGGTCAACCTTGTATATCTCTGGACATTTCCCTAGTGCCAGATTTCTCTGTAAACCTAAAATAGCTTCCTCTATTATGGTATCTCTTTTCTTCCTCTCCTCTCTTCTTCCCCTTACTCAAACTTCCTGCTCTCTCATGTTCTCATCTTGCCTCCTTTTCTCCTGTTCTCATTCTTCTCACTCCCTCTCACCTCTCCCCATGCTCCCAAATAGCTCAGGAGATCTTTTACCTTTCCTCTTCTCTAAGGGATCATGTATGACACTCCAAGCGTCCCTCTTGTTTCCTAGTGTCTCTGTGTGTTTATTGTGGGCAGTTAATCCCTTGCTCTATGCCTAAAATCCACATATGAGTGAGTACATACCAATGTTTGTCTTTTTGTCCCTGGGTTACCTCACTCAGGATGATTTCTTCCATCAGTCTACAGATTCCATGCAATCCCCATCTAAATCCTAGAACAATACTTCACAGACCTTGAAAGAACAATTCTCAACTATATATTAAAAAAAAATTACACAGAGTAGCCAATACAACCATGTATAAAAAATGAAAGTCTTGAGGGATCACCATCCCTGACTTCAAGCTCTATTATAGAGCTATATTCCTGAAAATATCTTGGAATTGGCACAAAAATAGACAGGTAGACCAATGGAATTGAATTGAAAACCTGATATTGATCCAAACACCTAAGAACACTTAATATTTGACAAAGAAGCTAAAATTATCCAATGGAAAAAAGAAAGCATACACAACAAATGATGCTGGCATAAGAGGATGCTGGCATGTAGAATGCTGCAGACAGATCAGCATCTTTTGCAATGTACAAAACTTACGTCAAAATGCATCAAAGCCCTCAACATGAATCCTGCCTAACAACTTTTTAAAATTTACAAAATACTGCTTTCTAATCATTGTTCATTCCATGAAAAATATATTGAAATGCAATCTGAAATGTTAGGTTTATTTGCAGTTGAAGTAGTTAGTACTTATTAGGCCCTCTAATGAATGAGGCTAACATGAACATGATACAGTGTATTGTAAAAGAAGACTGAAGGAACCCACTTGTTTCCCTCTTAGGTCTGACAATAAATCTCGGTTCCCAGATTGACAGAAGTTTTAATGAAATAATATATGAGACATCTGTGGCCGGTTTAATGGAATTCACTCAACCTCTTCATTTTTGTCTTTCCCTCCTATCACCCTCCTCAATCTTTTCAGATTCTCTTCCCCTTTGCTACTTCTCAACCAACTCTTTTACCATTGTGCCATTTTTCTATTCTGATAGACTAATTTGTACTGCCCAAGTGTACTTGAATCTGTTTTCTGGAGTTAGGTCTGTGGGATTCCACAGAAGTGTAGTATACTTGATAGATGTTCATTCTTAGAAAAAATGGATTCTTTCTTTCAGAACTCAAAGCTCCATTCTAGGGTAGAAAATTACCCAGGCAGATCTCTGTGACTTTGAGGTCAGTCTGATCTACAAAGTGAGTTCCAGGTCAGTCAGGGTTATTACACAGAGAAACACTGTCTCAGAAACAAACAAACATTAAGAACAAAAAACTAACAACTAAACAAATACAACAAAAAAGAAGAAGCTGTGTTTCACACAGGCTAAATGCGGCACATCTGAGTGTATGTGTGTGTGTGAGTGAGTGTACACACATACCCTCTTCCCAGTCCAAAACCTGCTCAGCAGAAGCAATAGGCATCTCTTCACCCAGTCATGTGTCCCTGTCTTTATCACTTGGAGGAGTCTGAAGTCCAGCTCTCCCAACCATGTGATCTCAACTGAGTCACTTCTGCTTTCTGCCTGTGTGGCATGAAGGGAACTCAGCTATCCCCAGGGATGAGGGACAGGAAGTCAGGATCTTTTGGTACACTGAAACAGGAAAACAGTATGTTACAGAATGATAAAGTGGCTTCCTCACTGTGACTGAGTAGCTCAGGTGAGTCAGGGTTTTTCAGTTTAAGGTGATCACATGACACTTTTAGATTTACCTGAATGTGAAATATTCCAACTATCTCTTTATATGAGACAGAGTTCTCTAGTGGAACAGAACTGACAGAATGATTCTATATATAGAGAAAGTGGATTTATTGGAATGGCTTACAGGCCAGAGCCCCGCTAGAGTAACAATGACTACCAATGGAAAGTTCATGAATCTTAGTAGTCCTTAAGTCCACAGAGTTGGATGTCTCTACTGGTCTTTAATATACACCAGAATTCCAAAGAAATAGACTCCAATGCCAATGAAAGAATGAACATGCCCAGGTTTAATCTTCATACCTCAAAAGATCTCTACTAAAGATGGGTCTTCATATCAGGCAACGGTGGCACGTGAATTTAACCCAATACTCAGGAGGCAGAGGCATGAATAGCTCTGTGAGTTTGAGGCCAGCCTAGTCTAGAGAGCTAGTTCCAGGACAGCCAAAGAAATTGCATAGAGAAAATCTGTATTGAAAAACAAAAATCAGAAAAGGTGGATTCTCTCATTTCAAGTGATTGAAGGAAACAAATTCCTCACAGGTGTACCCAGCCACTTGGATTTCAATTAATCCAAGATGCAGTTAAGTTGACAATCAAGGATAGCAAACACACTATGAGGTGGAGGGTGGGAATATACCTTGAGGTGTCCTATTTGGAGTGTTCCCCTAGGTCCTTCCCTTCCTCATTTGTAAAGGGTTATCGTGGGGGAAGTCCTGTCTATGTGCTTACCTCATTGGTTGGTTATTAAAGCACTGTTGGCCAATAGGGAAGCAAGATAGGTGGTACTAGGAGTCAGGAGATTATGTGAAAGAGAGGCACATTCAGTTAAATGTAGAACTTGGGTAAAGCAGTATGTGGACCCTTCCTCCAGTAAGGGAAGACCACATGGAAACACTCAGATTAGCAATTATGGGCTAAATACTTAAGTCAGAGCTAACCAGTAAGAGAAAATGCAAACAGCCAACAGTTTACAATTAATATAGCATCCTGTGTGTTATTTGGAGGCTGAGACAGAAGTGGGACCCAAGCTGCTACCTGTGGCAGGGTCCAAGCGACTGGCAAGAAGACTACACACTATAGGGTTATTTATTTTAATTTTTATGTATGAGTGTTTTGCCTGCATGTATGCCTGTGCCACACATGTGCATTGGCAGTGCCCCCAGAGAGCAGATGAGAGCATCAGGTCCCTCAGACCTGGAGTCCCGACAGATGTGATCTGCCATGTGGTGCTGGGAATCAACCTGAAGACATATGTGAGAACACCTGGTGCTCTTATCCACTGAGCCTCTCTCCAGTCACATCTAAGGTCCTTTCTTGTCAGGAATATTCAGGGATCTGTGCTCTTTTTTCTGAAGCTCCCTAAAGATATGTCTAAAAGATTTTATTTTGCTCCCTCACCCACCATGATAAACTGATGTAGGAGTAACAAAACGATGTTACACAAGATCTACTAAACTTGCTAAAGGAACACACAGGATATATTGTATAGTATCTGGCAGAAATGGTAGAGAGAGGGCCAGGTGGTGGTGGCAGCTCAGGCCTTTAGTCCCAGCACTCTGGAAGCAGAGGCAGGAGGATCTCTGTGATTTAGAGGCCGGCCTGTTCTACAAGAGGGAATTCTAGGACAGCCTCCAAAGCTACAGAGAATACCTGTCTCGAAAAACCAAAAAGAAATGGTAGGAAGAAAGTATCTGTGCTTCTAACACAACTGAAGGTTAGAGTCTCACACTGAAAATGATGGGGATTTCTGTATGGAAAAAAAAGTCAGAGAAGCAGACAGACTTCAATCTCAACCAAATGAAGCTGCTTTATGGGAACAGTGAGGAACTCCAATACTTCCTTGGGATGAAGGCTGGGAGCACTCCGAGGGTCTGGGGACATTGACATGTATAACATACATGGAATATACTAGAAAGTTACAGCTTTTTTGTGATTTGACTGGAGCAGGGTCTGTTATTTTCAGTAACTCTGTGTATTGTTTCCACATGTGGAGCACACATGATCAGGCTCGGAGTGATTGCCTGATACAGCCTGACACAATTCCTCATGATCTGAGGTTATTAGTCAACAATTTCTGTTCAGGGCTGGTTCCCTTTTGTTCCATTAGCCAGAACTAGTTACTCACTATTATTACAGCTTTCCTGTATCAATCTCTAAGTGCTCGGAGTGATTTCTCACCGGGAAGGCATATTAGTTCTATAAGAAAGTCACAGGAAGTATGACCAGGACTGTGGCAGTGAGCACAGATTAGGGCAGGAGATCCGAAGATAGAGCCTCAGGTCCACTGTCACTCAGAGGTGACAGAGGAGGAGAAAAGGTGACTGCATCTTACTAGATGCATTCAGCATTGTAGGGAGAAGGAAGGCAGAGTAGAGTCACACAGGCTAGCAGAAATTGTTGGAGCAGGGACACTGGTATGTGGATTCAATGCTAAGAGGCAAGATCGGGAAATGGACTTTAGGCTTCAGCAAAATTGAAGTCACTAGTGCCCAGGGTGGCAATGTACTGGAAAAGTGTGAACGAAGGGTGAGAATTGAATAGGGGGAGAGGACATAGAAGAGCAGCTGGCAGGGGACTGAGGTTTCTAGACAGGGTTTCTCTGTGTAGCCCTGGATGTCCTGGAACTCACTCTCTAGACCAGGCTGGCCTTGAACTCAGAGATCCTCCTAACTGTTTCCTCGAGTACTGAGACTAAAGGCGTGCACCACCAACACTTCAGCCAGAAGGAGAGGGTTTATTTGGCTTACATTTCCACATCTTCATCGTTGAAGGAAGTCAGTAGAGGAACTCAAACAGGACAGGAGCTTGGAGGGAGGAGCTGTTGCAGAGGCCTTGAGCTGAGTCACTCATATCTCTCTCTCTCTCTCTCTCTCTCTCTCTCTCTCTCTCTCTCTCTCTCTCTCTCTCTCTCTCTCTCTCTTGATCCTCTCTCTCCCTCTTCAAGTTTGGCCTTGTACTCATGAAGATCGACCTACCTCTGCCTACCTGGTGCAGGTACTGCAGGCAAATGCTACCATGCCAGGGTAAATGGCATTCTTTCTTTCTTTCTTATTTTTTTTTAGGTGGGAGTGTTTCCAGACAGGATTTCTCTGTAGCTTTGCTGCCTCTCCTGGTACTTGCTCTATGGACTAGACTGGCCTCAAACTCAGGGATCTGCCTGCCTCTGCCTCCTGAACTCAGGGGTAGCCTCACCCAAAAAGACCTGGGCCCTCCCACATCAATGACTAGTTAAGAAAATGCCCTACAGGCTTGCCTAGAGCCAGATGTTATTGTGGCATTTTCTCATAGGTCTCTCCCCTCTCTGTCACCATTTTGTGTCAAGTTGTGCCAAGTTGACTTAACTGGAGACAGGGCCAGGAAATGCTGCAGGGTTTAATCAAACTGTCACATCCCCCCATCCAGACCTTGTAAAAATGGCAAAAGAAGGTATATCCTAGCTTGGTATGGTGGCATATACCTTTAATACCAGCACTCCCAAGGCAAAGGCAGATAGATCTCTGACTTCCAGGACAGGACTACACACAGAAACCATGTCTCAAAAAACCAAGAAGAGGAGTAGGAAGGAAGGACGGCAGGGAGGCAGGCATATCTTACCAGAGACATAGAAAGGGGCTCATGTCTTTCTTGTTTAAATGAGAAAACTAAGAGGTGATGATGTTAGATGCAGAAACTAGAGCCTTGAATCTCAGCTCTAGGGTGAGGTAATGACAGTAGATGTTGCTGTCATCACTCCATCCCTTGTGCAGTACCTGCAGCTTTCTCCCTGCCCCAGGAGCATGCTCCCATAGATCCTCACTGTGTGTCCCCCCAGTCCCTCAGTATCCTCAGGGAACTCCTTTAAGGTGGTCCAAAGAGCTTCTAGGTTCTAACCAAGTTGTGTGTTTCTGTACAAACACTTGAAGGCAGATCTCATTCATTTTCTTACACACCCACTTCCTCCTTTGTTCACTTACAATCTTTCATCATTCATTGATGAATTTGAGTTGCTAAAACTCCATGATGAATGAATGAATTCTCACTCCTTGTCAAGTTGCTCATCCAGCCCCCAGGTAGCCAGGCTGCAGCTGGCTGCTTCTCACCCAGTGTATTCCCAGAACCTATCACGAGTTCCAGAGGCTGAGTACATGAGCTTCAAATGCCTTTCCTGTGTTCACAGATATCCAGGCCTTTTCATATCAATTACGTGTTTATTCCTCAGAGTCATGTATATGTCATGTGTGCCACATGTCAGTCTTATTTGCTCTTTTATTTATAACAGGGCTAAAATGACCAGTTGTAATTGATCAAGTTTCACCTAGTATTTCATATTCCAGTGCCAATGATTGAACCCTGGGCCTTGGACAGTTAGACAAAACACACTACCATTGAGTTATGTCACATCCCTTCGATATATCTACAACTGACTAAAAATTTCTGAAGCACAACTTTCAAATATCCAAAATCAAGGCTTATTCCCTGGAAAAAACTCAATCAATGCTAAAGGACACAGATTTATGTGCTAGAGATATGATTCAGCATTGGGAGCACTGGCAACTCTTCCATAGGATTCAGGCAGGATCAGTTCCCAGCACCCACACTGTGGCCCTAACTGACTGTAACCTGAGTTCCAGGGCAGGATGCCCCCTCTGGCATACACACTGGTACAGATACACATGCAGGCACAACACTAATATAGATTAAAAATAAAATCCTAAAACAGTAGTGATGGTATACACTTTTAATCCCAGTACTTGGTAGGGAGCAGAGGCAGGCAGATTTTAGGCTAGCCTGGTCTATAGGAGTTACAGCACAGTCGGGATTTCACAAATGTACTGTCTAGAAGATAAACAACACCTATACCTAACCACTGCACACTGCTACCAGCAGCACACATCCTTTTAGAATTGTTGGGCCAGGAATTGGGGACCTAACTCAGGGTCTAGGAAAGTTTGTTATCACATTCCTCAGCTCCTCTTCCCCTTTTAAATTTTGAGATAAGATCTCAAATAAGTCTCCCAGACTGACTTTAAAATAATCCTCCTGCTTCACATTCTGTAATAGTTGACAAGATAGGACTGTACCACAGGACTTGGCTCTTCTAAGTAGAGAAAAACACACACACACATATTTTAAAATGTAATGGTGAGGTTTATTTACAAACCAAAGCTACTCTGAACACACTTTTACTCCCAACAGTAAATGACAGACACGATGTAGGTCGGCACAGCAGGTCCTTCTTTATACTTAGGGGACAGGTGGTGTTCAGTGTGGCTGCTCATGTCTTTCAGAACAAGCTTCCATAGGGCAATGGATGGGGACCATAGCCACAACCCATCCAGTCCAGTGCACCAGGAGATACATATCTCCATTAGATTTAGTGCATATGCCTCTCTGCACACGTATCTGTAGAACTGCACATGACCTCATCCTGGATACCAAGCTAGACATAGAATATTGTCTTTATAAATATCGGGGTTAACTGTGTACAGGGTTAAGCTACAGTGCCTGACATCCATTGTTCAGCAGGAAGAACAGGGTGTGGTCTGGGACCCCTTTCCCTCTAGGAAATTCTGGAGAGAAATCCGGAAGCATTCTGTAGGCATCACTCCACAATCTAACCACACCTGCCTCTCTAGGCTTCTACCCTGCCTTCCAGAAGCCTGTTGTCTGACATGTATCTCCCTAAGAGTCCCATGCTTTTCAAGTTCTGGTCTTCCAGAAAGCAGAGATGAGACTCAGATCCAGGGAACTCTCCAGTCCATTTCTTTAGTACCCACAGGTCCCAGGGATCTTAAGGTCAAAACATTCATTCTCAGCTAGAATGCACAATCCTCCCAGGGAGGTGGTCAAAGCACTCAATCACCAATGGAAGGAGTTAGAAGGAGCTTAGCCTGTGAACTGCTCAGAAAACAGTCAGTGAAACTTTAGCTTGGCTATGGAGGTACAGGTGGGTCCTGTCTGGAAGGTGGCTTGGAGTCCAGGCAGTTCACTTTCCTATCTCCCCCAGACACAGACATGCTTCTGTAGATGGCAGATCACAGGCAAGGTCTGCATTCCACTAGAATGATCTCTGCTTCCCATTGCAGGTACCCTCAACAGGCTTTAGCTTTGGAGGTGGGACAGAGAACTGGAAACCAGCTCAGCATTGGGGAGTGGACCGGGGAGAAAAACAATAAATTAAATCAAAGATGAGAGTCATTCTGGAGTTACGATGTCCTGGGCTTGATCCAAAATTTTGTTGTGAGGTATCTCAAAACGCTGAGGTGTAAGTGCATCTCATTTGAACAGCATGGTCCTCAGGCCAGAGGCTGTAGGGAGGAGGTGGTTCTTCAGGGTTCAAGATGACCTGCCAGGGGAGTAAAGCATAGTTAGTTTGCTTCAGGCCTGGGAAAGCAATGATGAACTTGGTTGGCAGCCCTCTCCAAACTGTTACTTCAACAAGTTGGATAGCCAGCTATGAAACAAATTAGGAACTGGGATGGGAAGACTTACCTCAACATAGGGTGGTGGAGGATCCAAGAAGGAGACCCAGATCATTTCTACTGGATCAATGGTAGGTCTACTGGATCAATGGTAGGTGCTTCTGGAGGTATCTGATGATTCCTCCTGAAGTTCTCATCTGGCTCTCTGCACTTGCAACAGAAGTGCTTCACCAAACGATAGATGAACATACTCAGAGGTATCATGACCAGGAAGATGATAAACAAGATCCTAGGAAAGGAATGATATCTCCCTGAGTGCCTATACTCTCCATCATCCAAGCCCAGCCTATTTGAGTCAGATAGGAATGGGGAGATACCGATGACACCATAAGAATGAGAACAAAGGATCCTCGCCTCCTCAGACACCTATACCCTCAGATTTCAAGCCACCCTTGGTGGGTGTGGGCACATATCCATGCAGGGTACACTGGGAGGAACTGAGGTGTGGAATTGAGACCCAGGAATTGGGGGTTCCTCAGGCAGAATAACCTGAAATTCTCGGCATCGAAGCGCCGGGTACTGAACCGAACCATCTGCCCAAGAACCAGGGCCAGACCACTGGATGCAAATGCAACAGGTGGTTTTTTGGGTACACAGGTGCCTGCGGATGCTACTGCAACACGGGTGCAGAGCATACCAGGCTTTCAGGGAGCACAATATTTATAGAGTTTTAATGGTTACAAAAGTATCAGCATAGCAAAAGGCATTTGGTTGTCTACTTAAGCATGGGCTGGCTAAGGCCATCTTGGGGTCGGGGGAGTTGCCAAGGACTATGTTTCCTGGTATTACCACATGAAAGACTGTGGCATGCTGCAGCAATTATTATCCGGGTCCCATAACTGCTCTGGTAATCACAGACAGAAGTATCAGGGTCCCATGACTGCTCTGGTGACTACAAACATTGTGTTTGACATGCAGCTTGAGGTGACAGCTGGAAAAGGCACCTGGTCTGGGTTTTTCCATTAGGCAATGGCTTGGCCTTGTTTTTCTTTTCCTGGGGGGCCCTGGATAGGGATCTTTCAGACCATGCTACTAAATCTTACAGGGTAGGCATGGGGCCCCAGTTCAGAAAGGTAAGGGATTAACAGCAGCTACAGAACTGCAATGATGCTGTTCCCAATGATGTGAGGTAGGAGGGGGGTATGGTTTCATCAAAAGTAGGAAGAGGGAGGAGGTTGTATCTGTCCCCTTAACCAGGGCATATCTGACCACACTACCCTCTCTCCATTCCCTCCTAAGTCCCATACTTACAGGGTGTTGCATTTGATTATTACCTGTGGGAGAAAACAGACAGAGGTCAGAGCTTCAAAACTGGGAGATGGATCTCAGTTCTTAGAGTGACTGCCCAGCATAATCTAGGTATTGGGTTCAATTTCTGGCAATGGCAATACATCTGGTGTGGGAAAGCCAGAATAGTGGTACATGACCACAGTCCCAGAACATAAGAAAGCAGGAGAATCATTCAAGGCTATATAGATAGTTTGAGCCCAGACTGGCTGCCAGAGAGAGGTTAGACTCACATATTTTTCCAGATATCTCAGGCAGTGCTTCTCAGACTGCCTTTCCCTCCAGCTCCATGTCCAGGGTCAATGATACTCCCAAGGTCACCAGCCTTGGGACTGGGAAGGACAGCCAAATAGCCCACATGAGCAATACCTCAGATTCCTAAACCTAACAGATGAGAAGCTAAGAAAGAAATACAAGAAAAACGGAGGTCAAAGTTCCCATTCAGGTCCTTGGGTGAAGCCAGATACCACTAACAACACAACCCTGGCAAGACTAGGGGTCCAGGGTTCCAGAGCCTCCCTCCTTCTGAAGTGAGTTGTCTACCTCCAATTTGCCCTAACAAAACAGTAAGGAAGTTGAATATTGACAGTGGTTACGAGGAATTCCTGACAGAGTTAGGCAGGGACTGGCTGGGAGGCAAATCTCTACTCACATGGTCCTTCAAAAGACTCAGAAGGCTTGCTTACCTGGTTGGTGCTTACTCGTTGGAGGATGGATAGCAGGCAGAGGAGCAAGGCGAGAACGCGAACCAGGAATCTGGCACCCATCATTCTGGCAGTTGGCTACTGCCTTTCAGTGTGCAAGGATGGATTGTCAGGGCACGACCTTCACAACTTCCCTCCACCTATGTAGCCCAGCCTCAGAATGGGGACGAGGTTAGCACACCTGAGTTGGGGCAGACTAAGGCTTCTAGCTGGGAGCTCAGGTAGGGTAGAAGTGGAGAGGAGCTGAACTTGCTCGAGTCTGAGACACTAGGACACTGTATGGGCTTATTTATATAGTAAACCAGATACATTATGGGAACCCCTCGTCTGATCCGCATTTAAGTAGAGCAGGGTGTGGTTACACCAACCTTTAATCCCAGAACACTGAAAATCTCAGTGAGTTCAAAGTTAGTATAAAAAAGCTCGGTGGTGGTGGTGGCACACGCCTTTAATCCCAACACTCAAAAGGAAAATGCAAGTGGATGTGTGTGAGTTCAGGCCAACCTGGTTTACAGATTGAGTTCCAGGACAACCAGAGTTACAGAGAAACCCCCTCTCAAATAAACAACAACAACAACAACAACAAAGAAATAAATAGAAAAGGACAAATAGGGGGAGGGGCAAGTGGAAGAGAGACAATCTGGGTTGATGACTCAGGGGTTAAGTGCTAGGAATAAAGGCATGTACCATCATCTCCTGGCAAAATAACTAGATCTTAAACAAAAATAAAAAACAGCAGGGCCAGTCAGATGATCCAATGGGGAAGGTGAACTTTGAATTTTGTTTTTTTGTTTGTTTTTTGTTTTTGAGACAGGATTTGTTTTTTGTTGTTGTTGTTAGTTTTGTTTTTTATTTGAGACAAGCTTTCTCTGTGGCTTTGGAGTGTGTCTTGGAAATAGCTCTTGTAGACCAGGCAGGACTCTAACTCACAGAGATCTGCCTGCCCCTGCGTCTGAGTGCTGGGATTATAGTTGTGGCTCACCACCAGCTGGTAGGTAGTTTTTAGTTGTTGTGGTTGCTGTTTTTAGATCAGGTTAACCAAGTGCTGGGATTAAAGGCATGTGCCACCAAAGCCAGACTGATAGGATTTCTTTATCTAGACTTTGTTGTCCTGGAACTCCCTACATAGACCAGGCTGCCCTCAAACTCATAGAGATCTGCCTGCCTCTGCCTCTGAAATCATGGTTGGGTCACCAGCAGCTGATAGGTAGATTTTTTTTGGTTGTTGTTGTTGATTATGTTTGTGGAGAGTGAGTTTCTCTGTATAGCCCTTGTTGACCTGGAACTCTCTCTGCAGAGATCCACCTGCCTCTGCCTCCCAGGGCTGGAATTAAAGATTTGGGAGAACAGCTCAAGACTTCTGAATTATTCCTTGTTACCTGCACCCCTTTATCTTACATGAAAGGAGGGTGCTGTAACTCCCCAGAGATGACAGACATGCAAAGGGAGGTAGGCAGAGATTTCTGCCTGTGTTTTCTGAAGGGAAAAGGAGAATGAGAAATAGTGACTCTAGGAGCGAGAGGAGGTAGACTAGTGTTACAGCAAGATGTTAACGGAGAGGAAACTGCCATCAGGTTGTACTGTATGAAAGAAAATATTGATGAAAAAGAAAATAAAACAAGTAAAATATCTATGGATATATTTACTAAGAGTTTCAGAATTCAGTTTCCAAGCAAGAACCTATATATTTTTCAATTCTGTACCAGATTACCAATTTTTATCTTGCGTATTATACAGTGATAATTGATTAACTACCACTAAGTAAGAATGAATATATCATAAAATTTGAGAGGACCAAAAATACAGGTTAACCATTCACTGGAATAAAGACAACATCTTCAAGAATTGATGCTAGAAATGTTGAGTACATACATGCAGAATAGTGAAAGCAATATAGTTTGTCAAACTTTGAGAGTAAGCCAATGAACATCCAGCTGCATATGACGTGGTGGGGGATCACTAAACCCTAACCAACAACACTAACAGTGTTTTACAATGCATGGTATTGGTTTTTGTGGGAGGTAATCTATAGTTATTACAAATAGCATTGTTAGCCTGGGTAGCATAATTTCATTTCATAAACATAAATAGAAATAGAAAAGGGAAGAGAAAAATAAATATAAAATAATAATAAATGTGAATATTTTAGTGAGTACATATAGTATATACTATAAAGTTTTAAATAAATTCAAAATAATATATCCTTAATTTTTTTATTCAGCTAGTGTGACAGTGATTGATTCAGCCAAGAACCCATAGTCAATTAGACAAAAAAGTACATACATAACTTATTTATAGGCATTTGTCACTAGAGCACCAAAGATCCACTAAAATAATATAAGCTACTTCTATTGCCCTTAGTTGTCCCCAGAATTTGAAGGTAAGTCCATAATGCAAAAGAAACATCTGTTTCTATCCCAGGAGCTGGAGGAATAGAGCTGTAACTACCAGTAAGATTCTTCACTAAAGTCTAGCTTTCATATCACAGAAAAGTATTGTGCAGTCTGCCAAGGAATAAACTAAGTAATTCAACTACCCAACAGTGATTCCTTCTATACGAAGCGTTTATCAGCCTGACAAGATATCATGAAAATGAAATTGTTGAAAATAACCAACAACTGTCTAACAGCACTAAGACAAACACTATAGGTGAAAATTCACCAGCAGTTCTATAAACACAGCCAATTATCCGGGCTTATGGACAACTAATCCTACAGGAGAAGTACACTATTGCTAGTTTCTCAAACCAGTATAACATCTATCTGCATTTATTTGTTGTTTCAGTTTTTCAAGACAGAGTTTCTCTGTAGCTATGAAGCCTGTCCTGGAACTCACTCTTTAGACCAGGCTGGCCTCGACTTCATATAGTCCAACCTGTGTCTGCCTTATTAGCGCTGGTGTAAAAGGCTTGAGCCACCACCACCTGGTTTATCTATCTGCATTCTTAGTGCTTAAGTTTATACCCCACAGATAAGTGTAGCTCTCATCTCTAATTGAAGAGGCTTATTTATACAGCAAATGGTGAACTTTAAATGCAGATGGATATTAGTTGAAGATTTGTTCCATTTGTTCATGCTACAGAGCTTTTGTTGAATGATGCAAATATGTGTTGCACTCTTTTATGTTTCATATGTCTAACTGTTTGATGCTGCATTACTTTGTTATGTAAAACACCTGGTTGGTCTAATAAAGACCTGACCATCCAATAGCCACACAGGAGGATGGATTGTCAGGGCTAATAGGCAGAGAGAATAAATATGAGGAGCAAGTTGGGATGGGAGGTTACAGAAACAAGAACAGATGGATGAAGTATTCCAAGAGCTAGTCACACAGCTACAGAGCAAGCCACAGAGCAAGAAGCAAAAACATGTATAAAGAAATAGAGAAAGGTAAAACCCAGAGTAAAAAGATATATGGAATAATTTAAGGTAAGAAAGGCTGGCTATATAATGTAAAGCTCATGATAGACATTTATAAGCAAGCATAAAACTCTGTGTATTTATTTGGGAGCTGGGGCTCTAGTTCCCAAATGCCAAACAGTGAAAGGAAAAAAAACAGCATTTATAAAATGTCACAGCCTCTTGAAAATGCAGAGAATATCTGACCATGGTGTATTCACCTCTAATTACTATCTGTACAAAATGATTCTAACACTCAAAGCCCAAGAAACATGAAAGAACAATTGAATGGAAAAATTGTAATACTAAGAGGACAATGACAGGACATCTGCCATGAGATAATATATTCTAGAGAAGACAAGGAGGTTCCCCCAAGAATTTCAAAACAAGTATGTCTTTCCCTCCTATCACCCTACTCAATCTTTTCAGATTCTCTTACCCTTTGCTACTTCTCAATCAACTCTTTTACCTTTGTGCTATTCTTCTATTCTAATAGACTAATTTGTACGACTCAAGTGTACTTGAATCTGTTTTCTGGAGTTAGGTCTGTGGGATTCCAAAGCAGTGTGACATACTTGATAGATGTTCATTCTTAGAAAAAAGGGACTCTTTCTTTCACAACTCAAACTCAATTCTTGCATGGAAAATCATGAAGGCGCGTCTCTTAGTTTGAGGTCAGCCTGATCTACAAAGTGAGTTCCAGGTCAGGCAAGGTTATTACACAGAGAAATAGTGTCTCAGCAAGACAAAAAACATTAACAACAAAAATCTAACAACTAAATAATAAAAACAAAATAGAAGAGGCTGTGTTTCAGATACAGGCTATGTACAGCACACCTGTGTGTGTGAGTGTGTGTTTGTATTTGTGTGTGTGTGAGTGTTAACACACACACACACTACCTGGTTCAAACCTTGCCCAGCAGCACCACTTGGCATCTCTTCACCAAGTCATGGCTTCCTGTCTCTATCTCTTGGTGGAGTCTGTAGTCCAGCTCTCCAAGCCATGTTATTTTAACTGAGCCACTCCTGCTTTCTCTCTCATTGATGACAAGGCAAGGCTGTACTATGTCAAACTTCCTCCTGTGTTTCTGTGGCCATACTGGATCCCACCATTCCCCAGGGATGAGGGCAGGAATTTAGGATCTTACAGTACACGGAAACAGGAAAGCGGTATGTTACAGAATGATCAAATGGCTTCCTCACTGTGACTGACTAGCTCAGGTGAGTCAGGGTTTCTCAGTGTAAGGTGATCACATGACACTTTTAGATTTACCTGAATGTGAAATGTTCCAACTATCCCCTTATATGAGTCAGAGTTCTCAAGTGGAACAGAACTGACAGAATGATTCTATATATAGAGAAAGGGGATTTATTTGAATGCTTACATGCTAGAGTCCCACTAGTCTAACAATGTCTACCAATGGAAAGTTCAGGAATCTTATTAGTCCTTCCCTCCTCAGAGTTGGATGCCTCTGCTGGTCTTTAGTATACACCAGAAGTCCAAAGAAATAGGCTACAATGCCAATGAAAGAATGAAGAAACCCAGGTTTAGACTTCCTACCTCAAAAGATCTCTCCTAAAGATGGGTCTTCATGCAAGGCAGTGGTGACACACGAATTTAACCTAGTACTCAGGAGGCACAGGCAGGGAGATCTCTGTGAGTTTGATACAAGCCAGGTCTACAGAGCTAGTTGCAGGACAGCCAAAGATAATTACATAGAGAACATCTGTATTGAAAAAAAATCAGAAAAGGTGGATCTTTTCATTGTAAATGATGTAAGAAAACAGATTCCTAACAGGTATACCCAGCCACTTAGATTTTAATTAATTCAAGATGCAGTCAAGTAGACAATCAAGGATAGTAGTCACACTGTGAGTTAGAGGGTGGGAATATACAGTAAGATGTACTATTTGTTGTGTTCCCCTAAGTCCTTCCCTTCCAATTTTGTAAATGGTTATGATGGGGGAAATCCTGTGTATGTGCTTATTTTATTGCTTCTTGAATAAAGCACATTTGGCCAACAGGGAAGCAAGATAGGTGGGACTAGGAGTGACTAGTGTTCTGGGAAAGTGAGGCACATTCAGTCACAATGTAGAACTCAGAAAAGCAGTATGTGGACCCTTCCTCCAGTAAGGGAAGGCCACATGAAAATACTCAGATTAGCAAATATGGGTTAAATACTTAAGTCACAGCTAGCTAGTAAGAGACAAAGCAAATGGCTAACAGTTTACAATTAATATAGCACCCGGTGTGTTATTTGGAGGCTGAGACAGAAGTGGGACCCAAGCTGCTAACTGTGGAAGGGCCCAAGCAACTGGCACGAAGACTACACGCTAAATAATTTACTTTAATTTTTATGTATGAGTGTTTTGCCTGCGTGTATGCCTGTGCCACACATGTGCATTGGCAGTGCCCCAGAGAGCAGATGACGGCATCAGATCCCTCGGACCTGTAGTCCCGACAGATGTGATCTGCCATGTGGTGCTGGGAATCAAACTGAAGACATATGTAAGAGCATCAGGTGCTGTTAACCACTGAGCCTCTCTCCAGTCACATCTAAGTTCCTTTCTTGCCAGGAATATTCAGGGATATGTGCTCTTATTTCTGAAACTCCCTAAATATATGTCTAACCAGCTTTATTTTGCCCCCTCCACTACCATGATAAGTTTTTCACTGACTCAGTAAGCCAGATCAAGAATAATTGAAGAAAAGAATAGCAACAAGTATACTGAGCAAAGCAACACCCAGGCAGGTTCACTTGTCTCACAGAATGATGCCAGAGAAGTCGGGTGCCCGGACTAAGGCACGGAGGTTCTATAGAGTGTAGGCGAGGGTTGATACATGCCTGCCACAATCTGGGTTTGTGCCCAAATATGATCAAATCTGAGTGCTTAAGAGGCAGCTGATAGCATAAAGGGAGGAGGCTGCAGTAGTTACCAAGGATTCAGAACTGGCTTTGGGTGCCTTTCTTTGGTTGGAGACTATCAGAACAGGTGGGGTTTGAAGAGAGAAACAGGAATGTGTGGGAAAGCCAGAGCCTCCAACAGAACAATGTCACCTGGCATCTCAGGATGTGACCTTTTTTTGGGATAAGGTATCAGTTGTGTGACACTATTCTTGAGGATCCATAAAGAAACATCTACTTTCCCCAGAGAATCAAAGTAAGAATATTATCAAAGTCCAACTTGGTGACCCAGTGTGTTTTATTAGGTTTACTTACAGAAACAGAAATAACTCAAAGACCTGCATCTCCAGAGAACCATCACAGTATGGATGACAGCCCACAAAGCCTGGAAAACTAGAGTATTCTGTGGGCACCTCAACACTTTAGAGAGTTTCTCTCTCATGACACCCAGACTAAGCCTCTTGCAGGCAGCTTGGTGGTTGGAAAACAACTCAGTGGCCTTACTGCTTATACATGCTTGAGAAGGCAGAGCCTAAAGAGTCTTGTCAGTTTCAGGGACTTCCAGAAACCTTTGGGTTGTTTACTTCCTGAGTTTAAGGAGTAGGGAGTTTCCTTGAAGAGGGTGAGTAGTGAGTTTTGTCAATTTCAGGGAATTCCTGAAGCCTTTGAGTTGTTTACGTCTTTTGCTTAAGGAACTTGCCTGCATGAAACATTTCAAGCCACTTAAAACTTCTGTGTTAAGTAGCTTCCCTCCAAGTTAGATGCTTAACTTCCAGGAAATTGTTGTCCACTGTGGTTGCATAAGTAATTAACTGAAGGATCTGGTTGGGGTTGAGTCCTCAGTCCATGAAGAATGTCGTTTTCAGACAGATATTCCAAATTCAAAGGGAGAGGTCTGAAGGTAATTCCCATCTCAGAGACACCAAGGATTTCTGGCAGCTACCAAAAGCCAGGACATGAAATGGAATGGATTCTTCCAGAGACTTTGGAAGGGGCAACCTGGCCAATACCCTCATGTCACACCTCTGTCCCCCATAACTGAAAAACAAAAAAGTTTTGTTGGGTTAGGGTTAGCTTCCCAAACTATGCCATTAGTTACCACAGTGCTAAGAAATTATTTTGCCCTTTGATTAGAATCCTAAGATTCTGAGGGAAGTCTTCTCAGGGTCTTTGCACATGCTGCATCTGTGGACTAGGTAACACAATGCTGTTTACATGCCACAGTATATGTCTCAAACTTCTACATTGGATCAATGTTACATCCTCAAAGAGAACACTCCTGGCCACTTTATCTAAGTGATCTCCAGCAACCATATAGTATTCTTTGGGTCACCTGAGTTTGAACATTTTGTTCCAGCACCCAGCACGCAATACAAGCAATGACTCTCTTGTTGGGTTATGTGAGTCTTCCATGGAGACAGGAATGGTGCCTGTCTGTAGCCTTGTAGCCACCCCCACAATACACACAGTGTCTGATATGTGATGGCGTGGCTCACTGACTGAAGAAACAAAGGGGGAAGGAAGAAGAAAGAGAAAGTTTAAACACACAGTGAAAGGTTAATGACCTAAAACAAAGAGCAACAGGCTGCCTAGAAACTCCCAAGGTAGCAAAGAGGATTTGACCACCTACCTGACATGTATCAACATAGAGATAATAAGAACGTCTGAGGCACTCATGAGCTGGGAGACCCTTGACAAGATAAGACTCCAAAGATAACATAGGGGTGGGTGTGGGGGAGGGCAACACAGAAGGGAATAGATCACAGTCTGCACATGGCATTTTCCCATTATTTTCTGCTCTATAATACCCTCAAGCTGGGTGGTGGTGGCACATGCCTTTTATCCCATACACTTGGGAGGTAGATTCAGGTGGATCTCTGTGAGTTTGAGGCCAGCCTGATCTACAGAGGCAGTTCCAAGACAGACTCCAAAGCTACACAGAGAATTCCTGTGCCTCTGAGATGAATCTCCCCTCTTGCAGAAAACTGCTGTCCTTCATGCTCTGGTAAAGGATCATCTGCTTCTGTTGAGGTCTGGCCTCGGTTCTTTTCGTCTTATGTTTCTTCCATCAATTTCCACCATCAAAGAAGCCCCTCTTTTGCCCATGATACCTGCATTTTCCCTTGAGGTGACCATGACTTTGTGGTCAATTGCCATGTGTGATACCTACCATGAACTGGAGCTAGTACTACTCTGGGCAGCCTAGTGACAGTGGAAGGTGCCCACTGTTGTTAAAAAATCTACGTTTACCCAGTAACCAGACACAAACCATGATTCAATGGTCCCACGTAGAGTTTTATTGGTGGACAGGGAAGGAATATAGGGGTGTGAGGTAACTAACATGTGTATAGCTGAGAGAGATAGATAAGATGAGAGAGATGATATCAGAGGGAGAGAGAGAGCTAGAGAGAGAGAGGGAGAGAGAAAAGTAAGGGAGAGAAAAGTAAGAGAGAAAGATGAGAGTAAAAGAGCTTAAGCGGTCAGGGGTCAGTCCTTTAAAGGGGTCCTTTGCACCTGTGTGATTCTCACAGAACTCTAGGCTGACCACAGTGCTGCCTGAGTGCATCCTGCCAGGTAACAGGGAAGCCAGCATAATGCCTGAAACTTTCACCCATCTTTGAGGGAGCTTGGACAAAGCCCATAAACATATGAAACCAATAAATTTACTGAAGGAAAGGGATGCGACTCCCACCTCTGCAATGTCAGAGAGAAACAGGTGAGCTGGAGCCTGGGTGATAAAGGCCACTCTGTGAGCATTCACTGGAAATGGAGACTTGGGAGCATCAGGAGTAAATTCAAATTCATATAAAAGATCAAATTTCCTGAGGCAGGGTGTGATCCTAGACACTTACAGTTGAGAAAGAAGCATGACACTGGTTGGAAAGTCACTGTGACTGGAAGGGAGAGACCTCTCCTAAAGTCCTGCTTGTGACAGACAGAGGTGTGCTCTATGCCCCAGGTGTGGGTAGGGCACTGGAGGAGTGAATGCTGTATTGATGCTAAGGAAGAATTGATTGCCTTGGGGACTGGGAATGCATCTCACTTGTAGAAGCTTGGTATGCTTGAGGCCAGAGGCTCAATCCCCCACTGTGTGCGTGCGTGCGGGCGTGCGTGCGTGCGTGCGTGCGTGCGTGTGTGTGTGTGTGTGTGTGTGTGTGTGTGTGTGTGTTGTGTGGAGGGAGATAGTGGGGCTTGGTTACCCATTTCTATAATCCAAGCACTATGGAAGCTGATGCATGAGGATCTCTGTGATTTTATTGATATCCTTGTTTATACAGTGAATTCTAGGCCAGCCTAAATTAACAGTGGTGAGATCCTCTCTCAAATTTTTAAAAAGTAAAGATCACAGGTTGTTGGCTTTACGGACGCTGTAACGATACGCGACACACAATTACTGAAAATAAGGCTAAGTATTTTATATAGAAAATTACTCACAAGATACCAAACCCCGAGAAGCCCAGCAGATCTCAGCTAGCGACTGGACCAGAAGCCGAACTCCAGGAAAAGAGAGCGAGACTTCCTGTGCGCTGTCTTTTATGCCTTCCCCAGTAACGCCCCTAGCCATGCCCAAAAGTGGGCTTGGCTAGTGACGTAGTTCTGCCTACATACGTATACGTCTTTATGTCCAGCCGTATACGTCTTTAGTCCTGCCTAAAGTGGGTGTGGTTAGCGGTGTGGTAAACCGCCCTTTTATTACCTCATCTGTATGCGCCTCTAGTAAGTCACATGTTTCATGGCGGCATAGACTTCCTCCTACAATTCCCTTTTAGTCTAAAAAAGGACAACTAACTTGTGTCCATGAACAAAATGTATCAAACATCTATTCTATCTAAACCTAAACTTATCTTAAAGAAACACCCAAATATGAACACCTCTTTCCAATCCCAACTCTAAAATAATTGAAAACTAACACTAACAGGTGTAATCTTATAATATCAATAGTAGGGAGAGGGGCGTGGAATTCTCAAAACTACTTCCTGCTGAGATGGGACGATGATAATCTCATGGGGACCTGTGAAAAGAAAATGTTAGTATAACAAAATCTGAGTAGATCAGACAGTCTCAGTATGGCAGGAGCTGCTTGATTGAAGTTCCTGACTGAGGTTCTAGTGTTGATTGAAGCTCTTATCTTGAAGCTCTGGTCAGATTGTAGAAGATGTGCTATTTCTGTTCCTTGGTCTGGAGTTGTGTCGAGTGATGTAGTTTCAAGCCAGTTTCAGGATAGTGCTTGTCAGGTGGAGTCAATGATGTGGGGCAATTCAGATGCCTCCAGTCGAATCAGGTGAAGTCAAGGAAGTGGATCCTCATTCTCTTTCGGAAGCAGTTGAAGATTGCTGTCAGGAAATCCCTTGTTCTCTGGAAAACTCGAACATTACTGTTAACAAAGAAATATTTTAACTTTCATATGTAAGCATACAGAAGAGGTAACAATAGGGAAGATGGAAAACCTGGAGGAAATTAGACTGTTCAGAAAAAGAAATCCACAGATAATAGTCCCTCATTTTATTTCTTCTGTCTTATATCAATGGCTCTTTGATATAATACAGAAATTCTGAATTGTATTTAAATAACATGCTTGGGTTTAGAGTAGGAGAGCCAATCCAACTCCAAAGCCAGCTTCAGTTAAATGAATGGGAATTGAGGTATGTGAAGAAATAAAGATAAAAGGATACTATGAAAAAGCAATATAGAGAGATTTAGACTTTGATACCACACAGTGTGTGTTTGATGGTCCTCAGGGTAGCTATTCATTCTTCTACAGGAATCCATATGTCCAGTATTCCTTGCTGAGTTTACCTGTGAAGACAAAAACAAAGCACTTCTCTTTCCTTTTAGGAGGTCACTTTACCCATTGTGGACTATGAATTTGTAGATGGGCTGTTATCTTCCTCCTCCTGAGATGTTTTCTGTTCTGATCGGATTTTAATTAATTTTGATGGAACCCAAACCTTTTCTTCTCCTGTGGAAACAAAAGCATAACCCCTTCCCCAACGTAACACATATCCTGGTTTCCAGACTGAGGTCATAACATCCTTAAAATACACCGGTTGGTTCAGTTCAGAAGTCTTCTCTGTAGTCCAGTGTCTTTCTGCTGCAGTTTGTCCTTTTTCATCAGCATTAAGAAAATTCAACGTTAGTAAAGCATTGTGTAACCTGTGTCTAGGTGTCTTTGTTTTCCCTGGCTGTTTATGAAGCATCTCTTTTAAGGTTCGGTTAGACCTTTCAATTATTGCTTGTCCTGTGGGATTGTAAGGTATACCAGTTACATGTTTTATATTATAATATTTGAAGAATTGTTCCAATTTACTGGAGACATATGCTGGACCATTGTCAGTTTTTATTGTTTTAGGTATACCCATAACAGCCATTACCTCTAAGAGGTGTGTAATAACAGAGTCAGCTTTTTCAGAGCTGAGGGCAGTAGCCCATTGGAAGCCTGAGTACGTGTCTATAGTATGGTGTACATATTTCAAACTGCCAAATTCTGGGAAGTGAAATACATCCATTTGCAAAAGTTCATTTCTGTGAACACCTTTAGGATTACAACCTGCTGGTAATGGAGTTTGAGTGTACAATGAGCAACTGGGACAATTTCTTACTATTTCTTTGGCTTGTTGCCAGGTGATAGAAAAATCCTTCTTTAAACCTTTGCTGTTAACATGGTGTTTCTTATGAAATTCTGAAGCTTCCAACACATTACCTACTAATAAACGATCAATTTCATCATTGCCTTGTGCCAGAGGACCTGGCAGACCTGTATGGGATCTGATGTGTGTTATATATATAGGATGAGTCCTGTTTCTGATGATTTCCTGCAATTGTAAAAACAATGAGGTTAATTCTGTATTATCAGGAACAAATTCTGCAGTCTCAATGTGCAGGACAACTCTTTCTGCATACTGAGAATCCGTGACTATATTGAGAGGCTCTGTAAAGTCTTTAAGTACCATGAGAATGGCATATAACTCTGCCTTTTGTACGGAGTTGTAAGGGCTTTGAACTACTTTACTTATATTTCCTGATTTATACCCTGCCTTACCTGATTTGTTTGCATCCGTGTAGAAGGTAAGAACTCCAGAAATAGGTGTTTGCCTCACGATACGTGGAAGAATCCAAATTGTTTTCTTTATGAATTTGATTCTCTCTGTTTTGGGATAGTTATTACTAATACTTCCCAAAAAGTCACTGCAAGCTATTTGCCAATACTCATTATCCTTCCATAAGGAGGAAATTTCCTCATTCGTTAAAGGTACAATAATTTCAGCTGGGTCTTTCCCAGTCAGTTGACTAAGCCTTAATTTACCTTTTAATATCAAATCTGAGACCTTTTCTATATAGGTTTTCAATTTTTTATTCTGTTTATGTGGCAGAAATACCCATTCTAGAATGATGTCGTCCCTCTGCATTAATATTCCTGAGGGGTATTCTCTAGATGGTAAAATAACCAGAATACAGTCCAGATTTGGATCCACACGGTCCACATGTGCTTCTAATATTCTCTTTTCTACCCATTCTAATTCTTTTTCAGCCTCAGCTGATAGTACTCGTGGGCTGTTTAGGTCTTTATCTCCTTTTAAAGCCATTTTCAGGTGTTTTAAATCATGCCCTTCTACACCAATAATCGTCTGTAATTGAGAGATTTCTCCTAATAGTTTTTGAAGATCATTAAGAGTCCGGTAACGATCTCTTCTGATCTGTACTTTCTGTGGTCTAATTTTCTGAGCATCTATTTTATAACCTAAATAGTTAATAGAATCTCCTCTTTGTATTTTTTCTGGGGCAATTTGTAATCCCCAGCGAGGCAAAATTTCCTTTACTGCCTCAAACATCTTTTCCAAATTATCCTTATTTGAATCAGACAATAATATGTCATCCATATAATGATATATTAATGAATGTGGAAATTTTTACGAATTATTTCTAGAGGTTTATTCACAAAATATTGACACAAAGTTGGACTGTTTAACATACCTTGAGGTAGTACCTTCCACTGGAATCTCTGTACCGGACGGGAATTATTACAGGTAGGTACTGTGAAGGCGAACTTTTCTCTGTCATTTTCTTGTAACGGTATGGTGAAGAAACAATCTTTTAAGTCTATAACTATAATTGGCCAATCCTTAGGAATTAGAGAAGGTAACGGCATCCCAGGTTGTAGAGACCCCATAGGCTGAATTACCTTGTTGATGGCTCTAAGATCAGTAACCATTCTCCACTTACCAGACTTCTTCTTGACAACAAAAACAGGCGAATTCCACGCACTAGTTGATTCCTCAATATGTCCAGCATCTAGCTGTTCCTGAACTAACTTCTCCAAAGCCTCTAACTTCTCAGATGTCATAGGCCATTGACCCACCCAGACGGGTTCATCTGTCAGCCATTTTAATGGTAGAGCTTTTGGTTGCTCTGTAGGTTTGGCACTAGCATCTTGCTTCTGCACAGCCTGTACATTTGGCATCTGTTTTCTGTACTGTCTTACTATATTCTTACTACCACTAAGAGCTTGTCTATAATTCCTAGCTGATACAGGAGGAATTTTAATCTGCGTATTCCATTGCTGGAGTAGATCACGACCCCAGAGGTTTATAGCAATATCTGCAACGTATGGCTTTAACCTTCCTCTCTGTCCTTCTGGCCCAATAAAGTCAATCCATCTAACGCTCTGTTTAACTTCAGATAGGGTTCCGATCCCTAAGAATTGAACATTAACCTCTTTTAAAGCCCAGTTTTGTGGCCAGGACTGCTGATTAAGGATAGTGAAGTCACTTCCGGTGTCCAGTAATCCGTAAATCACCCTATTATTTACCTTAACCGGAAGTTTGGGTCTATGATATTGTATAGAAGTTTGCCAAAATATATGTTTTGTATCTCCTCCTGATGTAATTGATTCATCCTCTGGAGCTAATGTATTATCCAGTGCCGTATTATTTACAATGGGCAGTGGATCTTCTAATTGTCCTGGGAGAGGCTGTCCTCCACTGTCACTGGGAATGACCGGATAATCTTCCTCTTCGGGGCTCCATGGAGCCCCGGAAGCCCGTTTCCCTGCTGTAAAGATCTAACTTGTCTGTCTATTGTGGAAAAGCATTCATCAGTCCAATGGCGCCCCTTCCCACACCTCCTGCATAGACCAGGAGGCTTAGGCCTTCTGTTTGATACATTCCTGGTAAAAGCATTACTTCTAGGAATGCGTTGTCTACAGTTCCTACTAAGATGTCCTATTCTACCACAGTTAAAGCATTTTGCATCTTTACGCCTATTTAAATTCTTTGAGATTGCCTTCCCTACCCATGCCTCTATATCATCACAGGTAGGGTATTTGGCGTCCTGGTGCCTCCTCAAGCCTGTAGAAATAGCTTCACCTACCCAAGCTCCTGTATCCTGACTTTTACATTCCAGGTTCGCTGTATGCAGAACCCATTCCTCCAATGGCGCTGATCTTATTTTTAATGGCCAAATTACCTGCCTGCATTGAGGATTCGCGTTCTCATACGCCAAAGATTCTATAAGAAGACGCCTGGATTCTGGGTTTGCTACCTGTACCTCTACTGCTCTGGATAATCTCTCTAAAAATTCAGTGAACCTTTCCCTTGGGCCCTGTAATACCTTGGTGTAGGGTTGCATTATCTCTCCTGTTTCACAAACCTTATCCAAGGCATTTAAAGCAGCTGTACGGCACAAAGACAACATGTGCTCATCATATGCAGATTGAACCTGCGTGTCAGCGTAAGGACCCTCCCCAAGAATCTTGTCTTGGGGTACTTCATGACCGTTCTGCAATTCCTGAATCTCAATTGCTTTTGCTTCTTGCCTCCACAAAGCTCTCCATTGAATTTGGCAAGAATTTTCGAGTACTGCAGAGGCTAATTGGGCCCAGTCTTTTGGGGTTACTTTATTTACAGTAGCCCATGAGGTTAGGAGCTCTCTGACAAAGGGAGAATGAAGACCATACATGACAATGGCCTCCTTAATATTTTTTAGATCCTTCATCTGTATAGGCTCCCAGTGATAAGCAATGGGACCATTTGATTGTTTTTTCGTTGCTGGTTTTTCTGATACAGATACTGGAAATACCATAGGGGAACGCATAGCAACCTTAGGGAAATCATTCCGGCATTTGAGAAGCGTTGGGAAACTCCTGTCCTGACCTGTTGCCTGTATTTCTGATTCTGAAGTATCAGATTGAGCGTCTTCTAAATCCTGCAGTCTATTCATCATTGTTTCTCTGAGCTCTTGAAGTTCTTGGGACAAATGATTTTCTAAGGATGTCATGGAATCTTTCATTTTTTTACATTCATCGTTTACATGTGATTCCAAATTTCTAATAGTCTCATCCTTAGCAAGTACCTCAATAGCATGTAAACTGCCTTCTACAAATGATATTCTATCAGTTAGTTTACCATTGCTCTCAGACATGGAACAATTCTTTTCTGCTAGCATTTCAATTTTATGTTCCAGTCTTTGTAATTTGCTAGTGAAATCATCAAACATGGAACCGTGTTTGTCGTTAAATGTTTCCACATTATGTTCCAATTTTTCAATTCTATCTATGGAACACATTTTTCCTGAAAATAATTCAATTTTGTGTTCCGTCTCTTTAAACCTGTTCGTCAGACCTACATTATCATTTTTAATATCCTGAATATTTTCTACCAACCCTTTCTTACTCTCCTGCAATGAATTTTGCATTTCCTGAATCCTTTGTATTAAGATTTCAAAACTATCCTGCGATGACTGCATGACCTGTATAAGTTTATTCCTATTTTTGAGCCATTTCATTAACAAAATTATATTGATTATGAAGCTAATAATCACCATCATGGGTAGGAAGCACCTTTCAGGTAGGTCCTCAACCCTTTCTAAAATCCCATCCATACAAAAAACAAGAAAATTCTTAACATCCTGCATCATAGTGTTAGCTGTTGACATTGTATAAAGCAGTTACGTTTGTTACCAATGGAGTAATTCAGGCCGAAATCAACAGGCTGCCAGCGAAAGAGCACATGGCCGGAGTCAGCTGGCCGCCAGTAAAACAGCACGTGGCCGCGAGAGAAACCTTGGAATTCCGCCTAACCTTACCGGCAGGTAGAAGGTGCTGGTTCCTGGCGGCAGGAATCGTGCCTTGCCGAGCGAAGTAGTGAGGAACTTAGCGAAAGGAGAGTCCACGTGTGCCTGGTCGGGCCGAGAGAAGCCCTGGGTCCCGATTCCAATCCCGCTCCGACACCAAACTGTTGGCTTTACGGACGCTGTAACGATACGCGACACACAATTACTGAAAATAAGGCTAAGTATTTTATATAGAAAATTACTCACAAGATACCAAACCCCGAGAAGCCCAGCAGATCTCAGCTAGCGACTGGACCGGAAGCCGAACTCCAGGAAAAGAGAGCGAGACTTCCTGTGCGCTGTCTTTTATGCCTTCCCCAGTAACGCCCCTAGCCATGCCCAAAAGTGGGCTTGGCTAGTGACGTAGTTCTGCCTACATACGTATACGTCTTTATGTCCAGCCGTATACGTCTTTAGTCCTGCCTAAAGTGGGTGTGGTTAGCGGTGTGGTAAACCGCCCTTTTATTACCTCATCTGTATGCGCCTCTAGTAAGTCACATGTTTCATGGCGGCATAGACTTCCTCCTACAACAGGTAATATAGTTGCATGGCATGAATTGGAGGGGGCATGATGGAGACAGCAGTAGAGGCAGAAACCTCGAGAGAGTCCTTAGCCTTGCTTGTCGACTGTTGTTTGCATAGCCTGGAGTGACCAGATATGGACGGTGACCCTGAAATAGCAAGAAGTAGATGTGGGTCTGCTTTGGCTATAACTGAGAGGAATGAGGGAATGAGGAAGAGAGAAGCCATAAAATGCCTGGCTTTGTTTGTCTTTAACTTGAACAGCTTGACTTTATTTAGTACCTACCTGTGCGCACACATCAGGAAGAACTGATTGGGGAAAAGCAACAGGAAGCCAGAAAGCACTTTTGGCCGTGGGGTCCTCCAGAGGCTCCAAGGGGAATCGCTGTATGGAGAAGTTCTTCTGGAGTTCAGCAGGGAAGATTTAGCCAGCAATAAATATCCATCTTTCTCCTAGGTGTCCACCAGACCCACATTGAATGTCCTGCGGGTTGGGACAATGCAAGACAAAAATTAGTAGTTAATATGGTACAGAATTGAACAATATACAGGATCTTGCTTGGGAACTGAATCCACAAACTCCTAGTAAATATATGATTAGATATTTTCCTTGTTTTATTTTCTTTTTCATCAATTTTTTCTTTCATACAGTACAACCTGACAGGAGTTTCCCCTCCCTTAAAACCTTGCTGTCCCAATACTCTACCTCCTCTCTCTCCTAGAGTCACAACTTCTCATTCTCCTTTTCCCTCCAGAAAATGGCAGGCATCACCAGTAGAGCACCTGCCTACAACAGAATAAGCTCCATTAGGACTCTGCACTTTCCACACCTGCCAGTGGCAATCCAGGTAAAGTACTTCGTGAGAACTTGGCCCACTGAATCATCTAAGTATGGCTCATAGGGGCTCACAGAGAGTGAAGCTACAATCACAGAGCCTATGTGGGACTGATATTTAAAACGAAAGTAAGTTAAGTTTTAATATCTGAGACATTCATTAACTGGAAAATAATCCAATTATTCACAAATATTTCCTGTTTGATTTACTTGTATCTTAGGTTTTATTTTATTAGTTAGAAAACATTGTTTCATTAAAACTTAACGGCATAAATTTTATCTCCCTTTCCTTCCTTCTAGCCAATATCATGGTCCCCTGCTCTCAATTTTAAAGCCTACTTATTATTATTACTGTTACATATGTGTATTGCGTGAGTGTATACAAATATATGAATCCTAGAAAAGTTGAGTACATACATGCAGAATAGTGAAATCAATACAGTTTGCCAAACTTTGAGAGTAAGCCAATGAACATCCAGCTGCTTATGACGTGTTGGGGAATCACTATACCCTAAACAACAACACTAACAGAAGAGAGGTTTACTATACATGGTATTGGTTTTTGTGTGAGATAGTCTATGGTTATTACAAACAACAAACAACATTGTTAGCCTGGGTAGCATAATTTCATTTAATAAACATAAATAGAAATAGAAAAAGGAAGAGAAACAAGAATGTGAAAATAATAATAAATGTGAGTATTTTAGTGAGTATATATAGTATATAATATAAAGTTTTAAATAAATTCAAAATATTCTATTCTTAATTTTTTTCAGCTATGGTGATAGTGATTGATTCAGCCAAAAACCCATAGTCAATTAGACAAAAAGTACACACATAACTTATTTATAGGCATTTGTCACTAGAGCAACAAAGATCCACTAAAATAATATAAGCTACTTCCATTGCCCTTGGTTGTCCCCAGAATTTGAAGGTAAGTCCCTATTGATAAAAAAAAATCTGTTTCTACTCCAGGATTTGGAAGAATACAGCTGTAACTACCAGTAAGACTTTTCACTAAAGACTAGCTCTCATATCACTGATAAGTACTGTGCAGTCTGCCAATGAATAAACTAATCAATTGAACTACCCAACAGTGATTCCTACTATACAAAGCATTTATCAGCCTGGCAAGATATCATGAAATGCAATTGTTGAAAATAACCAACAACTTTCTAACAGCACTAAGACACACTGCACAGGTGAAAATTCAACCACAGTTCTGTAACACAGCCAATTATCCTGGCTTATGGACAACTTAAATCTACTGGAGAAGTCCACTATTGCTAGTGTCTCAAACCAGTATAATGTTTATCTGCATTTTTGTTCTTGTGTTTGTTTTTTGAGACAGGTTTTGAAGCCTGTCCTGGAACTCGAATTCATATAGACCAACCTGTCTTTGCCTTATAAGTGCTGGTATTAAAGGCATGAGCCACCAACACCTGGTTTATCTATCTGCATTCTTAGTGCTTAAGTTTGTACCCCACAGATAAGTGTAGCTTTCATCTCTAATTACAGAGGCTTCTGTACTCAGCAAATGGAGAACTTTAAATGCTGTGAGATATTAGTTGAAGATTTATTACATTTGTTTATGCTACAGAACATTTGTTTAATAATGCAAATATGTTTCATATGTCTAACTGTTTGATGCTGCATTACATTGCCATCTAAAACACCTGGTTGGTCTATTAAAGAGCTGAACATCCAATGGCCACACAGGAGGATGGATTGTCAGGGCTGATAGGCAGAGAGAATAAATATGAGGAGCAAGTTGGGATGGGAGGTTACAGAAACAAGAAAAGATAGAGGAAGTATTCCAAGGGCCAGTCATACAGCTACAGAGCAATCCACAGAGGAAGAAGCAAAAACATGTATAAAGAAATAGAGAAAGGTAAAGCCCAAAGTCAAAAGATATATGGAATAATTTAAGGTAAGAAAAGCTGGCTTTAAAATGCAAAGCTCATGATAGACATTTATAAGCAAGCATAAAACTCTGTGAATTTATTTGGGAGCTAGGGCTCTAGCTCCCAAATACCAAACAGCAAAAGGAAAAAAAACCCAGCATTTATAGAAAGTCACAGCTCCTGAAAATGCAGAGAATATCTGACCATGGGGTATTCACCTCTAATTTCTATCTGTACAAAATGGTTCCAACACTCATGGCCCAAGAAACATGAAAGAGAAATTGAATGGAAAAACTGTAATACTAAGAGGAACAAGACAGGACATCTGCCATGCGATAATATCTTCTAGAGAAGACAAGTAGGGTATACCTAAGAATTTCAAAAAATATGACTAAACAAAATATGTACAATGTTAATGCAAATTGACATTCTAATATAGATGAATGGAATGTCAAAAGGTTCAATGCTTGGGTAGCTATAAGCCATTTTCCAAGAGAGGAAAGAACACTCTTTCCTGTGTATGGATGAACCACAAAAAGAGTTATTGACTACAGACTAGTCACTTCTAAAAACCACACATATTAGCAAAGCTATGTGAATTGAGATGGAAATATTATATATTCATATGTTCATATATTATAATAAATAATTAAATAAAAGGGGTCATGAATTTGAGAGGAGGTGAGGAAGAATTGTGAAAATATGGGGAGAGGGTGAAAATAGAATAATCATATTATACATATATCACATTTCACAAAATAAGATACAAATTTCTGCTCTATAAAGTTTACTTACATATTAAATTTCCAAATTTAGTTTTATTTTTAATTAAAATATATACATATTTGTAAGTGATGTAAATAAAATCATCAAATAACAGAGAGACAGAACCTCAACTTCCTATCACTTGTCACCAAATGCAATGTATAGTAGGAGGATTAGACTGTATCTAAATGAGTTGTAGGCTAAATGGGTCCCATGGTACAACCCAAAGAATAAATTGCTTTCTACAAACTGATGACAATTCACTATTGCTGAAGACAGCATTTATAAAACTCACTGAACACTGAGAAATTAAGCTGGTGCCCACATAGTGTCTGTAACTCTATGCTCTGCCATCAATGGTACAAGAAATTACTTTACTCTTATCCTAACCAATGTTTTATTCTTGTGAATATACACCATGACCCGGACAAGTATTATAAAAGAAAAAAAGTAAGTTGGAGCGTACTTATAGTTTTGGAGTTTTAGTCCATTTTTATCATAGCAGAAAGCATAACAGAATACATGGTGCTGTAGATGCAGATGTAAATGTAGCTGAGAATTTCATTGTGATCTGTGAGCCAAGACACACACACAGAGATAGAATGTGTATGTTGGTGTATGGAACTTTGAATCATTAAAGCCCATCCCCAGTGACACATTTTCTCCAACAAGGCTACATCACATAATGTTGACCATCTTTACAAATAGTGCCACTTTCTGGTAAGTAAGCATTCTAATATGTGAGCCCAGAGGAAATGTTTATGTTCAAGCCACCACACTCTGCTTCCTTACTTCCATAGACTTAGATCTATAGCCTATGTTAAAAATACAATCACGTCAATTTCAAAAGTTTCTATGGTCTATTACTGTCACAGTGCTGTCTTACAGACTACCCTGAAAACCTTTTGTGAGACTGTCTTAATGTAACCCTTTGTAAAATGAAAAGAAAAAGAAAAAACACATCGCCCATGTACAAAATACAATGCCACGGAATTCATATTACCATGGCCATAAGAAAGAAAGGGAACACAGTGGTGAAATAGTGGACCATTGTGCGAACATATACCAGAAGAACAATTTCCAAATTGGGTATCCCAATGTTTGATTTCAAAGCACTCTTCATATCTCCAACTCCTTAAAGCTTTGTTTAGTTCAATGTATTTCTTGTTGAATTGGTTCCACACCTAGACTGCAGCTTTCATTGGTAGATACAATTTTGTCTTCTTTGAAAGGTATGCTAGTTAAATAAGGGTTTAAACATAATGGAAGTAACTAAACAATACACGACTTGACTAATTCCTACTCTAAGAGAAGGAACTCATACTAAACACCTACTGGATGACCAAGACCTAGACACTATACACCACAGGACAGTGAATCTCAAACTGTGAGGAGCAACCCCTTTGTCAGATCTCTGTCTCCAGAAATGTTTACTTTAATATTAATAGCAGTAAAAATATAGTTATGAAATAAGCAACAAAAATATCTTTACGGGCTAGGCAATGGTGGCATTTGCCTTTAATCCCAGCTCTCAGGTGGCAGTGGTAGGTGGATCTCTGTGAGTTCCAGGTCAGCCTAGTCTACAAAGCTAGTTCCAGGACCACTAGGGGTATTACACAGAGAAACACTGTCTCAGAAAAAAAACAAAACAAACAAATAAAACTTCATGGTTGTTGTCATCACAACATATCATTATGAAAGGTGAGAACCACTGGCCCAGAGATATAAGATAAAGCCAAATACTACTGTTCTTTAAAATATCTAGCAATAAATTACTTTTGTACTATACTCATTGTGGTGCTTTGAAAGAAAATGCCACCCAAACAGAAGAGGTTCTGTTAGGAGATGTATGTTTCTTGGAGTGGGTAAAGTGACTCACTGTGTAGGAAGTCTTTTAGGTTCTAGATATGCTTAAACCATACCCAATGTCTTAGACACTTTCTTTTTCTTGCATAAGATGAAGAACTGTTAGATGCCTTTCTAGAACCACATCTGCCTGCAATGCTGCCATGTTCCACCATGATGATATTAGACTGACCTCTGAACTACAAGAGAGTCCCTCAAATTCAACGTTTTCTGCATAAGAATTGTCCTTGTGATGATGCCTCTTCCCATTCTAGCTACGAAGCTCATAGAAGATGGCCTTGTTTCGCCATCACCATAAAATAAGTGGTTCTTCAAGCAGCAAATGGGAGCATATACCGTTACCTACATCCAGAAATTATACAGAGATGGAAAGACCTTGGATTGCCTAATCCTAAATGAGATGTTTCCAAACAATTCCTGCCCATAGGGCTGCTAAAACACCATTGAAAAAGAGGCACCAAGAGTTTAAGAGACAAAAGGGAGAATACACCAGAGAAAACATGTTCCTCTAAATCACATGATTGCATGTACATATGAACTAACAGAAACTAAGACACTCATACAGAGTCTACATGGGGCTGCAGCAGGTTCTCTGTGTATATATTATAACTTCAAATTTAGTGTTTTATGGCATTCTTGAGTGTGGTCATAAATAAGTACATGTTTCTTGTGCCTTCTTTTGGGTTCTTTCCCCCCTGTTTGTTTTGTACAATTCAGATGTCTTAGTTTGAATTTTATCTCAATACATTTTATTTCATTGAATATTTTCTCTTTGAAGCCTCTTTTCTAATGTGAGACAGAGCAGAGTAAATTGATGCAGAAGGGGAGGCGGGGAGGAACAGGTAAAATAAGGGGAAATGAAATCCATAACCAGGATGCATTGTGTGTGAAAAATCTCTTTACAATAAAAGGGAAAAATAGTGGTACTACTTTAGGATAGAAATAATTTTGTGTTAGTCAAACTACAATCACTTAGTGCTCAGGAAACTTCACTTTAGTGTATTAGTAATTTGATTTGCATAATTTTGTCATTTAATACTTCAAGGCAGTTATGTGTGTATACACATGTACTAGCAGCTACACTGAGGGAATGTTTAGCTCATTTCTTTTGCACTTTGCATTGACATATCTGCAAGAACAATCACTTGTACATGCTTCTCCTTGGCTGCATTTGTAATACAAGGCCATAGAAAATAAAAGGTAGCAACTGACTGTGAAGAATATAAAATCAGGAAGGCAATGAATACTAAGAAAATAGATATATGTCATATATAGTTTTGTAATATTTCTTTCTCTTCTTCAAATGAGGTGTCTCTGAGTAAATACCTTACTTTTATTATGTCAGACCACAGTATTCATAATGGTGAAATATGGTGTGAAGAACTCACTTGGAAATGCAGAATTGTAAGGGTGACAAGAGTCAGAAGTAGTTTTTTATCTTCTGGGTTTTCTAGTTCTTTTGTCTTTCACTGATTTACAGCATCAATTCTCTGCATGATCTTATCATTTCAAATTCTGAAGGGTTTGCAAACAGCAAGAAAGCTTGTAAAGAGTGATTTAAACACCCTCAGAAGTTCCTGGTTTTATTTCTCATAAATGTCAGAACTATACAAGCTACTTGTGATCTTCACAAAGGGGATAGCCCTACATCTCTATTTTGCTATGATAGCAAACATTTCTCACCTCTGTCAGATTGGCATCAGTAACTGTATCAGAAAAATCTTCTGGCCTCAGGGACATTTGTCTCTTGGCATGTGGATCACATTAGCCCTAACAAAGTCTATGATCAGCAGTAACAATTGACTTTTGGGCTTTATGTGATAGCCTCTAGTGTCATAATTTTAAAAGGCCAAAGAATACTGAGAAATTTTTCTCTTTAACTTGACATCTGTGAATGTTAATGGGAAAATTTAGGACAAACTACTAAATATCTTTCGAATAACAATAGCAATGATGAGTGGTGGAATTCCTAAGTTTCTCAATAACTGCCATTTATAGATGCAGAAAATCAAACTGCTTAAAATGTAGTTAAACCATTGTATTGTATAATACAAGCAAAAATTTCAGTTTCAATTAAGCAAAAAATAAGAAATTCATTTAAGTACAATATTATTGGATATAACAAATAAATGCCTCAATCTGTACACATCTCCCATCTGAGTGAGCCTGTAATTCCAGAATTTTTCAATCTTCTGTAAGGCAAAGGACAGTCAGCAAGACAAAAAGGCAATACAAAGAATGGGAAAAGATATTCACTAACCCCACATCTGACAGAGGGCTGATTTCCAAAATTTACAAAGAACTCAAGAAGAAAGTCTCCAAAACAACAAAGGATCCAATCAAAAAATGGGGTATAGAACTCAATAGAGAAATCTCAGTAGAGGAGTCTAAAATGGCTGAGAGACACTTGAGAAAGTGTTCAACATACCTAACCACCCAGAAAATGCAAATCAAAATAACTCTGAGATACATTCTCACTCCTGCTTGTTTCTAACCTAAATAAACAAACAAACAAATAAAAAGAAACAGCAAAAAAGATAATAAAATCCCTAATGAATAAAAAATTCCAAAACTCCTGTTTATAGACTTGATCATCAGAATATTGTTGGAAATATATGATTTTATAATACTTTATTGTAATTCAATGTAAAGTTTTAAGACATCATGTTGTATATAGTATTCTCAGAGAGAATATGTATGATTAACTTGTCAATTATTAATAATTTTAACACAGGACTTTATTAAAATATCAAAGTTTAAATCTTCATCATTTAGATTAAATTAAATATTTATCTTTCACTATTTTCTTATTGTTGCTAAGTGCCAGAAACATAAATTTGAGAAAGAGCATATGAAAAGGGAATTCTCTCTCAGATATTTAATCGAGAGCAAAAAATTAACATTCTAATAAGCATTGCTTTTAATAAACTTATTTATTCATTTATTTTATGTCCTGGCCCCAGTTTCCCCTCCCCCCTCTTCTGCCAGGCCTTCCAGTCCACTCCTCTTCTTGTCCTTCAGCCCAAATCCACTCCTATTCTATTTCTGTTTAGGAAAGGCAGGTCTCCCATTAGGGTCAACAAAATATGGCTAATTAAGTGCAGTAAGTTAAGTACCTTGCCATATATTAAAGCTGTGAAAGAAGAACTCAATAAACTAGATATTAATAAAAAATTTTAAATGTAGTGTAGATCTAAACAGAATTCTCAACAGAAGAATCTCAAATGCACAGGAAACACTCAAGGAGATGTCCTTAGTCATCAGGGAAATGCAAATCAAAATAATCTGAGATTCCACTCCATACCTGCCAGTATGGCTAACATCAAAACCACAACTGACAGCTCATGTTGGCAAGGATGTTGAGCAAGGGGAACACTCCTCCATTGCTGGTGTGAATGCAAGCTTTAATAGTCACTTTGTAGTCTGTGTGGCAGTTTGTCAGAAACTGGGTATCAATCTAGCATAAAACTCACTTACACCACTCTTGGACATATACCTAAAGGCTAGTGAATCACACCACAAGGACATTTCCTCAACTTTATTGGTAATAGTCAGTACCTGGAAACAAAGTAGGTGTTCCTCAACTGAAAAATGGATAAAGAAAATGTGGTACATTTAAACAATAGAGTATTATTCAGCTTATGTAAAAAATCAAGGACACTAGTAAATTTGACACCACATGGATAGAACTAGAAAAAACGTATCATCTTAAGTGAGACAATCCAGACCAATAAAGAAAAACATGGTATATATCCACTCATAAATGGATATTAGCTATAAAATAAATGATAACCACGTTAAAATTCACAGATCCAGACAGACTAGGTAACAAGGAGGATTCATGGGAGGGAATTCTAAGAATTCACAAGTAATGGGAAATGGAAGAAATTTAATGAGTGGACTGAAGGCATATGTGGATGGGAAACTGATATATCAGATTGTTGGAGAAAAGAGCAGGAGAGTAGTAAAAAAAGATGACTAGGAAGGAGAAACAGTACAGGAACAGGTAAAAACTTGGTGCAAGCGTGTCTCCCAGGAACATAAAAGGATTACCCCAGTGAAGACTCCTAGCCATAGAAGATATGTAGCCTGAACTGGCCATCTTTTGGGACTAGATGAATAAGCAGTATGTTATTTAAAAATTTATTTATGAGTTATGACTTGAAAAGTTTTCACATAAGTAAACATGCTGAAGGAGGCCAGAGGCATCATTGTCTACTAGGCCTGGAGTTACAGTTGGCTGTGAGTATCTAAACATGTGTTTTGGAATCAAACCTGAGCCCTCTGAAAAAACAGAACAAGTATTTAAGTGCTAAGGTATCTCTGAAAACTTGAGAGCTTATTTTTCCTGATAAATGTGGAAATGCATTTATCTACCTAGCATACCAAATGATATTGCTATGTCTCTTTTTAAAAGATAAGACTTAACAGATAATGTCATGAAAGGGACAGTATTAATTATAAAAAGCTAGAGAAACAGCTACCCTATAATGAATATGTACAATGCACTAAACACATTCCAGGAACTGGAAAAAAATTGAGTTTTAGATGAAAATACAGATTATTCCATGCTGAAATGTGGGGATTATTATAAAAGATTTGCAGAAATAGTCTTCCTTTTGGTAGCATGATAAGAAATGGTCAATTAGAAGTAAGTCGAGACTTACATGTGATAGGAATGATTGAGGGAGGATTTGAATAAAAATCATGTAGAAGAATAACAGAGAAAAAGAAAAGGTATTTATGGTTTCTTTGACTAGTTGTAGTTTCAAAGATAAAGTATCAAGCCTGACTGGCCTGGAAATTATCATTTAGAAAAGATTGGACTTCAACATGTGGCAATTCTTTTGCTTCAACTCCCAAGTGCTGGAATTACATGCCTGAAGAACTACCCATGGCCACACTTAGTTTGGAAAAGCAATTTAAAAGAGCAATTTGCAAAAAGGGCAGCCTAAATGCGACACCTACAAACTGCATCAATGACAAGTATGGCACAATAATTCCAATGGTACAGGACAGGTACCATTGTACCTGTTGATAGTAACTCAACTCTCTAACTAGTCTTAAGTTCAGCTCAATAATAGGAAAAGCATGCCTGCTACTGGAAACCTGAATAACTATTCAGTGCTAGTATAGTCACAGAGAGTAGAGGAGAACCTAAAACAACACTTTATTGTATTAGCCTTTGTCCTTATACCCGCAGGTAAGTATAGTCTTAATGCCTCAACATGGAAACTTTTCTTTGCAAGAAATGGAGATCCTTACAAAAATCCAAACTTGATCAAAATGCAGAATTATTAAGCCCGGTACATCTACCCTACACTGTCACAATGAAAGATTGTAGTAGCCTAAATATTAGGGAGTTAACTGTGAGATTGAGTCTCCTACTAATGTCAGAAGGTACACCCATAAATTCTCACTAATATGCCTGCCTCAACATGAGCTGATGGAGAAAGGAACCAATTAATTTGCCAAAATTCACAGGAAAAAGTCTTATGAGTCCTTAATCCTACACTAGGAAATACAAACATTTAAGGAATGCTGAGAGAAGGAAAAACAGTATTCCCCAGCTTAAAGTACACCAAGTTGTTTATCCAGTATCAAAGGATTACCCCTGAGAATTTGCATACGAGTAATTCTACAGAATGACAAGGTTATATTCAGTTGTTTATCTGTATATGCTTATACATATATGTTTATAACAACAATGCAAAAAGAGTCGTGAGTTTTAGAGAGAATATGGATAAATATAAGGAAAGGTTTGGATGGAGGGAAGGGAAGGGTGAAATTTTGTAATTATAACCTCAAAAATATTTTTATAAATCTGAATAATATTGAAAAAAATGAAAGAACATATTCATGGACCTGAGGAGAAACACATTATTTGCAGGTTAGCAGAGGCCTGTGAATTCATAAACAAATTAAATTCCCAGGAAAATATTTCAATCTTATATGAACAAATATATGTTGCTGAATGCCTGTGGATTAGGGTTTTACAGAGTTTAAGGGATGCTGGTCAACAGAAAATTGATCAAAACTAAATGATTAGATTTTTTCTGATATTCTACCAGGGAACTTCAAAAAAAGTAGGGGGGGGTTCTAGAAATTGTGGTTAGGTCTAATGCCTGTTGTGTAAAACCTACCGGAAATTCTATGAATGATGAAGCACTGAAAATTTGTTTGCTGGTGAGTACATCAAGTTTTCCGGAGGATGACCTGTCAGAGAAGCCCAAGTGTGTTTGTGGATCCCTGGAACTTGGACCATGAGTTACTTTCAATTTGCTACCCAAGTTGTACTCTTTATTTGCATAAAAATAGGAAAGTAAGCAAAACACTTTGTGACAATTCAGTCATTCTACAGAATTACCCAACTCAAGTAGGGTTGTGGGAATCCAGAATTCTGTATCCACTTAGATGGGAGTCATGGCAAATTCTGACTACTATGCTGTAGACAATGTCAGAACAGAAATGAAATGTGGGTTATCCAGCTGGTGCTTTAGAATTGATTCTGGTGAAGTGAACAGCTTGAACTCAGTGTCATTAGAAATACAATCACAGAGGTAAATCATGGCTTCTTTTATTATAAAGATGAGGTGAGAGAATAACTGATGTGCACAAAAGGAAAATTTACTTAAAATATTTTGAAGAGTCATAAGTAGTATTTTTCCTTGCAAATTTTGCTCATATTTATAAGGTTACAGGGCACACATTTATGAGTTTAATGGGTTTGTCATTTGAAACACCTCAGGAGCATAGATTATTAATTACCATAAGTAAATGTTTATCTGCTTAACAGGCTTAAGATTTTAATAACTAAGTATTCTATTATATGTTTTGTATTAAAATACTTTCATTGATTGAAATATATGTTCCACAAAAATGAAAGTGATAGATTATTGTAATAAACTTCCACAGGCATTGAAAAACAAACATGAATAATTTACAAGAAGAGAAACAATGGGGAAATTAAGCTGATGGTCAGGACATGCCAAAATCCACTTAAATATGAGAATTTCTCTTAGCTATCTCATGCATCTTATAGTAGATTGTAATTAGTTACATAATGCCAAGTCGTCCTATTTACTTGTTTTAAGGTTGCAGAATAATTCATTATTCAATGTCACTTTTTTGTATATAGGTTGTATTTTGTAAATAGGTTGTATTTTGTAATAGGTTGTATTTCCAATACTCTTATGCTTCTATCTATTGAAATAATATCTTTATGAGGTCATTTCTGGCACCACCATATTTACAAAAATAAAAAACAATGCAAGCAATATAAAGGTCCCTCGGTGACAATATTCTTGTATATCCTAGATGAAGTTTATAATATTGGGTCTGAGAAAGTTACAGTAGCTTTCAAGTCTTTAAGTGATGAATCAGACATGGTGAAATATTTCCTTGCAGATCCAGTATAAATATACACAAAATACTAAAATCTGAACTTAGTAACTGTTGTGCACACAAATCACTAAACGTTCTTGTTTTATAAAATGCACTAAAGTAATTGTGCTTCATCACCATGAGTAAGTGAAATAAAAGATAATACTTTAGGATTTTTATACCTTATTACTATATTTTTAAATTTAGTCTTCCTTTGTTACCCTTACCATACTAGGACTCTCTATTTAGATAAGGCTACCATTGAATTCAGATAGATCTTCCTAGTTCTGTCTCCAACTCCTGTATTGAAGCGTGCGACACCACACACTGTAAGCATCTTATTTTCCTGAAAACTTTCAGCTGGAATTTCTTGGTTACAGCAGTAGAGTTAATCCTCCTGCACTTATATAGGCCTGGTTGGTGGTTCCCATGTATCTATATTTGTTGTACTGGTCTCTCTCCTAGCCTTCCTGGGTAGCTTCCCATTTGGGACATTGAATGTGAGCTATATTTTATCATTTTTAAATATTAAAACTTTAATTTAATTTCTATTGTAAATAATGATGGATTTAATGATGACAATTTTCTTTCAAGTTTTAAAAAAATCAAATATTAAAAGCGATAAAAATACATTTTAGTGATGCCTTTTAAGACCCTAAAAATAACAACCATATCAGTGCTATGTTTTCCTGTCTACTTGCCTGTGTTTTTCATGCAATGTGAAGTAGTTTATCTTCTTCAGAGGGCAAAGATGCACTTTCAGTGAAATAAATATTAGAGATGACAGCCCATGTTGACTTCTCAAGACACTATGAGTACACTAATGTAGCTCAGGTTTCCAGATTTCAGAATAGTTCCTTTATTCTATATCTCTTGGTTAAAATTTATGCCACATTCCCATTTTAAAAGTATCACATTATCTTTTCTTTCATTTCTGTCCTCAAGAAACTCTTTATTTTTCTTAATGTCTCCCACATATAAAATTCAGTTTTTTTTCAAAGGTTTACTGCTTATTAGCAAATTTAAGTCTCTATCAACCTGATGCTTCATAACCTGAAAGTTAAGAAAACAGCTTACTTTGCTTATTTAGAAAATATTTGAGATTATATAACTTTTCTCGTTGTTCTCTAGTTGGGATTCATCTCAAGTCCTTGGAAAAACTATGCTAATTCACCAAATTATAAACCCAGTTATCTATGACAGGCATTGCCAATACATTGACATAACACATTTATTTCAAGTAAGTTTCTACTGCCATGCAGATTCATTTCTGCCCTGGCAGGCAGAGTGTTTCTGAACAGAAGTCTCCTACTTAAACATAATGAGTGTCATGCCTGGATAAGGTTCCATTTTAACTTTTAAAGCATTTTATTAACAACATATTAGCAATGAAATACATTTAGGATTTTATGTTGTTTTCTTTCAGGTAATTTCTGATGTGTTACAATAAACATATTTCTTTTAGTTAGCTAGCACAACAACATTAGAGCAATTAATTTGCTTTATTTTCCACTGTCTCTACTGGGACCACAAGAAACCATATCATTAATATAAACACAAAACACCATGAACCTTATAACTTGATCTCTGTTTTGCCTACTCTTTTATCAATTTAGGTGTACTTCTCATCTTGTCTTTCTCCTTATGTTGAAACAAAGAAATACATACATTTTTCTAAATACATATTTTAACAAAACTGGTGTGTTAAATATTCACTGATATTATTCATTTGAAGAGTGGATAAATGCATGGATTTCTTGGTGCTACTGGATGTTTATTCCAAATAGACACATGAAACACTCATCTCATTTTTTTCTGCCAGCTTGTCCCATGGGGAGTTCCTAATAAGCTTCAGCTTTTTTGTAGGAACATCACAGAATCACAGTCACATTCAGCAGGATAGAATCAGTATGCCTTAACTGACATCCTGTAAATTGCTATCACTTTCTGTGTCATTATTTGTCATTTTTCACACAGTTGGCCACCACCAATGACATTGCTGTATCCTGATACTCATTTTTACTTGCATAGCATTTCACATGGATAAAAATGTAAAAGCCATTAACACATAGTCTGATATCTTTCTTAGAAAACCAAATGCATAAAACCACATTTTTATGTTTAATTCAACCTTTCATAAATCAAAATTTTATATCTGAAATTTATAAAGAAAACATGACGTTCTAATAATTAGATATTATTATTGTTACTATGTCCCAGATTCTTAGCTTCCTATTGTACTTTTTCTACTTGTGGTGGGGGATTCCGTAACTATGTTGAGAAGTTCTTTATGATCCATTAATAGACTTGTATCTCTATCAGAATATTTTCTTCCTCCCGATACTTGAAGAATTCCTTAGTATATCTAAACTAATATTTTAGAATGAACATAGCTAACTATATTTGTATGTGAGTATAGGGTGGATAGAAACAACATGCTGTTTTAAGTAGACAAGGGAACATTTTGCATAATCTCAGAAAAACAAGCAAATAAAATTTGAATAATAACTTTCTGAATAATTGTCCATTGAGAATCTTTAACATGGATTACACGGTTAATTGATAGTACATGTCCATTAATTACCTCCATTTGCATGCAAAAGGCCTAGAGATGATTATGAAAGAAAGTTTTAGGGGAAAATTTAAAAACAATATTATTTCAGGCTGGGATCAAGACATTTACATTCATTTTATGGCTTTCCTCATCCTATGACCAACAACTTTACAAAGGAGTTGAGATGTACTAATAATCCTCTATTTTCCAGTATGAATTAATTTTCATTTCAGATTGTATGATCAGAGATGTTACCAAATATGATCATGATCTTTTTTTTTTTCTCTTTTTTTTTTGGATTTTTGAGACAAGGTTTCTCTGTATTGTTTTGGAAGCTGTCCTGGAACTCTGTAAACCAGGCTGGCCTCCAACTCACAGATATCTGCCTGCCTCTGCCTCTGGAGTGCTGGGGTTAAAGGCATGTGCACCACCAACAACTGGTCGTATACCTGTTCTTATGAGGACAAATCCCTGAAACAAGGAATTTGTCTGTCATTATATATCAAACGGATGTTATTTCTGCCAATCTCTAATTACATCCCTGTTATGTCTTTATGAATCATTATTAAAAGTACTCCAACATTCATAGTTCTAAAAATATTCTCTTAATAGGAAATATGATTGAACCCTTACTAGTATTACTGTATCATTCATATTTCTTCGATTTGTTCAGCACAACATGTATACCTTTCCATATGGTGTCAGTAGCACAGACTCTGCTACATTCAATCTCAAACACCATTTTGCATATTTTATATTTATTATAATAACATCTCATTTCTTATGTAAATATTGTACCACCCATCAGGTGTCCACAAAATATATAAATATATGACAGATTATATTACATATGAGTTAGTAGACCCCAATAAGTCCTTTCCTGTGTGGTCTCTCTCAATTATTAAGAGTAATTAATAATCTAACAATCATAAATTCTACGTAGCATACAAGACTTCCTCACAGTACCTAAACTTAAATTTGACAAAGCAACTTGACACTAGATATTTGCCAAAATATCACACCAAAAATATATGATCTGTTCTATATATCATATCAAGAAACTTTAGGAAGATGCCCTTAATACTCAATTGAAAGGAAATGTTCTTTGGTTTCAGGCTTTATAACTCTATTATAAATACTTTTAACTCTATGCCATCTTAAAACTAAGTGCTCACTTCTATCATTTTTGAATCTGTAAAACATAACCTGATGAACCATAGTAAAATTTACTTAACTCATCAACTTTATTATATGAATAGCACAACATTGGTAATGACATTTTTACCAGGTAGGCATGAGTTTTTATAAGTGTAAACAGTTGACAAAAATTTTAAGAGAAAATAGTATTTAAGTAATTAGTTTGATTTACAATGTCCAACTGGAACATTAAATATGCTCAAATCTACAATTCACCACATTTGAAAGTCACCCTGGATGCATGTGTAACATGTCAATAATAATGATCTCCACTTACAGTATTACTAATTATAAACTTCCCCTTGGTGTTGTTGATATGACACTGGCAGATTCTACCTCATCAGTATAAACAGATGGTAATTAGGAAGTGAATGAGGCAGATTGCTACAGTGTCACTATGTACATTGACTCTCTCTGTTGTTTTAGAGAATTGATCATTTAATGATTCAGGGGAATCATGTCCATGTTAGCAATTAGATACTTGAAAGTACATTTTGCAACACTGTGGGTTGAATAATTACAAATACTTCATGAGTAAGACGCTGATTCATTTTAGTGTAAAGAACAAAAATATTTACAATGAGAAAAGCTACATCAGTAAGAACACAATGAGTGCTGTCTTATACAGATCAAAAGCAGAGTAATGGTCAATATTCTTCAAAGGGTAGGCTCAAGGAAAACCCATTAACTTGTCATTCCTTATGGGATATGGGTGTGATGGGAAAGGTGTTCTGAATGTATGATATTCTAAATATTTACAATGGCTTGATTGAATACATTCAAATTGTTATAATTTTTATTTTACTTATGAAGAATACACAGCATATATGTGTATATATATATTCTACATAATTACACAAATGGTAAACAATAATTTTATTCTTTAAATTTTATCTATTCCATTGTTTATCTTTCTATTTTCAGATATTGTTTTAAATTCAAGGTTTAAACACATTATATAAACACCAAAGTAGCCATCTGCAACCATAACCCCCATTAACTTCTATAGCATTGTGTAAAGTGATACAAGTCTGTGTTAATGGCTTTTCCTACCTATAATTTTAAAATAAAATTATACTGTATCATATAAAATTAGGTTTTAATTTGGTGTGTCTTCATAAATACACATTCCAAAACCAAGTTTTGCAAACAAAGGAGATAAACAAGCATGCATTCTATGGCTGTGTGTCAGTGCATGGGTGAGCAATGCCCATGAGTTGCACTGAGTTAACGATTCCTTCTATCACACTCACACTTCATCTTTTAATAGCTCTGTTCTTTCCCTGTAATGCCATTAATGAGTAAGAGAAAAACAATGGGTGGGATTTAATTTAGGGGAACATTTGTCTGTTTATTGACACAAGTGCGACAGTTTCAAGCCAGTGGGATCAGCCCTGTTCCTATTTCTATGCACAATTGTATGCTGCCGTATTTAGATATAGCAAAAGACAACATTACATTTTGGCTTGTAGGTGTACTTTTTCACTACATGGAGCCTTTAAAATTATCTATAATAATTATCTTGCGTTTTACAGTGCAGTATTCTATAACCTAGAAATAAGGTTAATATACAAAAACTTTCAGTGTTTTCTCAAATAAATTCCTTTTAAATAAAGTTATAAGAAACTGAAATCTCACCATCTGCTGCAGAAAGTTGTTAATGATACAAAATGATCAATCACAATACAGTATTGGATATCTTGTGGTACAATTTTTGAAACTGAAAGTGTGCTTCAATTACTCTGCAATTTCCTTAGAATATTTGCTTGTAAAATCGTTTATTTCACAATATTTGTGAATGGTATGAAATTCCTGAACTCCATTTTTTAATCATTTTAAATTTGAGATTCTTGGGACTCTCTGAAGTAAGTGAATCAAACAAGCTCTTTTTTATATAACAACAGTGAATTTAAAATGCAATAATCATAAGAATCAAAGAACTCCAAAACATGAAAGACTTGATCAAAGCTTTAATAATTTCATCTTTTTGAAAATAGTAACACATATATTTTAAAATAGTTTGATAATTTAGGATACAGGACAGTAAAAATATATTTGGTCTCATCAACTAAGAGTTATTAATGATGACTTAGTATTTTCTTGTTTGGGGTTATAATCAGTGAAGATAAATTAACATCTCAGTGAACTAGTTTACAAGAAAAACTCAAGGCTATAGCATGAATTCAAAAGAGGAAAGATATGGTCTCTCAAAATGGCTAACTGTACAACTGTACCTGCCTCCTAGGTTGATGAGCTAGAGATTAATCTCAGCTATCCAAAGGTGTGAAAAATAGACACTTACATGTAGTTATTACCTACGCATATGCATTATAACAAGTGTATGTCCCCAATGCAAAATAATAATCTAAAAATAACTGATAGAACATTTTCCTGTTAAGATAACCATAATTTGTTAGCAAAATTAGAAATAGTTACAAACAGGAATCTCCTTAAAATGCAACAAACCAGTCTCAGAAATACAAATGTTACAGGCCCAATTGTGGAACAGAATATGTACACATTACCAGATTTTGAAAGAGATTGAGAATAAGCAGAGGTATTGATGTGTCGCGCGCAGCCTGTGTCTGAGAACGTGCGGAGGGTGTCGGGGATTGACAACACAGAGACTTGTTCAACGATGTAAAGAAAACTTTAAGCAGGCCCCAAAAAGGTTCAAGAAAACTTCCTAAGAAAGGCTCCCTCCAGAAAAGCTTCGGCTCTCTCCTCTACCCTGGCTGGTTCTGCTCTGACACCAAAAACTGATCTGGACGTGTCAGAAGAGGCGGTTAGTCTTTGGACAAGGTGGAGGTCAGGGCGGTTTCTGTGGGCAGGCCTTTTCCAGGAACGTATTGCCCCCGGGCATTGTATTGTTTTTAGTAAACATGTTTTTAGTAAACATTGTCTTACAGCTGCCTACTCCCAGACAGAAGGGGAAGTGGGTCTCTGCTCAAGGTCTGGTTTTCCCACATTGATACACATGTTGGAAATAAAGAGGATTAATATTAGACAGCTAGTTTAAAACCCAGTCAGTTTAGTATTATCTAGTAGATCAGGAGACAACATAGCTCTATTTTTTTTTTTTTTACATTTCAAAATACCTTTCAATGTCTTATCCAATAAACACATAGAAAAGATTAGTGTTTGAGGAGACAGGATTTCAGAAGATTCTATTCATTACACAGTATGTCTGTGTATCAAATTAAGTGTACTGATAGGCATATATTACAGATATATACATGTGTAAACATTATGTCAAACTGAAAGCTTAAATATTGCACCAGAAACAGAAGCAGGAATAAGAAACACACAATATAGTCATTTTTGCTTTAGAATGAAAAAAATAGGAACATCTTGGAAGTAAGTAAAGCATTATAAATCAAGAATACAGGTCAAAAAAACAGAAGCCCATTCATTAAATAAGTTCCTTCTGAGATGATGAGCTAAAGGTCTTAAACATTTTAATGTGTCCTGCTGTCCTCTCCTTCCCTAATTATCAATGGATCCTAAAATAATTTGTAAATGCATAGTCTTATGCTTTCTGTAACATCCTTGAAAAACTATTTATTGATTCATTTGTTTCTATTTATGTTTATGGTACAGAGTGCATATAACGTGATCATGCAGGTACCCACATTCTCAAATAACAGTAAGTGCACTGTTGATACACTTCCGGCCCCTCATTGCTTTTTAAAATTATGGCATGTGTGTGTGTGTGCGTGTGTGTGTGAGAGGGGGGGATGGAGGAGGGAGAAAGAGAAGAAGAGCAGGAGGGAGGGAGGGAGACAGAGACAGAGAGACAAAGAGATACAGAGAGAGACAGAGACAGAGAGAGAGACAGAGAGACAGAGACAGAGGTTTATGTGAATTGTGCTGTTTGTGTGTGTGTAGTGGATGCTTATGCAGCTTGTATATTTATGAACTTCTGTTTGCGTATGGAGGCCAATAAAGGATATTAGATATATTTCCTTACTGCTTTCTGCCTATCTTGAGACAAGATCTCCGTGAACCTAAAGGCTACAACTTTTACTAGGCTCAATGCCGAGCAAACTCCTGATATACACCTGACTCTGCCTCACAATGTACATGCACCCATGGTGTAGTTGTCTGAGTTGATTTTTGTTAAGACCCATAGCGTATATCAAACATTTAGAAAAATGGCACATCACACTATCTTGATAAAAAAAACAACCCTGGTTCCTTTAATCTTCAGATAAAACCCAAATCATTTTAATGAAGAATAATGTCCTGCTTCCATCTATTTCCAAGTTAAAATGGACATGTTTACTTTGCACTCTTTTTCAGGTAATTTTACTGATGAAGGGAAGGGGCAAATGCTTTTAGGTGTGTATTAAATATTTATATACTAAGTCCTTACCAGTGCTTTCTCCACAAAAATCTATCTTAATAAACTATTTGAATATATTGAAATTGCCAAATCAGCACACATTTACTACAAAAGATTATCGTGATATCATGCTATTAAAGGGGTATTTTTGTCAAATCCTGGTGTCTTTTTCAAGAGCAGTTGATGATGTTGCGTTTCTACTGCCCCGAACTCTTGCATCTTTTAAAGTCATGTATCTGGTTCACAACAGGAGACCTTTGTAGTGGATAGGTGTGTATATATCTTCTATTAAAAGGCTGTCATCCTGCCAGTCAGTCAAGCACAGAGGTACAATGTGTCAAGACCTTCATTCACAATGATCCTGTCTCAGCATCTACCATTTTGTCTTATCCTTGGCTTATTATCCTCCACCTACAGAACGGATGGAAGACATAGACCTAGTATCTGATATTTTTGTCTGCATTGGTATGGGCCTGTATTTTGAAACACAAGTTCAACCCTCTTCTGCTTAAGGCCTGAAGAACCATATGAGGGAACACCAAGTTTTGTGCCATTCTCAAACTCCATTCAAACTAACCAATAAAATGCTCTCATGAGCAACCTTCCATATAACACCCTTTACCTAAAAGTAATTATTATATGTTTAAACTTATTGTAGTTACTTGCATTCATGTGCCTTGTTCTTAACACTAATCAATAGGACACACAAACTCATATAATAGAAATTTTATCTATATGATCTTCTTTATAGACACAAATTCAATTGTTTGAAATTTTATCTTAATCACTACAACAAAGTGGTTTTAATTGTTGATATTAATGATTCATTCACAAATAAACAATAACACTGTTTTGTTTCAAACTTCCTGAAAGACTATTATATCATCTTAACTTGTAATAAATCCTTCATTGCTAAATGTACTAAAGCTCTTTCACATGGAATCCTCAGGGGCAGACAAGACATTGTGATAACTGAATGAGGTACAGAATGACAAGTAGAAGCCATCTGAAATCCTAAAAATGATCCATTGAGAGTGTCTCTCTGGGGAGTATTGAGAAATTCTGAATGAGAAACTCAAAATGCTCATAGTACAAATCCTTTGGCCAATGACCCTTGGGTGTCTTATGAAATGAAATCCCAATGGCTGAAGATTTAAATCTCATTTTGACATAAATTAAATTCTCTAGTCATTTTTAAAGTGCCCTAAAATATCTAATATGCCAGAAATGGAATATTAAATTATTTTTAACATCTCTGTTTATTAATTTTATAGACATTAAAAGAAGCCTAGGACCTCCCCCAAATGATGTGTCAGACTTTGATGATCCCCCATGGAAGACCTAACTATCATTGAGGAGTGGGTAGACAGTGGGTTCGGGGGGTTGGTGGGCGGCATAGGAGGGTAGGAGAGAGATGGAAAGGGGGATTGATATGTAAAATAAGATCATTTCTAAATAAAAAAATATACATAAAAGAACTAAGCATGGTTATCTTAAATGGCTACTAAATATTACTCCAGATTTACTTGAATTTATATACTGAATCTTTATATTGGTCCAATGGGTAAATTCCAAACTTTTCTTTTAATTCTGGATTATGAAATGGAAGATAAAAATATATTCTGATCTGACTTTCAGTTTGCCCTACCCTGTGCTTTTCTTTCAGTGAATGTTTTATTAAAGTTCTTGCAGATAAAAGCACACTTGACGAAAACAGCTGAAGATTAGGGCTCTTTGTTAAAACTAAGCGTAAAAACTAAAGAGGAGTGCTGCAAAGTCAAGCCCATTTTTTCATATTCGAATCACCTCATAAGGGCTTCCTTCATTAGCAGTGCTCTAATGGACTCTTCCTGGCGATGCACATTTCTTCCTCTAGTCATTACTGGGTAGTGAATGTTAGAGCTTTGCCACAGGATGCTGTAATGAAACCTAAGGTTTGAAGGAACCAGCTTTCCAGGAGTGGGAGCGGTCTGTCATTTCAGTCTTTCCAGCCTCCAGAGAGCAGGACCCATGCAGTTTGCTTTCACAGAAGTGAGGTGGAGGAGACTGGCCCCTTATTAACACATCCGTACAGAAAAGGGGTTGAAGGGGGTCACAGGGCCACAGGTAGACAGTCCCAGAATCAGGGAGATGCAAAAGAAGACAGCTTTGAGAGCTTTCAGGAACCACCGATCATTCTGGATAGGAAGCCACACAGTGACAGCTATCTCTCACACAAATAACCCTCCCCTACATGTAAATAAAACCAAAGGAAAGTATTAAGGCATGAGTTTTTTCTAAGTTCTTGAAATGTGATGAAATAAATAAGTTCTCAGTTCCTAAGTGAGGCAGCTAATATTGTGGAATTATTGCCTTTTATAAATCCTGCATGTTTGGGTGAAAACAAAAAACAAACAAACAAACAAAAACTCATGGGATTATAGAGGGATGAGAAGAAGGAGGCCTATGTTGTTGAACATAAGAGAAAGAAAACTAAACAGTGAGTTATCAAGGGCTAGGTTTCTAGGAGACATGGTGAGTCAGAGGTTAAGAACCTGTGCTTGGGAGACACTCCAGACATTTAGAGGCCATATGAATGTTAAAGGATACAGAGGACATGATAAAAAGATCACAATTGAGGAGACAAGGATGGAACTAGGGAAAATGGGTCAGGTGCTTCTGAAATTTGTGCAACAACTATAAGTTTGGAATGACAATAGGGACAATAGGAAGTGGGGTCTTGGGAATTTTCAGGAAATGAATTCTGGGATGAATTGATATTGGCACTGGAAGTTCCACATCGTTCACTAACCCACCATAGAAAAATTGGAAAAGTCACAGATTCTGAACTTTCAGGTATTAAACCTGAGACTAACTTTGGGGGGTGCATCACCTCTCCTCAAAAATATTTGCTTTTCTTTTTCTAGGAAACATAAAAAGGATAATACACACTGAATCATGCCATATTTAATTTTCATTTGTAGCAACCCCGCTGTTCCGAATTCATAAAATTTAACTGTATCTATGTACTGCAATTGTTATTTGGGAACTGATTCATGTATTTTAAAAATAGGATAGACTTTTTGTTTGCAATGTGTAACTTCACAGGGAGTAAAAACTATAATGTTGGTGATGTGCTTCCACAGAATAAACACCCAAAACACCTTCTCAGTTGAAAGGCTGCTGAGGAAATAATTTACTGACTTTGAAGATGACTTAGTAATTAACCTCCTGGTAGTGTTTTTCTAATCCACTGTAGAAGTCTCAACAGAAGAACAGTTACTTAATTCCACAAACAAAAACTTAATAGGCTTTGGAAGAAGATCTTTTGGAATAGGGTAGTTAATATTCCACATGAGCTAAATATACCTATTAGATTTAACATCTATTGTAATTATACCATATAATGAGAGTTTTGTTAGTGGAAAAGATCAGGAAATATTTGCATCATATTCTACTGAGTGTAATTGTAAGGATAGGCATCATCACAAGGAAAATGTAAATGCTTCTATTGACTCCTTTAATATGCAAAATATTACCAAATGAGTATTCACAAGCAAAATTCTTGGCAATCAGAGTACAGAATGTTTTTTATTATTATATTAAAATGGTATGTATAATAATTCATCATCAGATCCTCCACAGATGACTTCACTCTCCTTGGGGCGGCAAGTGGGAGAGAGGGTAAGGAGGGAAAGAATAGGGAGTTGGAATTGACATGTGAAGCTAGCCTGTTTTTAATTTAAATAAAAATATACAAAAAACTAATTTAAAAAATCTGACTTTGCACATCATATTGAACTTAACAAAGTGAAACAATATAAACTGATCTTAGATATATTAAGTTTAGAATTCTAAATCCAAAATTTCAGAAAAATTAGACTCTTGTAAGTTTTAATATCTGTATGTATTACTTTCCTTGCTCTCTGGGGAACAGAGGGTTTCTCTTTCTTCTCTCTCTCTCTCTCTCTCTCTCTGTATGTCTCTCTGCATGTCTCTCTCTCTGTATGTCTCTTTCTGTCTGCATGTCTCTCTCTCTCTCTCTCTCTGTGTGTGTGCGTGTGTGTGTGTGTGTGTGTGTGTGTGTGTGTGTGTGTGTGTGTGTGTCTCAGGGGTTCCAGAATTGCTACTTAATGAATGTGATACTTTGTTGTTAGATTTTGGAATTGTTTTGTAAGTTTTTGTAAAAGTGAATAAATTGATAACTTAATGAGAATATGTGCCTCAGGAGCCCTTAGTCTGTATCCATTTTACTTCCTTAGAAGTACAAAAGAAAATTATTCATGAAAAGCCATTGAAGAGAAGACAGTTTCTTGAGAGAACTGAGATTGGAAAGGTAGGAGGCAAGGAAGGAGGATATTTTCTGTGTGTGGTAACAAGAGGTTGTAGCCAAATTCCCATGTGATATTCCATGAACAGTGTACATGTGGTATTCCATGGACCCATTACATGTGATACTTCATGGACAGTGCAGTTTTGGTAGTTAGAGAAACACTTAGAGATTATTCCCTTCATGTTCAAGAGCCTTCATGAGCTTAAAAAACACTATTTTTATTATCTATAAACAGAAGTAATATCATTTTTCCAAGTGGAAAAAAGACCAATTAATAGGCTTTTCTGGATGGCTTTAATAGGTGAGAAAATTTTATAAATTAAAGAAGCTTTTCCTGATATTTCTGGGAAGCAAAATATATAATTGAATTGGATATCACAACTTGGCCAATTCTGAATTGTTCTGAGTCCAAAAGTAGAAGAAATAAAAATTTCTTTTGTTTTCACATTAATACCATTTTTCCACTATGCTCCTTTTGAATAAATAAATATATGAAAATTGTATATAAAAGCATCAGTAGGAAGTTGACATTTATAATGCTGAGAAGATAAAAGCTGTATCATATATCACTGCAATATTTTTGATTCTGCTCAGCAGAGTTCCATTTTCAGTCATTTACTGGAATTCAAGTGTGTTTGAGTAAAGATATTTCCTTTCTCATTTTCAGTACCACCTGCTTTGCCCCTGACTTGACATTCATCTTAGGATGCACAGTTAGTGTAAACAACATTAAATATGACACTTTGCACTGTTTGACATTTTCACAGGATAAGAGTAAAAATAAAGTTTTTATTACATTTCTTTTTTGTTCACTTCAATATATGTATTCTACATGTGTGTGTACATATACAAGTGTATATATGTATATATACCCTCTAGGCAGTTTCTTTTACATTCCCTTTATGTACATACAGAAAATGTCAATTATGCACCAAAATGCATTTAGATGTTTACATTAGGTGTTAGCATTCTTACAAAGTAGGTTTATATTATGATTTTATTATATAGCATTGTATCAGTTTCTTTCTGACAAGATATCAAAAGACATGGAGAGATAAGAAATTGGGTAACACTGGTATCAGGTACCTGTACAACTCTTTTTGTTTTATGGCCTTGTTCTACAATTTAACCATCAGTATCTAAGTAACATTTACTTAGTGCAAACTATGAGGTTAAATATTTGTGGGAGGTAATGGTAAAAAAGTTTCTACCATCCTTGTGCTGAAAGAATGATCATTTAGTCTTACTGAAACCAAGCACATGAAACATCTCTCTGACGCAGGAGGATAGAATCTGTAGACAGAAGTTACTGTGCTGCTCAGTCCCACAGCTATTTAGTCACAAATAAGGACACAGAGGCTTATTTTAATTATAAATTTTTAGGCCTATTTCTCAGTTTTATTCCTAACAAACTCTTACAAATTAAATTAATCCATAACTCTTATCTATATTTAGTCACATGGCTTGGTACCTTTTCTCAGTAAGGCATGCTCATCTTGCTTCCTCTGCATCTGATTGGTGACTCACTCTCTGCTTTCCTCTTCTCAGAATTCGCCTAGTCTGGTAGCTCCACCTATTCTTCCTGCCTGGCTACTGGCCAATCAGCATTTTATTAAACCAATATGAGTGAAAAACCTTTACAATGTACAAGAACATTATTTCACACAAAATATGTATAATAAATGTTTGTGTCATTTAGTATAAATAAATTGCAAAGTAATATGTAGAAAAATTTTAATTTTTTAAACATTAATCTGTGTTCTTATGGAAAGATAGAATTTAAGCATAAGCTCACATAGCAGAAAAATTCTAAAGGAATATATTCAATCAACATTGTGATGTGTTTTGATTCAGAATTTGATTTGTATCAGCAGTAATTGTTTTGTTGAATTGAATAATAATGTCTGTTATGTCAGTGAACAGGAAAATGTATATCTGATATCAGTCTGAAAAATGTATATGATGAGAGCATAAACCAAAGAGCCTCACAAAATCAAGAGGGCATGAGATAACATATTATATTTTCTATGAAATAACAGGAGGAGAACACTAGGAAATAGGAGAAAAAATGAGGTGGGACCAAGGGATAGGGTGGAAAGAAAAATGAAGTTGAATTAACAAATAATAAGACATACAAAAAAGCATTATAAAACCTCACTAATTTTCAAACTAAATTTTTAAATAAAAATGTTTATTCCTATATCAACAAGCAATGCTGCAAAGAGAAAATATAGGTTATTAAATGAATATGACCAGCATGGGTTAGAGGTCTACATATTCATTAGGCTGCATGGGCACCAAAACCAGATTGAGCTATTTTCAGTTCTCTTGTTTGCCCACAATAATGACATAGTAAGAACATAGTGAATCATTACATGCATTGGTTGTAGCCTTAGTTAGAGTTTCTGTTGCTATTGTGTAACACCATGGCCAAAAGGAAGATGGGGAGGAAAGAGTTTATTTGACTTACACTTCTACATTGTTGTTCAACATCAAAGGAAGTCAGGACAGGAACTCAAACAGAACCAGATCCTGGAGTCAGGAGATGATGCATGGGATATGGAGGATTGCTGCTTACTGGCTTTCTCCACATGGCTTTCTCAGCCTATATTCTTATAGAATCCAGGACCACCACCTCAGCAAGGGACCCACCCACAATGGGGTGAGCCCCACTCAATTTAACACTCATTAAGAACATAATCTATATAGCTTGCCTAAAGCCTGATCCTATGGAAGCATTTTACCCTTTGGGGTTCTCTCCTCACAGATAATTCCAGCTTGACATAAAACTATCCAGCACAACCGAGGAATCAATCTTGAGTTGACCAGGAATCTACAAATGCGTAACTTTCATTGTAGTAGAAGGAACTATACAAACCACTGTGGGGAAAAGACATCACTGTTCTGTGGTGATGTATTATTTATGATTTGCTAAAGATTGCCAGGGATTCAGAATGGAAAGTCAGCCATAAGTCAGAGAAAACAGGCTAACACTTTTAATTCAAGCAGTCAGAAGCTAGGAGGTGATGGCAAGCTAGGAGGTGATGGCAAGCATTTTTAATGCTAGGACTCACTCAGGATTAAGAGTTAGATGAATCTCTATTAGCTCAAGGCCACCCATGGATGTATTAGAGTAAATCAGTCTAAAAGAGAATTACAGCTCATGTCTTTAATCCCAGGACTCTAGTGATAAATAAGAGAGGAGTGAGGTCTCTACATAAGGAATTCATTCTCTAGTACACTGAAGTATGAGCATTCATCTTCCAGCCACATTGAGCACAGGAATGTCCTAGTCCTTTTAGAGATAAGAGATCTCAGGTAGCTTGTCTGTTTTGCTTCCGTGATCTTCAAGTTGAACTCCAATACCTGACTCTAGGTCTTTTATTATTGCATGTTATAGGGGACTTTTTCAAAACTGAAAACTGTAAGCTACAATATTGATCTACAGGCATGATATGTTAATTGCTGTTATAGTGTCAGGTTTGTTTATGAGGTATGAAAAAGTTCTTTTGATTGAATTTGAGTTCTGATACACAGGATGGAATTTGTGCCTGGTTTTAAAAAATGATAAGAAAAACATATGGCTAGAAAAGTTATAGGCCCAAGGTGAGGATTTAATGATGTTGTTTGACTTAATAGTATGGTTGTTATGCTATATTCTAGATATGAATTTGTACATTCTCATCTCTGTGCTACTCCAAAATCTGTTAGTCAAGCTTCTTAACGACATTGACAGTTGTTAATTCAGAAATGCATTAACAATTTAATGGGTTAACTAATAGGTGGCTAAATACAAAGCCATCAATACAAGTTTCTCTGTGGCAGGATAATCACACTTTGATTTTATTTCCAAGGGTGGTATATTGGATCGTGGTCTCATTTATTTATCTTTGTGGGACCCCTACACTGATTTCCATAGTGACTGCCCCATGTGCACCAGAAATGGGGGAGTGGTCTCGTTACTCCACCTCCTTGCCAGGATCAATGGAAGTAAACTGAAGATCCAGACATGAATCCATGGACTATTGGACAGTTGATATTTTTTAAAAAAGAAGAAACAAGAAATACACCCTGGAAAAAAATGACAGCATCTTTAACAAATTGTGCTAATCAAATTGAATATCTGCAGTAGAATTATCCAAGAAGATCCTCATGTATCAGCATACACAAACATCAAATTCACATGGACCAAATACCTCAAGACAAATCAGATACACTGAACTTGATAGAAGAGAAAGTGGAGAGTTGCTTTGAACTTATCAGCACAAGGAAAACATCTTTCTGAACAGAACACAGGCAATACGATCAGCAATTATCAAATGAAACCACGTGAAATTGAAATGCTTCTGCATCACAAAGCACACATCATTTGAAGAATAGTGGCAGCCTACAGAATGAAAAAAGATATTTTGCCAACAATGAAAATTCTGAAAAGAAGAAACCCAAGTGGTTGAACAACACTTAAAACAATATCCAACATCGCTAGTCATCAGGAAAATGATACCAAAAACACTTTGTGATTTAATCATACACCCTACAGAATGGTTAATATCAATAAAACAAGTGACTGCCTTGTGACATTACCATGAGCCTATGGTAGTAATGTAGTGAAATGTGATGGTTTTATTATGACATGCCAGCAATAGGTTTAAGTATTTGAGCAATTAGTCCTCAGTTACAGGCCATATATGATGAGCTTTAGGTGGTAGAGCCTTACTAGTGAAGGCATTTCACTGAAAACTGTCTTGGAAATTATAACACCTTAGCCTACATCCATTTCTTTCTCATTGTTTTGTGGTTTCATTTGAGAATCTGAGCTCTCACCTTCTGGCTTCTAGAGTTTGTGCCATGATGATGCCTTACTCATCTTAAATCCTTTGCAACCAGAGCTGAAATAAACTTATTTTTCCATAAATTACTTTTGTACATTTCTATCATGGCAAAAAGTACCTAACATATTTTGTGACTTTAATATTGTACTCTATGAAACACAGATGATTTTGACAAAACTAAACAGAGATAAATAGGAGGTAAATAACACCATAAATCAACTGGATGTAACACACACACACACACATATATATATATATGAAGAATCCATACAGCAAAAATGTAAAACTTTGAAAATTTTCCATCATGTTTTAGAGTTGTATTGTGAAACTAATTCACAAATATATCAGACTGTATTAATCCAGTTATTCTGATAAAATTATGAGTCTTCAATACACCTTCACTGTGCATTTTATGGGAGTAAGGTTTTACTCAGGACACTTGAAAATGCTCCCAAATCTGTCAGAAGTGAAAGTGTGGGAATGTTCCCAGTCTTTTTGGAATTGTATCTAATTTGAATTTGTAGTCTTTCAGATCACTTTTTAATATGTCACAGATAAACTTCTAATGTTTTCTCTTTTTTTCTTTTTAAATTTAAATTAGAAACAAAGTTGCTTCATATGTAAATTGCAGCTAACTCTCCCTCTCCTACTCTCATGCCCTCCCACCAAAGCCCTAAGCCCCCCCCAACCCCCACTTTGTTCCCCAGGCAGGGTGAGGTCCTCCATGTAGGATTCGTACAGCCACTTTGGAAATCATTATGGAGATTCCTCAGGAAAATTGGAATCATTCTACCAAAAGACCCAGCAATTCCACTCTTAGGCATATACCCAAAAGATGTGCATTCATCAAACAAGGATGGAAGTCTGTTGCACTGTATTCATAGCAACATTATTTGTAATAGCCAGAACCTGGAAGCAACCTAGATGCTCCTCTACTTAAGACTGGATAGAGAGAATGTGGTACATTTACACAATGGAGAAATTTGCAGACAAATGGATGGCACTAGAAGAAACCATCCTGAGTGAGGTAACCCAGTCAAAAAAAAACATGGTATGTACTCACATTTATGGATTTTAGACATGGATCAGGGGAGTTCCAGCATACAATCCCACCGCCAGAGAGTCTGGGAAACAGAAATTTCAACCAATGGCTGATGGAAGCAGAGGCAGACCCCACAGCTAAACACTAAACTGAACTTTCAGAACCCAGTGACAGGAAGGGAGGACTGATGAGCAAAAGGGTCAAGACTGGGCTTGTTTAACCCACAGAAACAACTGCCCTGAAGCAGGGGAGCTCTTGAACTCACTTTTTAAAAAAATGTGCAGTTTCATTTTTGCTTTAAAATTTGTCCAAATTTCAGGAAGTCATGGTGTTCCAATTGTTTCAGTAATTATGTTCAGAAAAACCCAAGAGACAGATTTAAAAACAAAAAAGTTATATCCAGATGTATGGCAGTGCTGGTGCACACTATTAATTCCAGCTCATGGGAGGCAGGGGCCGGTGGATCTCAGTGAGTTAAAGGTCAACCTGGTCTTCAAAGGTGGTTGCAGGACTGCCAGGACTGTTACACAGAGAAACTCTTTATTGAACAAAACAAAACAAACACCCAAAACAAAAAAAAATAACTAAAAATAAACAAAAAATGGGTGTAATAGTGACACTATCCCACTATCCTGCAATTCACCTTTTCCCCAGAGGTTCCAAGCAAATTAGATAGTGAATGTGTAGGATATATGAGCTATTCAGAGAGATGTTTGCCCCTCACAATGGCAAAAGAATGATGACTCTCAGTCACATTTTATTATCAGAATTTATAAGGTAACTGGAAATTATGGAAAAAGATAATATGATAAAAGCTATTTCAACTTCCATATATTTGTTGAGGCTTTCTGTCTCCTAATATATGCTCAATTTTGGAGTAAATAACACAAGGAATTCACATGAACACAAAAATTACCCATGAAAACTTCTACCAAAATATGTTTTCTTCTCAAATAAATATTGAAAGTTTAAACAAAATGCACTTTGAATAGTAAAAGTTGAAAACACTTAAAACTCATTTTTTGGATCCATTAATGTTTTCCTTAAAACGGTGCTTCTCATTTTTTTTATCTTAGATAGGCATTCTCATTAAGAAGCGCATTAACTGATTTGAAGTTTGGAGAGCCAGAAAAAAAACTGTTTTGTGTAGCCTTGCGAGGGATGTTATATTTTATAATCTGTATGATAAGCATGCCGTGCCACCTATATCTTGTATGAAGGTGGTGGAGAAAAATAACTATATTCAGTGAGGTTCATTATCTTAGTGTATGGTCTCCTGCTAGGGAAAACCAAGAGATAGGCCCAGGATAGCATCAGGACTTGAGTAAAGGAAATAGGTATAGTATAAAAACAGCACAATAAATTTCCAATTATCATAGAAAACTGAATTTTTGAAATATTTTTATATTTGGTACTGTTGAGTAGTTGTTAATATTTGAAATTCCTTTCAGGAAATGAGTACGTCTAAGTAAAATTAGTGAGAACACTTCACAGATTCATGGGTTCATATTAATAAACACTCTTCAGAAAAAATGAAACAAATAAGTCAATTGAAAAATTACTTTCCATTTTCGCACTCATCATTTATTCTTTTACTTTAAGCCTATTCTGTGCCATGAGATATCTTGTAATTTTATAGATTTAAGTGACTGGAAAACTTACTTGTTAAGAAAATATTATAGGTGACTGGAAACCAAATGTAAGAAAATGATGCATTTTTATTATTTTTCATATATATTCATTTAACTAATACAATACCAGACACTGAAAACATTGCTTATAGTGTGGAGAAGCTTAGTGAAGATAAATATATGTTAGTCCTAAAATGCTAGTACGTTGACAAAATGGGATAGGAATATAAATTTTCTATCTGGCTCCATGTTTTTCCTTTTTATCAACACCATACCATGATGACACTTAGGAATTTTCTTCTTTCATGTATTACATCTGCATTGCAGTCTTCCCTCCCTCCACTCCTCACAGCCTCACCCCACCTTGACTCTGCCAAAGATCAACTCCTCCATTTCCCTTCAGAATAGAAGGGATAAGATCTCAAACAAACACTGGATAACGAGTTACAATAAAATTAGGCACTAAACCTCTTGTCAATTATGGACAAAGCAATACAGCAGGAGGAAAAGGGTCTCAAGAATAGACAAAGGAGTCACAGATACCCCCACTCACATGTTAGCAGTCCGATAAGATCATCAAGTTTATAACCATAACATATGCAGAGGACCTAGCTCAAACACATACAGGCTCTCTGCTTCTTCAAACTCAGTGAGCTCCTATGAGCTTAGTTGATTCTGTGGGCTGTGTTCTTGTAATGTCTTTGAACCCGCTGGCTCCAAAATTCCTTCTTTCCCTTTTCAGTGGGGCTCTCCAAGCTCGGGCCCATAGCCGTGGTTCTCTGCATCAGCTACCACAAGCTGATGTAGGAAGCCTCTATGATGATGGTTGGGCTAGGCACCTAACCTATGAGCATAGTAGAAGAGTATTATGACTCATTTCATGTACTTTTTTCCTTCCTTCCTTCCCTCCTTTTTTTCTTTCTTCAATTCCTTTGTTCCTTCCTGCCTTCATTTGATCCTTATTTTATTCCTTCCTTCTTTCCTTCCTTTCATTCTTTCCTTTTTTTTCAATCATGTTTGCTTCTCTTTTAAATCTCTAGGCTGTCAGGCTTTGTTACTTGGCCATTCAGGCAGTGTCAGGCCTGGGCTCTCTCTAGTGGCATATTCTCCAAGTGAATGGCCATTCCCATTAGTTCTGTGTTACATTTACCACAGCATATATTGCTGGCAGAACAAATTTTAGGTTGATGGTTTTGTTGCTTGGTTGATGTCACAGTCCCACTACTGGAAACCTCATATGGCTACAGAAAATGTCTGGTTTAGGCTGCACAGCATCCATTACCAGTCTTCTTTGTGGATTCCAGGTAGCTTTCATCATAATGTTTCCACATTGCCCCTGAAATTCCCACCAATTCCAGTCATTTCTCTAAATACTCTCTTGTTCCATACCTTCCCCCAAATTGATCCATCCTGTTCCCATGTCCACCAACCCCCAATCTACCTTTGAAATCTCTTCTTTTTCCATTTTATAAAGAGATCCATGAGTCACACCTTGAGCTCTCCTCGTTACATAGCTTCCCTGTGCCTGTGGATTGAAGCATGATTATCCCTTTTTAGCAGAAAATATATATTTATAAGTGAGTTCAAACCATAATGCATGCCTTTAATCTCTTCACTCAGGAGGCACACAATGGTGAATCATTTAGCTGCAGATCAGCCTGGTTTATAGAGAGAGTTCCAGAACATCCAGGGTTATACAGAGAAACTGAGCACTGAAAAAAATGACACTGAAGAATTTATTTTATAAAATATCAAAAGGGAATTGCTAATTATTTTCTTCACATATTTCAAATAGATGAAATGACTGTATGTTTGATTAATAAATAGGTAATTAATAATAAAATAGGTAATCCTGGGAGGATTGAACTAGTGAATTTTTACCAGTTGAGCATTTCAAAGACATTTTCTTTCCTATAAAACAGGCAATCATATTAAATTCATTTCTTATAAATATTCCACAAGTGCAAGAACAAGTTATTTCAAATACTTTCAGCCATAAAAAAGTGATGTTACCTATCTTATTACTGCAATAAAATAACTGGCTAAAGCAACTTAAGAGAAATAGTTTATTTCCACTTGTAAACCATGGAGAGTAAGGAAGTGTTTGGTGTCAGGAGCAAACATGGTTAGTTACCTTTCATCTGCACCAAAGAAGAGGAGAATGATGAGTGTTCCTGTTCAGACAACCCTCTCGTTTCATATGCTCGGGGCTGAAGCAGTGGGACAGCATGGCCCATGTAGAGGATGGATGCTCACACCTAACTTTGCCTCCAAAAACTAATAACATGCCTATTTACTTTATTCCATGATTCATCTAACTCATATTAAGTCAAAAAACAAAACCAGCCCTTACAGTTCTTCCCCTTGTCAACCTGACACCCAAACATAGTACCTTTATTTCATAATCTACCACCTCTTGTCCATACAGGCTCATGAACATCTAAGAGTGAATAATACACAAAGTTCAATTTCAAATATCTCATAGTGTATAACAGTTTCAACACTTTTGAAAAGTTCTGTCTTTTCTGAGACTGGAGGTAATCTCTTGACTTTCAAACTTCACAAATATAAAAATAAAATGGAATAAAGAATACCAATAATGAACAGATGATAGAGTGTATAACAAGGAATGATGATAGCTGAGCAAGACCAAAATCCAGAAGTAAAAATAATAAATCATGCATCTCTATCCCTGGTAACTGAGGATCATATGGACTGCAAATGGCCTGAGTAGTGCATTCACTCCATACTTAAACCTGCAGCACACACAACCTTTCTGTTGGAGAAACTCCACTTTGTACATACATATTTCTTCAGCAGATTTGACATAGTTTGGATGTGTCCAATACCCCATTGTTTCTATTGCTTCTTAGGCTTCACCTTCATATTCTCATGCAGTGATCTCACAGGGCTTTTTTACAATAGGTTAAACTTAGGTCTTATGTGACCTAAGAAGTTCTCCAAAATAATGGTTCAAGACCCCATGTTTTGTTCAATCTTAAGTATTCCATCCCTGTTAAACTAGCATCTCATGGGTACCTTTGCCACATTTCACTGCTAGTTTGGGTAGGACTTGTCCCACCTAGTACACAGTTGTGTTTATTTCTTATATGTTATAAGCTGCACAAGTGAAAATACTTTTCTAGGAAGTTGAGCAGAGAATGCTTTCAGGAATATATTTGGCTCCTCTGTTTCAAATGTTATCCATGGTTCCTGTCCTACTTCTCTCAATGTTGGAATATGATAGGGGTGTGTAAACCAAATCAACCCTTTCATCCCAAGTTGTTTGGGAAGTATATTGTCACAGTAACAGACCTTTAACTAGAGCATTCATGCTTTGCCTCTGCTTTTTGTCTCTTCTACTTTATCCAGACAGGAGTGATAAACAGTAAACAGGAGACCACTTGAATATTACTGCAGTGGAATTTCATCTACAAAACAAAGCTGTGCCTCACCATGAGATTCTCAACATGTAGTCAGAAGGTGTATTCTACCATGATCACTCATGATGCTCTTTAGCATTACTGCTGAGAAAGCACTTGTTCTTCTATGTACCCTTATGAATCAGACCACCACTGTGTGTATTCCTCTAATTAATGATGTTTTTAAGAACACCCACAAGAATAAACAACTTTCTTCTAAATATAGCATAGAAATAAAAATGGTTTTCTAATTCAGAGTTCAAAACTGCTTAAAATTGTGCTTGAACAAAAGTTTCAAATACCTAACAACCATATAGTCAGGTTTATCATAACAATGACCTCACTCTTTATTTCAAATTTCTGTAATAGTAATTTGTGTATTCCAGGGACTAATACCTGTGAAAGTCCACTTAGGAAGAGGTGGTTTATTTTGATTAACAGTAGTGACAATACCTTATTATGAAAACTTCTCATATTTTAAAAGTGACCTTAACTTTTCTGGACCCCATACATAAATATAATAAGACAACTTGAGATCATTTAAAAAGTAAGACTCTTATGTTACAGTGCAGTCAGCATGTTTGTTGAATCTGTTTTTAAGGTAATAGTAGTATAACCAACTTTCCTTGCCTTAGATTTTCCATATAATCAGCTTTTACAGCTTAAGCTAATACATAGCTCTAATCTGAAGCTTGTACACTTCCATTCCCCTGACACAAAGAGCATTATATGTGTATATGCATACATTAATTGGTGGTAGTGATTTGTTGAAAGCAACAAAAAGGTTTAAAGGCAAACTTACAAAACAAATAGTCTACCATAAATGCTGGAAGCAATATGAATATAGGTTGATAAGTCTGTGTTCCTCCAGGACTGCCTGTTATTGAGTCAGTTGGATCAGTTGTAGTCAGTAAACTTTTACACCTTATAAACCGTGTTACAGATTTCTATAAAGAATCCCTCATTCCCTCCCCCACACAACGCTTTTCTGCTGTTTAATAAATGCAGAGTAAAAGTCATTTGTTAGGGTCACAAATGCAGACACATAGGGACAGACATTGGCAGGCACAAATTCATACTCATACAACAGACAGAGATGATATAAGTTATAGTGAAAAAAATAGAAAATTCAAATGAAGATTCACTCTTGGCATAACTACCCAAAAGGGGGAGTAATTAAAATAGTTTTTCTTAGTGTGAACCTTATTTTTGTTTTTTTCAGGGGGATGGTAACTCTGTGATTATCAGTAATAGATTTAAATTGACCCAAAGATGTTCATAGGATAAAATACAGTGGAGCAAGTAATTTTTGGCAGTACAAACACTAAGGAGGTTGGTAACATTTTACTCACCTTCAAGATGCCTAGGTGATGAGTTCTTATTTTCTGACCATTTAAACACTTTGAATGTTTATTCAGAGACACAGTATATGAAATGTTACCATCTACTGTTAGTATGAAACTTTCTATGTTTATTAACACAAACTAGATATACTCTAAAAGACCCAATGTGATAGTGATTTCTATGGTGATTTAAATATCACTATATATAATCAGCATTAACCAATCCCTTCAGTTAATGTAAATGAGAAGAAATTTATTTACAAACTTATTCATAAACTACAAACACAACTCTGAGACTTAGTTATCACTCAATAAAATAGGTTCAGTGACAACTTGGGGACAAATTTTACTTTGTAAACAATTTGCACTTTTTGAAGAATGGTAACTTATTAAATAATGAAATAAAACATTCATTGCAAATATACGTTAACAAAATAAATTTATTTTATATTAACATTTACTTTCAATTTAAGAGAACAACAGACATGATTACTTCAGTTGATTTTCTTACATCTTACATTACATTCAGCAAGGTATTTAAAATTCATTGCTTTAATAGTGCAAAGTGTATCTGTTACTATTTTTTCATGGTGACTCAGAAAGTCAGTGCCATCTAATTTCTGTATTCTTTTTATTTATATATTGCTTACATACCCCTCATTAACAACCTACATATATGCCACACACACACCTACACATATTTGCAAATGTTAATTTCAAATATTTAAGGAAACTACCAAGAAATGTACCTACTGTAAATTTCTCAATGTTAAAATACTGCTATTAACAAAATTAAGCAAATGATAATATAATCTGAAAGAATTAACCATATTATCACACATAAGTAAGTGTTACTGAAAAACCAGCAAAGAAAAATCTCCCAAAAGGAACCAATACTTAAGAAAGATTTAAAAGGTATAAAGGAATCAGTAGTCTCTTACATTATGCACTCATCATATGTGAGGCAATTAGTATAGTCATGGGCAAAGAGTAATAGGGTAACCCCTAAGGATTGTGGCCAATTAGTATCAGCTCTCCTTGAAAATTCATCTCAAATTGAATGGAGGACTTTATGGAAGGAAGAAGCTAAAGCTCTTGAACTTCAAGGTCTAAAAAACAGTTATAAAGTTCCTCAAGATAAAGTTCTTGGTGAGGGTCTTTATGCTGGTTTAGAAACTCAAGCTGCAAATGATGAACACATCATATGTCTCTGCCATATAGCTTGGGATAAAGTTCATGAACAAGGGGAGAAAATTGAACCCTGTAACAAGGTGTTGCAAGAACCGAGGGAACGTTATAGTGGAATTTTACAAAGATTGCCTAGAGAAGTACAAATAGAAGTAGCATATAGAGAATACAGGTCAATATTAATGGGATCTTTAGATTGTGAGAATATGACTCTACAGTGCAAAAAGTTGCTTTGGCCCTTAAAGATCAGATCAGCACCATTGGATAAATAGATTCTGTACACAGCCAACATTGAAGGTAATGATTTTGTCACTGAAGGTTAGGTAGGAGAAGCGATCTCCAAACGTTTGAAAAGACATCAAAATACCAGATGTTTTAATTATGGGGACACTGAAGCTTGGGCAGAAGAATCAATCTCCAAAGATTTGAAAAGACATCAAAATACCAGATGTTTTAATTGTGGTAGAATAGGACATCTAAGAAGAAATTGTAGACAAGGGATTCCCAGAAATAATGCGTCTTCTAGGAAGGAATCGGACAGAATGCCTCAGCCTTCTGGATTATATAGAAGATGTGGCAAAGGCTAACACTGGACCAGTGAATGTAGATCAACAAGGCACACGCAAGGAAACCCTTTAAATTGGGAAATGCCTTGGAGGGATTCTAGAAGGCCCCCTGTCATATGTGATTTGGTCATTCCCAGTCACTGTGGAGGACAAACCTCCTTAGGATGATTAGAAAATTCAGTACCGAGTGTAAAAAATTATACCACTTTGGATGTTAGATTAGCTATGGAGGATGAATCAAATGTACATGGAGGAAACAATAAACAAATATTTTGGTAAACTTCTATAAATGATCAGTGATCTAAATTAAAAGTACAAATAAATAACAAAATGATGCAGGGGCTCCTTGACAACAGACATGATGTTATCATTATAACTCAAAAATCTTGGCCCTCCAAGATGGCCCCTGCAGAGGTAAATGTTCATTTATTAGGGGTTGTAACCCTACCTCAAGTAAAATAAAGCATGTAATGGGTTGAATGTATGGGGTCAGAAGGACAAAGAGGAAGTTAGAGACCATACATGGATGACATAGCAATAAATTTATGGGTTTGTGATCTATTGCAGCAATGGAATACCCAGATTAACATTCGTTAAGTATTAGAAATGAACCATGAACAAGCAAATGTTTAAAAAAAGGATTTTTTCATCACTTGGCAAAAATCTAAGGAAATAGTAAAAAAAATCTTCTACTTGTTCATTTTATAACCTAATTCCTTTACCAGCAGGTAGTAATGCTAGTGGTATACACAGAAATTAAATCTGGCAAATGGATGTTGTTGAAATAAAGTTCAGTGTTTATGTTTCATATCAATCACCATTGATTTAAGACAGAAGAAAACAAAATCTAGGACTTCTATTGTCTTAATTTTGTCTTGTCTAAAATCCTAATCTTCCTCATTCTTAATTTCATCCTTATTGTTACCTTTCCCTATATGTTTACCCATTGAAGTTAAACTCTCTGTTCTGATGATGTTAATGTTAAGTCCTCCACAGCAATGAAAAAATTTCCTAACCGCAATCTTTGAACACTCCGGAAAGAAGATGAGTCCTCATTTCATCAATTCCATTTCATTGAACTTGATGCTTCAGAACTAACAAATACCACCCTAAAACTGATTTGGGACAATAATGCTCAAAATTACTCCAGACTACCTAGCCAAAATGGTGCTACTTCTTATTACACTCTGGCCAGAGATTCAGATAAGAACTTCAGTCAAGCACCCACCCCTCCACCCCTGGCAGAGACTAGCTACTAAGGTTAAAGCTAGGCCCCTTGAGACTTTTTTTGCTCTAATTTTTTTCCTATAGGATCCCATGGGGAAATCACCATCCTATTTCAGTAGGTAATAATCCTAAGAAAACAGCTCCCATTTCTCTACTGCTGGCATTAAGGGATAGTATTTTCCTACATAGGGTTTTTTCTAGTTGTTTAGGGTTGGGTATGGAAGGTGATGCTCAGGCTCAGGTATCTCTTTTAGATAGGTTGAAGGGTATTGATGGGAAAGGCATGGTTAGGATGGGATATAGGTAGATTAGCATATTTTCTAATGAACTAGCTTTAGCAACTGTTATCTATAGATAATTTAAATTGTTAAATTCTTATATGTTGACTATTTATGGTCTGATTTCAGTTTATGATGTTTTTGTATATTGATACAATTTAAGATATTTTATCATATTGTTCTTTGCAGTCCTAGCTCTAGTCAAGACATTTGGCTCTATTTCTGCTTTGAGCTGATATACACATGTTACATTTTTGAAGTCATTGTCCCTGGTTAGTTATTTGGGGAAGCTTCAGCCATTGTACAGCTATGTTTCAGAGAATTACAGATTATTATCACTTATGTTTCTTATACCTTTGAGATTAGTAAGACATAGATATTTGATCTTCAAACACTTCATAGACTTCCAGAATATGACATTTAAATGTTTTAATATTAGTACTCCATCAATATAAGACACAATTGCTCTTGACAATTTCAAGCTATTTCCTAGAAAAGGTATGACTCCTACTAGAGTCCATTATTTCCTTGTCTAATTGCCTCTTGGGCAAAGAACTGCTTCCACCTCGACTGCTGACTTGGACATGCTGTTCTACTGTGCTTGCAGAAGATAAACTTAGAAGACTGCTGAACCTTGCCAAGACAGGGGAAGACAGCCTTTCCACCACCCTGCTTATGTTGGTCAGGCAGATAGACTAGGTCTTAGCCAAAGCTGTTTGCCCCTACACTGTTCTGAGTTTTGGGTGACTGTCCAGGTAGCCTGCTGTTTCTATCCTGGCTACAGCTTTTGGAAGATGCTCACCTATGCTTCCTACCTACCCTAGTATTGTCATCTTCCTTCTCATGTCTTTGGTGAAGTTAAAAATTAGACTGACAGAATTATTGTTCTCTCCTCCTAGATAGAAATAGTAGGTACAAGACTTAAACTTTCCAGCTTAGGAAAACTCTATAGTAATCTCTATTATGTTTTTACCCTAGGACTGTATATATAGTTCTTGTCATTTGCGTTGTTCCTTTACTGGCAAGAGGTCTTAAGTGTGTTTGTTCTTGCATTTTCTCCTGATAGAGCATATTTGATATTTGCTATATAATATTTTATCAAGCCTAAATCTTTTTCTTTACCCTAAAAGATGAATTGTAATGATATATCCACCCTGTCCATATCTGTAGCACTGACCATGCCCATTTGGGCATGGTCACAGGTGTGGTCATGACAGAGAGTAGTTTTAGGTCTGAGGTCGGTAAGATGGCTCTCTCTCTGGATTCGGCTGAGTGATAGAGAACAGCCTGGTGATCCTTGGATTGGAAACTTGCATCAGTCATTTGCTTCTTGTGTAAGTGATTTCTCTCTGAATAAAATTATGTTTAACCTATACTGAACCTAGTCCCATAAATCTTGATCTGTGCATCCAAGGTATTTAAGAAAACTCCCAAGATATGTACCTACTACACATTTCTCAATGTTAAAATAGTACAATTAACAAAATTAAGCAAATGATAATATAATCTGAAACCATTAACCATATTATCATACATAAGTAAGAAATGTGTGTGTGTGTGATCATGTGTGTACATTTATTTAAAAGATTATACAGACTTCACATACAATCCATAGTTATTGTTAAGAGACATTAAGGAAATCATATAAACTAATAATTGCTTAACTAGACATCCAAAACACAACAGCACTTGGCTCAACTCTTGAAATATTTATTTTGTTTTTGGGGATTTTGTAATTGCTCTATGCTTTTGACGTAGTAGAGGGAGAGGGTATTGTGAGGCATGACTGGAACTGGGGGCATTTCAGATGTGAGGTAGACACCTAGGGCAATGGAAACCCTCAGAAATATGTAAGGGAGTGTAGGAGGAAGCCGTGTGCTGCCATTAGCCATGTGACTTACTAGAGGCGCATACAGATGAGGTAATAAAAGAGCGGTTTACCACACCACTAACCACACCCACTAAAGACATATATGGACGGACATAAAAACATATACGGATGTAGGTGGTGAACTACGTCACTAACCAGGCCCACTTTTGGGCATGGCTAGGGGCGTTACGGGGAAAGGTATACAAGACTGAACAACGGAAGTCTTGGTCTCTTTTTCTGGCTTTCGGCTTTCAGTTTGGCGGCGGAAAACTACTTGGCTCATCTGGGTTACTTTTTGGTATCTTGTGAGTAATTTCTACAATAAATACCTAGTTTTACTTTCAGTAATTGTGCCGTTTATCATTACAGCATCAAGGGAGATGCTAGTAAAGACTCCTACAATGAGTGACACAGAACCTGAACTGACCATCTTCTGTAACCAGACAAGGCGTCCAGTAAAAAGATTGAGACACCGACTCAGCCAAAGAAAACCCCTTTGACCTAAAATTTGTCCTGTCTGTAAGACGCGTTGAGGATAATGGTGGCATAGAACTTATTGGGGTGGCCAACCAATAGCTAGTCCATCTTGAGACCCATGCCACAAGAGGACATCTAGCAATGACACAATCTGGAAGTATAGGAACCAGAGGCTGCATTACTCAGAAATGTAGCATAGGACCCCTAAAAAAATAATCAGTGAAATGACTTCTAAGGATAGTCTGCTATATTTGTAGACTGGAACTTACCATAATCATCAACAAAGATGCTTCATCCAGCCACTGATAGAAACAGAAAGAGACTTACAGTCAAATATTTGGTGAGGTTTGGGGAATCCTGAGGTAGAGTGAGAGGAAGGGTTATAGGAGGCAGAGGGGTCAAGAACACAACAAGAAAAACCACAGAATTAACTAACCAAGCCTCATAAGGGTTAACAGAGACTGATGCTTATGAATTAGGTCCTCCACATATGTTATGATTCTCCTTGTGTGACCCTTGTCATTGGGAATAGGGCCTCTCTCTGACTTCTATGCCTGATTTTGGATCATTTTCCTCCTAGTGGGCTGCCTTGTTTGTTCAGTCTTACTATGAAGGGAGGTGCCCTGTCTCATCGCAACTTATGAGGCTGCAATTCATGTAAGTTATTTCATTTGAAATTTAACTTCCTCAATTCAATGCTGGTATTAGTAGGCTTCTAAATAGTCAGGGATATTGACAGAGAACCTTTCCATTTTCCTTGATGCTTCATTACTATACTAGTATTTTCATAAATTTCTCTGTTCATTTAAAAAATTCTATGATGACAAATTACCTTATGAATGATTAAGTTTTCAGGACATGAACCACTATTTGTGGAGAGTCCCTTTAATTATTTACGCTATTTTTAAAATGGTGTTTACAGAATGGACAAAAATTACTTCTCATGTGCAAAATTAAATAATTTGATTTCAAGGTCCAATAAGTTATTCGGTCTACTTTTGATTTTTTAGTATACTCCACTTAGAAACATTGTGATATTAATGGTTTACCTTCTTCTTTTATTCACAGGACCCTGTTATAAAGAAAGCAGTGTGACATTTCTGCATAGGACACAAGCATCTTTGAACTAAATCACTGGGACTAGGGTGTGCAGCAGTTTTTGTTACTAGAAACAACCTTGACTTCTCTGCTGAACTCATTATCTCTAGTACCTGAGTAGAGAACCATTAATAACAGAAAACTTATATAACCTTTCCTTTTTATTTTTAGTTAAACAGTGAACTAATAATGCTCACTACCTGGGGGGACAAACCACTTTACAAGTAGAAAGAATCTAATACTGGGAACAATCCTATATCATTGGAATATACCAGATATTCCTCACCACCTACAAGAATATTTTACCAAATAAAGAAAAGACAAGCCCATAATAATGTTTGTTCTGTTTCCTCTTGTAGTTTTTAATATTTATTTGTTGGGTATCTTTAGCATTTTAAATATAATGACACAGGTAGTTAATTTTCTGGATTTGCCTCTTGGTGTTTTGTGTGTCTGTCATTTCATCCAGGGCAGGGCCTAGGCAGAGAGTATCCCTCCTTGTGGAATGGGCTTCCAGAGTAAGCCATGGTAAACACTGATCAACCGCCCAAGGCCCCAGAGATTGCCAAGGACTCCTAACTGACATTACATTCAGGGGGCCTGCATCATTCTCCTGATGGACTGTCAGCCATCAGTCTGGGGTTCAAGACCCCCTTTGTCAGGTCAGCTGCCTCTGTGGGTTTCACCAGCATGGTCTTGATCCCTTTGCTCATCACTCCTCCCTTTCTGCCACTGGGTTCCAGGAATTCAGTTCAGTGTTTAACTGTGGGTATCTGCCTCGGCTTCCATCAGTCACTGGATGAAGGTTCTAGGAAGGCATATAAGGTAGTCCTTAAACTCATTATCAAGGAGGGGCTATTAAGGTAGTCTTCCACTATTGCTTAGTTTGCCAGTTGGTGTCATCCTTGTGGATCTATGGAAATCTCACTAGTGTCAGCTCTATCTTCAGACCTATAATGACACATTCTCTTATCGTATCTCTCATATTGCTCTCTAATTTTCCCCCAACTCAACCTCCTTCCTGCTCCCCATATCTTCCTCTACCCTCCTCTTCTACCCCTCTCCTTTTCCTGGTTCCCCCCTCATTCCCAAACTGCTCAGAAGATCTTGCCTCATTTCCCTTCTCTGGGATATTCTGCATATCTCTCTTGGGAAACTCCCTGTTTCCCAGACGTACTAGCAATGTAATTGTAGGCCAACAATGCCCTGATCCATGTCTAAAATCCATATATAAGTGAGTATATACCATGTTTGTCTTTTTGTGACTGAGTTACCTCACTCAGGGATGGTTTCTTCTAGTTCCATCCATTTGACATAAAATTTCAAGATTCCATTTTTTTTTCTACTGAGTAGTACTCCAATATGCAAATGTACCATATTTTCTCTATCTACTCTTAAGTTGTGGGGTATCTAGGTTGCTTCCAGGATCTGGTTATTACAAATAATGCTGCGATGAATATAGTGGAACAGACATCCTTGTTGTATGAATGGGTATCTTTTGAGTATATGCCTAAGAGTGGAATTGCTGGGTCTTGTGGTAGACTGAATACTATTTTCCTGAGGAATATCCATGCTGATTTCCAAAGTGGCTGTACAAGTTTGCGCTCCCACCAGCAATGGACGAGTGTTCCCCTTTCTCCACATCCTCTCCAACATATTCTGTCATTGTTGTTTGTGATTTTAGCCATTCTGACAGGAGTAAGAAAATATCTTAGAATTATTTTGATTTCTATTTCCCTAATGAATAAGGATGTGGAGAACATTCTGAAGTGTCTCTCAGCAATTTTAGACTCCTCTGTTGAGAATTCTCTATTTTATTCTGTATACCACTGTTTAGGGACTCAGTCCACCACAAAAGCCAGCAATTGCACTCTTAGGTATATACCAAAATGATGCTCATTCATGCAACAAGAATGTATTTTCCACTTTGTTAATAGAAGCACTATTTTAATAGCCAGATCCTGGAAGCAACATAGATTCCCCACACCTGAAAAGTGGATACAGAAAATGTGGTACATTTACACAATGGAGTACTACTCAGTGGACAAAATCACTGGAATCTTAAAATTTTATGGTAAATGGATGGCACTAGAAGAAACCATCCTGAGTGGGGTAACCCAGTCACAAAAAAGACAAACATGGTTTGTACTCACTCATATATGGATTATAGACATGGATCAGAGGAGTGCCATCCTACAATCCCATTGCCAGTGAAATCAGGGAGGTTCCCAAGAGAGATATGCAAGATACCCCAGAGACGGTGAATGAAGCAAGATATCATGAGCAGATTGAGAGCATGGCGAGAGGGGGGGAACCTGGAAAAAGAGAGGGGAAGAGGAGGAGAGTAGAGAAAGATATTGGGGAGCAGTTAGGTTGAGTCAGGGAAATAATGGAAGAGACCAGGATGTGAGATACTTTAATAGAAGGAGTCATTATAGGTTTGAGGAGAGAGCTAACACTAGTGTAATTTCCAGAGATCTTAATCAATAGTGGAGAGACTTCCTTAATTTCCCCTCCCTGATAATGAGATTGATGACTACCTTATATGTCATCCTAGAACCTTTATCCCGTAACGAATGGAAGCAGAGGCAGATGACAGCTAAATACTGAACTCATGGAGCCCAGTGACAGAGATGGAGTGATAAACAAAGGGTTCAAGACTGTGCTTTCGAAACCCACAGAGACAGAGAACCGGACAAGGGGGAGATCTTGGACTCCGGACAGCATGGGACTTATCCAGACCCCCTGAATGTGGTATCAGTGAGCATTCCTTGGCAATCTCTGGGTCCTTATGTAGTATATCAGTGTTTACTATGGAGTAACTTTGGGAGCCCATTCCATATGGAGGGCTACTCTCTCAGCCTAGACATATGTGGGAGGGCCTAGGCGCTGCCACAGGTGAAGTGACAGACTTGGAGATACCTCATGGAGGGCCTTACCCTCCCTGGGGAATGGTGTGTGGATTGGGTCTGATTGGATGGTTGTTGGGCATGGGTAGAGGGGCAATGCAAGAGGAGTGGGAGGGGGAGCTGGGATCGACACATGAAGCATGTTTCTAATTTAAATAAAAATATATTGTCAAAAAATAAGTAAATTAACTATTTGCCATGCCTGCGAAATTAATTTTTTCTTACACTGCCAAATTTGTGAAATATGATATGCACATGTCTTTTTGAAATTAAGCTTTATTGGATGAAAATAAGGATGAACAATTTAAAATGAAGCATCCTTTGTGATATCTAATCTATAAATAGCTGTGTTATCATGCCATTTAATTGCTTCTGGAATAAAAGGCAATTTTACAGTGAAGAATGTAATGCCACAAGAGGGAAATGTCTTCAGTACAAGATGAAACCAATCCAGTATATCATATAAATCTTCAAGATCTTCGATGTAGGGTTAAGGCACAGTTTTTTTTGAGTCACTGTTACCAAAGGCCTGACAGAAGTAACTTAAGGGAAGGATTCTTACTTATCAAAAGAAAAGACATGCCAGCAACTCCTGACTTTATTATTAAATTTGGGACCACATAACACAACACAACAAGAAAAGATAAATCAATGGAAATAAGGAAGGACTTAATGCAAATAATAGACACAAATTATTAACAGGACCCAAAGCTAAATTTTTTTTAATTCTAACTATGTTATGGGGTATTTAGTTCTAGTGGTGGATAAGGACATAAAATGTATTTGATATAAGCAGTATAAATTTTGATATGAAGCTTCACAAGTTCAATTCTGTATGTCCGTTCTAATTTTATCTAAGTCACTAAGTTGTATAGACGCTGGGACTGGTGAATCTCTACGTGTTCTGATTTTATTTATTTGCAAGGTTTTGAAAGCAGGTTTTATAGTGTAAAACCCATAATCATGTTTTGGTCCCCGAGGCAATCAGGATATAACCAAGTTGTCACTTACAGTTACCAACTTCTGTTTGCCAAATCTCCTGCCACAACAGCTCCCCCACATCCCAAACTAGATCTTCTCACTGAGACCAAGGATTCAGATGTGTCCACAAGTAATGATGATCCATACTGAAACCAGAGCAGGTGTATTCACCAGGTAGATCTGTGGGTAGCTGGAACCCCTTCCTACTACTTCCAATGCATTCAAATCCTGGTTTGTTTTGATTGGTTATTTGACAAAAATCATTTTGCATATTTCTTTCTTTACCACTAGCCCAAACTGAAATTATTACCATCATACCACCTTCCCTGCATTAACATATCTTTTTCAAAGAAACAAATTCTGGATGATATACTTAAACATTTTCTGTCTTGAACATACCTTAACATTTAAGGTTTGCTTTTCTTACTTGTTCAAAATATTAATAACAAGAGTTTATGCATATAAATAGTTGAACTTTTTATTTTATTTCATAATCCTGGATTTACTCTAATAAAAATCATACTTCCAAATTAATTAGTAGTATCTCTATTGCCTACGTGTATAATATACAAACAAAATAATACACCTTGCATCTTTTTTTTTTTTTTTGGTTTTTCGAGACAGGGTTTCTCTGTGGCTTTGGAGGCTGTCCTGAAATTAGCTTTTGTAGATCAGGCTGGCCTCGAACTCACAGAGATCCGCCTGCCTCTGCCTCCCAAGTGCTGGGATTAAAGGCGTGCGCCACCAACGCCCAGCTCCTTGCATCTTTTATTAACGAAAGATTTTATGTTGAAAAATTTTGTCACTTGCCTAATCATGCACATTAGAAACACTCTAACACTGTTATTACATATAGGTTTATAGGTTTATTATAACAACAACAAAATTAAAACAAAATAAATATCACCCTTAAGACATCAACATACTTTTCCTCATTTTGCTCCTGAGTTGTTATTTTATTGTGTTTTTCTTTGCTTGTTTTTGTTTTTCTTGTTTTGTGAGAAAAGTTTTCTCTGTGGAGCTCTCGTAATCCTAGAAATCACTCTCTAGACCAAGCTGGACTTGGAATAAGAGATCTGCCTACTTCTGCTTCCCCAGTGGAGGGATTAAAGGAAAAGGCATGCACCACCACACCCAGATTTTTATCTTCATATTTTAAATCCACAAGTCTAGCTCTATATTTCAATTTGATAACAAAAATATGTCTTGTTTTGAAGAATGATTCCTACATTTTCTTTCACTATGTATTATGCATCCAGATATTTTATATAACATATGATTCTCATTGTATTGTTTATCATTTCACCAAATCTGGCTTTTGTCAGTGGTCAGTATCCTGTGTGTAGGAGAATTTTTATTACTTAAAAAAATCTTAAGTACTTGGGATCTTGGTGTCAGCAAGGTTAGTCAAAAAGTACCCTACTTCCTTCTTTGTCATAGTCTTTCAAAGAAATTGGATTAATAGTTTTCATCTTCTTATTCCTCTAGTCCCCACAATTTGTATTTGTCTGTGTTTAATCTTGGTAATACTTTGTCTGGGAGATATTTTGTTACAGAAAGTCTACTTTAAATTTCAGAAGATATTACTCATTTTTCTGCTTCTCAAATTAGATTACTTTTAGATGCCATATGGTTTAATAGACAGTAAATAACACAGAAACTTTGCCAATGATTTTGAGTTGACACAAAATTATCCTTGAATTTATAAAGTGCAATTCATTGTTATAATCCATTTTAAATTCATATGATTCTTAACACAGGAATTAACTGTGGCACTTGAGATCAAATTTATACCTTTCTGGTGCATCTATGTTAACTATGGCCTGCTATCTTTCTTTGAGAGAAAATAATCATTGATTTTAATTTCAGTATTGAACACAATTATCAAGTAGATTTTGGTAAGTTGTACTGTCTAGTTTTCTAAATGCTATTACCTTTATAATTTTCAGAATCCCTTTATAATTGAGTGATTTAATATGCTGTCAAATTCTTCAAAACTACCTAAGTGCATACACATACACATACATGCATACACTAACATATAAGTAAAAATTATGAATAATCTTCATTTAATGTGTGACTATAGAAAAATGCTGAACTAAAAAATGATGAAGTGTGAATTTCATTTGGATACTTAAGGTTTAGTGAGAATTTTCTGTAAGTATTTAACTATATATTATGTTGATAAGTATTTGGTGTCCAAGACTAAAAATTTTAATAAAGCAAAATAGGGATTAAAATGAAGAATTAAGTGTGGTTCCTAAACATCATCTTTCTGATCATGGCTTTGCAATTGCATATTGTATGCTGGTGAGTTCCTCAGTGAGTACACAACTGAATACGACCCATAATTCATGTAGCCAATTGTTAAAAATTGGTTGGGTAGTGGTGTTTCAACATTGTACAATCAATGCCATTTTCTGGACATGGCTTAGAAAATGCTATTGTAGCTGCTTTTATGAGCCTTACACAACAGTTGGTGGTATCTTTTTCCTTGTTTCAATCCAAGACTCAAAGATTTCCCTTGGACTAAATTCAGTTAGACACAGACAAAAATGCAAATTCAGGAAAAAACAGAAAGCAAGTATAGGAGAAACCAATATAGGCAGTTTCCAAAAACAACCAAAAATATTCTCCCTGCTTATAAAATGTTAAGATGACATGTTAGTGCAATGTACACTACCAAAAGTAAAGTTAGTAAGAAAATGGAGAACACTATATATTAAAATGAAACCAAATAGAATTTTATGAATAAAAGTATGTAGCCCATAAGAATAATTAAGATAAAATTATAAATACATATATATACTCTATATGATCTAATCATAAGGAAAAAACTTGAGGATGAAGATATACTGAAATTTAAAGGAAAATAAAAGACACAGAAATGGAACAAATATAATGAATCTAATTTGAGAGATAATGTTGAAAGATGATATAATATACAATGCTATGGATGAACAAGAAAAATATTTTCAATTTCAGTAAATAAAATATAAAGCAAAGAACTTTTTTGGTTTATTTTTTGTAATGTTTTTATTTAAATTAGAAGCATGAATGCTTCACATGTCAATCCCAGCTCCCTCTCTCACCCCTCCAACCTTGTCCCTCCACCAGGGTCCCCAGGCCCCCACCCAGTCTCCACATCATTCCCCAGAAAGTGTGAGGCCCTCCTTGGGGGGGATCTCTAAAGTCTGTCATTTCATCCAGGGCAGGACCTAGGCCCTTCCCCATGTGTCCAGACTGAGAGAGCATCCCTCTATTTGGAATGGGCTCCCAAAGATCATTCATAAACCATAGTAAACACTGCTCTACTAACCAAAGACCCAGTGATCTCTGTGGACTCCTCACTGGGACTACCTTCATGGAGAATAGATTGGTCCCCTGTTGGCCTCTCGGGCATCTTTCTGGGATTCAAGAACTACCACTTTTCCAGTCAGCTATCTTTGTGGGTTTCACCATCATGGTCTTAACCCCTTTGCTCATCACTCCTCCATCTCTGTAACTATGATCCAGGAGTTCAGTTCAGTGTTTAGCTGTGGGTATCTGTCTCTGCTTCCATCAGTCACTGGATGAAGGTTCTAGGATGGCATATAAGGTAGTCAACAAACTTATCATCAAGGAAGGTGCATTTATTTTATTTTTTATTTATTTTTAAATTTAAATTTAACTTAGAAACAAGGTTGCTTCAGATGTCAATGTCAATTACATTACAGGTCCCTCTCCGTTTCTCTCCCATCCTCAGTGCTCACCCCCACAAACTCCCCAGTATCCTCTCATTTCCCCATGAAAGGAAAGGCCCTCAAAGGGGGTATCCATAGTCTTTCATTTCATCAAGGGCAGGGCTTAGACCCTTACACAAGAGTTCAGGGTGAGAGTGCATCTCACATTGTTGGATGGGAGTCTAAAGTCCATTTGTATACCCGGGATTAATACTGATCTACTGCCCAAGGCTCACTAGATTACCTAGGTCTCCTCACTGACACCCACATTCAGGGGGTCTTGATCAGTCCCATGCTGGGTTCCCAGGCAACAGCCTAGCATTCAAGAGCTAACCCTTGTTAGGTCAGTTGTTTCGGGGTTAAAGCAGCCAAGTCTTAACCCCTTTGGTCATCAGTCCTCCCTCTCTGTCACTTGATTATCTGAGTTCAGCTCAGTGCTTAGCCGTGGAAGTCTGCCTCTGCTTCCATCAGCCACTGAATGAAGATTCTGATTCCCAGATTCTCTGGCCATGGGATTGTAGCCTGGCACTCCCCAGATCTATGTCTAAAATCCATATATGAGAGAGTACATGCCATCTTTCTCTTTTTGTGACTGCATTACCTTATTCAGGATGGTTTCTTCTAGTGTCATCCATTTGCCTGCAAATATCAGGATTCCATTATTTTTTTCTGCTGAATAGTACTCCATTGTGTAAATGTACCACATTTTCTCTATCCACTCTTTGGTTGAGGGGCATCAAGGTTGCTTCCAATTTCTGGCTATCAAAAACAATACTGCTATGAACATAGTGGAGCAGACATCCTTGTTGTATTAATGGGCATCTTTTGGATATATGCCTAAGAGTGGAGTTGCTGGGTCTTGTGGTAGGTTTATTCCCAGTTTTTTGAGGAATCTCCATACTGATTTCCAAAGTGGCTGAACAAGTTGGCACTCCCACCAGCAGTGGAGGAGTGTTCCTCTCTCTCCACATCCTCTCCAGCATAAATTGTCATCAGTGTTTTGATTTTAGCCATTCTGACAGGAGTGACATGGTATCTCAGAGTTGTTTTGATTTGCATTTCCCAGATGGCTAAGAATGTTGAGCACTTTCTCAAGTTCCTCTCAGCCATTTTAGACTCCTCTATTGAAAATTATTTATTTAGTTCTGCAGCCCACTTTTTAATTGGATCCTTTGGTGTTTTGGAGATTTGCTTCTTGAGTTATTTATAAATTTTAGAGGTCAGCCCTCTGTCCGATGTGGGGTTAGTGAATATATTTTTCCCATTCTGTGGGCTGCATTTTTGTCTTGCTGACTGTGTTCTTTGCCTTACAGAAGCTTCTCAGGTTCAGGAGGTTCCATTTATTAATTGTTGATCTCACTGTCTGTGCTAGTGGTGTTATGTTCAGGAAGCTGTTTCCTGTACCAATTCGTTCAAGGGTACCACCCACTTTCTCTTCTAAGAGGTTCAGTGTGGCCGGATTTATGTTGAGGTTTTTGATCCATTTGTACTTAAGTTTTGTGCATGGTGATAAACATGGATTGATCTGCATTCTTCTACATGCCAGCCTCCAGTTATGCCAGCACCATTTGTTGAAGATGCTTTCTTTTTTCCATTGTATATTTTTAGCTTCTTTGTCAAAGATCAGATGTTCATATGTGTGTGGGTTAATATCAGGGTTTTCAATTCAATTCCATTTGTCTACCTATCTATTTTTGTGCCAATACCAAGCTGTTTTCAGGAATATAGCTCTATAATATAGCTTGAAATCAGGGATGGTGATTCCTCCGGATGTTGCCTTGTGGAACAGGGTTGTTTTGTCTATTCTGGGTCTTTTGTTTTTCCATACAAAATTGATTATTGTTCTTTCAAGGTCTGTGAAAAATTGTGTTGGGATTTTAATGGGGATTGCATTGAATCTGTAGATTGCTTTTGGCAGGATTGCCATTTTTATTACATTGATCCTACCTATCCAAGAGCATGGGAGATCTTTCTATTTTTCTGAGGGCTTCTTTAATTTCTTTTTTTAAAGATTCTAAGTTCTTGCAATACAGGTCTTTCACTTGTTTGGTTAGCATTACCCCAAGGTATTTTATGTTGTTTGTGGCAATTATGAGAGGAATTTGACCCCTTTGATACTTTGGCTCTTTGTAAAGTGGGATTATCTAATGCCTATGTTTTTCTTGTTGTAGTTAACTTCCTTGGATTGGAGTTTTCCTTCCAAAACTTTCTGTAGGGCTGGGTGAGTGGATACATATTGCTTGAATCTAGTTTTTTCATGGAATATATTGTTGTCTCCATCTATAGTGATTGAGAGCTTTGCTGGTTATAGTAGTCTGGGCTGGTATCCATGATCTCTTAGTGTTTGTAGAATATCTATCCAGGACATTCTGGCTTTCAGAATTTCCATGGAAAAGTCAGGTGTAATTCTGATAGGTCTGCCTTCATATGTTACTTGGCCTATTTCCTTAGCTTCTCTTAATATTCTTTCTTTATTCTGTATATTTGGGGTCTTCATTATTATTATGGCGAGGGGAGGTTTTTTGTGATCCACTCTATTTGGTGTTCTGTAAGCTTCTTGTACCTTCATTGGCATGTCTTTCTTAAGGTTGGGAAAGTTTTCTTCTATGATTTTGTTGAATATGTTTTCTGCCCCCTTTGAAGTGGATTTCTTCACCTTCTTCTGTACCTATTATTCTTAGGTTTGGTCTTTTCATGGTGTCCCATATTTCCTGGATGTTTTGTGTTAAGGATTTGTTGGATTTAAGGTTTTCTTTGGTTGATAAATCCATTTCTCCTAGTGTATCTTCAACACCTGAGATTCTCTCTTCCATCTCTTGTATTCTGTTGGTAATGCTTGGATCGGTAGTACCTGACCATTTGCACAGCTTTTCTATTTCCAAACTTCCTTCAGATTGTGTTTTTTTATTGTCTCTACATCAGTTTTCAACCCTTGCACTGCTTGAATTGTTTCTTGCAATTTTCTGTTTATCTTTTCGTCCATTTGTTGCATTTTATGAATTTTTTGGTTTGTTCTTTCTTCCATTTCTTGCATTTTTTGGTTTGCTTTTCTTCCATTTCTTACATTTATTGGTTTGCTTTTTCTTCCATTTCTTGCATTTTTTCATTTGCTTTTTCTTCCATTTCCTACCTTTTTTTGTTTTTTTTCTTCCATTTCTTGCATTTTTTTGGTTTGTTTTTTCTTCCATTTCCTGCCTTTTTTGCTTTGGTTTTTCTTTCATTTCTTGCATTTTTGCTTTATTGTGTCTTCTATTACTTGTGTTTTTGGTTTGTTTTTCTTCCATTTCCTGACTTTTTTGGTTTATTATTTCATCCATTTCTTTGAGGGATTTTCCTGTATCCTCTGTTAGGGCCTCTATTATTTTCATGAAGTTGGTTTTAAGGTCATTCTCTTCTGCTTCGTTTGCATTGGAATATTGGAGTCTCGCTGGTTTGTAGTCTCTAGAATCTGGCATTGTCATATTTGTTTTTCTGTTGCTGAGTGTGTTTTTGTATTGTCTCTTTCCCATCTCTTCTTCTGGTGGGTGCAGAAAGAGTCTTTACTGGTCTGCTGGTTAGAGGATCATAGTTCCATTTTGGTGTGTACCAGCAATTCCAATAATCTGGTAGTTCTTCTATTCCTTGTCCTCTTTCTGGTTCTGTGGTTGGAGAAGAAGACCAGGAATGTGGAGTGCTTATTCCCCCACCTGCTCCCCTTGTCCCTTTGCTGGATATGCTGGTTTCCTGGTCTTGTTGGTGGAATAGAAGACCTTGAATCTGGGCTGCTTGGCTCTTGCCAGGATTGGAAGCTCTGTGCAGTTCCCAGGCAATCACCAGGCAATGGAACTCAGTCCCAGATGCAAGGCCTGTTTTACCTGGTCCTGCCGGACCAGCTGGTCTCCTGTTCTCCTTGTTGGAAGAGAAGACCTGGGATCTGGAGTTTCTCCCTCATACCTTCTTTTCCCCTCCTCTTATCCCCCTCTTATTTTCCTGGCTCCCTCTCCCCTCCTCTGTTGTTCCCAATCTGCTCAGGATATCTTGCCTCATTCTGCTTCTCTGGGGTATCATGCATCAAAGAACATTTTTATATCATTGCATGTGATAAATAGGGAAATAAATAAAAAAACATACAAAGAAATGCAGTAATCTCAATTATGACTTTTATCAGACAGTCTTCAAAAGTGCACATTACCATCAGAGAGAAATTGTGGTGTGGTGTTAAAAGGGTTGTTGGACCCTTCTCCCTTAGGGATCTGTTGACCAGCTTGTGACTAGGAGCTTCTAGCAAATATTTCTTATTCCCCTCCTCCCAGTAAAGCCTGAATACATGTTTCTGTTACCCACCTATCCTTCTTTGCTAGAGGGCCCTGGGAACGTGTGCTTCTGACCTTGGTAGTGTTCCACCATGCCTGCTAACTGGTGTATAATGCTCCACTCTTGTTGCGATAAGTGGCATTTTCCTAGCAAGATTGACCCGCAGTCTTTTGTCTTCATTTCAATCCTCAGGCCCTTACACAAATCCTTGAGACGTGTTGTAGCCCGAGATCACTAGTGTTGTAGCTCGAGTGCTACAAAGGGTAACAAAAATTGAAAGAAATAATAGAATTGTGTTCCCATCATCTGTCTTTCTAGAATATGACACCAAAGAGCATTGATATCAATGGGTAGCATAACCAACAGAAACATTTTATTTTCAAAACAAAATGATCCCCGAATTAAGGTCTAGGATACTAGATTTCACAAGAAAATGTTTCTCAAAAAATTTGAATCAGTATAGCATTTAATAAAAACAAAATATAAAAATAACACAAGAGATAGTAAAGGTTTCAAAAACTGGTATAACAAAAATGTGATTGAATTTTGAATGTTTACAATTCTTTTTTTTTAATTAGAAACAAGCTTGCTTCATATGTCAATCCCAGCTCTCTCTCCTTCTCCTCTTCCCCTGCCCCCCACCATTCCACCAACTCCCCACCCAATCGCCACTCAATTCTCCAGAGAGGGTGAGGCCCTTCATGGGGAATCTCCAAAGTCTTGCATATCATCAGTGGCAGGGCCTAGGCCCTCCCCCATGTCTCCAGGCTGAGAGAGCATCCTTCCAGGTGGAATGGGCTCCCAAAGTCCATTTTTGTATGCCAATGATAAATACTGATCTACCACCCAAGGACCCATAGATTGCTGAGGCATCCTGAATGACACCCACATTCAGGGGGTCTGAATTTGTCCCATGTTTGTCTCTCAGTCATCAGTCTGGAGTCCATAAGCTTCCTCTTGTTCATGTCACCTGTTTCTGTGGGTTTCACCAGACTGGTCATGACCCCTTTACTCATCATTCTCCTCTCTCTGCAACGGATTTCCAGGAGTTCTATTCAGTCTTTAGCTGTGTGTGTCTCCCTCTGCTTCTATCAGTCACTGAGCAATATCTATAGACCTCAGTGCCAGCCAGGAATTTACTGCTTTAATCCCAGCACTCAGGAGGCAGAGGCAGGTGAATCTCGGTGAGTTCGAGGCCAGCTTTGCCTACAGAGTGAGTTCCTGGACAACTTCCAAGGCAATACAAAGAAACAAAAGTGAATTAAGAAAATTTGAGGGGTGAGCTATTAACAAGTAGTTGCTGGAGAAATGGCTCAGGGATTAATACTATTTGTTCCTTTTATAGGGAATACAAGTTGGTCCACAGCATGCACACCAGGCAGTTCTCAAATGGCTTTAACTCTAATTCCAGAAAGCATAACACTTTTTTAGCCTTTAGGGTATGTTTGCAAACATGTGGTTTCTGTAAGCACATACTGTCAAACAAACAAATGAATGATGAATTGAAATTCATTCAGGTGTTGCAATTAAATATTGTGATAATGGCTATTAAATATTTAATTTATTCAAAATCATTCAAATAAAGAGAAATTTAAAATTTACAAGTAAATGTATACAGAACCATAAGAACTTACGGGACTGGGAGCAAAACGGTGAAACCATGAGTTATCTAATTAGCATTTGTGTTAATCTAGGACACAAAAAACTTAAAGGAAACCAGTTAGGAATCACGTGGAGGCTTGAATATTCTCAATAATAATTTAATCCATAAAGTTGACAGAACTTTGTCATTTCTCAAACATAGTATTTCACGAAACCATCAAGCTTTCTCAACAGTAAATATTCAAACATATCTGCCATAATAAATTATCTACACATTCATTAGTGATGCAAAATAAAGCTTTAGATTGCAGATGCTCTTCTCTTGGTAGAACAAATGATTTGTTAATAAGTGATGAATAAGATTAAAAACATATGAACATATAATTAATTTGCAAATGACAATATTAAGGGTCACTTGTAATATTTATAAGAATTTTTATGTGTGTATCTTCTCTTTTAATTTGATAAAAAAGTAACCAAAATTCATTAAATTGTTTCTGCTGGCTTGTATTATGCCAACATGACACAAGTTAAATGTTGGAATAGTCAACTGCTCAAGGTTGCAATTTACCTTGTCCAGAGAGCTCTCTGAGCTCAGTGTAATATGGAGGATTCCTTTGGCTGCAGGACTTCCTCTCTATTCTATTTGGATAGTGTCTCTAGACAGAGATGCCTGAACTTATTTGGAAACACTTCCTGACATGTCTTAAGCATGACATTTCACACAGTTCCTTGAAAATGAAGACTTATTATTGTGTTCCATTTGTATGACAGGAGGATGCTGCTAAATATAAATTAGGTGATGTCCAAGCTGCTCTTCTCATCTTATCTATTTCCTTTATCCTGTAGTAAAATTGAACTGTCTCACTGAAGCTGACTTCCAGAATATTATTTGATTTGTACACATTTGCTGTTTCTGCTCACTCCTCCCTTGCTGTCCAGTAGCCAATGATGCCCAGGGAAGAAGGAGACCCACAGGTAAAATCATCTGAAATGAGGGAGCATTACTTGAGAAAATGTCTCCATAAGATTTGACTGTAGGGCATTTTCTTTATTAGTGATTGATTGTGAAGGGTCCAGCTCATTGTGAGTGGTACTTTCCATATAGTGGTGGTCCTAGGATTTAAAAAAAAGCCCAAGCAAATGATGAGATTCAGGCAACACCCCTCCATGGCCTCTGAATCAACTCCTGCCTCCAGTTCTTGCCTTGTTTCAGTTCTTACACTAGCTTCCTTTGTTGATGGTCTGTAGATACGGAAGCACAAGTTCAATAAACCTTTTCCTCCTCATCTTGCTTTTTCTTAAGTTGTTTCATCACAGCAATTTTAATGCCAACTAAGACAAAGTTAAGGCAACTGAGAAATTATGCAGTCTTGACCAGTAATTGAGCAAATTATTAGGTTCTCTAACTCCAAATGGGCTGTGTTGAAAACAATGCTTTTTGACCATGTTACTAATCATGGATTCCCTTATATACAAGAGGCTCCTGACATAGTTACAAGAGCAGATGATTATACTCATAAATAGTCTTGACAATTTTACACTATCTATCACTCCTTTTCTAGCAGGTATGGTATATTACTCAGAGAACTATGTTTCATGTTTCTGGTGGTTCTTAAACTGCCAGGTCCCACTGCCCTTCTCAGCCCCAAATAAATACACAGACTCTATATTAATTATAAGAATGTTGGCCTATATCTAGGGCTTCTTTTTGCCTAGTTCTGTATTAAATATTAACATATTTCTATAAATCTAAGTTTTTCCATGTAGTCTTATCTTGCCAGAAAAAGGTCCAGAACTGTTACTCCTTCCAGGGCTACACTGTGTCCCTCTTGTGGTCTCTCCCTCCCTACCTTTCCCAGAATTCTCCTTGTCTCCCAACCCTGCTTATCTTCCTGCCTCTATTGGCCCAACAGTGTCCTATTTAGCAACCAATAAGAGAACCATATATACAGTAAGAACCTAATGAATAGACTTCTGAGATAGTATCTGATAGACAGGACAGGTAAATTGCATCCATGAATGCTCAACAATATTGTTTTCACAAGAAATGCAAAGATCATACTAATTATAAGCACACATATGTGGAGGAAAGTGAAGAGCTATAGGTAGTCAGTTCCTGGCAAGCAAGAAGCAGTTTTTCCAAGGGAAAGATATCAAGTCTATGAAGCCATTCCTGAGCATATGGAAATCAGGATAATTTAGTAGATTAGATACCTATATTTATACATAAATCTTTATCCATTAACATATGATAAAAATCACTTGTGTATATGTGTTTATGTGTATCTTACTTTGTGTGTCTCTGTGTGTATATATTCATGAATAAATATGTGATATGAAAGTAATTGTACAAGAGCCCTTAAGTAGAGGGAAGATGCTTGTTGAGGACAGAAATCTTGTTAGAGAGGATGGGACATAAATACTGCAAAAGCAGTGCACTCATTTATGAAAGTAAATTCCCAAATAAGTAAAAAGACAATAATCCTTGAAAATAATGTGATCAATTCTGTTTTTTTGCAAATATAAAACAGCACCCTCACAAGGAGTTGTATAGTAACAATGATAACAAAGCATTATTAACAACAGTTGAATGTCATATAAACTATTTTGGTTTCCTTCAGAAAAACATTGAGCTTGCATAAAATCTACTTTGAAATTATGAGATCAAAGTTTTGGAGTAGCCGTGACTGTCTCGTAGACTGCACAGCTAGAAGAAGACTGCCTTTGGGACCAAATCAATCCCTTGTGTTACCATTTTATCCCACAAATTCAGACATAGTGTTAAAGAAAGTGCTCACAGTTGATCCAATTTCAAGCTGAGTGAGCCAGGTCTATTCCCATATCCCTGTGATGGCAAGCATTTTTGCCTTCTTTCAATCTTCATTTCCCTACTCCCTAAACTAAAGTCGTTGGCTCACTGAATTAATCCCCAAATAACCGTGGTTTCTGTCGAGACTTCTTTGCTATTTTCCATATTAGCTGAAGTAGCTATTTTCCATATTAGCTGAAGTAAATTCTTTATTCAGACATACAACCAAATGGCTTCATTAAAATTCCACTGAAACAGAAATCTAGTCACTAGTGTCTAATGTCAGGAAATTATAGAAATCAGACAATGCCAGTAATTGGTAAAGTTACTAAGGAATTGGATCCTTTACATGAAAATAATTGTTTAAGAATTATTTATCTATGGATTGAAAAAACAATGATCTTGAAATATTTATATATTTAAATATCTTACAGTATAGAATAGCATTCTGTTTACAGAAACATTGCATAATTATAAGAGTTATAGTGAATTATTCAGCACCAATGCACATGTTTTTCAATTAATATGTCATGTTATTGCTGAAATATACATGCTCATTGGAAACACTCGATTATTCTCAAAAATTACAAATATTTTAATATTTGATTAATTTGTTAATAATTGTAATTGCATATATTTGTGGGTGCATATGCAAATGTGTGCAGTTTTCTTTGGATGGCAGAAGAGGGAATTAGTCACTGTAGAGCTGGAGTCATAGGCAACTATAAGATGCCTTCTGTGGTTGCTTTGAAATGACATTGGATCCTGTGCAAAAGTAATGTAGGCCCTTAGCCATGTAACTACCTCTGCAGTTCCTATTTTGTATTCTACAGATCTCCACAACTTTTATCAAGTGAGGAATACAGGAAAGCTATTTCACATTTTGTAAATGCTTCCCAAGTGGCATGAATGTACTCAGAATTACATGCTATTGGAAATAACTTTCTTATATTCAATCCCATTATTATACTTAATTTTCTTTGTGTTACTTAAGTACTAAAACCTGGTTAGTTTATATTATATAATAAGTAATATATTAGCATAGCATTATAATTGTGTATGTCATAAGTCAAAATAAAATACATATTACATAAAATCATTCACTTGATACATTAGTTGGAGCAAGATGAATATGTTCCAATTTATTTGATAACATTTTTAAAAATTTTTTAAAAATTGATTTGTTTCAGGTGTATGATTGGGTGTTTGAAATGCATGTATATCTGTCTGTCATGTGTGACTATTGCCCATAGAATTAAAAAGAGGATGTTGTATGCCCTGAAACTGAATGATCAAGAGTTTTAATTGAGTTCTGGCAATTTAACCTAGGTCTTTTTAAAGCAAGTACTCCTGGCCATTGTATGATTTTTCCATCCATCTTGATAGTTTTTCAATGAACTCATCTGCTGTGGTAAGCTAAAATAACCACTGAACTTTTATGTCCAGATAAATGAAGTATACTGTAACACTAGCTTAAGTTCATTTAATCTAAAATTCTCCTTTTGTCTCTGTCTTTGTCATTCTGTCTCTCTGTCTGTCTGTTTCTCTCTCTCTCTCTCATTCTCTCTCTCTCTCTCTTTCTCTCTCTCTCTCTCTCTCTCTCTCTCTCTCTCTTTGTGTGTGTGTGTCTTACTCTGCATAATAAAGCTTCCTCCCCCTTTATATTTGGAAAAATTCTTGTATGTTGTTTAAACTTATAACTTGAGAATTTCTTTTTTTTTAATTTTTATTTTTAAATTTGAATTAGAAACAAGGTTGCTTCACATGTCAATCCCAGGTCACTTACCCTTTGCCTTCCCTCCTCCCATGCCCTCCCACCAACACCCCCAATACTCCCTCATTTCCCCAGGGAGGGTGAGGTCCTCCATGGGGTTGTCCATAGTCTATCATTTCATTCAGGGCAGGGCCTAGACCCTCCCCCAAGAGTCCAGGGTGAGAGAGTTCATCTCTCATTGTTGGATGGGCACCCAAAATCCAGTTGTATGCCAGGGATAAATACTGATCTACTCCCCAAGGCCCAATATATTGCCTAGGTCTCCTCACTGACATCCACATTCAGGGGTTCTTTATCAGTCCCAGGCTGGATTCCCAGTCACCAGTCTGGGATTCAAGAGTTAACCCTTGTCAAGGTCAGCTGTTTCTGGGGTTAAACCAGCCCAGTCTTAACCGCTATGATCATCACTCCTCCCTCTCTGTCAATGGGTTGCTTGACATCAGCTCAGTGTTTAGCTGTGGGAGTCTGCCTGTGCTTCCATCAGCCATTGAATGAAGGTTCTGTTTCCTAGACAATCTGGCCATGGGATTGTAGGCTAGCACTCCTCAGATGTGTGATTAAAATCCATATATGAGAGAGTACACACCATGTTTGTCTTTGTGTGACTGGGTTACCTCACTCAGGATGGTTTCTTCTAGTGCCAACCATTCTTTACACCTACTATATTCACATATTTTCTACATTTTCTCGACCTTCTCATATCAGATCATTCTTTAATGATCACACACAGACACACACACACACACACACACACACACCGATGAGTGAATTTAGTGCTGTTACTGTGTATTTATATTAGGGATGACAACTTGGGAGTTGTTAATTTTTTTGGTTGCTCATTTCTAGATAAGTCTGGATCTATCTCTGTCAGTTGACATGCATCCACTGCAGTTTTTCATCAAGAGAGAAGAGCCACATGAGATTTATACAGGCCAATTTGTGACGTCAAATGATGTTGTCATTATGCAGACTTTATTTAGGGAGTCTTATTCTTGAAATTTATTTTTCGTACTTTCTTGTCACATACAGGAGATGTGATCCTCTCACAGCTATTAATCTGCTACTTCTTCTCCATGCTTACAAAAAGATTACATGAAAAACTAGTTTTAATAATGACATAAGTGGTCACCCAAGACTGTAGGAGGAAGCCTGTATGCCGTCATTAACCATGTGACTTACTAGAGGTGCATACAGATGAGGTAACAAAAGAGCAGTTTACCACACCGCTAACCACACCCACTTTAGGCATGACTAAATTGTATACAGACGGACATAAAGATGTATACGTACATAGGCAGTGAACTACATCATTAGACAGGCCCAATTTTGGGCATGGCTAGGGGACGTTATGGGGGAAGGCATAAAAGACAGCACAAAGGAAGTCTTGATCTCTTTTCCTGGATTTCGGCTTCTGGTTCGGCAGCGGGAAAACTACTGGGCTCATCTGGGTTACTTGTTTGGTATCTTGTGAGTAATTTCTACAATAAATACTTAGTTTTACTTTCAGTAAGTGTGCCGTTTATCGTTGCAGCATAATTTGGAGCTTCATTTGGTGTCAGAAGTTTGGAATCCGGATCCAGGCACCCAGAAAAGTGGCTGCTCCTCGGCCCGACCAGGCACACGTGGACTCTCCTTTCGCTAAGTTCCTCACCACTTCGCTAGGCAAGGTACGATTCCTGCCGCCGGGAACCAGCACCTTCTACCTGCTGGTAAGGTTAGGTGGTATTCTGAGATTTCTCTCACGGCCAGGTGCTCTTTTACTGGCGGCCTGCTAACTTCAGCCATGTGCTCTTTCACTGGCAGCCTGCTGATCTCGGCCTGAATTAACTCCACTGGTAACAAACAAAACTGCTTTATACAATGTCAGCTAACATTACCATGCAGGATGTTAAGAATTTTTTTGTTTTTTGTATGAATGGGATTTTAGAAAGGGTTGAGGACTTACCTGAAAGGTATTTCCTACCCACAATGGTGATTATTAGTTTCATAATCAATATAATTTTGCTAAAGAAATGGCTCAAACATAGGACAAAACTTATACAGGTCATATGGTCATCGCAGGATAGTTTTGAAATCCTAGTACAAAGAATTCAGGAAATGCAAAATTCCTTGCAGGATAATAAGGAAGGTTTGGTAAAAAAATATTCAGAATATTAAAAATGATAATATAGGTCTGACAAACAGGTTTAAAAAGGTGGAACATAAATTGAATTACTTTCAGGAAAAATGTGTTCAACAGATAGAAAAGAAAAAGTGGAACATAATGTTGAAACATTTAACCAACAAAACTGTTCCATGTTTGGTGATTTCACTAGCAAACTACAAAGACTGGAACATAAGATTGAAATGCTAACAGAAAAGAATTCTTCCATGTCTGAGAGCAATGACAAACTAACTGATAGAATGTCATTTGTGGAAGGCAGTTTACATGCCATTGAGGTACTTTCTAAGGATGAGAATATTAAATATTTGGAATCATGTGTAAATGATGAATGCAAATAAATGAAAGATTCCATGACGTCCTTAGAAAATTATTTGTTCCAAGAACTTCAAGAGCTCATAGAAACAATGACGAATAGACTGCAGGTTTTAGAAGACGTTCAATCTGATACTTCAGAATCAGACATATAGGCAACAGGTCAGGGCAGAAGTTTCCCAACACCTCTCAAATCCCGAAAAGATCTCCCTATGGTTGCTATGCATTGACCTATGGTCTTCCCAGTATCTTTAACAGAAAAACCAGCAACGAAAAAACAATCAAATGGTCCCATTGCTTATCAATGGGAACCTATACATATGAAGGATCTAAAGGAAACAAGGAGGCCATTGTTTCATATGGTCTTCATTCTCCCTTTGTCAGAGAACTCCTAACCTCATGGGCCACTGCAAATAAAGTAACCCCAAAAGACTGGGCCCAATTAGCTTCCACAGTGCTCGAAAATTCTTGTCAAATTCAATGGAAAGCTTTATGGAGGCAAGAAGTGAAAGCCTTAGAGATTCAGGAATTAAAGAACAGTCATGAAGTACCCCAAAACAAGATTCTTGGGGAGGGTCCTTATGCTGACACGCAGGTTCAGTCTGCATATGATGAGCACATGTTGTCTTTATGCCATAAAGCTGCTTTAAATGCCTTTGATAAGGTTTGTGAAACAGGAGAGATAATGCAACCCTATACCAAGGTATTACAGGGCCCAAGGGAAAGGTTCACTGAATTTTTCGAGAGATTATACAGAGCAATAGAAGTACAGGTAGCAAATCCAGAATCCAGGTGACTCCTTATAGAATCTTTGGCATATGAGAACGCAAATCCTCAATGCAGACAGGTAATTTGGCCATTAAAAATAAGATCAGCGCCATTGGAGGAATGGGTCCTACATACAGCGAACCTGGAATGTGAAAGTCAGGATACAGGAGCTTGGGTAGGTGAAGCTATTTCTACAGGCTTGAGGAGGCACCAGGATACCAAATACCCTACCTGTGATGATATAGAGGCCTGGGTAGGGAAGGCAATCTCCAAGAATTTTAACAGACATAAAGATGCCACATGCTTTAACTGTGGTAAAATAGGACATCTTAGTAGGAACTGTAGACAAATGCATCAAACAGAAGGCCTCAGCCTCCTGGTCTCTGCAGGAGGTGTGGAAAGGGAAAACATTGGACTGACAAATGCTGGTCCACAAGAGAAAGAAAACGTAGATCTTTAAAGCTGGAAAACAGGGATCGAGGGCTCAACCGGGCCCCAGAAAGAAAGATTATCCGGTCATTCCCAGTGACAGTGGAGGACAGCCTCTCCCAGGACAATTAGAATATCCACTGCCCATTGTAAATAATACGGCACTGGATAATACATTAGCTCCAGAGGATGAATTAGTTCTATCAGCAGGAGATACAAAACATATTTTAAGCAAACTTCTATACAATATCATAGACCCAAGTTACCAGTTAAAGTAAATAATATGATAATTAATGACTTTTTAGACACTGGAGTACAGAGAAGAATTCTGAACTGAACCAACCGGTGTATTTTAAGGATGTTATGACCTCAGTCTGGAAACAAGGATATGTGTTACTTTGGGGAAGGGGTTATGCTTTTGTTTCCACAGGAGAACAAAAGCTTTGGATTCCATCAAAATTAATTAAAATTCGATCAGAACAGAAGACATCTCAGGAGGAGGAAGATATTCTACCATGGGTAAAGTGAACTCCTAAAAGGAAAGAGAAGTGTTTTGTTTTTTGTCTTTACAGGTAAACTCAGCAAACCATACTGGACATATGGATTCCTGAAGAAGAATGAATAACTACCCTGAGGACCATCAAACAAACAGTAACTCACTGTGTGGTATCAAAGTCTAAATCTCTCTATATTGCTTTTTCATAGTACCCTTTTATCTTTATTTCTTCACATACCTCAGTCCCCATTCATTTAACTGAAGCTGGCTTTGGAGTTGGATTGGCTCTCCTATTCTAAATTCAAGCATATTATTTAAATAAAATTCAGAATTTCGGTATTATATCAAAGAGCCATTGATATAAGACAGAAGAAAATAAAAGTAGGGACTGTTACCTGTGGATTTCTTTTTCTGAAATTCTAATTTCCTTCATATTTACCATCTTCCCTCTTGGCACCTCTTCCAGTATGCATACATATAAAAGTTAAAATATTTCTTTGTTAACATTAATGTTTGAGTTTTCCAGAGAACAAGGGATTTTTCTGACAGCAATCTTCAACTGCTTCAGAAAGAGAATGAGGATCCACTTCCTTGACTTCACCTGATTCGACTGGAGGCATCTGAACTGCCCCACATCATCGACTCCACCTGACAAGCACTATCCTAAAACTGGCTTGAAACTACATCACTCTACACAACTCCGGACCAAGAAACTGAAACAGCACATCTTCTACAATCTGGCCAGAGCTTCAGATGAGAGCTTCAATCAACACTACAACCCCAGTCAGGAACTTCAATCAAGCATCTCCTGCAATACAGGAGATCTGTCTGATCTACTGAGATTTTGTTATACTAACATTTTTCTTCTCACAGGTCCCCATGAGATTATCATCGTTACATCTCAGCAGGAAGTAGTTTTGAGAATTCCATGCCCCCTCTCCCTACTATTGATACTATAGGATAGTTTACACCTGGTAGTGTTAGTTTTCAATTATTTTAGAGTTGGGATTGGGAGGAGGTGTTCAGATTCGGGTGTTTCTTTCAGATAAGTTTAGGTTTAGATAGAATAGATGTTTGATGCATTTTGTTCATGGACACAAGTTAGTTGTCCTTTTTAGACTAAAAAGGGAATTGTAGGAGGAAGCCTGTATTCTGCCATTAACCATGTGACTTACTAGAGGCACATACAGATGAGGTAATAAAAGAGTGGTTTACCACACTGCTAACCACACCCACTTTAGGCATGACTAAAGATGTATACGGACGGCCGTAAAGACGTATATGTACATAGGCAGTGAACTACGTCAATAGCCAGGCCCACTTTTGGGCATGGCTAGGGGGTGTTACGGGGGAAGGCATAAAAGACTGCACAAAAGAAGTCTTGGTCTCTTTTCCCGGATTTCGGCTTCCAGTTTGGCAGTGGAAAACTACTGCGCTCATCTGGGTTACTTGTTTGGTATCTTGTGAGTAATTTCTACAATATATACTTAGTTTTACTTTCAGTAAGTGTGCCGTTTATCGTTACAGCATCATTTGGAGCTTCACAAGACCTCTTGCAAAGATGTGTAATGGTATTGTTGCTTGTTTTTCTTTTAGCTCCCTTTTTTTCCAAATTTAATATTTCAAACTTATTACTTAACAGTTACATTAATAATTACATAAATGCATCTAAAATTTGTTTAGAAATACATTTGGACTAAGTGTCACACATTGTTCTTGTTACTTACATTTTGATATTTCAAAATAAATTTGAATTTGAATTTTATCAAAAACTTTAAAAGGCCAGAATCTATAGTTTTCACTCAGGATTCAAAAAAAGATCTAAAAATAAGTAAAGTAACTAAAATCTGAAGGAAAAAGGAATTGACTCACACACAATTGCTCCTCTGAATGTTCCTTTATTCTTCTGCTGCTCTCTTTCTCTTTTTATGTTCTCTCTGTTTCTCTCTCTCTCTCTCTCTCTCTCTCTCTCTCTCTCTCTTTCCCCTATTCTTGGGGATACAGGTATGCATTCAGTAATTCTTTTTGCAATATGATGTGAGGTAAAGCTTCTCGGGGTCAGCAAGGCAGACAAGATTTACACACAGAACAATAAACTAAAACTTCTAGGAGAAAATTTTAGCATGGATCACTTAGGGCTGTAGGTCAAAGAAAGGATCTCAGCTTAATTTCCACAAGAAACAAATTCTGGCATCTTCCTCTTGCCTCAGTGGCAGCACAGGCCATCAGGAAAGTTTATGTTTCCCCGAGGATGAACAAATGGACTGAATACCTTTGTTTTTATTGTCTCAGGGGAAACAGAATGGAGCAGTAAACCTCTGAGCTAAAATCTTGAGTTAATAAAACAGCAAGTTTGAGAACCTTTTAGTGCAGAATTAGTTTAGGTTCTTGCTTCTTTATCTGCCAGTGTGGTAAAATCAAGGGCATGCTTATTTTCCTATCCATCTAGGCAGCTATGAATCAATAACTTTGACATGTAGTAATTATATGTCCTTGAATATCTGAGAATGTCTTAGATTGGATGCTTTTGTCTGGGTCCTAAACACTAACGAAATGCCTGTCAATAAAGGGAATTGCAGGAAGGCAGATCTCTGCAATTTCGAGGGAGAGGGGAGCAAGAACCTGATGGTGGGAACAGATCTCACACATAGCTAAGGAATGCATTCAGTAAACTAGGACCTGTTAATGGATAACAGGTATTTATACATAGCTAGGGAGTATAATCATAAACCTCCAAATGCATTGGTGAAATTTGTACCCAGTATATGATCAGAGAGCTGAACTATGGGAAGTAAATTCCAAGTTTGTCACAAAGACGAATAAGCTACAGGAGCAATCTACAGCAAGAGACAGAAAATTCATTCACCAGATTATAACACCAAGTGCAACATTTATTCTCATTTAATCTATCAGGAGAATTCTTAATTCTTCTGAGTTGTTTCATGATATGATAGCTGTATAATTACTGTGTGATTTTATGGCTTATAGAATAATTTCTGTAAATATAAAAGTAAAATGTACTACCTACATAGTTTATTGAAATATTTCACACAAATATATTTATTAAATAAAAGTTTTGAAATATTTTAGTCAAATATCAACATATTTAAAAGATTTTAGAAATATGCTCACTTATCCACCAAAATATCACTATTTTTGTTCCATATAGTACAATTCTATAGGATTTGCATCTTTCAAGGAGACCTCAAAAATTAGCTAATGATTATATTGTATTTTAAATATTGAATTATATTATCAGTCACTTAAAGATCAGAAAATGTTTCTACCATAGTACAATTTAAAACAATCTTTCATGATGTGAATATATGTTACTATTACATAAAATCATGGACATAAAAAAGTTATCTTCAGAATTTTGTAAAACCATGGTGCATATATTATGCTCACTTTGGAAAGTAACCCATCATATAGTAAAGAATAAAATATGTAATTCCATTGTTTGCATTATATCTTCTGACGCATAGTTAGAAATACTAAATTTCTTTCTACATTTTTTGTATTATTTTATCAATATGAAAACAACTTTAAATAAATGAGGTTTATTTTTAAAATAGAACTTTAGCCAAAAAAGCATGAAAATTAAAAGGATTGATTCAGGAGAAAATAAAATAATCTTATGAGAAGAAAATGTGACAGTTTTGAAATATGAAAAACATGAAATTGGAAATATTCTTGTGACAAAGGCCAACATATCCAATGGAAGGCAGAAGACATTAACTTCCTACACAGGAGAGTTTATTTGTTTCTAGCATATTATTTTAAGATAACAAAGGTGTCTCACATACTTTAGTAGCCTTTAATCCTTTAGAAAAAAGTATAAAAATATTAGGAGGATCTCATAAACAAATTTTAAATAACTATTTTATTTAATAAAAATGCACCCAAGGAATAATATGTGAAATCACAGAATACTCACTCTCATATTCATTGACTCAAAAGGAGGACCATGGTCCTTAATCTTTTGAGTTCAGAGTTAAACCACTTCTCCTTCTTTACAAGCAACAGATAAGATGATGAGAATGAAATAATGATCAATATTCTCTAGGAATAAACTATATGATTACCCTAAAATGCATTATATTTTAAAACTAAGCTATCTCAGTATTTAAACTATATTCATTCTGAAAAATAGAAATGTTAAATGTACTTAAAACTTCTCTGATACTGACATTTATGTAGTATGTAAATTAAGGAACAGGAAAGTTCAGTCTTTATGAGGATCAGGGAAGAAACAGGAGAAAAATAATTCTACTCTCTTATTTTCTCAGAATTCAAGATGATTCTTAACTATGAAAACGAAATATAAAACAAGAATACTAAGTAAATAAGATGATACATAAAATGAAGAGAAGCATGGTATTTAGAAATTGGGAGGCAGGTATGTCTGATGAGTAATAAGGAGATCAATTATGTTTGCCTTTCATCTTTCAAAAGCATAGTTTTCTTAAAATGGACTTTAAATGGTCTACAGCTAATCAATTTGTGTAATAATGATTCCAACCTCAAAAACAAAAATCTTTTGCATCTCCAAGAATTTGGTGATGCACAGAGTGAATTTTATAGATAAAAATAAATCAGTCATATACTTTGTATAACTGGTGTTAGTATTTATTTATTTTTTCATATATTTTTTTATTTCAGAAGTACTCTATTTACATTTCAGTCCCCCATTCCCTTGCTCCCCCCATCCTCCCATGCTTTCCACTGATTCCCTAACCCACCCCCACCTACTGCCAGGGATAGTGAGGCCCTCCGTGGTGGACAATCAAAATCCCTCACATCATTTGGGGGAGGACCCAGGCACTCCTTCCTGTATCTGGGCTCTAAAAGTATCCCTCCATAGGGAATGGCCTCCCAAAGTCCATTTGTGCTCTAGGGAAAAACACTGGCTCCACCATAGACTGCCCTGGTCTCCTAGCTGACACCCACATTCAGAGGGCTTGGTTCAGTCTAATGCTGGGTCACCAGTTTTACAACTAGGGTCTCCATGCTCTCCCTAGGTGAATCAACTGTTTCTGTGGTTTCTCCAGCACAGTCTTGGCTCCTTTGCTCATCCTTCCTCCCTCTCCTCAACTCCATTCCAGGAGTATGGCTCAGTGTTTAGCTGTGTGTGCCTGTTTCTGCTTCCATCAGCTACTGCGGGGAGAAGGCTCCTGGAATGGCAATCTAGGTAGTCATCAATCTCATTATAGAAGGGCATCAATGGCAGCCTCTCCACCATTGCCTAGATTCTTAGTTGGGGGTCTTCCCTGTGGATCCCCTAACATTTCCGCTGTGATAGACGTCTTTCCAAACCTATGCTGGCCTCCTCTATGAAGGCATCTCCTTTCTTGCCCTCCTCTATCCCTTCCCTATCTCATTCCTTCTGTTCTCCCTTTTTATTTATTATAAAAAGGTGAAACATTAGAAAGGGATAGCAACTGGACTATTACATGTTGATCCATCACAGATATTGTGCCTACTGCCTGTAGGCATAAATTAATCACAAATTTAGAAATGTATACCTCTATATTTTTAAATGACATGAATTTCTATAACATAAATTTGCATTTATATGATATAACACATTGTACTCAAGTACTAAATAATCCATTTATTCCACTAGTATTTTTGAAGGAATGTGTCATGAACAACTCTAATCACTGCAAATTAACATTGATAGTGACTTGATGTTCTCATAATTTTTTTTGTTTGGATATGAAGTTGATATATAAAAGTATATATGTGGGAATAACAGACCTTGGCCAGAGGCCCACTTCCACATCAGCCTGAGAGCAGGCAGCTGTAAGACAATGTTTACTAAAAACATGTTTACCAATAACAATATGGTGCCCTTAAGAAATGTTTACTAGAGCAATAAGTTCCTGATAAGGGCTTGCTCACAGGAACACCGTGACCTTGACCTTTTCCAATGACTAACTGCCTCTTCCTGACCCCTCCACTGTCGTCTCTGGTGTCAGAGCATATAATAACCAGCCAGGGTAAGAATAAAGTTGAGCCTTCTTGAGGGGCCTTCTGGTAGCCTTCTGGAAGCCTTCTTTGCACCACTGACTGGTCTCTGTGTCATCAATCCCTATACCATCCACTCATTCTCAGACACAGTCTGCACAGCGGGCATGGCATATATAGTTTTGTAATAGTTTTGTAAAACACAACTCTATCTTTCTGATTCATCTACAATAACAAATTTCAAAGGAGGAATTCAAACTGATCCCAAAATGATGTATAATCAACTTAAATAAATTATTCTGAATTTTAAGTTACATTGAAAATGGCAATCATAGACACATATGAAAATTTTATTGGAATTATTTACTAGGATTTTCATATGGTTATATAAAGATAAGGTTAACATTGTTATATAATTATGTAATAATAGTATTATCTGGAGCAGTCACTTTTATTTACTTTTATTGAAGAATTTCAAGTGGAATGTGTATATGGAACTGATCCACACAATGAATATTGTCAAAAGGGGGTCTAAGATATTTATTTAGAGAAAGCAATCACTTGCATTTGAAGTCAGTTCAGTGCTCTATGGTCTCCAAGTCTCACCCAAGAATCAAGAGGGAGCTTTTACTTTCTTTCTCCCCTTATATCTCTCACCTTTCCCACATTCCTCTGTCCATGCCCCAAACAGGCATGTCCAGTACCTCAGGTATGTGAGAGCTCCACAAAAATTCCCCTTTTAGTCTAAATAAAAGATTTAGATTTAATACAAAACTCAAGCATATAGAGCATATATACATAAAAGTTGATGAGCAAATTATAATCTACTTATATCTATCCCATCTAAATCCTTAACTTATCTTAAAGAGATGCCCAAGTTTGAATGCTTCCTTCCAATCCCAACCCTAAATAATTGAAAACTAACCCTATCAGGTGCAAACTATCCTTCAATATCAACAGTAGGAAAAGGGGTCATAGTATTCTCAAAATTACTTCCTGCTGAAATGGGACAATGACAACCTCATGGGATCCTGTAGGGAGACAATGTTAGTGTAATGAAAGTCTCATTTACATTCAGTCTCTGTTGGCAGGTGATGCTTGATTGACGTTCTTGACTGAAGTTCTAATGTTGGATGAAGCTCTTGTTTGAGGCTCTGGCCAGATTGTAGAAAAGGTGCACCATGTCAGTTCATTGGTCTAGAGTTGTGTAGACTGATGTAGTCCCAAACTGCTTTCAGGATGGTACTTGTCAGGTGGAGTTGATGATGTGGGGTCCCATTTTCTTTCCAAAGTTTTTGAAGAATTCTGTTAGGATATTCCATGTTCTCTGTGGAAAACTCAAACATTAATGTTAACAGAGAAATTTTCAACTTTTGTATGCATGCTTACTGGTAAAGGCAACAGTAAGGAAAATGGAAAATGTGAGGGGAATAGATTTTCAGAGAAAGAACCAAGTATAAACATGACAGTCCCTAGATTTGTTTTCTTCTGTCTTACATCAATTTTCTCCTTGATATAATACAGAAACTCTGAATTTATGTTACCATTATGCTTGGATCTAGAGGAGGAGAGTCAAATCCAACTCCAAAGCCAGCTTTGGTTTAAGTATTGGGACTAAAAGAGCTTTAGGAAGTAAAGAGAAATACATATTATAAGTGCAAAGTTAAGAGAATTAGACATTGATATCAAACATTAGATTCTTGTTTGTCCTTTGGTTGGCTATCCTTTCTTATTCAGTAACCATGCATTCAGTATTTTTTGCTGTTTTGAGATAGGTTTTCCTGTGAAGACAAAAACAAAACACTTCTCTTTCCCTTTATGAGATTTCTTTATGCATAGTTGAATATGGCTTTGTTAATGAGCTATAATCTATCTTCTTCCCGAGCTTTTTCCTCTTCAGATCGAATCTTGATCAATTTTGATGGAATCCAAAGCTTCTCTTCTCCTGTGGAAACAAAGCCGAAACCCCTTCCCCAACTTAGCACGTATCCTGGTTTCCAAACTGATGTCAAAACATCCTTGAAATACACTGACTGATTTAGTTCAGAAGTTTCTTTCTGTAGTCCAGTGTCTTTCTCATTAGCATTAAGACAGTTCATGTATTCTGAGATTGACATTACTGTAGGGAAGATCACAGAATATATGAATACAGAAAGTCAGACAGATGACGTATAGAGATTTTGTATATAATTTAAATATGAAGCAAATGTTAAAACTGAACAACTAAGTACGACAATCTGGAGTCATATAATGTATTTAACTTTCATGAATTCTGCTATGGTTCCTGAGTCATGGGAACAGGAGTGGTGTTGTAGATGTATCTGTTTCAACTGAGTACCCCACGGTCAGTTCTTCTGTTCATGTTTGCTAGGAGTAATGGTAAAATTTTGCTACACAAGAAATTCCTTTGGTGAGATGTGAGTGTGGCTATCCTTCAGCTCTATAATGTGTATTGATAAATTACTTGCTTCACTCTTTCTCTGTAACTCTTTCCACTTCTTCCTCCCAACCAGATGCATTTTCAAACCATTGACTGCAATTAGCACTGCCAATGTGTTATGTATGTAGGGTATTTACCAGCACATAGATAATAGAAGTTACAAAGACATAGGGTATTTTGATAGACATCTGTTAAACTGAAGGCCAAGAGTCAGAGAAAAAGATACTTTGGAAGGTACTAGTTTGGAGTAGTGACTGTTTCAGCCTGACACTACTATCTTTGAACTTTCCAGGCTTCACTCTAATGTCTGTATATATGTTATTCTATTTAAGAATGCTGGTGTTTTATGTGTTTATTATAACTATTCTCAAAATTGTGTAGCTAAAATTATTTTGAAGTCTTATCCTAATTTGACATTTCCCTGATATATTTACTGCTGACAATGATGTGATAAAGTTATAGAATGGGATTATAACTATCCATAGCTTTTAACTTCACTTGAAAGTCAGTCATTATCTGCAAGGTATTTTATTTCAAATTTTCAGTTATTCATTGATCAACCTTTTATTTCCTAAATCTTTCCAATATTTCTTAACATTTACTAATAAATAATCATACTCGCATCATAGCTTAATGAAAAGAGAATATTCAGAAACCAATTTATTCTGCAAATTGGTTTTTTTGTTTCTTACATCAAAACAAAATTTAATATTTCAAAATACTTTTTATAGTTTATCTTCACATACTATGTTCTCTTCTGTTTCAAATACTTGTTTTCCTATACATATTTTTGAAATTGAATATTATGTAAGAAGTGAAAAGTTAGCAGAACATTAATATTATGTATAGTGTAGATTCTTATATCAATAGTTTTTTAAAAGATATCTTAGCAAATAAATAGTTTAACCTGGTTGTATAAGTAGATCTATATGTCATATAAAAAGAATCTCAATAAATTGTTTATTCATCAGAAAGTTAAACATTTATAAAATCAGATAGGTATATTCTAAAAAGTGTTAAATTTCCAATTGAATATCAGAATCATTTGATGTTCAATTGTAAATATGAATCTCAAAACAATGCCATAAATTGACAATCTTCTACTTCCATATCATTGTATTTCTGGAAATATTACATTGTTTTATAATAATCCCCACAATTAAGCTGAAGCCAAGCAATCTTTTGATGTGCCAAGAGCTGTCTGGTTTAGATAATCTAGGTAGGGAATATTCTGTTCACTGGCATTTTGGGGTCTTTGGCATTTGAGTAATAGACTGGGCTGACAGATGACTTTCTCTCACATTGACATCACTTGAATATCTCATTTCCTGACTTTCTCCCTAAATCAACTGCTGGTGCTTCTGAAGCTGATCATGAGGAAACTGTTCAGAACAAATGAGGCTTCTTTATCTGCCTCAAATCCTAACAGTCCTAAAACTTCCCATTGAGATGAATCAGGCTGTTTCAGTGGCTGCAGAGAAAATGTCTGCTAATAGTCTTCTTTTGGAAGACAACATCTCTGTGTCACTCTTCAATGATCAGTGAAGTTTTGGTATAAATACATTTGGAATTGTAGAAGTTGTTACAGTGAAATCATGTGATTTTTGTTTTGGAGGATAATAAAGCTTGACTTTCTTTAAGAATGTCTTGGACTGAATCCTAGCAGGCAGATAGCTGGGCCTGAATCACTAAGTTCAAACTAGATCAAGATCAAGGAATGTCCAGTTAATTCATAGTTACAAGATTTTTTTCTTCTCAGTATGTATATATCTGAAAATGTAATGTCTGAATCATGATGGTGATTATATGTTTTAACAACATAATATTTGCAGTACGTATTGAGTAGCATATGTTTATTTTGAATTCTCTTAGTGGCTTGGTTAAAAGTGAGATCTAAGTGACTTTTAAACTAGAAGAGGGAAAAATCCTGTGACTAAGAAAGTAGAAGTAAGAATTAAGGTGAAAATTGGTTTCTCTATATATTTTTTAGAATAAATCCTCTGTCATCAGTTTTCTGGATTCACATTTTTCTATTGATTATCTGCCAGCAATATAAAACAGTAAAAGCAATACTGCATGGGCATTCTGAAAGAAATATGTGGAGTAAATCTGACCAGATACAGAAAATTCACAATAAATGTTCAAGATTACCTATTATGTTGTATTTAAGATACTGTACATGGCATAGCATCAGTGATGAATATAAACAGTGCAAAGATGCTTTCCAATTCAAAACTTTCAGCAACTATACTCAAGAAAGCTCATTTTTCTTATCTAAGTTTGACAATATAATGCTGAAATGTACTTTGGTTTAATGTTAACTAGTTTCAGACTGTACTTGATGACTTATTACCATGTCTCATTTTTAAGATCCTACAGTTTCGATTTTTAATTTGAAAACAGGAAATCCATTGATCTATGTGGTTATAACCTTTTATGTTGTATAGAAAAAGGAAGAATTTAAGGATACATAAAATGCTTTGCTTAAAAATGATATTAGAGCCGGGCGGTGGTGGTGCACGCCTTTAATCCCAGCACTCGGGAGGCAGAGACAGGCTCTGTGAGTTCAAGGCCAGGCCGGACCAACAGCCTTGAAAACAATACAGAGAAACCCTGTGTCGTAAAAACCAAAAAAATAAAATAAAATAAAAATGATATTAGAAGTTTTGGAAAAAAATTAATAAAGAATATTTGCAAAGGTAATCTACAACATAGAAATTGTTAAAAATTGAAAAGTTATAGCAAGTAATTAAATAGTGGAAAAACCTCATATAAATAGTTGAATCTTCATATGACAGTGTAATATCACGATTGAAGTTTCCATTGGATTCTGTAGAATATCTTCAACATATATTGATATAAAAATTATAATAAAAAGTCATTTGTAAAAATATTTTCTGAGCTGGTCATTGGTGGCACACATCTTTTAATCCCAGCACTCATGAGGCAGAGACTGCCCTCTGTGAGTTCGAGGCCAGCCTGGCCTACAGAACGTGTTCCAGGATAGCCTCCAAAACAATACAGAAAAACCCTGTCTCACAAGACCAAAAAAAAAATTCTGTTACAGTCAAGAGCCTATTGACACAATACAAAATTTCCTCTAGTCAAAGCATTTTTAAAATGACAATATCCTGTAAAAATTAGTTAACAATAGATAAAAAGTGTTATTATATATTAAAGTTTGTGTTTAATCCTCCAAGAATAGAGTTAGACTTTAAAAGTTGATATTCAGATTTATAAAGAACCTAGAGAGTAAGAGAAATTTCTTAGCTGTTATTCACCTACAAATTTATATTCATTGGTAATTCTTATAAAAATTATATTACAAATTTTATCATATGGACTAGAGAGTTCATAGAGTGGTTAAAGAATATTTGCGGCTCTTGAAGACCCAGGTTCAGTTCACAGAACCCCTTTAGTGTGGCTTATAACAACCTTTAACTCCAAAGGAATCCAGGACCCTCTTCTGGTATAGGTATAGGTGTAAACTGGTATGCATATGATGCATATAAACACACACACACACACACACACACACACACACACACACACGGAAACTAAAAATCAGTAAATGTTATAAAATAATACCATAATCTTTTAAGTTACACAACTATGTTCTAAGGACACTATTTTCAGCATTGTCTCAGTCGCCTCCTCGGAATTGTCTTCCATATAGTAGAGTTTAGATTTAGTGCCTTAAAAGGAATTTGATGTTTATTTTGAGATTGGACATTTTATATTGTTCTCTTCTGTGTTTTTTATTCCAGAAATTGTTAGCTCTTGTCTATCCACAGACTTACCAGTATATGAATCTCCAAAGCTCTGCAAAGCTTGCCCATGGAGCACAACAATGCCCCAAACATCCTGAACCACTGAAACCACTCAAAATTCTGTTCCAGTCCAAAATTAATGAGCAGCACCTCTAAATTTATCTGTGATTCTCACTGGAAAATATTGGAAATAACTAGTGCCTTTGAAGCAGTGTGAAGCAGAGTCAGATCTTCTTCTATTTACTTTATAAATTAGAAATGAGATACATTCAGATAGTCACAAAGAGAATAAATAATAAATCCCCAGGACAGCTTTACTTACTTCCAATTATTCCCCTTTGAACCTTCCTTGATAAAGGAAAACTCAGGCACAAGTGGATCCACTGTCTGAGACATACCTCTGCACATGTCCCCAAGCTCTCAAATCTCTTTACAGGATTAATTACAGGGACTTCTTATTGCTTCTTTCTGAAAGATTTTATAGCTCCTGCTATTTTTCTGTAGGTTGCCTCTGCTAGGTGTTTCTCTTGTTCTGAGACTTGCTGGAAATCAGTTTATGTCCATCGTGCTTAGGGTATATTTATACATTCTATGAAATCAAATTCTGCTGTTTCTAATTGTTTGGTGGAGAAAGGGAGAAAAATAAGGATACCCATTTGTGTTAAGAATAGGTTAATGGTTATGGCTATGGCTTAGTTAGTAAAGCTTTTGTTTGAGAGTCTGGGCTCTTTTCATAAACACAAACCCTGAACCAGATGTAGCCCATAACTGCAGCAAGTGGCTGGCATTAGGTGAAGTCTAGGGAGAGTATCCTTCAGTATAAAACAACAACAACAACAACAAAAACAAGTATGGGAAACTACAAAGGGAAGAACTGAGGTAAGGGGGTAGGTAGAAAACAGAAATACAAACAAAAGCAAAACTGACTTTTTTCCCCTTAAGCTCTGATTGCAGTCCTCTCTGTAGAGCTAGTTAATATATAAACAGTGGTGCAAAAAATAAAAATAATTTACTTTTGAGGTGAACCCACATCCTTATGTATCAATCTGTCATTACCCTTCTATCCAGGACTATGCTATGGCTACAGTTTTGTTGCCATGACCCATTTTTGACATTCAGGCATTCAGACCTGAGTTGTTATTCCTATGCAGGGAGAGGTGGTGAAGAAACAAGTAGACACCTTGAATATAATGGTTCCAATGAACATACTTAAGTTTCAATGGAGAACTCTGCCTCAAAATAAATAAATAGATAAATAAATAAACAAAATGGAGAGTGGGAGGAAAGAGCAACACTAGAACTCTGTCTTTCACCTTCAGGCATCGGTGCACACCATGCACACAGACGAAAACACACACACACACACACACACAAATTTATACTCATTATAAACACACATGCACATACAAACACAAAAACATAAACAGACTTCCTTATGACAGATTTTAGTAAACTGTTTCTAGTGTAATCATTAGTTGCAATGTTTTACGTCACTTCAGAAAAATTACATTGTGGAAAAATGCCACCAATCTCTTTACAGTTATGAAGCAGCACAGGAAGATCAGGAAATGATGCATGAGCTTTTAGTGTCAAAAATTACATGGACAAAGTCAGCTGCATTTTCCTGATATAATAAAACCTCTCACCAAAAACTTCATCTGCATTACCTAATAGTAAACTGGAAACTAATTTCTGTAATTTAGGATTTAACAGTAATAACAAACAACATTAGATTTCCACTTGGAAGACAAATATCATATATCTAATAGGGGAGAAGCAGCATACTCTGAAATAGGTGTATAAAGATATTTATAAGTAAAATTCTCAGAATTTTTCCTTGTTTCATCAGGCTGGAGTGAACTCATGCTTTTTTATTTAATTCATGATTATGTGTGTACATATGTAAATAAATGATAGACAATGTGTGATAACACATAATGTAATTACTGACTTATATGTGATTTCTGATTCCATGGATAGTGTTTCTTGTGAAGCAAGGTTCTATCTTTGAGAATACCACCAACAAAGTCCATTGAAAGAGCAAAACAAAGTTCAGTAGAACAGCTGAAGCCAGGGAAAAGTAATCTCACAAATGCCCGAGGGCATTCAAAATGGAAGTGGGATGATGCTTATTAGGTGCTAAGGATCAGAGTGTTTATCAAATGTTAGTTTTGAAGAAGTTAACAAAGCAAGTCTTGGCAGCTTGATGGTCTACACTTAATTTCAATGTAACTAGTTGTAATACTCAGTCAGAAGTAGCAGATTTGCTTTATTTCACATATTTAATTTTCTTGTTTTTGTTGTCTTAATATATTTATGAAGAATAGCCACTATTTCTATGATGAAATGGGACTACAAGTAGCAAATGACTAAAATACTTTGAAAGAAAGTTCTTTCCTTGGAGAGGAAGTCTGTGTTCTTTTTTTTTTTTTTTTTTTTTTTGGTTTTACGAGACAGGGCTTCTCTGTATTGTTTTGGAGGCTGTCAGTCCAGCCCAGCCTTGAACTTACAGAGATCTGCCTGCCTCTGCCTCCCGAGTGCTGGGATTAAAGGCGTGTGCCACCACCACCCAGCTGGAAGTCGGTGTTCTTAACTCAATCTTCATCAGGTGTTACTTTCATTAGATTTTTTTAAAAAGCATGCTAACAAATACTGTTTATATGGCTGCTTGAATTCCCCTTTACTCATAAACTATTCATCTGATTTCTCCTTATGCTATAATGCTACCTATAAGTAATATCCATTGTAAGTTTTCCTCAGTTCTCACTCTTTTGTTTTACTTTGCATGAGTCTGCCTGGCAAGTGATCTGTGTTTGAAGTCATGTGGCATGTTATGATTTAGACAGAGGTGCCACAGCAGGAATAGATATAATGATTTAATAGCAGATGAAGTGAAAACTTGCTGCACAAAGCATTTGAGCACTCACCTTTGTCCTTGATGAGGTTTCAAGTCAGTGGAAGCAAGTCCTTATTTGGAAAAATAAAGTCTGATGCGGTTTAGAGTCAAGAATATCATATATAAGTAGTAACGTGAGTCCAGAATATGAACGGGGAAAAGAGAGGACTTTAAGAATGAGAAGGGGATAAATGGGATTAGAGTTTGAGAAGTGGTAATGAAAATGACATAGAATAGGTAAATAGGAAGAAACAGGTTGTAATCTTTTCTGGTGGGCAAAAATTTAAAACAATGCTGAATAAGTAAAGCTCAAAATTGTAAGAAAGGAAAACACCATCAACAAACAATACAATGAAACAAGGCATCCATCTTAGAGTATTAGTCTAAATATTAGGAACATGTATACTAGTATACATATTATTACTTGTTACTAGTGTCAGTAACATATTTTCTAGCTGGGAAGATACAGTTATTCTGTATGCTGGGATTGTTTTTGATGGTAATCTCCACAGGCTGTGATGGGGGAAGTAAGGGTAAGTAATTCTAACCAATGACAATATCTGTTCACGTTAGAAGGTGTCCTGTGATGAATGTTCACTATTTGCCCACATTCGCCATTTTGGGATCATTCACCTGAAAGAGCCAACTTTGACTCTGGTTTTTTGGAGGACTGTAACATCTGTCAGAGAGTTTTGTGATTGAGATATTGTAGAACTGTGGAAGTCCTATCAACTTTTGGTTACTTTAGTTACATACATTAGACTACTATATGAAATATGCACATATCCTATTTGATTTTCTCCATGCAATGGCAGGGATGGGGATGTAGGCCTGTTACTCTCAGTTTTAGCTTGCTTGCCATACTTATTTCAATGCCCACAGCCTCTGTGTCCTGGCTGCTTCTCGTTGTGTGCAGCTTCCAGTAGCTGTTTTTAGTTTCCAAGGTTAGGTCATGCCAAATCTCTGGTTCTTGGCTCTTATAGTTCCCAGCATTCCCCTGGCAGCTAAGTCCTTCGCAGTTCGTTTCCAGTTTCCTGGACAACGGCATCATCTCCTGGATCTTCCAGAGCCACTATGTCATGGGGTTGCAGAGGCTTCATTTAAATCTGCCAGTGTTGACAAAGATCCCAAGACTGGCAGGCAGATGCTTTGTTGCTCATTTTGGTACTATTTAGCCCTGGGACACACTAAAAAGTCCTTGTCAAAGAAATGCCATTTTAAAACTAGGACAGGACAGTTTTATTATTTCCTTTCAAAATGGATTTTAAGAAAGACACATGACACATATCCATTGTAGACAATAAAAAATAACAGAAGTAGAACCAAAACAAGTGATATCAAGCCACTAAAATCAAGAGAGAAATAACAGTTACTCATGACATGTACATATGTAGTACTTTAAAACATTCAAAAATGATTTCAGATTATATAGCTACTGTTTCTTAGTTTTCATTTTTTTAATGGAAGAGCTCACTTTGGAACCCTGGCTGGCCTGGATCTCAATATTTTGATCAACATTAGAGATACCCCTGCCTCTGTCTACAGAGTACTGGGATAGAAATCTTAATCACTACATCCACCAATATACTATTTATAAAAATACAGCATCAAGAAGACACAGATTACTTTTGCCCATCTTTCTAATGTTTGAGATTCCTATCTATTTGAATTTTACTGAATATATGATCTCAGTAAATTAGAAATATCAGTAAAATACAAAAATCTTTTACAAGTCAAGTATTGCATCTTGCACAATTATTAGTGGTTCATATGCACACTGATAATAGATATTAAACTTCTAGACACAGCACTACAACTTTACTAAAAATATAAAGATACATAGAAAATAATTATTTTTAAATGAATCAATCATTATTCAAATATTTTAATTTATGATATACTTTACATATTTTAAAACTGGAAATGCTAAAATGTGATTTATGAAGTTATGTATTTGCATCACATTTCAAAGCAATTTCACCTATGTACAGTACAATTTTGAATACTCACACAAACATATATGTTATTTGATATATTATTGGCATTTGTCAAATATGAATTGTTTTCTGAATTCATAATGAACTCAACAGCCTTTATAAGCCTATATAAATCCTTCTAAATTACTTCAATAACTTTACGGCATTTATAATAATAAATATTCCAGGTATTTCATAATCCTATTATCCTAGTACTTTGTGGATACAAAGGAATAAACAATGGGAAATTTTCCAATACTTTTACTTATGCTCTGATAGCTTAAAGCTAAAGGAAAGAATTCTTTATTAATCTTTTTTAATGGTAAGTCTGTTAAATTCTTCGACCCCCTCAAGCTCTGCCGTGAACATTTTTCCACCACTGTTCTGTTCACCACACATCAGTTAAGCGGGATGTACTGTTATTTAAATCGAGCTTAATGTAGTAAATAATTGACAAACACTTGTACAGAGAAAATAACATACGATTGCATAAACCAGTGAATGGACATTTCTAGTAGGAAATATGATGAACTTCAATGAATTATTTACAGTGTTAGACATTTTTTAATGTGTTGTCACTATCCTTAGTTTTAAATTACTTCCTTTGAAACTAGTGAGGGTTAAAGAGAAAGTTCACATTTTTCACATTGAAATGTATGTGGAAATGTATTTTTCCAAATATTATTTACTTTGTTTTCATTAACTTTTATTTAATATATATGACAACAATCACCTTCCTTCAACTGTTCTCAGTTTCTCCCATTCCCTGACCCACAAAAATCTACACCCTTTCTTTCTTCCTAAGAAAAAATAGAGAAAGAAAGAAAACAAATAAGCAAACAGATAAAAAGAGCCAAAGAATAAGCATAAATAACATACACATGCAGAAACAAACACATTTGCTCACACAGGAATTTGTAAAACACAAAATCAAAATATATACTGTACAAGGAAAATAACTATAAGACTTATTTTTAAATGTCCAAAGCATTGCAAGAATCACACCTCCAAAATATCATTGAGTTTTATGTAGACCATAGACCTACCCTTAATTTTCTTTTCATATCCTGTGAAACATCATTAGAGAAAACTAATTTTTCTTTACAAGTTGTTGCCAATTGGATATATTTTCTGCGTTAGGGATGAGGACTTGTGTCCACTTCTTCCCTTCAGTTATGGGACTTCATATGGCTTAGACCTTCATAGGCCCTGTGAATGTTGTTCCAGTCCCTATGAATTCATAAATGTGTCAGCACTATTCTGTCCAGAAGTCCAATTTTCTTGGTGTCTTTCACCCATACTGGCACTCACAGTCTTTATCTGCTTTTGCCTACAGACTTTCATGATCCCGGAGGGACGAGATTTGATGAAGAAATCCCATTTAGGACTGAGAGGTCCAGGGTCTCTCAGTCTCTTCATATTGTCCAGTATTGAGTCTCTGTTTTTGTACCTATCTCCTTCAAATGGAAGTTTCTCTCATGATATCTGAGAAAGGCACTGATCTATTAGTAGAGAAGAATGTTATTAAGAGTCATTTTATTGCTGTATTTCTATAAATGACCAGCATTTGGTTTGCCCCGTGGCATTGTCAATCTAGTCTCAGGTCCTCGACCATCAGAGCAGTGTTAGGGATGAGTTCCATCTCATGGAGTGGGTCTTAAACTAAATCAGCTTTTTCTTGGTTACTCCTACATTTCTAACAACACTGTACCAGTGTAATAGGCAGAAACATCACCATTGTTTGGATCATAGAGTTTATAGCTAGGTTGACGGTTACATTTCTCCTCTAATAGCATACATAGCTCCTTTCATAAGCATACACATTAGATAGTAGGGCTGAAGACTTTCTGTAGGCACTGTCCTAACATCTCAGTGTTTTTTTAGTTATATCGATGTTGTATTCAGCAGTAGGCCCTTACCAGCAAGTTGTGGAGAGCAATACATAGCCTTAACAATTGCCTTGTTTTCTTAGGGTTCCCTGGACTTTGATCAACAACTCAATTAGATGTAACTCACTATGGAGGTTTTCTTGTGGTGGTGTTAGATTTCTACTTGGGCCTCTATCTCCCCCATTGTTTGGTGATTCTGTTTACATTTCTTTCATATTTGCACATAGTAAGAAACTTCTACTGTAACAGGTTTCCTTATGACCCCTTGAATGACCTTTAGTTTTTCTAACCACATCATTGCCCATCTCTATTTTATCTTCCCATTCCACCACTAACACCCCATCCAATCATAACTATATATTCTATTTCCCACTCTTTGAGATACCATTCTCTCTCTACTTATCCGTTAGTCTATAACTAATCTCTGTGTTTGCAAAGATTTAGCTTGCATTTAGCTTGAATTCCACACAAAAAGAGTGCATACATTTGTCTTTTGGGGTTTGTGTTAACTCACTCACACAGGAGAAATTAAATTTATTTTCAATAGGAGTATTCTTAGGAATATTTTAATAGTAAAGCATTTATTAATCATTTGTGAGTTGTAATCCTTGACAGGTGAACAAGATGCTCAGAACACTCATTTGAATTATATTTATTGATTGATTGACTGATTGTTGTAGCCGGTGTAATTTCTGTTCACAAGTATTGGTTGAAATAATGGACATGTGACAGTGGATGAAATTCTCAAGTTGGAATCTCTCCTTGTCATGAGAACAATACTTTTGTTCCTTTTTTCTTATTATTTATTTTATCGGCAATGAAAGTGGTTTGTTTTTAATAAGCAAATGTAATCAACTTATGTTTTTTAATTTGATTGTATTTAAAATATATTAAAATATTTGTCTCATTTTTAGGATTCTCCTCTCTCTTAATCCACTATTAAATACTCCCTAGTCCTTCCCAAATTTAAGGACTCCTTTCTATTAACCATTGTTGTTACATAAGCATGTATGTATACACATATAAATGGAAAATGATACAACCCTTTAGTGTGGTGAAGATGTATGTACCTTTAGGGCTGACATGTAGGTGTTGGTATACCAAACAAGGGTCCCAGCTGTGTCGCATATGAATTTTCTCTGCCATAGCAGTTGTTACTCGATCGTAGCTCATTTATAAGGCTGGGGAGAGTCATATTTCTGTCATCTGTGTTGTGGATATCAATTAATTTTGGAATGTTACAGTCTTGTTGAGGCAGCCATGCATTGATATTTAACTTATGTAGTTACCCTCTCATTGCTGGAAGAGAAAATTTCACAGAAGACATTCTGAGTCTGTGGCCTTGCGGTCAGTTTGCCCTGTTTCTGAATGTTCCATGAGCACTGGGTGAGGAGTTCTGCTGTAGGTTTAGGCACCTAATGGTCAGTTACATACTTAATTTTTTTTTTTGGTTTTACAAGACAGGGTTTCTCTGTATTGTTTTTGAGGCTGTCGGTCCAGCCTGGCCTCGAACTCACAGAGATCCACCTGCCTCTGCCTTCCGAGTGCTGGGATTAAAGGCGTGTGCCACCACCGCCCGGCTACATACTTAATTTTTAAGTTTTCTGTAGTGGTCTTCTTCTGCCATGAAAATAAACGTTTATGATAAGAGAGAGCTACACATCTTTGTGTCTACAAAGGTAAGTATTTGTACTCTTATTTTGGATTATACTTAATTATCCATGGTGAAATCATGTAGATAATCTTGTCCAGTTTCTGAAGCATCATTTATTTTAATTAATATCGCCATTCATATTTTTGTCATAATTACCTATTGTTTTCCAATTATTACTACAGTTCTTTAAGCAAGTTCTTGTTTTCTAAATATGTAAAATGAACATAGTAAAAGATAAATAAAACTATCAATACTTCAGCAGTATTTTGATTTAAGGTCTATTTATATAACCCTGGATGTACTAGAATTTTTTATGTAGCAAAGATTTTTCTTTGAATCAAAGAATCTAACTGCCTTTTCCTTCCATACCGCTATGAATAAATATGGTTTGCAAATACACTCAAGCCATCATTATACAACTCATATAACAATGTCACTGTTTAGTCACATTCCCATCACCGACAAAATATGAGACAGAATCTGCTTAAAAATATGACATGATAATTCTGTCTCTGAATTTCAGACACAAAATTGAATAGTTTCAAAACACTGGGACCTGTTATAAAACAGAAAAACATTTGCCTTGAGAAAATAGGTTCCCCTTTAATATGAAGATAGACACTAAGATCAGTGGTCTTACTAATCCTTTCAAAGACATATCCTCATTGATAAAAATTTATCTCTTTAAGACTCCATTATGTAAAATTGACATTGTACACTAATAGAGCCAGGATTTCACAATCACAACTTCATCACAGAAGAATTTGGAAAACATTAAAAATCCAAAACCATGACAGTTTTTGTTGAAATGGTACAATTATATGTACATGCTATCTCCAGTGTAAAGTGTGTATGCTGTTGTTGTTTATATGAGAAGATAAATTACATTTGGTTTTCATTTTATCTGTTTTGATATATAATTATTTAATCTGTTGGCATATCCCATAATACTAGAAATTCAGTTTATCAATATTGAAACTAGAAATGTTTTGTCTCCCAAAGTGTAGTGAGTTATGTCAGAACTATCTCTGGGGAATGCATTTGTAATGAACTAATGTCTTTCTCTGTGTTATAATAAATTTATGTCCAAATCTTCAAGTCACACTATTTACTAATATAGCTGATACCAAATTAAGAATTCCTTACATAAATGACTATTAATTGTTTTGGTTGTAAAAATTGGATCATGGGAATGATCCCACTTGTACAATATCATTCATCTGACTGTTGGACTTACATGTCAAGATCCTAAGAAGTTGGGAATATGTTTTTAAGCTCAGTATAAGTAAAACTGTAGAATACTGTATGGATGGCAGAAACAGTATAGTAACAATGGAGATGTATGTTTTTCTAATAAAATGTGATTTTTCAAAAAAATACCAGAGAAATAGAGATAAACCTACCATGCGTGACAACTTTTGAAACTATGAGCATTTTATTTCATTCATTTACAGTTGTTATTTTACACACAAAAAATGGAGTTTTACTTCAAAATTTTAATTTGTGTTGTGATTTTAGTATGAAATGACTCTTTCTCCCCCTTAAGTCACTTCTACTTAAAATTTGCTTCCACCAAGCAAGGAGTAACAAATATTAGTCATTGGAATTGTGATGATACACCCTGGTCTCCTGGCATTGCATTTGAAGAATTGGTTGAAGGTTGTTTAACTATTTCCACACATGAAAGCATTGCCACTATACACTGATTGCCTCTGTAATATTCAAAACCATTGTTTCTATATTAAAGAAAATCTTCTGGTGGAAGATTACTCTAATGGATTTTTTTCTAGAATTACCTAAACAACTATCCCCCTTAACTTTTAAAAGACACAAAGTTTTTACATATTGGGAGTGATTATGAGGTATTCTACCTAAATGGGGTTTAGAACATAGCTTCTAACCCAGATTTATGGGAAGGTCAAACATACTATTTGGTGGAAAGATTACTTACTTGACTGAAGAAGTTTCTCTAATTTTTAAATAGAACCTAAGATAAAGATGAATGCATCTTACTATGTTAGTGAACAGACTACTCGGACAAGCAGATTTGGTTAATAATTTCTCTTAAATTGTATAAGGAATACTACAGAAATTAAGAAGAATTTTCAACTCTCATCTCATCTTCTCTTCCCTTATCTTATTCTTTCTCTCTCTCATGTCTGTCTCCCCCACTTTAGTCTCACTATAGTTAACTATGATTAATATGCTCAAAAAAGAAGAATTTTCATAATCTCAGAAACATTATAAATAAAATAATCCTGAGAATCTTATGCAATGTGATCTGGTTTTTTAAAAATAGACTCAGAATTGTATTTCTTAAGACAGACAGTAGAGCTACATGAACATAGAGTTTTGAATAAGAAAAGTTTCAACTTATCCTGTCATCACAGAGACCATGCTAGATCCAAGACTTTTTATCTTTATTATAGTTGAAGAAATGAAAGATCATTATTTTACCAATTTTAAAGAGTTTTCCAACATATAGACTATCCTTTTATAGCATAAATAATTTAATATTTTTCCTATGCATACAACGAAATTCTGTCATCAAATTTTCTGTTCAATTCAAGTACTTTAATAATTCCATACCTGTCTTAACAAAAATATGGAATACTGTATAGGAAATAATTTGTACGCAACTGTCAATTAGCATTCATATTACCATTAGGGCATTTTACGATCCACTTTTCAATGTTTTTATTCTATGGAGCATATTTCTTATAATGCACTTTTTATTGTGTTGAAGTAAGCATTCAAATTTGGATTCTCTCACTTATAAAAGGCAGCCTTTGTTGTTCAATCAGCCAAAGTATTGCCTTAAGAAATTTCACCCTCTACCTAGGGAGAGGTATTCAATGAATACAGCTGAGCAGGTACATGTGAAGCCTTTGACAAATCCATAACTATTTTTCTCTAGGTATTTTAGTTTTTATGAAAATGACCTGAATTTAAAGTTGAATTATTTCTTTTATATTACATGAGGCACATCTGTTATATCCATGCATAACACACATATACATGCCATCACACACACACACACACACACACACACACACACACACACACACACAAAGGGTGACAGAGAGAGAAAGGTGATGAGTTCAAATTTCCTATGAAAAAGAAGAAATTTTAATTCCATCTGCTTTTGACATTTACCTTTCATTGAATTAAATGTGTCAAGCTACCCTCTATATATTTATGTAATATACTCAGAGGTACATACTAATTTCAGTTTCAACCAGAGTCATTTTTTGAAGCTGAGTTCATACCATCAAGATTTCCTCACAGGTAGAATATCCAGTTACAAATGTGCTTTTCATTAACATAATCACAGAGTTCAGGGCTTTTATTCAGACTAAATAATCTGAAAAAATAACTCACATGCCCTCAAAGCAATAACACTAAGATGTATATTTTCAGCTGTCTTACATGCTTACTCTTTTAAAGAGGGGTTAACCTACTTTTTAGACACAAATAATGTAAAGCAAGTTAAGATAATATTTTAATCTGAATAATTTAGGCTTTAACACTATAAAATGTCAGGAAGATGTTTTAAACAGATCACATAAAAAGATAGATAAACAAAAGAAAAATTTAACTTTTCAACTAATTAAAAATTGTGTTAGATTTTAAAATTATTCTACTGTCTTGAGTAAAGTAAAATATCTCTTCAAAATATAAAACTTCAATGTCAAATTAAAGGTCAAAGGATTTTTATAAGAACATACAGATTTTTTTCATAATGCTTTACACTATAATTTAAAGTTTCTTCAAAGGAATTGACTTTTTCAAGGGCAGCTTCACTTATAATTTGCGAAAGTAAGTATTGTACTATAAAAGTTCAGTGCAGATAATAGAAATCACTTCCTTCTCATTCTTCCTTAAAATGTCAATGTGAATCTGATACATTTAATATGCTATCAGTATAAGAAGTCGCTCAATTCTAAGGATTCCTTCAGTAATTATTCTGTTCATTATGGCAGAAGTATTTTATATTCAGTGTGTTTTTTATTGGCTCATGGTATCAAATGGGCTCTTCAACATAATCAATTTTCATTAAAGAATGTATTCATGGTTACAGAGAAATAATGTAAAGCCTTTTGTATCTTATTAATGATATACATAGTTAAGTTCTGTAAGGGTAAATTAGTATAAAATTTGAGATATGAGTATACATATATATGTATGTACATATATATATATGTTTGTGCACATACACTGTACACACTTATATTTATATATACATACATATGCATATATATGTCATAGAAAATGTCTTCCTAAGGGTCATTAAGACACAAATATTCCTTGGATCCCTCAAGATGGCTCAGTGAAGAAAGGTTTTTGATTTATAATGATGCTACCCAGATGATATCCTTGAATCTCTGAAAGTCACACAAAGGTGAAGAGGAAAATAATGACTTGTTAAGTTGTCCTCTGGTCTCCAAACACACACTGCAACACTATCATATATGTGACCCCATATATTCATCATCCACATATATATACAATAATTATGACCCAGATTTAGAAGAAAATACCTATCTATGTAGTGTTTTGAATATGTTCCACAATTCACTAGAAAATGCTAAACTCTCTTCGACCAATTTTCATAATATTTTTACTTAGGGATCTCAACACTATGTCAAAACATATTGCTTGCTTAATGTTAAAGCCAATAAATGAACAAATGCCATTCTTGTATATTTAATCATGGTAACTAATATGGCAACTTTAAGAAAAGAACTGGACTATTTCAATGTTGAGTTGAAAATTAGATTGTCACTTATGGAAGAATGTTACTGGAGGCAGGCTTTGAGGTTTCTGTCACCTTTTAATCCAAACAATATAAAAGGAACTAACATAGTTTAACACAATTTCAAATTCAAAAATGGTACTAACAGCTTGAAAATTATTTTCTGAATTTGTAGTACACCAGCTCCACAAATGATAGATCCACTGAGTAAATTACTAGAAGTTTAAATTGTTGAAAAATATGGAATTTTCCTTCATTGTAATGCTCTTTGCCTGGGGTAGTGGTAGAGATGCCTTCTGTTGTAGTGACTTATATTCCATTCATCCTTTCCTCCTTCTATCACTCAGTTCCTTCCCTGAACATCAAATCATGTAGTTTGATCAGAACATATAACATACTAGTGTTCCAGACTATTCCCCATGTGTCTTAGAGTTGGGTTTGGCCATGTGACTGTTGCATTATTTTGACTAATATAATGACTGCTTGAACTTACTAACCTTCAGGATGGTTAAAGAATAGCTTGTGTGTGACTTGCTTTTCATATGCTAATACATTAGGTTTGTTTCAGAATGTTGCCCATCTAAATTAAACTTCAAATATTCTACAAGATCACCACTGTTTTCTGCACACTGAAGTCAGTGACATATTCTGTTAAATTTTGTAGGAAGACATTGCTAACGCATAGAAGACAGAGACATCAACAGACACAAAATATAGAAACACATTTTTGGTATTTCTTTTTAAGTAAATGTATGCTATTTCTATAGCACAGATCATTTTTTTCTTATTGTACTATAAATTATTAACTATGGCAGTGGGTTGATATCTTTTTAGGATTTGAAAATGAGGCACAAGTAATTCCTGATATCCTACATTAAAATTGTTCGATATGTGAGTAATAATATTAGCCAAAAATGATAATGATTTTATTGACATATAATAATGAGTAGATACTTATTTAAAAAACAATCTAGAAATCAATGAAATTTAATACTCCCAATGAGGTAAAAAATACCAGTTGTGGAATGATAATACTTAAATATAATATAAACAGAGGACATGAACAACAGACATGATGTTAGGCAAGATACTTTTGTATTTGAAAATGACTTCTAAGTGGAATTAGCATTTGGATAAAAATAGATGACAAGTAAAATTAAACCAGGTACAATTCTTTAGGAGATGGAAAACGATTTCACTTGCAAGAACACAGTAAACTTACCAATAAGGCAAAAATAAAAGAAAAAAGAAAAAACCTATTCAAAGCAAAAGGATGTCAAAACACTAAGGCCCAGCATTTCTTGAAGAAGTCTTGCACTCAGACAAAAACTCGTGTACAATATTTGGGGTTCGAATTTCAGAAAGAATGAAATGATTCATAAAAGTGGTCTTCTTGTCTCCACATATTCACTATGTGGAGACCACCCAGACACATACACACACACACACACACACACACACACACACACACACACACACACACACACACACACGGTAGTAAGTATAATTAAAAATATACAAGACCTTGCGAATTTGAGATGTAAATTTGTTGGGAGACTATGCTGGTCCCAGTGTGCAGTCTACTATTGGCTGGCAGCTCTCTTCAAGCTATAGCGATGTGGGGGACTATCATCCAGCAAGAGTTCCTGTTCTCTACCTGCCCTTAACTGGAGAATGTTTCTGGGCCCAGAGAATTGACCTCATCTGAAAGCTGTCTCTAAGCCTGGATGCTGGATTCATCTTTTTTATTTTTATTTTTATTTTAAATAGCTTGTTTTACATGTCAATCCCAGTTCTCTCTCCCTCCCCTCCTCCCGCACCCCCCTACCATCCCACCCCATCCTCCCACCCTATTGCCAATTCCTTCCCCATAGGGGATATCTAGAGTCTGTCATTTCACTCAGGGTAGGGTCCAGGCACTTCCCTAAGAGTCCAGGCAGTGAGAGCAACCCTCTTTGCGTTATGGATACACGATGTCTGTTAGTATTCGAGGGATAAACACTGATCCACTGCTCAGGACCCCATAGGTAGCCAAGGTCTCCTCATTGACTCTCACATTCAGGGTGTCTGTATCGGTCCCATGCTGGCCTCCCAGTTGTCGGTCTGGGGTCCCAGAGCTCTCCCCTGTTCAGATCATCTGTCTCTGCTGGTTTTGCCAGCCCATTCTTTGCCAATTTGCTCTTTGCTCCTCTCTCTTTGTCGCTGGGTTCCTTGGGTTCTGTTCAGTATTTAACTGTGGGTGTTTGCCTCTGCTTCCATCAGTCACTGGATTTATCTTTAGTATGACCCTTGGCACAGTTTCCTGATGGATGTTTCTCCCTTGATTGGCAAATGGTAACTGAGACTTTTTCTAAGTTCTTTGCTATAAGACCCTGATACCACATATAAAGCCACCATAGGAGCATGCCATGTAATGCAAATAAGGGTTTGTCCTAGGTTTCCTGTTCCTCTATATTTCCTATACTCTGGAATAAAGTGGAGAAGAGTCACCAGTTATCTCCTGGAGGGCTGCATCTATTGTACCTACAGTCCTTTGCACTCTGTTCCCTTCTTCAGCTCCCTCTCCATAAATGAATCAATGCACCAGTGATTCCCAAAAAAGAAGCCAAACCATACTAATCATTAATCAGGTATTTAGATGCCTTCTTCATGTTTCTGGTAAATTATTCACTCAGTAATACATTGATAAATTTAAAAATGCACTTATGGCACATATTAGACAACATTGTTCCTTGATAATGTTAAGAAGTTAATATGAAATGATTTTTTAGGATCTGCTTAACTTCCTGTAATGGTATAAATTCATATGTATGGTTTCTTGTAATTTATGAAGTATTGAAGTTGTGTATAAAGGTGTTATGACACACTGATCAAAATGTTATCTCTCTTGTTAGGAGGAATCACCATCCCTGACTTCAAGTGCTACTATAGAGCTACAGTAATGGAAACAGCTTGGTATTGGCACAAAAATAGACAGGTAGGTCAATGGAATTGAATTGAAGATCCTGATATTAACCCACACAAATATAAACACCTCATCTTACAAAGAAGCTAAAATTATACAATGGAAAAAAGAAAGCATCTTCAACACATGGTGCTGGTGTAACTAGATGAGGACATACATGTAGAAGATCTCAGATAGATCCATACCTATTGCCATGCAAAAAACTTAAGCCCAAATGGATCAAAGACCTCAAAATAAATCCAGACACACTGAACAACTTAGAGGAGAAAGTGTGATGTACCCTTGAAGGAATTGGCGCCATATACCTCTTCCTGAACATAATACCAGTAGCACAGACACTGAGATTGAAAATTAATAAATGGGACCTCTTGAGACAGAGAAGCTTCTGCTAGGCAAAAGACACAATCAACAAGACTAAACAGCAGCGCTCAAAATGGGAAAATATCTTCACCAACTCCACATCAGACAGAGGGCTGATTTTCAAAACTTATAAAGAACTCAAGAAGGTAGTTACCAAATAATTCAGCTAAAAAGTAGGTAGAATTCTCTTGTTAGAAGACTTCTTTAGAAGTTGTTGTATATTATTCTACTTGTGAGGTTTTATAGGAACACAGTATTGTAGTTTAAAATACTGATTACCTTTAATATTGAAAAATAGAGAGGATATCCTTTGAGAATTATTCCAATTATCTTTAGTCTTTCATATTTCATTGTATAACTAGTGTTAAATTATTGAAAACTGACCACTTCAGAATCTGAAGACTGTTTTAAATGAAATTTGAAAATAATCAACAATAGATATCAAACTAATATTTAATCAATTGAATTCTTTCAGAGATAACATAAAAAGAGAAAGTATTCTTGATGTAATACTCATATATTAAAAATACTGTTTCTTAAACCCAATAATATTAAAGAAAAACTACTGTATAATATCAAATAATGTGAAGACATATTCTTTTTTAACCTTTTTATTGAACTATACGTTTTCCCCACTCCCCTTCCCACTTACCCTTGAATTTTGCAGACAAATGACAGAACTAGAAAAAAACATCATGAGTGAAGTAACCCAGACCAAGAAAGACAAAAATAATATGTGCTTAATCATAACAGAGTATTAGATACAAAGTAAAGAACAACCTGCCTATAGTTTATAACCCCAGAGTACCTAGGTAAGAGAGACATATATGGATCTGCCTAGGAAGGAGAAAAAAGACAGGATATATTCTAAAACAAAAAGCAAACACATGTATTTGTGCAATTATATACATTGCACTTTTATGACAGGAAACTATCATAATCATATTTCTAATGTATTTATTTATAAATTACACCCACTTAAAATGTTCCTTTATAAATCATTATCAGTATATAGGAATGTAGGAGAACTAGAAAAATTCTATGCTTTACAAATGAAATATGTATTTTTAAATTAACAGGAAATATATACATATCTACATAGAAATAACAGGTAAAAATAAACATGATTCAGCAAACAGAAACTGAATTGTCATAACTGACCCATATCTAAATCTGTCTTACCACCATTTCAGATATTTCATTTTGTTGATGCTACAGATTGGTCTCATCTACTACCTATATTCATGAAATAAACTATGTATTTGTTTATGCTATTATTTGTTTTCAGGTCCAGGAACATTTAAACAAATTAAAATAATTGAATCAATCAAAATTTAGCTACGTATTTCAGGTTTGATGACCCAAATGTCCCTATATTTTATTAAGGTCATTTTGTGTCTCTGTCACACATTTGCACAGACCCACAGAAACACAACCAAATGATTAGAGAACAATAGTTCTTGGTTATACCTGAATATATTTTCTTAAGGAAAGCTCAATTTCTCAGGTATAACCTTCAGAATTCTGGAAAGCTAATAGAAGGACACTGTGGTGAATATTAATTTTTAACATGCTAACTTGCTAATTGGATATATGTTAAACATATAGCTTAATTTTTTCATTATCTGATTGGAGGAACAAATATGCTAAATGGATTAAAAGCGAAGTTATAGTAAGAATGTTCAAAGACTGAGCACCAGAATCCATTCAATCATGCAAAGGAAAATGTAATTGGAATAGAGTGAATACAACTGAAAAAAATGTCAGGAAATGTAACTGAAAATGTAGTGACTAGAACTCATAACTTGTCATACATATGTAAACTTACACTGACACTTAGGAAATAAGGTTGGCAATTTTTAAGAAAATTGTTCAAATACTTGATATAACACACCAATATTACTCTTACCATGTTGAACCCAATATATTTCCAGTAGAAGAAGGCATACTCATTTGTAGATACAGTTTCTGTCCCTCCTGGTCCTGCAGGCATTTAGCCCCAAATGAACACACAGAGGTGTCTATTAATTATAACCTGTTGGCTGTTGGCTCAAGCTTCGTACTGCCTAAGTCTCTCATAATTATTAAACCATACTTACTATTCTATATATTGCTACATGGCCTTGTCTTACCAGAGAATGCCCAGCACATACATGGCATCCCCTCTGTTGGCTTCTCACTTTCCTCTAGCCAGCATTCTCCTTGTCTGGTAGCCCCGCCTATACTTCCTATCTGGCTGCTGGCCAAGCAGTGTTTTATTCATCAACCAGTAAGAGAAACATATACACAGCAGGACCTCCCCAATCATCCATGTTTATATTAAAAGAAAAAACACAAAGTATCAAGATAAAAGTAAACAATTTCCTGTTGCTTAATGATAACATTATACATGGAATTATGAAAGTGTCCATTTTATAGAAAAGAAAAATTCAGAGAAAAAACAATTTACACAAATTAACTGTTTAAAAAATAGCAAAAGCAATGATTTTTAGAGAAAAATATACTAAAGAATGAGTTTGTGTTATGTGAAAAATTATTGTGCTTAAGTATTGATTCTCAGGCAGTCAATGAAATGATTGTATTTCATACTATTCCTCATTAAGTTGCATATATTATGAAGTTTTATTTTTAAATAAATAATGGTTTCATAGTTGCAACAAAGTGTTGCCTATTAATCATTACACACATTTAACGTAGCATTTATTCTGATCATAAAGGTTTGCAGGCTTCTAGAATGAGTAATGCCTGCATCCTGTTTCTGAGTAGGAATCTTAAACTCATATTCCTCATCTACCTTGTTTTTCTCTTTTCCAGATTATTTTCCCATTATTACCATAAAATCAAGATCTTCATGATTAACTAGATACCCCAAAATATTTCACACTATACTGTTTCCTATGTGATTGATGTTATCAACTTTGTAGGGCTTACAATCACCAACAGACAACTCTCTGCACATGACTATGAGGTAGTTTTCACTTTAGGTTATTTGAGGTGGGTAGACCGCAAACTCTTCATGCTACTATACTATGGGGCTGGGACTAAATGAAAAGCAGTAGAACACCTGAGTACCAGTATTTATCTCTGCCTGCTTTTTCACTGTGGTTGCAAGTTCACTTGTGTGCTCATATTCCCAGAGCAAACACAGGCCTATCATGGTGGACTGTATCCACCTCTGGGCCAAAATGATCTCTCTTTCCCTAAGAAACTTTTGTTACTGTATTTCAACAATAGAAATTTAACCAATAAAATCTATAGCATATTGTCATTTTCATTATAGTTTTTCAACCTCTACAAATATTCATTTACTTCATTTCTTTACATCCATCATAGAATTCTTAAAGCAAAATTATGTAAATCATTTCCAGTTTGTTTAGTACTTATTAGTTTCCTGAAACTTGTGACTCATTAAGAGTGTTATTTTGTCCTATCTTGATTTCGTGGTGTAAAAATATCTAGTCACTTTTGTATTTATGATTATTAACAATTTTTATAAAATACAGATATTCCTAGGACAATGATTTGATTATTTAACTTAGAGAAAGCCTTGATTTATAAATTTATTGGGGAATGTTAAGAAGTGTAGAGCAGTTGTAGGGAAAACACTGGTCATCTGCAGAGGAATTAACATATATGTGAACACTTTGATTATATCAGACACTTCGACTATAAGTAGAAATCCAAAGTTGAACAAAATAAGAATAATAAAAAAGTTTTATATATAGACTAAATAAACCAGAACAAGTTTGCAAAGTTTGCCTTTTTTGTGGTAAAGATACTATAACTTGTTTGATAAATTTGTATTTATATTTACTGTGATGTTTTCAACAATATGTAACACAGAATTTTTTCTAAATTTAAAAAAATGGGAAAATTTTGTTACTAAATCTTCAAATTTCAACAAGTTAAAATCAATTTTTGTATACAAATACATATAATGCTATGAATACAGTTGTCCTGTATAAAAAAAAAACTGAGAAATCTCTGATGCCAAAAAGGAAACCATTTTAATTATGTCCCCCAATATCCTAACAATAATACATTTTATGCTAAAAACTATATTATATAATTATTATAGTAGTAACAGTATAGAAATAGAGCAATTGAGTATGAAAAGAATGAGCTAAAGAATTGTTGGAAAATATTGCTGACTGGTCAAAGGTTGCACTCTTCCATATACTGACAGCTGTTTCTATGCTCCTCCACATGGAGGACTCCCTGCTCCCAGCAAATTTCCTCACTACCTAGTCTTATCTGGAGGAAGTCTCTAGTCCCAGGATACCTGACTTACTCAAGGGTGATCCTTGACACAGTTCCCAGCAAATGCTCTTCTCCTGATGATCCACATTGTAATTAGGTAAGTGCTCTACCCGTTTTGATAGGACCCTACAGCCACATAGACAGCCTTATGATAGAAGCTTGCCACCTATTGGAAATTAGGGATTCTCCCCAGATTCCCCAATCCTATATATTGCTTCTATTCAGGAATAAAATAGAGATGATTTTCTAGTCTGTCTCCCTGAAGGCTGTCTCCATCATACACATAGCTGTCCTAACTTTGTTTTCAGCTTCTGTTCCCTACACCCTTGTGAACAGATGCATCCAAGTATATAAAGTCACAGCTGGCAGGAGAGGAGAGAAAGAAATAGAAGCCCAAAGAATAGTCTGATCTAAAAACAAAACTGGAGAGCAAAAAAATGTCGTTATTTTATTTATTTCTTCTTCTATCATTAGTTATATTTCTAGAAAACAAAGTCTTTGATAATTTAAAAGTTTCCCAATACATCAAGAAATGAGCCCAAATGAGTATTGACGGTTCACTCTTATTATGAGTACTTTATGAAACTACTGTAAATAGCAATCTCTAATAGTATGCAGAACGAATGCAGATAGCTTGAAAGATGTTTGTCGTTTCAGTGGAAGTAAATACATTGAAAGACTCATATAAGAATCTGTGTTCAATTAAATATTACAATATTTTTCTTCTTTCTGATCAGTTGATTGAAGTGTATGAAGATATGAAACTCAGAAGACCTTTAAAGTCACCATAGACATTAAAAATTTGTGTTATGTTTCCCTTTTTATTTCTTATGCAGAGTTAATACTGAAATGAAGCTATTGAACTGTCAATTCATTTATATGACACCCCATCATTAAAATAAGCTCAAACAAAAACAAGAAGTCTTTATTATAAGTAACATAATACCACTTTTCTACACGCCCTTGGGGTACAAATGTTCCCAGAAAGAAGTGTTATTTGTTTACAAAACCACATTTTATACACTGACTCCATTGTGTGAAATACAGTCTAAATGTTGAAACAATAAGTAAAGGTTTAAGTATTTTAATATTTTATGTATAAAATTAGTTTATTAGAGAATTTAGAAGGACAATATATATTTATATAAGTGAAATAGAATTTTCAATTTAGTGAAAAAAAAAGGAACTAAAACCTTGTGAAAATGAGACTTGTCTCTAATATCTGTAATAGAAAAATATTTCAGGAAAATAGTTTGAATTCTACAGTGACAGCCAATTGCAAACTTGTAGTTGAAATCCCATTTAGCTTCCTTATCTTTGAAATGTTCTACTTTTGGTAAGCATGTTAGGTGATATCCTACTAGTAACAGAGTATTGTGTCATGGAGTTAATAAATGAGATTCAAACTGAAATGAAATAGTAAAACATAAGTTGTCAAAGACTGCTTGATAAGAGGAAAATGATATTAATAAGAATGAAAGCACCAATAAAATCAGAATTGGGGAAACTTGCTCCCTGTTAGGTCTTTTGGAAGCCCCTACATGTGTATTAACTAGTTCAATGAAGTGCTATTTTGTTCAAGATATTCCATAGCTATACTTTTGTTGAAATATCTTGATAGATAATAAGCAGTATAGATTATTCTTTATATTTCTTTAGATATTTATTCATCGTACATATAATAATTTTATGCTGAATTTTAGTAGATTTGTTTTTATATGTATTTTTATTGACTTTTAATAGAATTCTTATTCATTTGTGTGATTATGCTTCAATTATTCTGTCACTCAAAGTTTATACCCCATTCTCTTCTCCTTTAAACTTTTAAATAGTAAATTGGGCCCTCCAGCAACACATTTTATAAAATATTAACTATATTTTAGTGAGACTATCAGAGAATTCTGGGTAAAATAACAGTATATATTAAATGGTATTTAATTCTTCTCATATAAAATAATTTAAAATGTGCATGAATATATTTCTGATAATGTATCTTCCCTAATAAGTATCAAATATCATGATAAATTTCTTTATTTCTGAAGTAAGACTATCTCTACCTACCATGTAAATTATAAGGAATGGACAAATTTCTGTAATATAATGTCTTCATGCGCTTATTATAGGGTTTCCAACCCAAAATATGTGTCCTAACAGAATTCATATTTGGTGGGACTGCATCAGATGCAATACAGTGAAGCCCGGTGACAAGGTGGTTTAAGCCCAAAATATTAGAAATTTCAAGCATCACCGTTAAAGATGCAGATCTGGGTGGTGGCCAGTTCTAACGTTTAATCCCATAGGTTAGTAGAAACTGCCATAGCTGATGCAGAAAACTGCAGACACCAAGGCAGGATTTCCAAGCTGAGACAGGACAAGGCTTGACCATCCAAAAAAATTAGCAAACCGTCCCTAGATCTAAATACCAGTATCTCTTAGGAAAATATTTCAATGCCACTATACCATTTAAAACATCACCAATGAAAGAAAAACGGGGACTTGAATAAAAAATCGAGTAGTGAAGGAAGGAATGATGGAAGACAGTAAAGAAGGAAGGAAGAACAAGGATAGAAAGCAAAACTCCACTAAGAGACTAACAGTAGATATATCTAAGTGGCATTTCTGAGAAAGGAACAACAGAAAATGAAAGTCAAGATATTACCTCCACAAATAACTAGCCACACAATAATGACACTGACTTTATGAAACGGAGTATTAGGAACAAATAATCAATGAAAAATATACAAAATAGAAAAGTATTAGAATAAATTTATTTCTAGAATTTTAGGAAGCATGGAATGGAGAGATGTCAGAACACGGAGCCCAGAGTTAGCAGTAGAAGGCTAAAAGGATGTTAAATTGCTATTTTTCCCTCTTTCATGTTAAACCAGGAATGTTTTAAACTTCTGCAGGTAAATGACTTGGAAGTCAGTGAAATTCTCACTTTTATGCTGGATTCAGTGGTTATATTTAAGGGTATAACTTTAATTTCACCTAAAACCCACTTTTATAAAGATGTGAATAGTAGAATATAAATGATCACATGGAAGCTACAATAAAAAAATGTCAGAAAAACCGTCTAGATTTGAAAATTCAGGTAAATATGGGTGAGTACCAAATAGCAATTAAATAATTAATTAGTTAGTGTATGTATTGTTGTGTTCCTCAGTACAATTGCAGCCTGGTTTGAAAGTTCATCTTCAGTGGTCTTGAATAACTAATAGTTATTATTGGTCAGTAGATTTCTTGATTTACCTTTTAAATTCAACATAAACCTCAAATAAATACAAAATCCTACAGATTCTACAGAATACATTGTGATAAGTATTGAAAATGATATAATAATATATCTAAGATATGAGTCAACTGTCAAATGATATGTAAGTAGCTTCGGACCAGTATTATTATTTTTTTTGTTTTGTTTTTACGAGACATGGTTTCTCTGTATTGTTTTGGAGGCTGTCGGTCCAGCCCAGCCTCTAACTCACAGAGATCTGCCTGCCTCTGCCTCCCGAGTGCTAGGATTAAAGGCATGTGCCACCACCACCCGACCGTGATCAGTATTATTTTATTCTGTTAGTGTTATTAACCTGACCAGCATTAGTGTTCTGTGAAATTAGGATACCACTGAAGTAGAAACTATTTATGAACAGCAAAGTTTGGGAAGCAAGGCTATGAAGAATGATCTTCAAAAGTGCTAGAGTGATTCTGCATAAACACATGCCAAACTGACTAAAACTACAAACTGTAATGGGGTAAAATAAGTATTTGTCAGGAAACCACTATTTTTTATATTTTTAAAGTTTTTTTTTGCTCTTCATAATCCTAAGTAACATAAAACCATATATATGAGCAAGATTAACAATATAAGTGTATTGTTGAAATATCAATATCTGGACACAGAAAATAGGTACTGAAAAATATCTAACAAGTTTCTGTACATGTGAATGGACTAAGAAATAAATAACAAAACTAAATGCAGTTCAATACTACATTACTAAGTAAACATATAAAGAATACAAGGAAACTCTGCTACTAATAACAAGTTCTGATTGGTACTTGTTATATTATGGAATAGAATGACCTGAACAGTAGTTTAAATCCTTTTATATAGAAATGGGAAGAATATGAGAACGATTGAGGGAGAAATGAGACTGTACATCTAAGTTGGAAGAACATGGAAACTTTGACATTGAAGTGGAGTTATGATAAAAGCATAGAATTATGAATTCAACTATAAAAATCAAACTGTTGAATTTTTGTTTTAAATGAAAAGTTAAGGAAGGGCCAGGAAAAAGAAGATCTTTCTGTATTAGTGACCTTAATTTTTACATTAACATACTTGATACATATGACTAGAAAACTTCATTAAATTATTTAAAATGTGATGATTAATTATTAGGTATTTATAGATATACTTGTAAAAATTTTGGAATTGTAGAAGTTATAATACCAACTCTGGATCAAGCAACACAACATATATCCTGTATACCACACACTGGAAGCACTCTTCATGCCATAAACATATTACATAATTGTTCCTCAACTTTTACCTCTTGTTTACAGATGCTGTCTATGATGATCCAACACTGCTATGGCTCCCTGTGGAGACCATTTTATCCACCATATAATATACCTGGAGGGCAAGAACTTGAATCATTTCTTTAAGTTAATCCCCCAAATGGAGGTCTGCCTTGGTCAAGTAATTGATTCTATATCTTAAGTATAACAAAATGTTTGAAAATATATTTGTTGTTCTTTACATTTGGAAACGTAATATTTTATTTCATAAATATATACAATAATGAAAATATTGATAGTGAGTAGTGAAGGCTCCACTATGATTTAGAGTTAATATTCCATATAAACCATACTACAGTCTTAGACATACATAAGAATATTCTTTTATAAATTTTCCAATTTTTAGTAATTTGAAAAATTTGTGTTGATCTTTGATTTTTTTAAGTTTAAATTTAGATTAGAAACAAGGTTGCTTCACAAGTCAGTTCCAGGTCCCTCTCCCTTTCCCTCCCCTCCTCCCTTGCCCTCCCCCCCAGCCCTCCCATTATCATCTCATTTCCACAGGGAGGGGTGAGACCCTCAATTGGGGTGTCCATATTCTGTCATTTCATCCAGGGCAGGGCCTAGATCCTCCCTCAAGAGTTCAGGGTGACAGTGCATCTCACATTGTTGGATGGGAGTCCAAAATCCTTGTGTATACTCGGGATGAGTACTGATCTACTGCCCAAGGCTCAATAGATTACCTAGGCCTCCTCACTGACACCCACATTCAGGAGGTCTTAATCAGTCCCATGCTGGATTCCCAGGATGATGCCTCGGTTTCAAGAGTTAACCTTTGTCAGGTCAGCTGTTTCTGGGGGGTTAAACCAGCCCAGTCTTAATCCCTTTGATCATCAGTCCTCCCTCTCTGTTACTGGCTTTCTTGAGTTCAGCTCAGTGCTTAGCCATGGGAGTACGCCTTTTCTTCCATCAGCCACTGAATGAAGTTTCTGTTTCCCAGACTCTCTGGCCATGGGATTGTAGCCTGGCACTCCCCAGATCTATGTCTAAAATCCATATATGAGAGAGTATATGCCGTGTTTCTCTTTTTGTGACCATGTTATGTCACTCAGGATGGTTTCTTCTAGTGTCATCCATTTGCCTGGAAATCTCAGGATTCCATTGTTTTTTTCTGCTGAATATTACTCCATTGTGTAAATATACCACATTTTCTCTATCCACTCTTTGGTTGAGGGGCATCTAGGTTGCTTCCAAGTTCTGGCTATTACAAATAATGCTGTTGTGAACATAGTGGAACAGACATCCTTGTTGTATGAATGGGCATCTTTTGGATATATGCCTAAGAGTGGAGTTGCTGGGCGTGTGGTAGGTTTATTCGCATTTTTCTGAGGAATCCCCATACTGATTTCCAAAGTGGCTGAACAAGTTGGCACTCTCACAGGAGTGAGATGGTATCTCAGAGTTGTGTTGATTTGCATTTCCCGGATGGCTAATGATGTTGAGCACTTTCTCAAGTGCCTCTCAGCCATTTTAGGCTCCTCTATTGAAAATTCTCTATTTAGTATTGCAGCCCACTGTTTAATTGAATCTTTTGGTGTTTTGGAGACTTGCTTCATGAGTTCATTGTAAATTTTGGAGATCAACCCTCTGCCAGATGTGGGATGAGTGAATATTTTTTCCCATTCTGTGGGCTGCCTTTTTGTCTTGCTGACTGTGTCGTTTGCCTTACAGAAGCTTCTCAGTTGCAAGAGGTCCCATTTATTAATTGTTGATCACACTGTCTGTGCTACTGGTGTTATGTTAAGGAAGCTGTCTCCTGTACCAATTCGTTCAAGGGAACCACCCACTTTCTCATCTAAGAAGTTCAGTGTGGCTGTATTTATGTTGAGGTCTTTGATCCATTTGGATTTAAGTTTTGTGTATGGCGATATACATGGATCGATTCGCATTCTTGTACATGCCAGCCTCCAGTTATGCCAGCACCATTTGTTGAATATGCTTTCTTAATTCCATTGTATATTTTTAGCTTCTTTGTCAAAGATCAGATGTTCATATCCGGGTTTTCAATTCGATTCCATTGGTCTACCTATCTATTTTTGTGCCAACACCAAGCTGTTTTCAGGACTATAGCTCCATAATAGAGCTTGAGGTCAGGGATGGTGATGCCTCCAGACGTTGCCTTGCTGAACAGGGATGTTTTGGCTATTCTGGGTCTTTTGTTTTTACATACAAAATTCATTATTGTTCTTTCAAGGTCAGTGAAGAATTGTGCTGAGATTTTAATGGGGATTGCATTGAATCTGTAGATTGCTTTTGGCAGGATTGCCATTTTTACTACATTGATCTTACCTATCCAAGAGCTTGGGAGATCTTTCCATTTTCTGAGGGCTTCTTTAATTTCTTTCTTTAAAGATTCAAAGATCTTGTGACACAAGTCTTTCACTTTTTTGGTTAGGGTTACCCCAAGGTATTTTATGTTGTTTGTGGCAAATGTAAAGGGTGATGTTTCTCTGATTTCTTTCTCTGTATATAGTATGGCTACTGATTTTCTTGATTTGATCTTGTAGCCTGCCACTTTGCTGAAGGTGTTAATCAGCTGTAAGAGTTCCCTGATAGAGTTCTTTGGGCCATTGATGTAAACTCTCATATCATCTGCAAACAGTGAAAGTTTGACCTCTTCTTTCCCAATTTGTATTCCCTTGATCCCCTTTTGTTGTCGTATGGCAATGGCTAGAACTTCAAGTACCATGTTGAAAAGGTATGGAGAGTGTGGACAGCCTTGTTTTTTTCCTGATTTCAGAGGAATTGGATTGAGTTTCTGTCCAGTTAGTATGATGTTGGCTGTTGGTTTACTGTATATAGCTTTTATTTTGTTTAAGTATGTCCCTGTTATCCCAGATCTCCCCAAGACCTTTATCATGAAGGGGTGTTGGATTTTGTCAAAGGCTTTTCATCATCTAATGAGATGATCATGTGATTTTTGTTTTTCAGCTTGTTTATATGGTGGAATACTTTGATGGTTTTTTGTATGTTGAACCATCCCTTCATCCCTGGGATGAAACATACTTGATGGTGGTGAAAGATTGTTTTGATGTGTTCTTGGATCCAATTTGCCAGTATTTTATTGAGTATTTTTGCATCAATGTTCATGAGAGATATTGGTCTCAAGTCCTCTTTCTTAGTTGTGTCTTTGTGTGGCTTGGGGATCAAGGTTATTGAAGCCTCACAGAAAGAGTTTGGCAAAAACTCTTCTGCTTCTATTGCATGGAATACTTTGAGAAGAATTGCTATAAGCTGTTCTTTGAATTTCTGGTAGAATTCTGCATTGAGGCCATCTGGACCTGAACTTTTGTTTGGTTGGGAGATTTTGATGACTGCTTCTATTTCCATAGGGGTTATAGGTCTATTTAAATTGCTAATCTGTTCTTGATTTAGTTTTGGCAAGTGATAGCTATCAAGGAAGTCATCCATTTCCTTTAATTTTTGAATTTTTGGAGTACAGGTTTTCAAAGTATGATCTGATGATTCTCTGGTTTTCCTCAGAGTCGGTTGTTATGTCCCTCTTTAAATTCCTAATTTTGTTAAATTGCAAGTTCACTCTCTGTTGTTTGGTAAGTTTGGACAAAGGTTTGTCTATCCTGTTGATTTTCTCAAAGAACCAACTCTTCGTTGCATTGATTCTTTGTATTGTTTTCCTAGTTTCTACTTTATTGATTTCAGCCCTCAATTTGATTTTTTCCTGGTGTCTACTCCTCCTGGGGGAGTTTGCTTCTTTGTGTTCTAGAGCTTTCAGCTGTGCTGTTAATTCTCTAGTATAACTATTCTCCAGTTTCTTCATGTAGGCACCTAATGCTATGAACTTCCCCCGTAGCACTGCTTTCAAAGTGTCCCATAGGTTTTTTTATGTTGTGTCTTCATTCTCACTGAATCCCAGGAAGTCTTTAATTTCTTTTTTTTATTTCTTCTTTGACCCAGAAATGGTGCAGTTGTGCATTATTCAATTTCCATGAGTTTGTAGGTTTTCTGCAATTTGTGTTGTTGTATTCTAATTTTAAAGCATAATGGTCTGATAAGATGCATGGAGTTATTCCAATTTTTTGTAGCTGCTGAGGTTTGCTATGTTGCCAAGTATGTGGTCAATTTAAGAGAAGGTTCCATGTGGTGGTGAGAAGAAAGTATTTTCTTTTATGTGTGGATGAAATGTTCTATAGATGTCTGTTAATCCTAGTTGGGTCATTACTTTTTTTAGACCCTTTGTTTCTTTGTTGAGTTTCTTTCTGGTATTACTTTCTAGTGGTGAGAGTGGTGTGTTGAATCTCTCACTATAACTGTGTATGGCTTTATATGTGATTTAAGTTTTAGTAATGTTTCTTAAGGTTGGACTTAAGGTTTTCTTTGGTTGATGAATCCATTTCCCCTAGTGTATCTTCAACACTTGAGATTCTCTCTTCCATCTCTTCTATTCTGTTGGTAATGCTTGGATCGGTAGTACCTCACCATTTGCCCAGCTTTTCTATTTCCTGCCTTTCTTCAGATTGTGGTTTTTTTGTTGTTGTTGTTGTCTCTATTTCAGTTTTCAACCCTTGCAGTGTGTGCATTGTTTCTTGCAATATTTGGTTTATTTTTTCGTCCATTTGTTGCTTTTTATTAATTTTTTGGTTTGTTCTTTCTTCCATTTCTTGCATTTTTTGGTTTGCTTTTTCTTCCATTTCTTGCATTTTTTGGTTTGTTTCTTCTTCCATTTCCTGCCTTTTTTGGTTTGTTTCTTCCTCCATTTCTTTCATTTTTTGCTTTTTTTTCTTCCATTTCTTGCATTTTTTTGCTGTTTCTTCATCCATTTCCTGCCTTTTTTGTATGTTTCTTCTTCCATTTCTTTCATTTTTTGCTTCGTTTCTTCTTCCATTTCCTGCCTTGTTTTCTTTGTTTTTTTCTTCCATTTCTTGCATTTTGTGGTTTGTTTTTTCTTCCATTTCTTGCATGTTTTGGTTTGTTTCTTCTTCCATTTCTTTGAGGGATTTTCCTATATCCTCTTTTAGGGCCTCTATCATTTTTATGAAAGTGATTTTTTTTTTTAGTTTTTTTTTTATTAATATTTTTTTATTTTCCATTTTAAATTTAGATAAGAAACAAGGTTGCTTCACAAGTCAGTACGAGGTCCCTCTCCCTTTCCCTCCCCTCCTCCCGTGCCCTCCCCCCCATCCCCCCCCGTTATCCCCTCATTCCCCCAGGGAGGGTGAGGCCCTCCATGGGGGTGTCCATAGTCTGTCATTTCATATAGGGCAGGGCCTAGACCCTTCCCCAAGGGTTCAGGGTGAGAGTGGGAGTCCAGAGACCGTGTGTATACTTGGGATGGGTACTGATCTGCTGTCCAAGGCTCAATAGATTACCTAGGCCTCCTCACTGACACCCAGATTCAGGGGGTCTTGATCAGTCCCATGAAAGTGATTTTAAGGTCATTCTCTTCTGCTTCATTTGCATTGGAATGTTGGAGTCTTGCTAGTGTGGAGTCTCTAGAATCTGGTGGTGTCTTATTTGTTTTTCTGTTGCTGAGTGTGTTTTTGTGTTGTCTCTTTCCCATCTCTTCTTCTAGTGGGTGCAGGAAGATCCGCTTACTATTCTGGTGGTTAGGGGACCAGAGTTCCCTTTTGGTACTTGCTAGCAAGTCCAATAATCTGGTAGTTCTTCTATTCCTTGTCCTCGTTCTGGTCCCATGGGTGGAGAAGAACAGAAATCTGGGGCGTTTAGCCTCCCACCTGGTCCCCTAGACCCTTTGCTGGATCCTGTTGTACCTGATGCTTTGGCCGGATCACCTGCTCCCCTGGTCTCCCTGGCTCCTCTGGTTTCCTGGTCTCCTTGCTGGGAGAGAAGTCCTGTGTGACTCCCGCCGGGATTGAAAGCTCTGTGCAGTTCCCAGGCGATCCCCAGGCACAGGAACACAGGCCCAGAAGCAGGGCCTGTTGTATCTGATCTGGCTGCTGGAACCTGATCTTTGATCTTATTCATCTTCTTTTCACCATTTTTTCCCATAGTCTTCCTAATCAGCATTATTTCATTTTAAGTACCATCAAAGTTTTTGGATTTCTTGTGAACTACTCCATTGTGCTTAATTAAGGCAACATATTTGTGTGTGTGTGTGTGTGTGTGTGTGTGTTTGTGTGTGTGTAAACTAAGCATTCCTTTATTTGGCCAATGACTCAGGGATATTACTTACTCAAACTATCTTAACCAATTTCTAATAATTTGTGCATCACCATGTGACCTTGAGTTATCAGTAACGTTTCAGCATCTAACTTCTCCAGTAATTACATGGCTTTTCACTAAATCTGTCTTCTTTCTCCCCATATCTTGTTTTTTTTCCACCTGATTTGGTTTTTCTTGACCATCGGACGAATCAGCTTTATTCATCAGCCAAACTACATACACCACACAGAGGGACATCCCATAGAACTTCTTTTCTCAACAACTGAAAGTAGCCAACAGCTTCTTGGCTGGGCACAGAATTTGTACCCAACTCTTCTTTTCATGCAAGTATTTTGTCTGACTTGGGTTTGCACAGGATTTATACATACTGTCACAGCTGTAATAACTTCCTATATAAATCAATAGCCATATCTGACTTACAGCTGTTTTTCTTTTTGAAATAATTTTTACTAATTATTACTATGCCCACATCTGATATTGTTTTCAAACTTTCACCATGAGCATCATTTTACATTTTCATTTAAATTAGAAAAATTTTTATTTATTATACATATTAATCCCAGTTCCTTCACCTTCCCATCCTCCCATGCCCTACACTGACCCCCTGTCCCACCCTTCAATTCACTCTCCAAAGAGAATGAGACTTTCCATGGGGGATCTTCAAAGTGTGTTGCATCATTTGAGGCAGGGCCTCTAAGCTGAGAGAGCATTTCTCCAAGGGGGGAATGGGCTCCCAAAGTGCATTTGTGTATTAAGGATAAATATTGGTTCCATTGCCAGAAGCCCCATAGACTTCCCATGTCTCCTAACTGTCACCATGAAGAGAGGCAGTGTATCCTCTCTTCTGAATTGATCCTTGTGACTTTTTAGATGTTGCCTTACATATGGTTAGGGTTGAATATTCTTCAGTCCATAATTCTGTACACATTGGAGGCTGCGAATCTTTGTGGGCCACCATGTACTCTAAACAGGAAAGTCTTTGAATATTGAGAAGTGCCTTAGTTTATATATACAATGAAGCCAATAGGAACCAGTCATACTCTATAGAATAGATTCTATTAATTTACTTTTAATTAAGGGCATTATGTGCTTCTTTATTCATTGAAAACCCAATATTTGAGTGAGTACATACTTTGATTTTTTTGAGTCTGGGTTACTTCACTCAGGATAGTATTTTTTCTAGTTCTATCCATTTGACTGCAAATTATATGATGTCATTGTATTTTATATCTGAGTACTATTCCATTGTGTAAATGTACCAAATTTTCTTTATACATTCTTCCAGGTGAGGGACATCTAGGGTGCTGCCAGGTTCTGATTATTAGAAATAATGCCATTATGAACATTGTTAAGCATGTCCTTGTGGTATGATTGAGCATCATTTGTGTATATGCCTAAAAATGTTATCACTGGGTCTTGAGGTAGATTTATTTCCAATTTTTTGAGAAACTGCCATCCTGATTTCCAATGTGACTGTACCAGTTCTCACTTCCACCAGCAATGGAGGAGAGTTCCCCTTTCTCTACACCCTCTCCAACATAAGATGTCCACAGTAATTTTTATCTTATTCATACTTACTGGTGTAAGATGGTATCTCAGAGACATTTTGATTAGCATCTGTCTGATGATTAATGATGTTGAAATAGGTGAATAATAGATGTAAAGCAAATGATTACCAGACTAGAATTCACAGATTCACAAGGAGGACGCTAAGAAAGATGCATGGATTGCCCTGGGAAATGGGATTATATGAGATTTCCTGAGTAAATTCCCCAGAGTAGTAAAAGATGGGGGATGGGCATAAGAACATAAGGGAACAGAATGGTTGAGTTGGGGAGGAACAGAATGGGAGAGCATTGAAAGTGTTAGTATGATAGAGTGAGTCATTATGCAGTTAGGCAGGTAACTGGTGCTAGGAATCCACAAGCATGACAGCAGCTAAGCTACTTATCAATAATGAAGTGGTTGCCTGAATTGTCCTTCCCCTAAAATCAGATTGGTGAATATCCCAACTGATATCATGGAGCTTTCATCTAGTAATTGACAGAACCATATGCAGAAATCCCCACCCAAGCACCAGACAAAGATCCAGGAATCAAATCAAAGAGAGGGAAGAGGGAATATATGAGCATGTTTGTCAAAATCATGAAGGGAAAATCTACAGAGACAGCTGGAACAACTTTCTAGGAATTCAAGAATTCTTGACTGACAGTTGTGGAACCTCCATGGGACTAAGCTAGACCTTCTGTATGAGGGAGAGACTTGTGTGACAGGCTCCCAGCATTAGGATCAGAATCTACCACTGGTGCATCAGCTAACTTTTGGGGGCCCATTCCCTATGGTGGCATGCCATCTTCTGCCTTAATGCTGGGATATATGGCTTGGTTCTGCCTCAACCTAATGGTCTAGGATTTGTTGACTCCCCACTAGAGTCCTTATGCTTTGGGATGAGTCAACTGGGGGTAGGCTGTTGGGGGAGAAAGAGAGTGAGTGAAAAACTGCGATTCAAACATAAAATTAAATTAAAATTAATAAATAAGTGGAAAAAACCCACTCTTTCAATTTATTTGTTGTCTCTCTCTCCTCTCTCTCTCTCTCTCTCTCTCTCTCTCTCTCTCTCTCTCTGTGTTTCATTGTGTTTTAATGATTTTTGAAGTCTTCCTTGCTGTCGTATCTATCAAATTATTTTTCTTGTACCTTGCAACCATTCCGAAAGTCATGCTTTATTTTTTCATTATTGCTTTGTGAATTGTATATATAGAATGTTGACTTTAACCCAGACACCCTTTCTGTCAGCATCATCTTATCTCTCTTGCTCACCTGGTTTAATGTATTTAATCCATGCTAATTTACAATTCAGTGAAGCTTATCACTGAAAGTATTTCTGTTTTAATGCTCCTCCTTCCTCTTTTAATTATATCCTACAGTTGAACCCAGTAAGCATATGACTAATAAAGAAAATAAACTACCAAAGTAAAACGATTATCTTCACTATCTTAAACTTTCCCTACCATGTACACCTGAAAGTCCAAAAAAATAGAGCTTACAGAAAAATGGAAACTGCAGAAGTCATGGAATGAGTTTGTACTTTAAATGTCTCCATAATTGATGTTGAAAATAGATACTTAATCACTTTATGTTCCACTTGCAAATATGCCTTCAGGACTCAAATTAGATATTTGTAAGTTCTCTTCAGGCTCTAACACCTTTACAAGTTAGAGAACTACATGTTAACTTACTATTTAAAATGAAACTCATTTTGCTCATATAATACAAACAATAAAACAAAATATTGAAAAAGTAAATTTCAGTAAAAGAATATTTTAGTGCAAACCATAATCCTTTATTAAAATAAAATTTAACTAATAATGTTGAATATATAAATTCATTTACTTGTTTATACTTTATAAGTTTTATTGCTTTGAGATGTTTAAAGTTGTGTTTGCATGGATGAGTTTTCTGCATATACCACTATATATTCATTATGTGACTTGTGAGGCTCGAGGTCAGAAGAGGAATTCAGATTCCCTTTAACTGCAGTGATGGATAGTTGCAAGTCACAATGTATGGCCTGTGGAAGAGCTACAAATGTCATTCTCCCCTGAGTCATCTCCCTAGTTTCCACTATATTCTTTAATGTCCTCGCTCAAAATCGGTTTCTCTATTTACCATCTTCTCATTCTCTGATTTCTGTGTTCAGTGTACAGCTTTATAGTGTGTTTAAGATACCTTGGAAATGTAAAGTATCTTTGACACTGAAATGCAGAGGATCTTAAATGCCTTGTTGTGTTCCTGTTTCCCATTATTCATGAAGCATAGTGAGGCTGGTTGAGACAGTGATGCACTGCAAAATTCTGCTTGGAATAACAACAACTTGAGCATTGAAAATTACGCCAGTTGGCAATATCATATAGAGAAAGTTTTTTCTTGGATGCATGCTAAGTCAGCTATTCTTTGGAAGGCTAGTCTTACAAGAGGCAGAACAAAATAATGGCTTTACTGCGTGTGCACCCTGAATTATAACATTCTTATTCCTCTAAAAAGAAGTAGTATGTACTAGAGATGATGTTTGATGCTATCCCAGCTTATGTTTCTAGATCATTGTTCAGCCTTGACAGTAGGTCAATACTTCTGATACTGTCCTTCATATAACCTACCTGTTACTAGGTCCATCCTTCTGTTAGACTTCTGATTAGCAAGTGTATTTTTCTTGTGAGTACTTTCATGAAAACTTTTGTTTTCAAAGGCAACTAAATACATTCATCCTACAACTTTTCAACCTACACTAGTGTTATAGAGAAGATAGACTATTGAGTCTGTTGTTTGTCACACAAGAAATACAATTTATAAATATATTTTATTTCAACATGTGCAGATTATTTATGCCATGAGTCATATTTTCTCACTGTCATTTAGGAATGCATAGGTACACATTTATCCTGATTTTGACATTCATAAATTATTTTATCTTTTTTTAAATATTAGTTTGAAAATATTCACTAACCAACATGTAAACACTTGTTTGGACATGGTTAGCTAACCGTTATACTCTATGCAGTTTAAAAAATACAATAATGTTTCAAATATACTTTGTATTTGTCAACTAATATATTTTTGAAAACAATCATACTACATTTGTATTTGGATCATTTAGTCAAATATATATTCAACATTATATATTGAAATGCACATTCATGTAATTATATTAATTTTTATTTAGAGATATTATAAAAATAATAAAGTTTTAGAAGGTTACTAACTAAAATGATATTGCAGCAAAATGTATTAACCTTTCACATACTTAAATATTCATGAGTATTTCACATGAAATTTATTGAAATCATCTAGAAAGCAATTTATACAAATTTTGTTCAATGTGATTATGTATAAAACCATATTGTCTTATAGCCATGATAAGAACTAAGCATTCCTCCTCTGATTTTCCTTGTCAGACATTATTCTAGGAAATGAATGGAACTAGTAAAAATCATCCTGAATCAGTTAACAAAGGTCCAGAAAGACAAACATGGTATGCACTCACTTATAAATAGACACTAAATATAAGGGACAATCATTCTACAATTCACAGAGTTATAGATACTAAGCAGCAAGGAAGAATCAAAGAGGGGTGGATGGATCTCCCTGGGAAGAGAAATATAATAGATTTTGTGGGTTGCCTAGGATTAGGGGGATGGAACCAGAAGGGTTAAACGGGCGAATAGGAGAGATGGAGGGAGAGAGTACTGTAAGAGAAACTGGAACTGGAGGCCATTTGGAGGGCAGTGTAGAAACCTAACAAAGTGGAAACTTCCTGGAATCAATTAAAGTGATTCTGGTGAAGTCTGGTCATGGGGATGTTAATCCTGAACTGACTATGCTTTGTAACCAGGCAAGGCTCCTAGTAGTGGTACTGGGACATTTACCCAACCAAAAAACCTTTAACCTATAATCTGCCCTGCCTGCAAGAAAAACTGAGGCAATGTTGGCCCCTGGTTTGTGGGAGTGGCCAACCCACAATTGGTCCAAATTGTGGCTCAAACTAGAACAGGGTGCTCTCACTTGTCCCTGCCTGGATGGTCAGGAACCAGAAGCAGGACATCAAAGGGACCTAGTATAGAACCAAACAAGACTAAGGGAAAAATAGTCAATGAAATGATTCCTAATGATATTCTGCTATACTTATTGATCTATGCCTAGCCCATTTGTCATTAGTGGATATTATCCTGAAACAGATGCAAGCAGTCAGAGAGATCAGCTGCCAAAAACAAAAGTCTGATCCAGGGAAACCCCAAAGAAGAGGGTGAGTAAGGATTGGAGGAGCCATATGAACACCACAATAGCATGTCCACAGGTTCGACCAAGCAGGGCTCATATGGGGCCATAGAGACTGAATCAGCAATCACAGATGCTGTACATGTCTAAGTTAGATCCTCTGCATAATCTTATGGTTGTGTGTTTAGTGTTCTATGGAACACCCAGTAATGACAGGAGGTTGTCTGTGACTCCTTTATCTGTGCTTGGGAACCTTTTTCTCCTAATAGCATCCCATATCAAATCCTGATATGGGGGTTTGTGATTAGTGGATATAACAGGGAGACATTCTCTGTCTCTCTTTCTGTCTGTCTGTCTCTCTCTCTCTCTTGGGAAAGAGGAGTTTATCTTCTCCTTCACCCTCTCTCTTTCACTCTCAAGAAAGAGAAGAGGAGTTCATCTGGGGGAGAATTAATGTTGGGGAGAGACTGAGAGAATTGGAGGAAGGGGAAACTGCATTTGGGATACAATGCATGAGAGAAGAATAAGATGAAAGGTGATTTTAATGATTATTCTCATTCATTTATAAGCACACTGTGCTAGATTCTGAGAATAAAATAAATAGGTGAAACAAATATCTTAGTTAACCCCCCAAATATTACCTAACCAAAAATTAATCACTTAGAACTCTGAACAAGATACCTTGTCATAACTATCACTAATTATATCCAGGCATCATAAGTCAAAATTCAAATCATCTATGTTCATTCTTCAACATCAGGTCACTTGTTATGTTAGCATCTCTAAGTTAACAAACACCTCCTTCTCTGATTTATGACATCTAGTTCTTGAGTTCCTCAGCCATGACCACATTTCAGCTCTTAGCCCAGTGTCACTTTACAAAGCCTCTGATTATATCACTGGTCATGGGGCAATTCACACATTTACTAGAGATTAATTACTTCTTTCCTTGTGTCCTCATAGGTTCAGTAAGCCCCACTCAGGGCTGCATTGTTACTGGGAATTACACATGTGTTGTTCTAATAACCCATGTGTAGTCGCCCTCCTGACTCTGAAGTATAATGAGAGAAAACTATTGAATTCTCAAATCACTGCCACTACCTCCTTCTTGCTTCTAATTTTTATAATTTTAGTGTCAGTAGAGTAATTAACTCAAAAGACCGATCCATTCAAAAGATATTATTTGTAGCATTGCACAAATAATTTTACACTTGACTTTTTCATATTTCCTTCATATTTATATGTATAATGATGGCTAGGCCCATTTCTGTTACTATTCTATTATACCCAAATGTGGCATAATAGCTTTTGCTAATAAAAATAAAAAAGCAACAAACTGTATATATAAATCACTCTTTTGCCACTACCTGCAAGTTGTTGTGTACCTGTCAATTATTTTTTATTACTGAATGGGATAATATTAAAATGATTGATCGATTCATTTTCAATTATCTTTCCCAAGTAAGTGGTTTCCTTTTTATTATGTCTAATTTAGAAAGGCACAATGCCAGAGGACCAGTGTTCAATACTTAGTACCTAAGTGTGGAAGATCACAGCTGCTTCTACCCACAGTTCCAAGAGATTAGACATACTTTTCTCACTTACATGGACTCCTACATTACACTGTTCACATGCACACATACACAATTTTAAAAATAAAATGAATCTGTTTTAAGAAAGACAATATTCACTGTTGTATATTCCCTCCTCCAATTCTCCCTCTTCCTTTGCCCTTCCTCATATATTGCAACTAATTTCTGTGTTGATATATCTTGAGTGCCCAAATAATCAAGTATTGTTAAGTCTATCAATGAATCCTCTTTTCTACATATATTTGTTTCATTGGCATAACTTTGAGTCACTTCTATTTTAAGCCTCTTTGCTATATTTGGTATTTAAATATTTTATACAACAGTGCCATCCAAGTATTTGCTACAATTCAATACTTGAAGTAAGGCTGAAGCATACTCTATAGATAATATACTAGATTTTTTTCTATTATGTTGTCCTTTAACATTTTATTAAAAATTTAGAAATCAGAAATTACACAAAGCACAATTTCTTAGTATTATCTGTCTTTCAGATCAACTTTTTCATTTTATTTTCAGGAAAACAAAAATGGTATGGTACAAAATGAAGGGTTTTGCAAACTTTCATTTGTAGGTGAATGTTTTGAGCTTCATTACCTAAAAGCCATTGAATATAAAGATTGACTTTTAAAATGTCAACTCTTTAATTTGTAGGTTAGCTTTTGAATGTATATGTATTATGTAAATGATATGTTAAAAATATCACCTAACTACAATGAAGTTTCCATGTATCATTTGACTGAGGAAATTTTCTAATCAATTCTGCATTGTATTGATATTTTCATATTTCAGGACATAAAATTAAGTGAAATACTTAATTTTACTTCTATTCTTCAACAATAACTAATTCTATACAGTTATGAAAAGGGGAAAGTCATGGATTCAGGTCACAGGGCTTGCAATAGTCACATTGTTGATCTAAATTCCAATACTATGAGAGATTTTTTTCCAAGATAATCAATAAGTGGTACTTTCTTAAGGTTGCCAGGGTTCTTTATGCAAGATAAAACCTTTACTTCTACATTGTATGAATTCTCACAATATTCCTTGACTCACTAATAAATTCCTATTAGTTATATGGTATTTCATTGCAATAATATTCTCCTTATTTAATGTATTGATATATTATTTATTAAAGCTTATCTGAGGATTCAGAATGCAAAGTTAGCCTCAAGCCAAGAGATCAGGCAGTGGTGTTATACACCTTTAACTCCAGCAGCCAGAAGCTATGTTGTAGTATACTTTCAATCTTAGGATTTAGGACTAAGAGACGTGAGTTCAAGGCCACCTAGATCTACACAAGATTGATCCAGTGCTAAAGAGAAACACCTCATACAAAGAAAATCTCATCATCTGGGATTAAACACCTATAATTCCAGAACTAAAGGAGGTATAAAATTAAAAAAGCAGTGTCTTCAATAGTCAATATTGAGTATACATTCTCCAGCCACATTGAGGACAGGAAGACATTCAATCTCAGCATTCTCCAGCCACACTGAGGAGAGGCAGCAGGGTCAGCCAATTCAGTCTAAGGTAGAGGAAAGAGCTAGTGGCCTGCTACATTGCTTTTCTGATCTTCAGCTTGAATTTTGAACCCCAATATCAGTCTCTGGGTCTTTTTTGTGTGTGGTACAATTTAAAACTATTTTTAGTTTGGAAAAAGAGCTATACTAGTGATGTAATATACAAAAAAGATTCCAAGGTTGTTAGTCAAATACTATATAAAAGCCCATTCTTAAATATTTACATTTGGTAAGGATATAGTTTACTAAAACATAAGGTGAGTTATATAAAATGAATTGATATTGTTAGTATTTACCTTTTTTATGATATTAGTGAATTAATTCTTTAAATTATCTGGAACTGGTCAACATAATTGATGAATTCTTAAAATACATTAGCCACGCATGCACTGAATTTGTGTTTTGTTAAATGATCATTTATATGGTTGAAGTCCTATGATTTCAATCTAATTGATAGTCTGTCCTTACCTGCATTAACATAAAGAAGATTTTGATGGCAGTGTGTGTAAAGTTATTCCTAACAAAGTCATACATGTTAGTACACTGGTTAATAATCACAGTGGTCTCTCATTTAATTATTTTCTTTTGTGCAAATGTTCTTGACTTTTATTTTTACTATTTCACTTGCTGGTTTATTTATTTATTTTTTTGACAAAAGTTTCAAAGTATTCTGGCTCTCATGCTGACTTCTTTTCAATTTTGCCTTTGCTTTCTGTCATTGTACCTGGTAATACATGTGTACATAGCACTTTGAAATACATGGCAATACATGCCCTTTAGTGTAGGTGTGTTATAGTTTAAAAAAAAAACACTGCTTTCCATCTTCTACCACTGTTCACAATCCATGCAGGTCCTCAATTTTCTAATAAATATGTGTCTCACAAGAGCTTAGTATACCTTATCCCATAAAGATAAACTTTCAAGAAGGGACTTTTAAATAATTAAAGCCTTGCCTTTGGCTGTTCTGTGTTTAGTTTGTCTTTCATCTGCCTGTTATCCCAGGTGATATATTTATCTTGCTTCCAGCTAGTCTTGATTTTTTAAAAGCATTTCTCTTTTAATTAAACATTAACTGCCTATTTTATCATTTTTCCAGATCGGGATATATATATTTCTTCAAAGTGGAGGATGAGTTAAATTGTGCCTAAATAAAAACAAGATTTCACTTGGATGTTCTTAAATGTAATAAATAAAGATCTTGAGTTCTTGATACAGTTTCCTTTTTTGTTGTTGGAATACTTAAGTAAATAAATACTGTCAATGAACAGTTACATTAGTTTTTCTGATGTGAATTGTGCTTACAAAAGCACAAATAAACACACAGCAATCTATTTACATAATTATTTTATGGTATATATTCATTTAAAATCATAAATGAGTAAGCATTTATGCCTACAAAACAAATTGAAAGAGCATCCTGTATTTCCAAGGCTTATTTCTTTAGTGATACCTTCTTAGCATATTTGAATGTGAGTACCTTGGGACTCATTGCTTCAAGCTCAAGTTGAATATTTCCAACAGATCATACAAAGGTTTTTTATTCATCCTGAAAGTTGTATCTGGAGGGAACAACCCTTATCTGTTCAATTCCACACATGTTTAAGCTTCTAAATATTGTTCTTGCCAGCAGACATTTGCTGTCAAGCATATAATTTAATGTTTGATCTCAACCTGTTAATGACTTATACCACACTTAGGGAATATTAGACAAAATGATAAAATTTTATTTAAATTTGAGGAATAGTGCCTTGAATGTATGTTTAGAAAATGGTGGTTCTTAGAAAGTCAAGGGATTGTAATGGTTATATCAAGGAAAGTATCAACATTCTATTCAAGTAGTGTCTAGGTATGCAGATCACTCAGTACACTGCTTATTCTCCTTGTAAGAAGCAAGGCATTATATACCATCACCATAAGATAGACATAGTGTACATATATAATATCAGCACCAGGAGGTAGAATCACAAGGATCAGAAGCACACAGTTGTCCTCAGACCCACACTGTGAACAGTAGAAGGTTTCTTCCCCACCACACATGGTTATTTCTACTGCTGTTTAATTGCTCCCCAGGCATATGTGAAAGTCAGTGTACCATATGGTTGCCCTATTGGGAATATGTGAGCAGTCCAGGGATTGGGGTCTGATTCATGGGGAAGGTGGCACCCCTGAAATTACCCACATTCAGACTGTCCTTGATGAAGAGGGGTCCAGTCTCTCACAACCCAAGATCCTTGGTCCAGGTCCCAGAGGTCGAAGAAGAGCATGGGCCAGCAGGTCTTGGGAACTGGCTCATTTGTGTTGCTGTTGAGGACGTCTCCATTGGTGACATTGATCCACATCATCTTTTTTGGGATGATGATGATTCTGCTGGGTGTTGACTGGAGCAGTCAGAATCAACAGCTGGAGTATTAGAGAAGTCAGGAAGCAGGACATCATCTGTAATTTTTAAAAGAAAATAAGAGCTTCTGTGTCAGGGCCTGTATAGTATTTTGGAAATATATTCCACCATGGTCACAAGAGAGAGTTCAGAATTTCTATTGTGTTTTAGATGTTGACTGATAGCCTTTCGATGGCCTAGCCTCAGTAGGGAATGGCTCTTATTGTAAGAAACAATAGCTTTGGGCCAGAGTGAGTCTACACCCACCGTAAAGGCTAGTGAGGTGTGCTGGTATGGAGTACATAAGGGCTTGAGAGCATGCTGCAAAGGAGTGTCCCTAGGATTAAGAGAAATATTTGCTATTAACCGTTTATATATGATAGTAGGTGTCTTCTGCCATTATCCCCACTTTTGAATGGATACTTAAGATGATGCAACAATATGCTCTAGCCTTCAGTAATAACTGGTATTCCTGATATGGCCAGGCGTCTCTGTCTTGTCTTTAATGTTGTTGGATAGTTAGATTTCCTGCTTCCACAAACCCCTACTAAGGGTTGGAGTCTGGGTTGTTTGGCTGGCTCTGATTACAGCCCTGAACACATCAGTCAGTAAAAGTACTCAAGGGTCTTGTACCCTTGCACATGGTTAAGTATCATTGTACTGACCCTCTTGTTTCAGGAGGTTCTAAATGGGGGCTGATTCACCCTTTTTGTTTTAAAAGTTGTTCTTTAAGACATTGATGGTTTCTTTCTACAATTGTTTGTCCCTCAGGGTTATCAGGGATTCCTGTTATATGTTTGATGTGCCATGTATCGAAAAATCCTGCCATAGAATTATTGGTAAAGCAAGGGCCATTGTCAGCCTTAACCTATGTGGTAATCCTAGGGTTGGAAAATGCTGGAGGAAGTGGGTTTGAGTATGTTTGGTCCCCTCCCACTCCCCTCCCAGTATGCGCAGTGTCCTAAAGAGCTATGGAGACAAAAATACTTCTATTTGCCAAAAATTGGAAAATGAGTAACATTGGTTTGCCAGAGGGAATTGGGCTGTAGGCTTCTAGGGTTAACTCTTGATGGCTGCAGAGCAAGATCACTTAGATATTGTTTACATAATTTGCAGATATGAACTATCTTTCTTAGTTCTTTTATAGGAATCATTGGTAATCTATTATGTAGTCCCCTCCAATTTAAATGGATCATATCATGAAATTGTGTGGCTTCCTATAGGGTTCGTTCCTCTGAGTTTGTCACCATTCTATCATCCATTCATTGCCCCTAGTAAGGAATGCTGGGAGGACAGAGTGCCCTTGAAGGTGTTGCAGGTAAATTGGTGCCTCTCAGCACAAATAAAGGGCCTTAAGAGCCACCATGAGGGGAGATGTAATGTTATTATCTAGCTGGATGTATGCTTTAGAAATATAGGGAAGTAAGTTACCCATATGGAGACTGAAAAAAGATTGCAGGACTCAAAGATGACCTGTAATGCCAGTTTCACAGCCAGCATTTCCTTATATTGGGTAGAACCATGGCAGGGTTGAAATCTTTGTTGGCTTGTTATCCTCTAAAGGCAAAGTAAGCAAAGTCTGCTCATCCCCATTCAGTGAAGATGCAAATGACTTCAGAAATGGGCTCAGATAGAAACAAGGAGGGTATCTTGAGGGGTATTCCTCCAAAAGATGTATGGATCCGTTCCAGCACCTCCCTATATTGGGCTAGAACTGCTGTAATCAGGGAGGCTCCAGCAAACAGTTAGAGGGACAGAGTCCTAGTCACCAATAACTCCTAAGAGAGCATTTGTTCAAGGCCTTCTGAAAGACAAGGAGCATCTTGAGGTGCTCCTTTGTCATAGTTATATTATGAGGTGTCTTGTCCTTTAGCAGGGTGTAAAGTTATAACAGGTCTTCTGTGGTGATTGACAACCAGGGTCTTAGCCAATTAATCTCTGCCATTAAGCCCCAGAGCTGGGTCAGGGTCATCGGTTCAGGCACATCCAGAACAGGATTAAGCAGGCTAGCCAGTGTCACTTTGAAGGAGAACATCTTTTGGACTTTTTCAGGAGCCACAGGAAACCCCCCTCTTTAAGCAATTGGAGAACCTGGGCCACAATGCTGTCCAGATTTGCTGGATCCTGATTTCCCAAAATTAATCATGCATATAAGCATATATTTCTAAATCCTTTGACTGTAACATAGACCTGAAGAGAGTATCAAGATACTATTGACAGAAATAGCCATTCCTTGTGGTAGCATTACCTATTCAAAACATTGATCAGGTTTGGAATAATTAAGTGAATGAACAGAGAAGTCAAATTTATCACAATCCTCTGGATGTAGATGTATAGAAAACAAGCAATCCTTAATATCAACTATCATAAATGTATATTCTGTGGGAATAACAGTGGTCCAGGGCATGCTCCTTAAGGGGGTGCCCACAAGTTCTATCCTCTCATATATCTTGTGAAAATCTTGGAGCATGCGCCAAGCCCCAGAGGCCATTTGGATTATAAACACCAGAGTCTGAGCTTTAATTGTTTGTCCACTAGCTTATGTAGTGTTGGGTTTAGACAGCAGTCATTGCTCTATCCATATGGATTTTCCCAGTGCCCATCTGACAGTTGGCACATGGGAGGCAGTGACCCTTATGATTGGGTGTATGCCCAAATAGGCCACTCACCCTCTTCACTGTAGATGTGGAGGTTGATGAAGTTCTTCTCTGTTACCCCTTTGTTTTTCTTTCCCATGCTTTGTGCCTCTTCCTCTTCCAGGATATCCTCATAAAAAGCCTGATTATCTGCAGCCACAGTGGTGTCCATTTGGCCCCGCATGTCCTGTCCCAGCAAATTGGCAGTAAGGTATTTGACCACTAAGGGGCATATCTTTTCTTGGTCCCCATCTCGGCTGGATCAACACATTAAGGTCACTGTTTTGCTTGTTTGGGAATTACTTCCTCCCCCAAACCTAAGGGACTTGGTGGAAAATACTTCCCTCCTGTTGGAGTACTATCCTGCCTATTCCTGTATTTATCAAGCAGTGAAACTTCTTACTACCTGTAGAAACAGTCATTTTGAGGCAAAGATTTTCAAATAAGGGGAGGGTCTAATGAGCTTGGGCTGTTGAGGTATGAGACCTTCCAATCCTACCTTTAGGGGAGGCTTCCCCCCTTTTTTTAAACATTTTTTTTATTTTAAATAGCTTGTTTTACATGTCAATCCCAGTTCCCTCTCCCTCCCCTCCTCCCGCATCCCCCCACCATCCCCCCCCATCCTCCCACCCTATTGCCAATTCCTTCCACATAGGGGATATCTAGAGTCTGTCATTTCACTCTGGGTAGGGTCCAGGCACTTCCCTAAGAGTCCAGGCAGAGAGAGCAACCCTCCTTGTTTTATGGACACACTATGTCTGTTAGTATTCGAGGGATAAACACTGATCCACTGCTCAGGACCCCATAGGTAGCCCAGGCCTCCTCCTTGACTCTCACATCCTCTCACATTATTGTTGAATTAAATTTTAATGCATGGTGGTCTGAGAGGATACAGGGGGTTATTCCAATTTTTTTGTACCTGTGGAGATTTGCTATGTTTCCTATTATGTGGTCAATTTTAGAGAAGGTTCCATGTGGCGCTGAGAAGAAGGTATATCCCTTTGTGTTTGGGTGGAATGTTCTATAGATGTCTGTTAAACCCAGTTGGGTCATAACTTCTATTAGTTCTTTTGTTTCTTTGTTAAGTTTCTGTCTGGAGGTCCTATCTAGCGGTGAGAGCGGAGTGTTGAAGTTTCCCACTATTAGTGTGTGAGATTTTATGTGCAATTTGAGCTTTAGTAATATTTCTTTCACAAATGTAGGTGCCTTTGTATTTGGGGCGTAGATGTTTAAAATTGAGACTTTATCTTGATGGACTTTTCTTTGATGAATATGAAATGTCCTTCTTCATCTCTTTTGATTGATTTTAATTTGAAGTCTAGTTTGTTATATATTAGTATTGCTACACCTGCTTGTTTCTTGGGTCCGTTTGATTGGAAAATCTTTTCCCAACCCTTTACCCTGAGATACCGTATGTCTTTGATGTTGAGATGTCTTTCTTGTATGCAGCAGAAGGATGGGTTCTGTTTTCATTCTGCTAGTCTGTGTATTTTTATAGGCAAGTTGATGTCATTGACATTGAGGGATATCAATGACAATTGGTTAATGATTCTTGTTTGTGCTTGATTTATTGGTGGTAAAGATATTTTGTGTAGTTTCTCCTCCCTTTTTCTTTTGGTGTCATGTAAAGTGGGATTATATATTGCCTGTGTCTTTGTGAGTGTACTTATCTTCCTTGGATCTAAGTTTTCCTTCTAGCACTTTCTGTAGAGCTGGATTCATGGGCACGTATTATTTAAATCTGGCTTTGTTATGGAATATTTTGTTTTCTCCATCTATGGTAATTGAAAGCTTTGCTGGATATAATAGTCTGGGCTGGCATCCTTGTTCCCTTAGCGTTTGAGGACATCGGTCCAGGATATTCTGGCTTTTATCATTTCTATTGAGAAGTCAGGTGTAATTCAGATAGGTCTGCCTTTATATGTTACTTGGCCTTTTTCTTTAGCTGCTCTTAATATTTTCTCTTTATTCTGTAGGTTTGATTTTTGATTATTATATGGCGAGGTGACTTCTTTTTCTGGTCGAGCCTATTTGGTGTTCTGTAAGATTCTTGTATTTTCATAGGCATATCCTTCTTTAGGTTAGGGAAGTTTTCTTGTATGATTTTGTTGAATATGTTTTCTGTACCTTTGAGCTGTATTTCTTTCCCTTCTTCTATACATATTATTCTCAGGTTTGGCTTCTTCACAGTGTCCCATATTTCCTGGATATTTTGTGTTAGGGATTTATTGGTTTTGAGGTTTTCTTTGGTTGATGACTGTATATCCTCTAATGAGTCTTCAACACCTGAGATTCTCTCTTCTATCTCTTGTATTCTATTGGTGATACTTGCATCTGTAGTTCCTGATCATTTACCCAGCTTTTCCATTTCTAGCATCCCCTCGTTCTGTGTTTTCTTTATTGTTTCTATTTCAGCTTTCTGTCCTTCAACTCTTTGAGTTGTTTCCTTCATTTGTTTGGTTGCTTTTTCCTGGTACTCTTTAGATTCTTTGAGAGATTTGTTTATTTCTTGAATTTTTCCCCCATTTCATGGATTTTTTGTTTGTTTTTTCCCTCTATTTCTTTAAGGGATTTTCTCATTTCTTCTTGAGGGTCTCTATCATCTTCATAAAATGATTTTTAAAGTCTGTCTCCTCTGCTTCATCTATGTAGTGCTTTTCAGGTCTTGCTGGCGTTGGTTCCCTAGATTCTGGTGGAGTCATGTTGGTCTTTTGACTGCTGAGTGAGCTCTTATTCTGTTTTCTTCCCATTTCTTCTTCCAGTGGGTGCTGGTGGGGTATTTCTGTCTCCACCGGTCTCCTTCCTTCCTGAAGCTGACTGGGATCACCAGAGTTTGGGTCCTGGAAGGGCTGATGTCTTTCCTAGCTGGGATCACCAGAGATTGGGGCCTGGAAGGGCTGACATCTTTCCTAGCTAGCTGGGATTGCCGGATTTTTAGGCCTGGAAGGGCTGATGTCTTTCCTGTGTGAGCAGGTCCTCTGGATGCCAGGAGCAGCCTGGAAGATTGAGTGGATGGGGGTCAGGGGGAGAATGGGGAGAGTCCCCCCCAGAGACCCAAGCTCACTTAGCTGGGATAGCCGGAGATTGGGGCCTGGAAGGGCTGATTTCTTTCCTGTGTGTACTTCCTCCCTTTTTTAATGGGACTGGAGGCTGCCCTTCCTCTATTTTAAAGGCTTCCCCTCCAGGTCAAATTTTGATCTATAGTCCTTCTTCCAGTGGTATCCCTTCCTGCACTGAGGGCATGGTGTAGAAGGGAACTTAGCTCCTCCTGAACTGTTAATGAGGGTGGGTGTTGAGGACAGTCTCTTTTCAAATGTCCCTCTTGCCCACATCTAAAGCTTGTTACTTTTTCTGGCAGCCTCAAGGACCATTGTCCCTGGGTTGCCAGGGTTTGGGTGCTGGCTTCTATCATGGCATTTGTCTGGGCCTGTTAGGCCAGGGTCAGAGACTGGGATTGATGTTACAGCGTACCTACATCTTGGGAGGCTACCACCCATTTTTTCAGGGAGCTGTCTTTTAATGCCACACAGGCCATTCTATGTCCCCCATTCATCTCTTCCAACACCAACACTTTGATATAGTTGTTCTCTGAGGGCCCAGGGCAACCACTTGCACTGAATCATCTGTTGCACCCAGCCTATAAACTCTGTCAAGGACTCCCTGGGCTTCTTCTTCACCCCAGTTATGGGGGACTCAGCCATCATCAAGTTTAGCCCATTCAACCCATCCTACTTCACCCGATCCTGATACGGCCCAGGTAACCCTGCTTGCTACACCCAGGTGGAGTAACTTTATCCCATTCCTGATAGCTCAGTATAGGTAATATGAATGGCAGGGCTAGCTTGCTTAATTCCCTCAGCTTGTACCCTATATTCCTCCTTATAAAAAGCATACCAGAGAACTAGGAAGGACTGACTTAGCCACATCCAGGCATTCCTTAGGGATGTACAAATGGTAGGTGATTTCCTGTAACAAGTTCTGAGTCCAAGGGGAACTAGGTCTATCTTTCACCTTGGCCTTGAGGAGCTTTTTAAGATCCTTGACTTCCCAAGATACCAGTTTTGAGGCATGCTGGATCTGGGGGCCAAGTATACCAGGTAAGCTGTATCTGGTGCCCTAAATGTGGGACCTGAAGGACCTTCATCTCAGTTGAGGCTAAGCAGTCTCGCAGGTTAAGTGAGTCCCTTAGTATGGGTAACTATATTTTCAGTAAGAAAGGAGAATGAGAGAGACCAGAGAAGTCTGGCAAAGATGAGGTAGAGGAGGAATGGGCCCTAGTAACAACCTCCATTCTCTCCTTTATTGGGTAGGCCTCTGCATAAGCCATGCCCCAAGGTCTCAACTTGCCATTGTCAGGTCAATTATAGGGGTCCAGATTCTGTGGATTTTCCCTGAGGGCAGTATATGGAGACCTAACCTACATGATCCTGGAAGCTTAAGTTAGGGGTCTGGAGTTACCTGGGGTGGATGGTTTGGCACCAAATGAAGGGTCTTAGCCCAATTATGAAAGGCTAAGCTGGCTCTGAGGAAAGCTAAGAGCACTGCTCACCCAATCCCCTTTCTCCCAAGATCCCACAGACAATCAGACGTAGTGGTGAGACTAGTCAAGCAGGAACTTATTTATTGCCCACAACAAGCATCTTTTAAAGCAAAATACCACAGAGTGGGAAAACAGCCAGACAATGGTTTTAAAGTCAGCCTATCTTCACCTAGTACCTTATGATTTACCTAGTGAACACAAGTCATTCATTGTAGAGGAGGGCAGAAAGTTGTAAAATCAGAAGAGCAAAGTGTTTTCTGTGACATTGTATCTAGTAGGAATATCAGAAGCTGCATCAATAAAATCCCATTAACATGATTAACCAAAATGAACTGAATAGGGAAAACAACAATAGATAAGATTGAGTAGATAGGCTAAAGCCCAGGTGGCTTCAATCCTACATGCAGGATATTTCCTATATTTAATTCTATCATTTTCTATTAGTTGCTTAAATGTCTAATTTTAGATTTAACAAAAAATTCCTATAGTTTTCAATTAATGTGAACTTCTAATACTTATCTTCATGGCAGTGTGTTTTGACTCACCTTTTATTCTAACATTTGGGAGTCTAAAACAGAAACTCTGTCATTGGCTGGAAGCAAATGTGAGTTTAAATGTAGTATGTTGTAGGAAAATATCTACAAAAATTTGAAGAAATTAAATAGTTTTTCCATGGTAAATTAATCTAGTGCATGTTTCAAGATTCCTGCCCTCGTCCTGTCACCAATTTAGCCCCCAAAATAACACATAGAGACTCAATTATTTACAGTGCTGTTGACCAATGTCCAGGGCTTCTCATTGGCTAGCCTGTCTTAAGTACTAACTGATGATTACTAACAAATATTTCTATAAGGACTTATATTTCCAAGGATGGCATTCTGACACATCCTCTCTTCCCCGGGATCACATGGTGACTCTCTACACTTGACTATATTTCCCAGACTGCTCCATCTCTCCTAGTCCCACCTATCTTGCTTCCTTATTGGCCAACAGTGTTTTATTCATCAATCAATAAGAAAGGCATATGCATAGAAGGACTTTCCCATCAAGTATTGTCAAGCTATTTTAGGTAAAGTTCTTTATGGATTTCATTTCATGTGAATAATCATCTGAATTTGTGACAATTCATTTCCTGTGTTATTTTTTTCTCACCAGGTAAATATATTTAATTTACTACCAAATTTGTAAGAATAGGTGTTGATTTTATTTCAAATATATTACCAGAATATTCACCATTCTATTAAAACAATACTGGAGAAAGCAAATTTTTATTTCAACAATGTATTTTTCATTTTATATACCACCCATCCCCTCCTCTTCTCCCACCAACCCCTGTCTCCTTTCCTTCCAATTCCATTCCCCATCTACTCCCCAGAGTAGGCTAGGCCTCCCTTGGAGTGCCAACAATATCTGGCATACCAGTTTGAGGCTGAGCAGTGTATCTGACCATAATGTGTGGGCTCCAAAATGCCAATTTATGTACTTGGTATAGGTACCGTTGCCACTGTCAGGGGACACCCAAATAGATCAAGTCATATAACTGTCACCTACATTAAAAGTATCTAGTTCAGTCTCATGAAGGTTCCCCAGCTGTTAGTCCCTAGTCCTTAAGCTCACTCCAGATAAGCTGTGTCTGTTTTTATTCCTATTAGGATCTTGTCCCACCAGGTCATATGAGTCTTCCTCCTTTTCTTCAACTGAACTCCATGAGATAACCCAGTACTTGGCCCTAGGTCACCTCATCTGCTCTAATCAGTTATTGGATGTAAGAATTAGGGAAGTCACTAATCTCATTAAAGGGGAAAGCCCATTTTGACACTCTCTCCAATATTACTAAGAGTCTTAACAGCGGTCATTTTTATGGATTTCTGAGACTTTCTCTAGTAACAGGTTTCTCCCTATCCCCCTAATATCTCCCTCTATCAAGATCTCTCCTGAACTGCTCTCCCCTTCTGATCCTCCCCCAACTTGGTCTTCTTGATCTCTCATGTTCCCATCCCCCATGCCCTCCCTCTATCCTACCTCCCACTTTACCCAGGTAATCTTAACAAATAATTTTTATTTTATTTTTATTATTCAAACTTTAGTTAAGATTTTGGATTCTGTAACAAATATCTCAACCTTGAGTTTCTGTGTCCATCTGTGAAATCTAGTCTTAGTCATAATTTGACTAAGTTGGTTTAAAGAGAATCTGCCTGCCCTTGATACCCATTTTTTGGCAATGCTCACTAAGAAATATATTGTCACTGCAGTAAAGGTTCTATCATCACCTGTTTGTACAGACTTCAATCCAAATATTAGAGTCACACTGAAGGAGAAAGGAGGGGCAGACTCAGAATGGAAAAAGTATCACTTTTTAATTAATTTAATTTGGGACAATTACACATTGAAGTTAATTAAATGATAAAAAACACATTTACTTTGGTATTTCAATATTCCTTTGATGACAACTTCAGCTAGCCAAGTTTCCTTATTTAATTACTTGTTATCATCAAAGTCGAGAAGTTAATTTTGATGAGAGGACACAAGCAGAATAAGAATCTACAATTAATAAGAAAATTGCAGCTGGGTGGTGGTGACGCATGCCTTTAATCCCAGCACTCGGGAGGCAGAGGCAGGCAGATCTCTGTGAGTTCGAGGCTGGGCTGGACCGACAGCCTCCAAAACAATACAGAGAAACCCTGTCTCGTAAAAAACAAAAAAAAAAGGAAAAAGAAAATTGCTAGAGTTATTTGATTGAAATATCCTCCTGATATAATATATTTTAAAAAGAAATTGCTGTCTAAAGAACAGAAGGATATGAACACATACACACTCATGAACAATGATGGGCTGTCACATCTGTGTCATGAATTTCATTTGTATTCTTTTTTTAGGGTGTGGATATGTTCAAGTGTGCATAAAAAAAGAAAAATTTGAGAAAGGTAGCTAAAATTTTTCGATTTTACGTCACAACAGGAGGAATTTTGGCATACAATATTCTTCCTTATATAGCACGAGTCAAAAATTGTGTGAGCAATGTAAATCAACATTAAATTAGTGACATATGTATACTGGAAGGATTCTGGATGTCTTGTATCACATGCAAATTATAGGGCTGTGTTAGAAATAATTTTTATATATTTAAAATTTTAATTTTGGAACCGGGTAGTGGTGGCACATACCTTTAATACCGGTACTTGGGAGGCAGAGGCAGGCACATCTTTGTGAGTTTGAAACCAGCCTGGTCTACAAGAGCTAGTTCCAGGACAGCCTCTAAAGTCAGAGAGAAACCCTGCCTTGAAAACTCCATGCCCAAAAATGTTTTAATTTTGGGATTAATTTTAAGGATATTTAGAATTACTGTTGGTGTTACATTTGTCCATTGCTTTCTTTGTAGAGCTCATTATAAAGGATAAGCTTAAAGTTTGCAATGTTGATATTACACACTTCTTAGAAGCAGTATTTTCTCCAATGATCTTGGAAATTCATGCTCACTAGAAACAATTATACCATCTAGTTCCTTAAAATGTTAAAAATGATATGGTACAGTAAATATTGTAGAAAGTTTCAACTTACATTCATAAAACTAAAGTCCAAGCCACACCTGAATAAAGGAGAAATCCATTAAGATGTCACATGGAGTCCTAAATATGTATGAACTAATTATTTGTGCAATCAACTTCTCAAAGCTTATACTTCTAGACAAAAAGGAGCACAATAACTCCATCACATTAGTAATAGGTAGATAACTCCCACTTTCACAAAAGTGAACACCTGGGGAAATAAATAATAGGCTATGGTAAGTGATTTCCTGAAGAAATAAAACAAATTCCTAAAATTGAAAGACAAAATACAAAGTTATGCTAGTAATTAAAACACATAGTCTGGAAGGGATAACCTACTAATCTTTGGTAAATTTACATAGTATTAAACTACCTCTGTGTCATCATCATTGTAATCATATACCAGTGATTGCTGAAACTTCATCAGAGAGGCTTCCTTTTGCCATAGATGATGATTAATAAAGAGACCACAAGTTGTCAATACACAAAGAGGAAGAGATGGAAGAGTTCACAGCCATATTTGGGACATACATGTCACACTCTTTTGTAAAGTTGTGTATATCATTTAGGAAAAGGAAATGTAAACATGGTACAACAATGAGGTAAGGAATAATTGTAGCAAAATACTGTTTTGTAATGTGAGAATCTTTTTTCCTTCCTCTCCTCCAGTACCCCCTCAGCATTCTCCCCAGCCTCCCTCCCTATCCACACTCCTGTCCACATAGGGGATATCCACAGTCTGTCATTTTGTTCAGTGCAGGGTCCAGGCCCTTCCCCAAGAGACCAGGCTGAGAGAGCATCCCTCTTTGTGTTATGGACACATGAAGTCCTTCTGTATGCCAGGGAGAAGTACTGATCAACTGCTCAGGGCCCCATAGGTTGCCCAGGCCTTCTCACTGACTCTCACTCTCAGGGGGTCTGGATCAGTGCCATGCTGGCCTCCCAGCTGTCAGTCTGGTGTCCAAGAGCCCCCCCCCTTGTTCAAGCCAGCTATCTCTGCTGATTTGCCAGCCCATTCTTTGCCAATTTGCTCATCACTTCTCTCTCTCTGTCACTGGGTTCCAGGGGTTCAATTCAATGTTTAGCTGTGGGTATTTTCCTCTGCATCCTTCAGTCACTGGATGAAGGTTATAGGATGGCATATAAGGTAGTTGTCAAGTTCATTATCAGGAAGGGGCATTGAATGTAGTCTCTCCACTATTGCTTAGTTTGCCAGTTGGTGTCATCCTTGTAGATCGCTAGAGGTCTCACTGGGGCCAGGTCTCTCTTCAAACCTGTAATGACTCCCTCTATTATGTTATTTCTCATTCGGTTCTCCCCTTGTTCTTCCCCCAACTCAAACTTCTTGCTCCTCCATGACCTACTCTTTCTTCCTCTTCTCCCCCTGTCTTATTCCCAGCTCCCACTCCCCTCCACCCCCTTCTGTGCTCCCAATATGTTCAGGAGGTTTTGCCTCATCCCTCTTCTCTGGGGTACACAGGAAACACAGGGTGGCTTCAACTATATACATAAGTCTTATACAAAATCAATTCAGATATGGGTGGTGGTGATGCAAACCTTTAATCTCAGCACTTGAGAGGAAGAGGGAAGTAGATCTCAGTGAGTTCAGGGCCTGTACCATCTACAAAGCAAACCCAAGGACAACCAGAACTGTTACACAGAGAAAGTCTGTCTTGAATAAAACAACAAAAAACCCAAAATAAAACAAACAAAAGCCAGAAAATGTCAGTCTGAATGGGTGAGAGGATAATGAAAACTTATTCTAGTTCAGGAGAACTTGGCAACTGTTGGGTTTATGGAAGGATGGTAAGTTAGTTTTATTCAGCGATGAAGGCTAACAGAGGATACTCTGGATTCAGTAGATAGGTGTGCATCAATGGGCATATGGGTAGCATTAAATTGACCTACTGTTTTTTTTTCTTTCTTTTTCTTTTTTTTAGAGCTAAGAACGTTGTGAAACTGTAGAAATAGAGATGATGAGAAAGAATTTGAAAAGTAGCAAATTTGCAATTTCATAATTTTTATTTTTACTGACAAAATAAAAACGTATATGTAAAGCCCAGTGCCACAAAGAGATTACATCTTTTGGAGTTGTTCATCCATGAATTATGATAGAATCCCAACATTAAAGGCTATGGCCAATGCTCTTGGACACTCTCCAGAACTTCATGGTAGCATCCTATTGCTGGGAATACCACTTGCTAGAGTGTTAGAGCTTGGAAAAATCAAGTGTCCAGTTATCTGGGAGATTTTTTCTTATAGCCTAGGTTCCATAGTGCTGAAAGCCTCCAAGTACACTACTAGAGAAGAGTAATTAGTCTTATCCCTTTGTTAGACTTTACAGTTACCTGCGTGTTTTTGGGAGATAAAGTAATCAACAGAATTACCCAGCTATAAACAACCAAGGTTTTAATGACAGACCTGGAAATCCTTGCCTACTGTTGAGATAGAGGCATAAGCACCATGGGAGTCACTAATAACTTTCTGAGATGATTTAAGTCCCATTTCAAAATGAAACCTATACTTGGCACCACTGTCATGTCAAAAACATATGGCTAATCATCCAAAGACCCTAGAAAAAATTACCATTTTTAGCCAATAGAGCAGACATAGCATTAAACTGAACCTTAATAACTAATCATTACATTAATATAATGCATCTTTTTACATTTGCTACAGAAGGTTCTGTTTGCTCTAGAGACCTAGACCTGGATAAGACAGAAATAATAAGGGTCTGCAAAATTCTCAGGATAATAAGAGTCTGTAAAATTCTCAGTACTAAATGGGACATATAAGCATCAGCCCATCTGTCCAAGGTTTAGAAAACATTGTGGAAAAGGGGAAGAAATTCTATGAGACACAGAGGTGGCAAGTGAGTACAATGACAGTGTCTTCTAAATGCAACAGGAAATATGAATATATGGACACACAGAAGCTGTAATATCATGCAAAAATTCTTTTCAAACTCCAAAAAGAGCAAACCCAGCAAGTACAGAAACTATGCAGTAAGATTTTTTCTGTGATTATTCCACACATAAGTCAGTTTAACAACTATTTAAATTTAATTAGAAATTATTGCGAAACTAAGTGATTCGCTTTAAAAATATGGAGAGATAGGTGCGGAAATTACATGAATATATGGCAATATTTTGAACAAGAAACATCAATATTGCCACCAATTTTGGAACTGGAAGGAGAAATTAAAGAAGGTGATTTATGAATACTGGAAATTCACCGTGAAAAACTGGTTATAAATTCTCACTTCTATGTCTTGCAAATTGGCATATGTATTTTAGGTTAGTATGTGTTCATTTGTTTGCATACATACACAGTACTCACCCAAAACCCCATTTTTGTTTCCTCCTCCTCCTCCTCTTCCTGCTCCTTCTCCTTTCCCAACATTGTTTTTGAGGCATAATCTGTCATTTAACCTGATGATCACCCATTCAGCTACACTGGCTCTTTTGTACACTCCGTTTCCACAATCCAACACCAGAGGTTTTGAAATGAATTACACTCTTCCATGTCCACAAGTTGTATATCCCACCTCAGGGTATCCTTTTATATGCTTCTGTGATAAACACTTTACAAACTTATCTATTAATCAATCCTAGTATTCTAATTAAAGAAATTTCAACATAAGTACATGCTAGTGTTTGATTCAGCAAATTGAATACTATCAGTAGATTTTATTTCTCTCCCTCTTCAATTGAACCTTTGAAAGATTTGTTAAAATGGCTTAGGAATGGCACACTATAAAAATGTGATGGATGGTGAAATAACAGACTTGGAAACATCTTTTTATTTTTCCCTTCAACATAAGGATTTGTTTTTATTACTTGGGTGCCAAATTTACTGAGTAAACATTGCTGTGTTTAGAAAAGCACTGTTCACATGATTCTAGTACATACACATGATTTATTAGTCACATAATTTGTATATGTCCAGATCTAGCACTTCTGTTGTACTTTAAGAATTCTCATAGACTGTAACTAGCATTCTTTCTGTCAGGCTGGTCCCAGAGCTGCATCAACCCCAATTAACACACAGAGACTCTATTAGTTACAATGCTGTTGGCCAATGTCTGGGACTTCTCTTTGGCTAGTTATGTCTTAAGTATTACCCATTACTACATATATATTTGTGTTAGATCTTATCTTACTGAGGATGCCAGTTTCATGCATCCTCTCCTCCAGGGATCACATGGCGACCCGTTACTCTTGACTACATTTCCCAGAATCCCCCTTGACTCCTAGTCCCACCTATCTTGCTTCCCTATTGGTTAACAGTGCTTTATTTATCAACCAATAAGATAAATATATACACAGAATGACTCCTCTGTCAAAAGACTAACTTTAGTTATAGTTTTAGATGACTCAAACTAAATATCAATTTCAATTTGGGATCTTATATTTGATCTTTAGTAACATTTTCACCATGTCTATGACTTTTTAAGTCAAGCTGTAAACTCATTTAGACTATTGGATATATCAATAATTTTATCATCTTGTATTCCAACAGATAGAGATAAAAACCATTCAGTTTTTGAGATGGCACCATTATGCTTTTCCATTCCAGTAATAGGATTTAGAAACTATTTTGAAAGGTCAGATTTCTATGAGGCTCAAATCAATACAGATGCTTTGAGTCACATGTCTATTTCTTACATTTTTTGGAATACAGGCATTGTGTTTAGTCGATCACTTATGCTCAGATTTTACAATATTATAGAAATAATAGTTAAACAATACATCTGAAGATACTCATATAACCATCTGAAGTTCATTCTTTGTCATAGATAAAAACATTTCTTCTCTTTTTTATTTTTTCCTTTTATTGAAATAGTTTTCTAATATATATCTAACATATTCTAATTAACACTTCTGTTCCTCTCTACTCCCAGGTCCTCCCCACCTCTCTTCCCATGTGCAGTCACTCCATTTCTGTCTCTCGTTGGAAAAATAAACAGGCTTCTATGTAATAATACTAAAGTAAAATGTATTATAAATCAGAAATGAATAAAAATCAGACAAAACAAACAAATGGAAGCAAAGAGACCAAAAGAAGGCAAAAGAAACAAAGACTCACTCATTTGAAAACAGGAATCCCTAAAAAAAAACTAAAATGAGTTGGGCAGTGGTGGCATATGACTTTAGTCCTAGCACTAGGGTGGCAGAAACAGGCAGATCTCTGTGAGTTCAAGACCAGCCTGGTCGACAAGAGCTAGCTTCAGAACAGGCTCCAAAGCTACACAGGGAAAGCCTATTCCAAACAAACAAACAAACAAACAAAAAACCAAAACCAATAGCAAAAACCCCTCAATAATGGAAGCCATACCTGCCTTCTAGTGCTCTGCTAAGAAAGAGACTCTGCCTGTACCTGCTCAAACAAGAGATGGGAAGAAGATAATATAAAAACACATTCAACAACAGAAAAAAACAATATGACACCATCAGAGTCTAGGGAATCTACAACAGCAAGATCTGAAAATCCCAAAAGAAACAGAAGAAAATGTCTTTAAAAAAACTTCATGAAAATGTTAAAGGCCCTCAAAGAGGATATGAGAAAAGCCCTTAAAAATGGATGAAGAAAACTAACCAACAAATACAAGAGATCAGCAAATTTCTTAAAGAAAACCAAGATAAAACAATCAAACGGATGAAGGAAACAGTTTAAGACCTGAAAACTGAAATATAGACAATAAAGAATACACAGAGGGAACACTGGAAATAGAAAAAGCTGGATAATTTATCAGGAGCTTCAGGTACAAGCATAACCAACATAATACAAAATATAGAAACGAGAATCTCAGGGTGTTAAGTATGCATGAGGAGAAATATACTCACCTTAAGTCCAATAATCCCTAACACAAGATATCTAGGGGATATGGAAAACTGTGAGAAGGCTAAACCTAAGAAGAATAGGTATAGAAGAAGGAGAAGAAACCCACAGCAAAGGTGAAGAAAACATATTCAACAAAATCATTCAAGAAAACTTTCCCAACCCAAAGAACAACATGCCAATGAAAGTACAAGAAGCTTAGAGAACTCCAAATAGAGTGGACCACAAAAAATTCACTTTGCAACATAATAATCAAAACAACAAACATACAGAAAAAAGAAAACTTTTTAAGAGCAACAAAGGAAAAAGGCCAAGTAACATATAAAGGCAAACCTATGAGATTTAAACCTGATTTCTCCATGGAAACTCTGAAAGCCAGAACGTACTGGATACATATTCTACTAACACTAAGAGACCATGAATGTCAGCCCAGACCTACTGTACTCAGGAAACCTTTTAATCACTATAGATGGAGGAAAAAAGATATTCCACGAAAAAACCAGATTTAAACAATATGTGATCACTAATCAAGCCCTACAGAAAGTTCTGGAAGGAAAGCTCCAACTCTAGGAAGTTAACTGCACACACAAAAGCATAGGCAATAGATAATCCCACTTTACCAACAGCCAAAAGAACAAAGTGGTAGAAATCCACACAGTACCACAACCACCAACAAATCCAAAGCAAACAAGAATGAAAAATCTATGGTCATTAATATCTCTCAATGTTAATGATCTTAACTCGCCTATAGATGGCACAGGCTAACAGAATGGATATGAAGACAGAATCCATCCTTCTGCTGCATTCAAGAAACACACCTCAACTTCAAAGACAGACATTACCTCGGAGGAAAGGATTGAGGAGTTTTTCCAATCAAATGGACCCAAGAAACAAGCAGGGGTAGCAATCCTAATATTTAATAAATTAGACTTCAAACTAAAATCAATCAAAAGAGTTGAAGGGGTTCATTTCATATTCATCAAAGGAGAAATTCAACAAGATGAAGCATCAGTTCTGAACATCTATGCCCCAAACAAAAAGATATCCACATTTTCAAAAGAAACACTACTAAAACCCAAATCACAAATTAAACCTCACACACTTATAGTGGGAGACTTCAACACCCCACTCTCACCACTAGACAGGACCAACAGACAGCAATTTAATAGTAAAACAAAGGAACTAATAAAAATTATGACCTAATTGTGTCTAACACACATCTATAGGACATTACATCTAAACAAAAAGAATATACCTTCTTCTCAGCACCATATGGGATCTTCTCTAATATTGACTACATACTTGGCAACATAGCAAATCTGAACAGATATCAAAAAACTGGAATAATACTTGGTGTCTTATCAGACCACCATGGTTTAAAGACAGACATCAACAACAACACAAATTGCAGAAAACCTACCAACTCATGGAAATTGAAAATGCACACTTGCATCATTCTTGGGTCAAGGAAGAAAAAAGAAATTAAAGACTTCCTAGAATTCAATGAGAATGAAGACACAACATACCCAAATTTATGGGAAACTTTCAAAGCAATGCTAAGAGGAAAATTCATAACACAAGTGCCCACATGAAGGAACTGGAGAACAGTCACACTAGGGAATTCACAGCACAACTGAAAGCTCTAGAACAAAAAGAAACAAACTCATCCAGGAGGAGTACACATCAAAAAATAATCAAAATGAGAGCTGAAATCAATAAAGTAGAAACTAGAAAAACAATACAAAGAATCAATGAATGAAAGAGTTGGTTTTTATCAAAATTAAATCAAGAACAGATGAGCAATTTAAATAGACCTGTAATCACTAAAGAAATACAAGCAGTCCTAAAAAGACTGCCAGTGAAAAAAATGATCAGGACCTGATGGTTTCAGTGCAGAATTCTCCCAGAAATTCAAACTTCTGCTAATAACAATTCTCCTCAAAATATTTCACACAATAGAATCAGAAGGGTAATTGTCAAACTCTTTTTACAATGCTTCAATTATGAAGGTATCCAAGACACACAAAGACACAACTAAGAAAGAGAACTACAGACCAACATCCTTCATGAACATTAATGCAAAAATATTCAATAACATACTGGCAAACTGAAACCAAGAACACATCAGGAAAATCATTCACCATGATCAAATAGGCTTCATCGCAATGATGCAGGTATGGTACAGCATATGAAACTCCATTAATGTAATCCACCATATTAACAAACTGCAAAGGAAAAATTACATGATCATCTCACTAAATGCTTAAAAAGCCTTTAGCAAAATCCAACACCCCTTTATGATAAAGATCTTGGAGAGATCAGGGATAACAGGAACATAACTAAACATAATAAAGACAATATATAACAAACTGACAGTAACATCAAACTAAATGGAGAGAACCTACATGCATTTTCTCTAAAATCAGGAACAAGACAAGGCTTGCACTCTCTATATAATGATTCAATAATGTACTTGAAGCTCTGGCTAGAGCAATAATACAAAAAAAAGGATCAAAGAAATCAGTCCACCACAAGATTCAGCAATGCCAGTCTTAGCCATCTACCCAAAAGATGCATATTTATACCATAATGATATCTGTTCAACTATGTTCATAGCATTATTATTTGCAATAACAGGAACCTGAAAATAGCCTCAATTGAAGAACTGATAAAGAAAATGTTGTACATTTACACAATGGAGTACTACTCACCGTGGAGAAGATACAATGAAATCTTGAATTGTGAAGGTAGATAGATGTATCTAGAAGAAACTATCTTTAGTGAGTTAACCCAGTCTCAAAAAGACAAACATGATATGTACTCAGTAACATATGGATTTTATATAGAGAGCAAAGTATTACGAGCCTACAGTCCACACCACCAGAGAAGCAAGGAAAGAAGGAGGACCTTAAGGGAGACATACATGATCCCCAGAGAAGGTCAAAGGGACAGGATCTCCTTAGCTAATTGTGACCATGTGGGATTGGAGAGAGAATTAGGAGTATCAGAAGGGGAGAAGAAGACAGGAGATGAGGGAGCAGGAAGATTAACTAAGGGGAAGAATAGAGGAGGGCAAGAAAATAGATACAATAATAGAGGGAGCCATTATAGGTTTAAAGAGAAATCTGGCACTAGGGAGATTTCCAGAGATCTACAAGGATTACCCCCAACTAACAATCTAAGCAATAGTGAAGTGGCTACCTTAAATGTCCTTCCCTGATAATGAGATTGATGACTACCTTATGTGCCATCCTAGAGCCTTCATCCAGTAGCTGACTAAAGAGCAAATGGGTCCAGACCAAGCTGGAAACACCCACAGAAACAGTTGAGTTGAACAAGAGGAAACCTATGGACGACAGACTTATAGCTGGGAAGACATCATAGGACTGATCCAGACACCCTGAATGTGTATGTCAGTTTGGAGGTCTGGGCAATCTATTGGGGCCTCTGATAGTGGATCAGTATTTATCCATAGTACTAAAATGGTGTTTGGGAGCCCATTCCACATAGAGGGATATTTTGTTAGCCTAGACACATGATGGAAGGTCTAGGCCCTGCTACAAATTGTATGACAGATTTTGAAGATCCCTCCATGGAAGGCTTCGTCCTCCCTGGGTAGCAGAGAGGGGATTGGGTAGAGGGTTGTTTGGGGGCAGGGAAGGAGGGAAAGAAGAGGGAACTGGGATTAACATGTAAAAAAGGTTGTTCCTAATTTAAATAAAAGGAAAGGAAATTATAAAACTAAAAAGAAATGGAAGCAATAATATATATGCAAATGACCCATAAGGTAAAAAAGAGAGAAGAAAATAAAGTGTAAGTTAAAGTAAAATAAAAATAAAAGTGATAAAATAACTGAACAAAATACTGAACAAAAGGAAGAGCCTGGCATGATGTCATGAGACAAGAATATCCAAAGAAGACATTGAATTCATTTTCTGTTAGCCATGTCTTGGAGGAAGCAAAATTTTCATTTGTAAGTAGATGACAATTTGAGATTGCTTCAGAGTTAGTGATGGGGGCTTTCAGTTCTAAAACTCCAAATGGTCCAGACCCCTGAAGACCCCGTGCCGGCTGTGATACATATGTGCACATATGATGTTGAGGACATATGATGATTGAGAAGACTCGTATCCATAGTGTTGTCAATTCCTCATGGCTTTTACACTCTTTCCTTCTCAACTTGCATATGTTTTCCTGACCTTGAGGGGAGGGATATGATGGAGACATCTGAGTTAGGGCTTAGCATTCAAAAGTCTCTAAATTTTTGTGTAATGTCTAGCTGTGGTCTCTATATTTGAGCCCATCTGCAGAAGGAACTTTTCTGAAAATAGCTGAGAAAGTCACTGGTATAAGAGTAGAGGAGAGTGTCATTAGGAGTTCTTTTAGTGCTATTATTTTTTGAAAAGAAGTTTTGGATTTACTGTAGATCCCTGTGCTGAATAGTTTCAGGTCCAAATGTCTTGGTGATACAGTAAGCATCAGTTTGTGTTCCATCTTACAGAGTGAACTTTACATCAAATCAGATATTGTTACTCCAACAGTATTTGTATTAACATTGTATAACATAGTATGGAGGTAAGGAAATGTTGTATATGGAAGGGTCTATGACTGGGTTTTGATTTATATTTCCCCTTTGGTAGCATGCAGGTTAACTTCAACCAAATATAAAATAAAGTAAAAGTGAGAGGTCTTTGTATCCACCAGCTTAAATATTTAATGCTTAACCAGTTATGTAGATAATGTCTTCACCAATGAGGATATGTTGCCAGCATTCGAGAACAATATATTGTCATGTGAACAGTCTGCATTGTTTGAAGGTACCCATAGAAACCCTTTGGTTAACAACTAATTAGATAAACACAATCCTATTATTGGAAACTTCAGATGACCATCCTATGCCCCTTAACCTATGGGCAGTTTTATAACCTAGCAGTGCTTTTTGAGACAATCCTTTCTTCTTTGCTTGAGGTTTGGCTTGTTCCTACATTTAAAGACAAGACATACACAGTTGTGATTCTGACACCCACTATTTGATTATTTCATTTAGATCACTTACATATATGTATGCATTTTAGGAAGATTCTACTTTAATAGTCTTCCACACTACCCCTCAAATGTCCCTCAATTTCAATTTTATCTACATGTATTCACTTGCTCATCTATTTTTTCCCTCCTGCTGTACAGTTGATCCTCCCCTTCCAACCTGCACACCATCCAACCATAAATATGCTACTCCTTTCTCCTAGAGTGATCTATCTGTCCTACCCCTCAGCCACTTTCTCTATACAAAACCACTGCGGTTACCTTGGACTTCAGCTTGGCTATCACTCTACAGTTAACATTCAAATATAAGCAAATACATAACAAAATTGTCTTTATGGGTCTGTGTTACCTCATTCAGGATTATTTATTCTCGCTACAGAATTTTTTGTATTTGCTTGTGATTTTCATGAATACATTTTAAAAATATCTCCTGAATTCTATGTTTTTATAAATTTATCACAATGTATATATTTCTGCTGAACAAACTTCTGCCTTTATTCAAGTTTCTTGCTAGTATGGATAAAGTAACAATGAACACGCTTGAGCAAGTGTTTCTTTGTTAGAAGTAACCTCCCTTAGGCTATATGCCAAATAGTGGTGTAGATGGATCTTAAGCTAAATTAAATCTCATCTTACGGATTTCCTCTTAGGCTACAGGATTTTTCACTTGAACCAGCAATGGATGAATGCTTTCATTCCACCTTCTTGCCAGCTTGAGATGTCTTGCTTTATTAACTGTAGGCATTCTGACAGGTGTAAGATGAAATCTGAAAGTGGTTTTGATTTGCAAGCCCCTGTTGACTAAGAATGCTTTACATTGCTTCAAATGGGTTTAAGCAACTTGGGTTTTTTCTTTTGGTAATTCTCTGTTTAAATCTGTGTATCATGTAATTGCATGGGTTTCTTGCTACCTTGTTGTTTGACTTTCTGACACCAATAGATGTGTATTTAGTAAAAATTTTTCCCATTCTGTCGGATGTTGCTTTGACATAATAACAGTGTCCTTTGCTTTACAAAGCTTATCAGCTTTATAAAGTCTTGTATTTATTAAAATAGTGCTTTCATTGATATTTTGAAAGCTTCACATGATACATTCACATCCCAGTCATCCAAGTTCTACCTCCTACCATTGTGACATTCTCCAAATGTTAGAAGAAAAGAGAAGAAAACATACCAGTTCTAATTTGTTTTTCCCATACCATCAGTTGTGCATGATAACAAACTCCCAGTGAAATCTGAGTGCTTATGCACCCCCACCCCGACTGGAAGTCCTTGAAGGGCTACATTTAAGCAAACCTGTCATAATATTTTCATAGTTCTTTTCATTGGCATCCTGTGTCAATTTGTGGGGGATATAACGGGGAGAGGTTGTTGCAGTAGCTCTCTGTGTCTTATATTCTCTATGGTAAGTCTGCAACCATCAATACTATCATCACAGAAACGTCCTTTTCCTTTATATTCAGCATCAGCAAGGATAAGAGAATTCCACAAATTCTGTAGACATCACAGATCACACACATCAACAGAGCTTCTTTTGGAAGCACAGATCATAGACATTCCTGGGGCCTTTGGTGGTCACACTGAAAATGGGCAAAAACACAGCTCTCAGCCAAAGCATGGACAATGGTAATAACCATGGTGCTTGGAACAATAGGTCACATACATCAGCATGGCATCTCAGAACTTGGACATCCACTTGACCTTTGGTGGTGACACTGGCCATAGACATCCACTTGGTCATAGATTTGCAAAGAATCCCTGGACTAAGCAGGACCATAGAGACCAACAGTGGGCCTCAGTAGCAACACAGACTACACATATCAACTTGGCCTCAGCTTGCAGAATTAGCCAATTACATCAGCATACTTTCTGGTGGCTATGACCCACAACCTTCATAATGGCATCAGGTAGAAGTACAGACCACTGACATAACGACAGCTTTTGGTGGTAATACTGGCCGTGGATATCAATACAGCTCTCATCAGGAGCAGAGTCATAGACATGGCCCTTAGCAAGCTGACCATGAATATCACATCCTCCAGTAGAAACATAAACCTTTATGTGACCAAGGTCTTATTTCTTAATTGTTGATCCTAGTATCTGTGCTAATGGTGCTCTTTTTAGAACATCCTTTCCTGTACCAATGAGTTCACAGCTATTCTTCAGTCTAAGAGGATGCAGGATATTATTACAATTTATCTTGTATCTGTTGGTAATTGCTTTGTGTAAGAATATTTTATCAATTTTGGAGAAATTTCCATGAGAAACTGAGAAAAATATATATTCTTTCATACTTCAGTAAGTTTTTCTATAAATATATATTAGTTCTGTTTGTTTCACAATTTTAGTTAGCTCCAGAATTTCTCCCTTTACTTTTCATTGAATAATCTGTCTTTTGGTGATAGCGGGGCATTTAAGTCTGCCACTATCATTATTTAAGATTCTTTATATGGTTTATTCTGTGTTAGTATTTATTTTATGATACAAGCTCCCTTGTGTTTTAAGTATAGATGTGCATATTTGGAATGTCCTCTTCATGGATTGTCCTTTGAAGGGTATAAATTGTTGTCCTTCCTTATCTCTTTTGATGAGTTTTGGTTTGAAGCTTATTTTGTTAGACATTGAAATTTTTAAACAGGCTTGCTTCTCAGATCCATTTGCTTGGGTTAAGTTTTACCATTCTTTGATCCTGAAGAGATGTTTATCCTTGATGTTAACCTGTGTTTCTTGGATGAAATAGAAGGATCTATCCATTCTGTCAGTCTTCACCTTTTTATTTGGGAATTGAGACCGTTCATGTTGAGAGATATCGACGAAAATGGTTTTAGATTCCTGACATTTTGCTTTTGTTGCTTTTTCTGTTATTGTGGTGATGGTGGTGATGGCTTTGTGTGACTATCTGTGCAGATAGGTAGAGGTGTGTGTGCGTATGTGTGTGTGTGTGTGTGTGTGTGTGTGCATGCATACACTTTTGCTTCTCTTCTTTGGATTTCATGTTTTAGAATTATTTATTCCTTTTGTTATATACACTGTGGTAAACCTATTTTTGCTGGAGTTGTCTTTCTTATGCATTATATAGAGCTGAATTTGTAGACAGTATTTCTTACATTTGTTTTCATCATAGAAATTCCCATTTTCCCCATCTCATGTGACTGAACATTTTGCCGAGTTTGGGCTGTCATTTGTGTTGAATTTTAGTCTGTAGCATATCTGACCAAGTCCTTCTTATTTTCAGAGTTCCATTAGAATGTCCAGTGCTATCCACCAGGCTTGTTTTATGTATGTAACTTGGACTTTATCAGTGTACCTTATTATACATACATAATAATATAATTAATACATATTTAGTGTGCTATGTTTCTGCATAAATATACTTTACTATCATATGCAAATGATATTTAAAGTCTCTAAATCATCCCTGAAATGTAAAAGCCTAAAAACTAATTTTGGTTATGTGTACTTAACTCATCATAGTCCTTCAGACACTATGGCTTTGAACTATTTTTATTAAAATTGACTTTTTAAAAATATTTTTAAAATTTCCATTCATGAGAATGCAGCATGCAGATCCTATTGGTGTAGGGTTATTGGTGTCTAGTGGAGACTTTGTCCTAGTTGTTATTTTTGTTATATTTACACTGACATTTGTGTGATTCTCTGAAGAGGGTCACTAACGAGCTGGGGAAAATTAGGAGATTGAATTTGGAGAAGTGAGAGATCTGAAAATCTGCAGTTAGCATACATGCTTCCCTGGCCTGAGTGCTCATCGTGTTTATTTTTATTCTGATTATCCTTGGAATTTAGGTGCCTATTTATATTGCCACTATTTACCTATTATTTCAGATATTTACATCTCAAATCTTTCCATTCATTCCTATTGGATATTATAATAATTCGAAACATCATTACTGATACTTTTATTTGAATGGAATATCCCCCTTTTTTGAAGCTTCTATGCTCCATTAAACAGTATAGTTTGACTTACTGACTTTTTTAATTTTTAATAGTACGACAGACAGTACAGAAGAAGAAGCTCTCCTCCAAAATTTGTGCCTGGGTTTTATTTTCAGGCATAATTACACATATATAGTGAGTCAGAGCTCTTAGTCAGCCTTGTGATTAGGAGAGTACACATTTTATCATCCGCAATATGCTGTTTCTAAATTGTCATGTTGTTCAGCTATGCATATTAAATATATCATTGGCATGATATTTTCACCATGACTTTTACCACTTAATATCTTATCTCTCACAGCTAAGGAATGCTTAAGTATATTCTGAATTTGAAATTTATTGAATTGCTTCAAGGGACCAAAGAGACAGCCCTGGAATAAGTGTAAACCGTGCTCTTGTAGAAGAGCCTAGATTTGATGGCACCCTTGTGAAGTACTTCAGAGCGCTCAACAACTCCAGCTCTGACTATCCTACATCTTGTTCTGGCTTCTGTATGGAAAATACTCAATTTCACAAACTAACACAGATATACACACATAATTAAGAATAAAAATGAAACCTTTAAAATAGTTTGAAATCGCAAACATGGTTACTGTTTCCTGGGATTTCAGCATCTGAGCAGTGTAAGCAAGAGCTCAAGGTGAGATTGCTTTACAAGCAAGAAGGAAAAAGTGAAACAATAGTATTTACAGTTTAGTATTGTAACTCTGGATACCATTATATAGAAGCTTGTGATGCTTTAAACAATATAATTTCTCCGCCACTAACACTCATTTCTTTTTTATTTAAATTAGAAACAAGCTAGCTTCATATCCCAGCTCCTTCTTCCTCCCCTCTTCTCCATCCCACCAACCTCCCCAACCTCCTAACCCATCCCCCTTCCAATCCCCAGAGAGGGTGATACCTTCCATGGGGGAATATTCAAAAGCTGTCATATCATCCCTGGCAGGGAGTAAGCCTCCATCATGTGTCCAGACTGAGAGAGAATCCCTCAGTGTGGAATGGGTTCCCAAAGTCCTTTTGTATACCAGTGACAAATACTGATCTACTTTCTGAGGCCCAGACTCACTGGCCTATTTACTACAGATTAACCCACTGAAATGAAAACTTTATGCCCTTTGAGTATGGCAAAGATGAACAACACAAGTGACAGCTCGTGCTGATGAAAAAGGGGTGCAAGGTGAGTACTCCTCCATTGCTGATGGGTGTGCAAACTAGTACAGCTCTTTTGGAAACCAATATAGTAGTTGTTCATGAAGTTGGTATCAATCTACTGGAAGATCCAGCCATTCCACTATTGGTCATATACCAAGAGGATGTTCTCTTCTACTACAAGGACTCTATCAGTCCTGTTCAGTGTGACTTTATTTATAATATCCCAGACCTGGAAACAACCTGGATGTTTCTTAACATAAACAATTTTAATTGAAAATTGTTATATTTACACACAGGTCAGCTTTAAAATATGGGACCCGAAAATTTGTAGGCAAATAGATAGAACTAGGTAAAAATTATCCAGAGTGAGGTAACAGAGACCCAGAAATATAAAAATGATATATATTTGCTTATAAGTGTATAGAAGTCATTAAGCAATTGGAAATAAAGCCATAATCTACAGACTCAAATAATTTAGGTAAAGAGGAGGGGTAGAGTATGGATGCATGTGTCTCTCAGTGAGGGGGAAATAGAATAGATTTTAGGGGCAGAATTGAGTGTGGTAGGGATGCATGATGGTTTAACCCAAATTAATAAATGATCCCAAGACAGATATTGGGGGCAAGCTGAAAATCATAGAAGCAAATTATCTAGCCACTAGTTCTCATCTATAGATCAGGCTAAAGGGACTGATCCATGCACAAGCTGTTCACTAAACCTCAAAATGCTCCTTCTCCTCAATGAGACTAGAGAATACTGAGGCTTCAATGTCTTCCTATCTTCCTGAATACTAAGTCTCCCTATATTCAGTGTGGCTGAAGAATCAGTACCTGATCCTCTGTGGCTAGAGAATGAATGCCTCATACTGACTACTGAAGACCCTGCTTCTATCTTTTATACCTTTCTATTGCTGGAATTGAAGGTGTCTGATCTATTCTTTTACACTGACTCAATCTCATGTATCCCTTGTTGGCCTTGAACCTCTTAATCTTGAGTCCCAGGATTAAAGGTGTATACCACCACCTCCTAGCTTCTGCTGTGATTAAAGGTGTGTGCTTATCTTTTATGGAATGTGGCTGACTTTGCTTTCTGAATCCTCAGGCAAACTTTAATATATCATGAATAACATACCACTACATGCTATTTTCATCGATCATTAACTCATGCAACCATCATCACAATGGCTTTTTCTCGCATCAGGTGGGAACAGATGCTTAAAAACACCACCATATAATATAGTGGAGGGAGAGTCTAAATGGAATTTCTCCAGCAAATCCTTCCCCTAGGACCTCAGGGAATCCTTCAGGAGGGAGATGGAATGACAGGAAGAGCAAGAAGAAATGAAAGAGACCAGAATAATGCCCCATGAATTAACAAAGAAAGGCACATATGTTCTCACAGAGACAAGCAGCATGCACAGAGCCTGCACGGGTCGCACTATGTCCTTTATGTGTATATTACAGCTTTTGGCTTAGTAGTTTGTGGGGAGGCAGGCAGTCTTGATTGTGAGAATGACTGGATCTCTGATTGTTATTCCTGGTATTGGGCCTCTTTCCCTACTGTTGGATTGCTAGCTTCAACTTCAATTTAATAGTCGTTGCTTCATCTTATTGTATTTTATTTTGTAATGTTTGATTTTTATCCTGTAGAAGCCGTTTTTAAAGTTTTGTTTTGTTTTTGTTTTCTAATGAGAGTCAGAAAGGGAGTGAATGCAGAGAAGATGGAGGTTAGGGAGAAAATGATAGTAGTAGATGTAGCAGAAACTATTATCAGGATATATTGTATGAAAAAAGAATCTATTTTCAAGAAAAGTAAGTGAAAAAAAGGAAAATAACAGGCCACCAAGGTAAAACATTAACTATACATATGAAAGAATCTAGAATTGCAGTTGAATGTTTTTTTTCCTTTATTAAAAAATTCCAACCAGCCGGGCAGTGGTGGCACACGCCTTTAATCCCAGCACTCGGGAGGCAGAGGCAGGCGGATCTCTGTGAGTTCGAGGCTGGGCTGGACCAATAGCCTCCAAAACAATACAGAGAAACCCTGTCTCGAAAAACCAAAAAAAAAAATTCCAACTATAAAACTTGAAAAAATAGCTAGTAACAAATGATTCATTGCTCCAAATTTATACTGGAGTAATAACATACAATAGAAAATAGTTTTTTTAATACATGTCCCATTACCTCTGACTGCATTTTGCCTGTTGTTAGTGTCTGTTTAGTTTTATTCCAGAGTGTTTGGTTCATGAAACAATGGCTTTTATCAACTTTCTTCTGATTTTTGAACCAGTTCACGTATATAAAATAATTCTCATACCATCCTTGTCTTGTCTGCTCTTTCAAGCAAAGGAATCTTAAAAATATTATTTAAAGCATATCCATACTACAGGCCCTGTAAATGAAGTTTTTTTCCATTTAGACATTGCATTATACTGTTCAATAAATATTGGTTGACTATAGCAAAAAAGAAAAAATGTGTATGAAAATAAGAAATGAACCCCTTCTAAAATTTATACGACTATAATGAGCAACAGAAATAGTACCAAACTCATGAGTGGAGTAGGTGCATTTTCTAAGCGAATGTGACAGAAGGCCAGGTGGGATAAAGCTGCCACATTGCTCCAATTATAAAGTGGAAAACATCACCATACAGTGTCACAGATGTGACACTTCTTACTATTGCCACTTTCACAGTGGCAAATTCTATTAAAAAACTGTGAATGATGCTGAGGATCCATTATTTTTTGTGTGGAATAAGGAAAATCAATTAATATACAATATGAACTTTTCCTGCCTATGCACAGCTACATCTTTTCCCAGAATTAAGTCCACTCTTGTAAACATTAATAAAGGCTTGCTTGCCTCTGAAAATGAAATGAATGTATCTTTTACACAGAATGGACAGGATAGTATTGTGCTAGTGTAATGTCATATCATTGAAATATACATCTTATAGAAGATGAATGTGGAGACATGAAAAAGATAAAGATAATTTTCTTGTACCTGTGGGATGGCTCAGTCCATAGTGGGCTTCCTAAGGAAAAATGGACTTGAGTTATAATCCCCAAAATACAGGGAAACTCCCCAGCATTGTTTTGATGGGTGGGATGGAGACAGACAAATTCCTATAGCTTTGTGATTATTCCGCCTAGCCTAATCTATGAACTTCTTAGTCAATGAGAGATCCTGTCTCAAGACAAAGACCAATGCATGCCCTTCACACAGAGTCATATAAGCTTAAAGTTTCCCTAACAATTACATAACACACACACACACACACACACACACACACACACACACACACACATTACACAAGAGTATCACTACAATGCATGTTGGCTTTAAATTAATGATCATCTAAGTTCAACTTTCTATGACAAGGATTACAGGCCTGTGTTGTAAGACCTGTGTCCATGTAGCTTTTTCTCAAGATTATAACTAGTACAAAATTGTAAATTTTTAAAATTTAAATTTATTTGATTGTATATAAACTGTTAGAAAATGAATAATATATTTTCTCATCCAGATAATTTAACTTAATATCTCAGATAGTGCTTAACATCTAAAGAGTGATAAATCTACTGGGATCCATTTAAAGTCATGTCTGAAAACTTCAGCCAAAACATATGAAAGAAACAGCTGAAAATGATTATTGTGCAGAATATTTTGAAATAGTTTATATCATATGCAACTAAACTAACTACATTTAATGAAACCACATCTCTTTCCTGTAGATAGGCATTATTTGTTTGAATAAAAATCACTTCAATTAGGCATAGTGTATGCATATTTTACATGGGTACAGTAACCTTTTGACTCTGCAAGTTTGACCTTAAATACTATAGAGACTAGAAATCCAGTTGCTATTATAACTGATAAGTTCCACAATGCCTGTGGCCACAACAAACATTAAAAAAAAAACTGGGAGGTGAATATGAGCTAATGTATGAGGTCGCAAGTCAATAGCAGGAAAAAAACCATAAATAGTTAATATGGCAAAAAAATCCACTTTATCTTTTCAAATAAAAATGGGTTTAATCAAGGTTTAAAATAAAAAGAAATAAATTGAGTGTAGACATTTACTTTTGTATATGTGTGCGAACCATTTAGGATAAGAAAAAAAAAAACATTTCTGAGGAGTACTTTCTTCCTCAGAGTGAATGTTTAAGTTTTCTGAAAATTAATTTCTTTTTTTTTTTTTTGGTTTTTTGAGACAGGGTTTCTCTGTATTGTTTTGGAGGCTATCGGTCCAGCCCAGCCTCAAACTCACAGAGATCTGCCTGCCTCTGCCTCCCGAGTGCTGGGATTAAAGGCGTGCGCCACCACCGCCCGGCCAAATTAATTTCTAATATATTTAGTTTCATAAATCCAGCTCCTCTCTTTAGTGCCACTATTCTTAAATTTAAAGTCATTTTTCTCATTGTATAATGTCTACTGTTTCTTAGTTATAAAGTTGGAGTTTGTGATATTTCAAAAGTAAGAAGTAACATACTATTGCTACCTACTTTTTGCACCTCTTATTTAATGCATTCTTTTCAAAAATTATCTCATAACCATCATAATTGAATTAATCTAAACAAATAGGAAATATTTGTTTGAATTACCATTATTGCATAGAAATATTTCCAAAATTAATTCTCCATAAATTCTAGTACAAGTCTAGCTTTTAAAAATGTAGAAAATGCTTATTAAATTTCAATATACTAAATTACTTTGAAAGAAGACTATTGTGGTATCTTGGAAGTCAGCATGCTCTGAAGATATGAGACAGATGTGTGAGAAGTGTAATTAATTCTGTTGTCTTGCTGACAGCTTGAATCTAAGAAACAGGTACCATGTGAAGATTCCTTGTTTATTAGGCAATAATGATGTGAAGGGTAGTATCTCAGTCATTAAAACTGGGCATGGAAGGAAAGTAAATTACATTCTTCAGATATGATGTCGCTTTAGTTAAAACCAAAGTTTTCACTTTGAATTACCATTGCTAATTTTGATTGACCACTTGATTTCAACAAGGTATCTTTAAAAGATCACTAAATAGACCTGTTAAAATGTCTCAAGGAAGGCTAAATCATGAGGGTTTTGTTCTGAAATTATATAAATTTCTTGGTATATGAGTAATATCATAAGGAATTGGGAAGGAGTTTAGTATATGACTAGAGATAATATTTAAGACAATTTTCATGCATTCCTCCCTTCCTATATTTGATTTTCTCTGATCCCTGGAAGAAACGCTATGCAATCTTTGCTCTACCATTCCTTATCCTCCAAAAATATGAGGCCATCTTTGAAAACTCAACTCTATATGAAAAAAAGACCAAGGATACCCAAAATACACTTGTATAATAAAGGAACTTCTGAAGGTGTCACCATCCCTGACTTCAAACTCTGTCATAGAGCTGTAGTCCTGAAAACAGCTTGTTATTAGCACAAAAATAGAAGGGTGGACAAATGGAATTGAATTGGAAACCTGATATGGAGGCACACATCTAAGAACACATGATTTTTTTATAAAGAAGATAAAATTATATAACAGAAAAAGAAAGCATCTTAAACAATGGTACTGGTATAAGTGGATGTTGGGATGTAGAAGACTGCAGACAGATCCATGCCTATTGCCATTCACAAAACATAAGTCCAAATGGATCAAAGACCTCAACATTAATCCAGTCACACTGAACCTCTTAGAAGAGGAAATGGGAAGAACCCTTGAAAGAATTGTTAGAGGGGACAGCTTCCTGAATATGACATCAATAGTGCAGACACTGAGATTGATAACTAATACATGGGACCTCCTGAAATTGAGAAGCTTCTGTAAGGCAAATGACATAGTCAACAAGACAAAACAGAAGCCCACAGAACCCACCACACATCTAACAGAGGACTGATTTCCAAAATATACAAAAAACTAAAGAAGATAGTCAACAAAACAGCAAACAATCCAACTAAAATGTGGGGTACATAACTAAATAGAGAATTCTCAATAGAGGAAACTGAAATGGCTGAAAGACACATAAGAAAGTGCTCAACAGCCCTAGCCATCAGAGAAATGCAAATCAAAAAACTCTGAGGTATCATCTCACTCCTGTCAGCATGACTAAAATAAAAATACCAATGACAGTTTATGCTGGAGAGGATGTGGAAAAAGGGGAACACACCTCCAATGCTGGTGGGAGTGCAAACTCATGTAGCCACTTTGGAAATCAGTATGGTGGTTCCTCAGGAAAATGGGAATCAGTCTACCACAAGATCCAGCAATTCCACTCTTAGGCATTTACCCAAAAGACGCCCATTCATACAACAAGGTCATCTGTTTAAATTTGTTCATAGCAGCATTATTTGTAATAACCAGAACCTGGAAGCAACCTAGATGCCCCTTAACTGAAGAATGGAATAAGAAAATGTGGTACATTTGCTCAATAGAGTACTGCTTAGCAGAAAAAAATGTAATCTTGAAATTCACAGGTAAATGAATGGAACTACAAGGCACCATCCTGAGTGAGGTAACCCAGTCATAAAAAAGACAAACATTGCATGTACTCACTCATATATGAATTTTAGACATAGCTCTAGGCATTACCAGTCTACAGTCCACACTGCCACAGAAGCTAGGAAACAACAGGACCATAAGATAGACATACATGGTCTCCAAGAGAAGGAGAAAGAACAAGACCTCCTAAGCTACTTGGGAGCATGGGGGAAGGGAGATAGAGTGAGAAGAAAGAGGAAGGTAGAAGAGAAACGAAGAGGAGTACATGAGGGTTCAGGAAGATTGAGTCAGGGAAACATAGAGGAGACTCAATATAAGAGATAACTTAATAGAGGGAGCTATTTCAAGTTTAAAGAGAATTTCGGCACTAGGGAAATGTCCAGAGATCTACAAGGATGACCCCAACTAAGAGTGTAATCAATAGTGGAGGGGCTACCTGAAATGCTCTTCCCCAATATTGAGATTGAAGACTAGCTTGTATGCCATCCTTGAGTCTTCATCCATTAGCTGATGGAAGCAGAAACAGAGACCCCCAGCCAAATTCAGTTGCAGAGAGAGAGGAATGATGAGCAAATGGGTCAAGACCAAGCTTGAGAGACCCACGGAAACAACTGACCTGAACAAGGGTTTCTCATGGGCCCCAGACTGATATCTGGGAAACCAGCACAGAATCTATACAGAACCCTCGAAGACAGGTATGAGTTAGGAAGCCCGGGCAGACCATGGGACCTCTGGTGGAGGATCAATATTTATCCCTGTTACTCAAATGGACTTTGAGAGCTCATTCCACATAGAGCAATACTCTCTCAGCCTAGACACACAGGGGAGGGCCTAGGCCCTGCTCCAAATGATATGACAGATTTTGAAGATTCCCCATAGAAGGGGAGCAGAAAGGGAATGGGATAGAGGTTGGTGAGGGACAGGGGAGGAGAGGAGTGAGAGGTAACTGAGATTTACATGTAAAACACTCTCATTTCTAATTTAAATTAAATAAAAAAGTCTTCCCAAATCAGTAAACCCCATTTAAGTTGTTCTGATCAGACAAGATCAGGCATGGTTAGGGTGATATGAATTGTAAGGCATTTTGGTGATAAGGTTGAAACTTAGTTCAACTGAACCTCACTGGAATTTCTGAGGCGGCCCTAGTTAGGATTCCGAGTCATGGAGTTTGCAGAGCCTGAAGTATCTACCTCTTTTTATACAGCAAGGCTTCTAGTGGTGGAACTTTGATGCAAACCCAGCCAAAAATCTTTTACCTTTCAATCCACAGTTTGTCTTTAATGGAAGATGTGCTTGGGCAATGGTTGTACTTAACGTCGGGGAGGAATCAACCTATGATTTTTCCAAGTTGAGGTTCCTGCTTTGTGAGAGAGGCCGTGACCAACACTGCATGGAAGACCAGATATTGGAGGCTGAATAGCCTAGAAAGCAAGGGGAGAACCTATCACAGCTGGGGAAAAACAGTTAAATTATGTCTAATTATATTTTACTATATTCATAGATTGTTGCATAGACCAGTTGACATCAGAGGGACTTCCTTTGGCAAATTATGGAAGTGGTTGGAGAGACACACAGCCAAACATTAGGCAGAGAGAGCGAGCCCAGGCTGAAGATCTTCACTGGGTCACTGTCCTCCCATGTCAGGAAGCCCTGATGGAAATGGGTGGGACTAAATTAGGGAGCCAGATGCTGGAGGACACTGGGATAGCACAGTCCTTAGTCTCAAAGAATTAGGGATCATGGTGCCTCAGGGAGACTGATGCAGCAATCAAGGAGCCTGCTTAGGTCTTAGCTAGATTCTCTGCGTATGTGAAAGGATTTTGTTGTTGTTGTTATTTTCTTGTTTGTTTATTTGTTTTGGCTTGGCGTTTTTATGGATATCCTAGCAGTGGGAGTAGGTGTATCTTTGATTATTTTACCTGCTCCAGGGACCCCTTTCCTTCTACTGGGTTCCCTCAACCAGCCTTTATGTGAGGATTTGTACCTTGTGTTATTACATACTGCCATGCCTTGTTCCTTTTCAGTTGATGATGTCTGCTCTTTTCGAGGAGAAAGCAGAATGTAATGGAGTGGTAGATCCGAAGAAGAAGAGAGGTAGCAAAGTGCTAGGATGACTGGAGGAAGGGAAAGCTGTGGTTAGGATGTAATATATGAGAGAAGAATAAAGTTAAAATAAATTTGTTCTGATCAGATTGGTATGTTTGCCATAGTTATGGAAAAGCTGCTAACTCATGCAACACTTGCTGGTAGGTCTGATGAATACATATGAACATATATTTATTGAGTGAATAACTCTGTTTATGTTCTAATCAGTTGGTGTTTGCATATGTATATACATATATATGAAAAAGCTAGAGAATATATAATATATATTCACATAAATGTGTATATGGATACACATATAGATTTATTTATGAAGTGTATAATTTGGCAGGTTCCATTACTTTGAGCAAATTCACATGTGAAAGTATATTTAGGTGAGTATATATGAAAGATTAATTTTGACTAATTAAATAGTTGAATGAAATACAAGGAAATAGAATTTTCACTGTTTCTCACAATATAAAAATGAAGAAATGTGCATGTATATAATTAGAACATATCAAAATTAACACACATTCATATATGACAACTGTGATTGACGTTACTATCAGAAGTTATTATTTTTTAATATGATAAAAATAAATACTGGGATATAAAAAGTAAAATATTGCTTCACTTTAAAACAGTTTTTAGTTTAGCTTTATATAAAGATGATTCTTCAATAACACAGCTAAGTTTAATAATTTAGAATTATGCTCTTTAGTTTTTTTGTTAATTTGATATAAACTCTGATTAACTGGGAAGAAGGAATGTTATTTGAGATAATACATCCATCAAAATTTTCTGAAGAATTATCAATGAGTATTTACGTGGTTTCAGATTAATGTGGAAGGGTACAGCCCATTGTGGGAGGTGGAGTTATCACTCTTAGACAAACCTTTGGGTTTTATAAAATAAGGACGCTGAATGGGTCAAGAGGACTAGCCAGTAAACAACATCACCCATAAGGTATATGTTGAGAGGCTCCAGGGATACCTGCCTCAAATTTATTTACTTTAGTAACTGACCTCTTTCCCTTTATAATGGAGTGTAAGCTTGAGAACACTCTTTCCTCTCCCAGGTGATTTTGATCATGGAGTTTTACAACAGGAGTGCAAATCATATTAAGAAAAGATATAATCTGAAATGTAAATAATTCAGCATGTATATATTCTATACTAGTACATATAGTAAAATCTTAATATGTATTTTCAACATTGACAATTATGCTCTTTATATATAATGTATATCAATAGTAACATAATATATATGTATATATATTTTTTTTCAAAGTTATCTGCATTAACATATTTACTAAAATTGTATTCATTTTAACAATGTAGAGGTATACTTACCCTTACAGGGTTTCAATGAAGAAAGAATATATTAAATTTAGATAAAAGAGATACATATTTTTATTCTTACAATTAGTAGTAGAAAATGAATAATGACAAATTATATATTTATCAGTTTTCAGTAGTTTCTATAAATATCCCAGCTTCCATGTGATTGTCCCAAGAGAATCGGCAGTAAGTTCTAGAATGGATGTCCATATAGTCACAGTCACTCATAGAAATGATCTGTGACCTCTGACTGCCTTGGGTATTTTATGACTTACCTTATAGAACACATTTCACTAAATATTAACCATACTAGAAGAACTTTTTACAAATGCTCATAAAATATATCGAAGTGAGAGTGGATGACATATGCATTCTAGCCCAGGTTTTGCAGAAAGAAGATTTTTCTCTTTAACCCTAGAAATCAGCAAATGTTTCTCCTGTCAATGTCTGTGTACATGTATACTGAATTATTTCATAAAATATTCAGATGTACAAATTTACTTTTGATTGATAGATATTAATTATGTGTATTCATTTCAAACTGAATATGTTAAACCAAACAAAATTATACCATATCTAATTAGCATTTTAACTGCATTCAAATGACAGTATCAAAAATATAAAGGGACTATTTTAATTCACCTACCATGAATTATGTAGTAAGAAAACAAATTTCCTCTATTCTAATTATATTTTTAAGTTCACACTATATCAGTTATATTCAATTAAAGATTTTTTAATTGATAATTTTTCTTTCACAGGTTTAATTATTTCCTCTTAGTAATTGGAGTCCAACCTGAAAAGGTAAACACTGTTTAGATTTCATTATCATTGTAATATTTCACACCCAGTGCTTTTCAAATATTATATTGGCAACATTCTCCAGAAGGCATATATTTGTTGCCAATTTTCCACATTTAACATAGGGTGTTTATTGTTATGTGTCTTATGTGGATTATTAACTTTAATATTTTCCTAAGATGCATGTAGAGGATACAGAATAATCACTACAGGCTTTGTGTGATATGTTTATATGTATATAATTACATATGAATAATTTAATTTGCATATTAATATACAAAACTGTAATAATATATACATATACCTTTATACCATGTGTGTACACATCATTGTAAAGTTTTATATTAAAATGTTAATATAAATATTTGTGCTTAGTAAAATGTTATTTGCACTTTAGATAGCTATTACTATAAGATGAATTATTCTACTACAGGCAAACTATAGAACCAACGATAAGAAAATGTGCGAGTTGGCACTCCCACCAGCAGTGGAGTAGTGTTCCCCTCTCTCCACATCCACTCCAGCATAAATTGTCTTAGGTGTTTTTGATTTTAGCCATTCTGACAGGAGTAAGATGGTATCTCGAGTTGTTTTGATTTGCATTTCCCTGATGGCTAAGGATGTTGAGCACTTTCTTAAGTGTCTTTTGGCCATTTTAGCCTCCTCTATTATTGAGAATTCTCTATTTAGTTCTGTACCCCACCTTTTAATTGGATCCTTTGGTGTTTTGGAGACTTGTTTCTTGAGTTCTTTGTAAATTTTGGAGATTAGCCCTCTGTCAGATGTAGGGTTAGTGAATATCTTTTCCCATTCTGTGGACTGCCTTTTTGTCTTGTTGACTGTGTCCTTTGCCTTACAGAAGCTTTTATTAAGCACTGAATTGAACCCAAGGAACCCAGTGACAGAGAGAGAGGAGTGATGAGCAAATTGGCAAAGAATGGGCTGGCAAAACCAGCAGAGACAGCTGATATGAACAGGGGAGAGCTCTTGGACCCCAGACTGACAGCGGGGAGGGTAGCATGGGACTGATCTGGACCCCCCCAAATGTGAGTGTCAGCTGACGCCTGGGCAACCTATGGGGCCCTGAGCAGTGGATCAGTGTCTATTCCTGGAATACAAACAGTCATCGTGTGCCCATAGCACAAAGCGGGATGCTCTCTCAGCCTGGACTCTTAGGGGAGTGCCTGGACCCTACCTGGAGTGAAATGACAGACTCTAGATATCTCCTATGTGGAAGGAATAGGCAATAGGGTGGGAGGCTGGGGGGGAAGGGGAGTGTGGGAGGAGGGGAGGGAGAGGGAACTGGGATTGACATGTAAAACAAGCTAATTAAAATTAAAATAAAAAATGATAAAAGAAAGAAAAAGAAAATGTGAATTTGTTTTCAAAATAGAGAAATAAACTTTTTATTGTGTCTGCATTTCTACACATGGATTAGATTTATATCTGAAGGAAATGAAACCTATATTCACATAAATATGTGCATATGAATTTTCATGAAAGTATTATTTGTAATAGCCAGAAACTAGAATAGTCCAATGTTCCATCAACTGGTGAATACATGGATATGTTGTAGCACATTGATTTTAAAAAATCGATGCATTAGTACTGACAAGGAAACAATATTAGCAACCTAATGGATTTAAGCCAAAAATGTCATACTAAATCAAATATACTGGAAGAAGCAAAGTACTCTGTTATTCCTTTATGATAAGGTATGTTGAGAAGGGTAACAGATCCTCAGATGCCTAGTGCTGGTTGTAATGGATGCGGGGTTCTAACAATGCTTGTGTGCATAGAATCATACCACAGACAGTAGATTCCCTTCAGTTGATTTATGCTAATGGTTGTATCAGGTTTCAGAATTGAAAGTCACTTAAAAGGATATTTTTGAACCTGGAGAAATGCATGAAACATAAAATGTTGCTCAATGAACCTTTTATTGACAGACAACTAGAGAAATAAAAATATGTAATTACACAGGAACTACAATTGAATAATCAATGATGTATTACATTTTTTAAAGAAAAGTTAAATAACTTATTTTGCCTTTTCAAGTTCATTTGTAACTACCCCTGTCTATTTTCTTATCAGCAAAAAATGACAATGCTTACATGTATATGACCCTCCTAATAAGTAGGTAAGTTAACCTACTTTCATCTTACTCCCCTAAAGGAATATTTTAAAATTGCTAAGCCTATTGGGAAATTAAATAGCCTCATTTAGTTTTCATCTTTTCTTCACTTTCTGTGCCAAATCTCTAATGAAAGTGCTAAAGAGCAATGAAATGGCGAAAGGCAGAAAGCCAAAGAGAATTGGGGAGAGAATAAAGAGCCAAATAAGCAACCTTTAAATAACTAAGAGTTGATTGATTGATTCAACCCATTTAGACAATTATCTTAATAGCTCTGTTTGCTGAAATTTCCTGGTAGTCTTGCCAGATACTATAAAGTAGCTGTGAACCAGAAACAATGTGAGTGGTTAAGTGCAGGAGATACAAAGCCATACAATTTTGATTTAAGCAAAGGTTCCATAAGTTCTGAACTTTGCAACTTTCTCTATGGTACAGATCCAATTTTTAGTAATTTATGGAATGAATCGGGTCTGATGTATAAAGCTTTGAAAATGACCCTAACCAATATTTGAAATTACTATATGCGGTCATAGGAATAAGAATGGTATAAATTTTAGAAGGCAATTCATGGGGTATAAGAGAAAAGCTCAGCTATTTATTAAACATTAGTATAAATAGGTAGGAAACCGATGAATACCCTTGGTTTAAAAATAAAATAAAACCAAAAAGCAATTCAATTGGTGAGGTTTATGTTTAGTGTTAGATTGCTGTCTAGGCATTAGTCTCTTCCATTATAACCATTGGCTTGAGAGACAAGGAATTGAAACGCTATAACTTGTGTTGATTCTCAGAGAAATTGGATCAGAATGAAATTGCATAACTGGTCCTGAGAAAAGACATGATTTTCCAGAATTACCTGGAAGGTTATGAGATTTCTATCCAGCTAACAGTTCTTAAGATTTAGTTTCAAGGGACAGTAAAAATTTTGGGGGCAGAATATGGTCTTCAGGAGAAGGTGTCTGTTTTGCACTCTGAATGTAAGTGGGCTATGTGGTTCTTCAGATATTTGTTTATCAATATCTGAGGTTACATCATGTATTCTATAATATTCCGTACTTGTCATCTACACTGTGACCTGGTATATCTCTTCATATATTTTGTCGCAATGGAAATTAAGTGCCCAGGGAAAGAAACATCCACAACGAGATGTTGATTACCAAACATATGAAAACCAAGTTTCTGTTATGTCTGGTCCTCCAATGATTTAGTCCCGAAATAAGCACACAGAGGTTTGTATTCTTTATGAACTGTATGGCCAATTGCTCAGACTTCTTACGGACTAGCTCTTTCTTAATTATTAATCCATTTGTATTAAACTATGTATTACCATGATACAGTGGCTTACCCATAATGCTCAGTCATGTTACTCCCTTGGCAGTTGCATGTTGTCTTCCTTAGGGATCCCTCCCTGTGTTACTCTTTTCAGCATTCCTAGTCTGGTAGCCCCATCTATGCTTCCTGCCTGGCTACTAGACAATCCTCATTGATTCACAAACCAGTAAGAGAAACATATATTCACAGCATGTAGAAGGACATTCCCCATCAACCCTATGTCTTTATAATTTACTATTTAATCAAAACTAAATACTTACAGGATTATGCTGCAGGTCCAGGTACTTCATGACTATTTTCCTTTTTAAAATATCACTGAAAATCTTTATACCTGCTTCTTAGCATTCACAGAGCTGGAACGAGCAGCCCAGGATTCTATGAATGAAAACAGTACGTAGTCCTGTAAGTAATGTACCATACCTGCTAGGAAAGGTGTTATAGCTAGTGTAACATTCTCAAGACTATTTATGAGTATAACCATCTGCTCTTGTGACTCTGTGTGAAGCCTGTTGCAATAAGGGAATTCAAGATTGGTAACATGGTCAAAAAGCATTATTTTCAATACAGCCCATTTGGTGTTAGAGAACCTAGTAATATAATGTGATCTTCTCTGGTGAAGACTGCATAATTTCTTGATTGCCTGTAGTTCTTTTTGGAGGACTGAGGCCTCCTACCTTCCCTTCATATAAGCATGTCCATTGTGTTTTTTAGATCATGCCTTATTTACGTATTTATGTAGATGTGTGTATGTATGTATGTAATAACAATTAACAAAAACAGATCTCATTAAATTAAAAGAAAACTAGGAAGGGTATATGGGAGGGCATAAAGGGAGAAAAGAACAGTGTAAAATAATAAAAAATATTATAACCTCAAAAGATAGAAGGCATAATTTAAAACAAAATGAAAACAGTTACATCAGAAGGTTTTTTTTGTTGAGTCTTCTGAGAAATGACAATTTGGAAAGAATAGAGCAGTACAATAGGGCAAATATAAAAATGTACAGTGTCAGTGAGGAGGTCTGGTCAACAGATGGGGCCCTGAGCAGTGGATCAGTGTTTATCCCTGGAATACAAACAGATATCGTGTGCCCCTAGCACAAAGAGGGATGATCTCTCAGCCTGGACTCTTAGGGGAGTGCCTGGACCCTATCCTGAGTGAAATGACAGACTCTAGATATCCCCTATGTGGAAGGAATTGGCAATAGGGTGGGAGGCTAGGTGGGGATGGGGGGTGTGGGAGGAAGGGAGGGAGAGGGAACTGGGATTGACATGTAAAACAATCTATTTAAAATTAAAATAAAAAATTAAAAAAAGAGTAAATACATCCGGGACAATTATGTTGTGCTTGCAGAGTAACTACACCCTGCACAACTGCAATGTGATTGGCTCAGAGGCTTCACCAAGGTTGTTGGCATCAGAAATATGCAAGCTCTATTCTCTAAACATACGAAGAAAGGCACTCAGATTGGAGCAATGTAACCTACTCCAGAGTAAGATTCAAATTCCTTCACATAATGTATTCCGTAATCCTAGAAAGCAGAATCAGCCTTCTGCAGCTATGGTTTTCTCAAATTCCTTTAATTTACAACAGTCAATATGTGGAAGTTGTCTTTTTAGGTTAGAATGATAAACTTCATCATAAAATTAAAGAAAATAAAAGCAAGGTAGAAGAGTTCTAATATTATCTATAAATATAGGGATGATGGTGTCTGAGTGTCATATTTTTTATCCTGTTTATTGAAATCCATATATAAAGTAAACTACAAGTCTCAGGAAAATTACATGTTTTTTTTTTTTACGAGACAGGGTTTCTCTGTATTGTTTTGGAGGCTATCGGTCCAGCCCGGCCTCGAATACACAGAGATCCGCCTGCCTCTGCCTCCCTAGTTCTGGGATTAAAGGCGTGCACCACCACATTTTTAATAATAATACATTTATAAAGTTTAGCTCTTTAAATCACACAAAGGTAAAACTGCCTCTCATAATGTACCCACTAAGAGTAATTTATCATGAAATTAGTAGTTGTTTAACTTCTGCATTTCCGATTCAGACTTTATGAGGAATATCTAAAAGTTTAAGGAAGTCTGTATTCCTTCTTGTTCACATTGTTCAAAGCTCCCCATAAGAACCAAATTCTAACAAAAGTCAAGAAGCAGGTTTGCCAGGTCCTTTTGAATTGTTCATTATATTATTCCAAGTAACTATCCAAACAATATAGACTACTGATATAGTTTTCAGTTGCCTCTCAGAGGGTAAGAGTGGGTAGCTGTTCTTTAAGACTAAAGTCTAAGGACACAAGTCTAGAATGATTTAAGCTGCCTAGGCACAAGGGAACGATAAAGATTCCACGCAAGCCACTAAGTGTCAAGAGCAATAAACAGTCATTCCTAACTAAGACTTCTACAAATCAATATGATATCCAACCTGCTAAAATATCCATAAACATGCAATAAGTGGCACACACAAGGTGATGATAATCAACAACGCTTGAATAGAGCTTAAGGCTAACTCAACTGGAGGGAAATAATGTCCAGCAATGGTAACCTAGCTAGATTTCCAGGGCTGAGGGTCATGAACGTTAGTTGACACTTTGCTACCTATATTTTTCAAAACAAGAATAAGCCCTTACTATATTCTAATTTTTATTCTCATATCCACAAACAAATATAGCTAACACCCCTGACCTCAGAATGTTGAATGGAGTGCAGCAGAGAAAACCACACCTAGATTGAGTACAGAGATCAACAGTACATGGTTAACCTTGTCTCAGTGGATACCTCTGCATCACAAAGTGGCCAGGGCACACTGTAAGATACTATGGAGATATTGTAAGAGCTAAATCTCAAGAGTCTGCAGTTAAACATTGTGTTTGAGAAATATCTCCAAAAGGAATGCAAGAAAAATGATAACAGCAATTGACATGCTGACATAGAAAGGGAAAAAATTTCAGGATCTCACCACTACAAAAGAAAAGCAAGGAGGTAATGCCTGGAGTTAGGAGAACTAATGCATGTTAGATGAGCCCCTTTTGTTGATTGCCCAATGCCGAGTAGTAAATCCCTAACCATATACACACAAACAACAAACCACAGATTTTATTTACATATGTATGCAATTTAGAGTCACATTTATTATATATGTGTATTACATATACAATGTATATTTATGTGTGTGTATTTCAAAAATAGGCTATCAGTTTTAGAGTGGATGGGCATGGGAGTTCATTGAAAGAGGATAGCTGAGAAAGAGAGAATGGAGGAGAGAAAGGGGAAAGAGTGACACAATTCTATTTCAATTGAAAACCCTTTTTAAAACACAAGGAAATTCAGAACCCAAAGTGCTGACAAAGTTTATGAAATTTGCAGCATGTCTGATTACCTTGGAAGGATTCCTGAATCTACCCTCAGCCCGAGTGTCCTGTGGTCACAACACTTGGGTTGTAGAGTCATAAGTAGCAAGGTCATTATCAGTTGTATACTCAGTTAAAGACTGGAATGTGCTACAGAAGTTTCTGTCAGAAAATAAAATTAAAAACGATGTCTTACCTATTATTTCTGTTTTTTTCTGTCTTCCTTTTTTCATTTAAGTTAAGAACAAGCTTGTTTCACATTTCAATCCCTCTCCCTGCTCTCCTCCACCCGCCTTCCCCAACAGGCCCTCCCAGTCCCTGACCCAATCTCCACTCCAATTGCCATGGAGGGTGAGACCCTTCATGGTGGATCTCCAGAGTCTGTCGTTTCATTCAGAATAGGACCTAAGCCCTCCCCCAAGAGTGCAGGCTGAGAGAGCATCCCTCATTGTGGGATGGGCAGCCGAAGTCTATTTGTATGTCAGGGATAAATGCTGCCTAAAGCCCCACTGATTACCCAGGTTACCTCACTGGCACCCACCTTCAGAAGGTCTGCATCAGTCCCATGCCATCCGCCAAGCCATCAGTCTGGTGTCCAAGAGCTCCCACTTGTTCAAGACAATTTTTTTCTGTGAGTTAAACCAGCTGAATCTTAACCGTTTTGCTCATTAGTTCTTCCTTTCTGTCACTGGATTGAATTAGTTCAGTGTTTATCTGTGGGTGACTGCCTCTGCTTCCATCAGTCTCTGGATGAAGGTTCTGTTTCCAAGACTCTCTGGCAGTGGGATTGTAGGCTGGTACTCCCTTTCTTCATGTCTAAAATCCATACATGAGTGAGTACATACCATGTTTCTCTTTTTGTGACTGGGTTACCTCACACAGGATGATTTCTTCTAGTTCCATCCATTTGCATGCAAATTTCAAGATTCCATTTTTTCAGCTGAATAGCACCACATTGTGTAAATGTACCACATTTTCTCTATCCACTCTTCAGTTGAGGTGCATCTAGGTTGCTTCCATGTTCTGGCTATTACAAATATTGCTGCTATGAACATAGAGGAACAGATGTCCTTGTTGTATGAATGTTCATCTTTTGGGTACATGCCTAAGAGTGGAATTGCTGGGTCTTGTGGTAGACAGATTCCTATTTTCCTGAGGAATCTCCATACAGATTTCCAAAGTGGGTGTATGAGTTGGCACTCTCACCAGCAGTGGAGGAATTTTCACCTCTCTCCACATCGTCTCCAGCATAAACTGTCATTGGTGTTTTTGATCTTAGCCATTCTGACAGGAGAAAGGTGGTTTTGGAAACCAGCCCTCTATCAGATGTGGGTTTAGTGAATACCTTTTCCCAATCTGTGAGTTGCCTTTTTGTCTTGCTGGCTGTGTTCTTTGCCTTACAGAAGCTTCTCAGTTTCAGGAGGTCCCATTTGTTAATTGTTGATCTCACTGTCTGTGCTACTGGTGTTATGTTCAGTAATCAGTTTCCTCTACCAGTTCTTTCAAGGGTACCTCCCACTTTGCCTTCTAACAGGTTGAGTGTGTCTGGATTTATGTTGAGGTCTTTTATCCATTTGGACTTAAGTTTTATGCTTGGCAATAGACATGGATCTATCTGCAGTCTTCTACATTCCAGCCTCCAGTTATGCGAGCATCATTTGTTGAAGATGCTTTTTATTTTTCCATTGTATATTTTTGGACTCTTTGTCAAAGACCAGTTGTCCAAATGTATATGGGTCAATGTCGGAGTGTTCAGTTCGATTCCATTGCTCTATCTGTCTATTTTTGTGCCAATACCAAGCTGTTTTCAGGGATGGTGGGAAGGATGTTACCTTGTTGAACAGGGTTGTTTTGGCTATCCTGAGTCTACTGTTTCTCCATGTAAAGTTGGAAATTGTCCTTTCAAGGTCTGTGAAGACTGTGCTGGGATTTTAATGAGGATTACATTAAATCTGTATGTTGTCATTTTTACTATGTTGATCCTACCTATCCTACCTATCCAAGAGCATGGGAGATCTTTCCATTTTTTGTTTCTTTTTTAATTTCTTTCTTAAAGACTCAAAGTTCTGTTGATACAGGTTTTTCACTTGTTTGGTTAGTGTTACTACAAGGTATTTTATGTTGTTTGTGGCTGTTGTAAAGGGCGATGTTTCTCTGTTTTCTTTCTCAGACTTTTTTGTCATCTGAATATAGTAGGGTTACTGATTATCTTAATTTGTTCTTGTATCCTGCCACTATGCTGAAGATATTTATTACCTATAGGAGTTCCCTGGTAGAGATTTTTTTGGGCCACTTGTGTAAACAATCATATCATCTGCTAATAGTGAGAGCTTGACCTCTTCCTTTCCAATTTGCATCCTTTTGATCTCCTTTTGTTGTCTTATTGCTCCAGCAAGGAAGTCAAGGTATGGAGGGAGTGGACAGCCTTGTCCTGTTCCTGATTTTAGAGGAATCATATTGAGTTTCTGTCCATTTAGTTTGATATTGGCCGTTGGTTTGCTGTATGTAAATTTTATTATGTTTAGGTAAGTTCCTGTTATCCAGGATCTCTCCAAGACCTTTACCATGAAAGGGTGTTCGATTTTGTCTAAGGCTTTCTCACCATCTAGTGAGATAATCATGCAATTTTTGTTTCTCAGCTTTGTTTATATGGTGAATTACATTGATGGATTTTCATATGTTGAACCATCCCTGAATCCCTGGAATGAAGCCTACTTGATCATAGTGCATGTGTTTTCTGATGTGTCCTTGGATTCAATTTGCCAGTATTTTATTGAGTATTTTTGCATCAAAGTTCATGAGGGATATTGGTCTGAAGTTCTCTTTCTTAGTTGTGTCTTTGTGTGGCTTGGGGATCAAAGTTATTGAAGCCTCTTAAAAAGAGTTTGGCAAAGACCCCTCTATTTCTATTGCATGGAAAACTTTGAGGAGGATTGGTACAAGCTGTTTTTTGAATTTCTGGTAGAATTCTGCAATGAGGCCATCTGTCCATGGCCTTTTTTTCGTTTGGAGGGTTTTGATGACTGTTTCTTTTTCCTCAGTGGTTATGGGTCTATTTAAATTGCTTATCTGTTCTTGATTTAATTTTAGCAAGTGATATCTACACAGATAATTGTCAATTTCCTTTAAATTTTGGAATTTTGTGGAGTACAGGTTTTCAAAGTATTACCTGATGATTCGCTGGATTTCCTCAGGTTTTGTTTTTATGACCCCCTTTTCATTTCTGATTTTGTTAATTTGCATGTTCATACTCTGTCATTTGGTAAGGTTGGATAATTTCAGTTAATATAAAAGTTTCTGGAATTCATATTTGTACCAAAGTACTTAGATTTCATATTAAGAATTGACCCATGCACATAATTTAATATCACAGTATGGCAATATCCAGTAATAGTCTTATCAATGTGTCTCAATTTGTAAAAACTAAGAGGATAATAGTTCAGAAACAAAATTAATTAACCTGCTGTTGAGTGAGCAAACCCTGTTGAATCAAGTGAATCTTTACTATCAGGGTAAAACATTAAACAGATAAACCAAAACAAATTATGTCTCGATTCTGTTTACATGTGTTTCTGAAGAAGAGCACCTTTACTCTATTTTGTGTTGGAAAGATAATAGCTTTGCCCTACAATAAATGATAATAAAGTAATCTAATTATGTAGAACATTTTAATTGTTTTCAAGTGATAATGAGTCACTACTTGCAAATAAGATATCATTGTATAAGATCAATCTCCCTTAGGAAGGTAAAATGTTTAAAGGAGTTCTTGTCCAGTAACAAATACATTGTATTGTTTTCTACCAGCCTTGTTAAAAAATAAGAATACAATCAATATACCATGTTTAATCATCTACTTTAGTCATATTTTCATCTCAGTCTTATCTTAATTTTAAAGACTTGGAATAAAAAGTATCATTCATCATTTTATATTGATCATATGTTGAAGCATTGTTTTGATGATAGGAGAAAATTATTGTATTATTTAAAAACACATTTTTTCTAAATGAAGGCATTTATTCTTGTACTAAGTGGTAACTCTGGAGAAAGGCTGGGACATGGGGCCAAATGACAGGTTTTATATATGGGATGGTAGGGGTAATCAAGGAAAACACATAGAGTAGACCATGTGTTCCATGTCTGCAAATTCAAAATTAGCCTCAGCTACCTTGAGAATTGAATTTCAGCACAGGCTATAGGACACATGGTATGAGAAATAAATAAGTAAACATAGCAAAAACAAAATCATTTAGAATAACTAAAATTCCTGTGTGGCTATGACTACTTTACTGAAGAGCACAAGGTCAAATTGCTGATTCCTATCTGCAAACTAAAATCACTTAAGAGAGCTGTTTAAATTTCAAAGATTGTGCTTTACATTAATACAAATACAGAAAATTCTTTGTTGAACAGGCAAGGTAAATTACAGCTCTACTTTCTGTATTAAATATTATCAATATCATCATTAACACTGATGATAACATACAAATATAGCTGTTATTCACTCACAGAAATTTACATACTAATCAACTCACTTGACCTTTACTTGATGGAATGAGCAAACTCATGTAACCACTGTACTAGCTTATTATAAGTATTCATAAGTTCAAAGAACATTTTTTGCTACCTGAAATATTTTTTATTTCATTAACTTTAAATGAGATAACTTGCAAGGCAATATCTTTTTCATACAAAATTTTTATAAAACATGATACCTGTGTTGGCCTTAGAAGAAAAGACTGGGTTTTACAAAGAAGAAGTAATTTTATTTCCAGAGCTATTTAGGATTCTCTGGGTATCAAGTCTTGGTCAAATTTTCATATTTCTTAGAATAACTTAGACTAACACAGTTTGCTTTTGTATCTTATCTTCACAGCAAAAACTGACAATGAAATTAGAGGAAGATACATTATTATATCACAGGGATATTTTCTTTACATATAAATACTCCAATTTTCACAAAATAACCAGATCTTATTCTATGGCTTTCAGATGAATCATAGTTATTATTCATAATTAAAACAAATCAGCTCAAAAGAGAGTATACTAAGAAACATGTGAAAAACATTAGCTTATCTTTTAGCAATCTTAGTGTTTGAGGGAAAATTTTCAGACTTTTTCCATTCGTTCACTTCGGCATGCTATTCAATCATGTTAAGTCACTTTGGTTCTCATGTTCATCCCACAACTGCCATTTGGTATAAAGAGTGCTCACATTTTTGTTGCTTCAATTAACACAGAATTTCAAAATAAAATAAGTAAAAAGATCTACTTTTCTTTTTCACTGCAATGATGAACAGTCTACATGTGATAAAACTCAGTAATGTTGTTCTAAGTAAAATCAAAGCCTGAAACAACTTCATGAATAAAAAGACTGCCTTGCCATAAGAGCCCAGGTAAGTTGATTCTATGAGTTTTCATGTGGCGTCTTTGACTCCCCTGCTTCCTACAATCCTTTCTCCTCTTCTGAAGGATTAGTCACACTCCACCTAACATTTTGTTGTGAGTCTCAGCATCTGTTTCCATTAGTTGCTGGATGATTCCACTCTGGTCACGATTGGACTAGGAACCAGTCTGGTCAAAGGAGTTGGCCATATCAGGCTAGTTATCTGCTATTGCTAGGAGTGTAAACTCAGGTCTTCCTTGTGCCAGATTTTCACCTGACCTGGAAATGCTCCCCCTTCTGCTCTGTGTGACACAATCTGTTTGCACATGCTACCTCTCATCCTGACCTTAGTCCACTCGTGAAATTTCTTCTATTACTCCTTCCCAGGGAGTTTGGGTGTCATCCCATGAGCCATCCTTTTGCATAGCCTCTCTGAGTCTGTGGATATAGCATGGTTATCCTTTCTAATATTCATATGTAAGTACATAACTATGTTTGTCCTTCTTTGTCTGGGTTACTTCACTCAGGATAATAAAAAACACGAGTGATAGATCATGATGGAGAGGATGTTGAAATAGGAAACACTTACCCATTGTTAGTTGGAGTGCAAGCTTGCAGAGTCACTATAGAAGTCAATGTGGCAGTTTCCAGAAAACTGGCATGCAATCTACGAAAAGACCAAAATTCCCCATTGTTAGGCATATACCCAAAGGATGCTCAAATCTACCACAAGATTACTTGATCAACTGGGATCCAATCATTTGTAATACTCAGTACCTAGAAACAAACTTTATATCTCTTAACCAAGGAATGAATAAAGAACATGTGACACATTTACACAATATAATATTACACAGCTGTTAAATGAAATCAAACAAAAAAGAAGAACACCAAGAAATCTGAAGGCAAATGGACAGAACTTGGAAATTTGATAAAAATTAACCTCATCTCAATTATTTCATTTTTGTTGTGGTATTTCATCAAAGACAGGAAAAATAAAATAAGACAGGCAAATGTGGGTACCAAGAGGTAGAGATTTGATATGTTTAATTTGACCGTGTGACATTTAATCTTTTGGACAACAAAAAACACATAATCCTAAAGGCAGAGACTATTGGTCTTTCTGGTGAAAAATCAGAAGACAGGGACTTTGAGAGAGAGGCATGTAGCCAATGAAGAATTGTGACCTGAGTTTTCAGAAGAGAGCAAAGACAGTCCTTGTAAGCTATAGGCCATTTACCAAAAATGTAGATTTATTTGAACTGTGTTCAGAGAGTCTGCATGAATTCGAATATAGTGAACTACTGCTTGGCAAGGGACAAGGATAGGTGGTGATATTCAGATTCATGTTATGGGAACAATTGTAATTGGTAATGAGAAAAGCATTATTTTAGAGAAATTTCTCCAACTGCACTGGTAAAATAGGAATGATGTCTTGTTGGCAAAACTAGACCATTCAGATTATTCATCTGGTCATGATATAAGTTCATTTAAAGTTAGAAAGTTAAAGAGTTAGTGCTATTCATTTCTTGAAAGCAATTGCCTAGGGAAGTATTTAATCACAATGTGTACACAGAAACTGAAACACCGGTGGTCCAAGGGGCAAAGATATATCTCTAGATGGCAGCAGAACATAGCAACGGAACCCACATATTTTGGAGAATAACATTAGTTAATGAAAAGTCACATTCACTATATACAAACCCATTTCTTGAACTATATAGGAATGTAGAAAATGATATGTAATCTCATGTTCATGAAGGAAACAAATATAAAAGTTTGGCAGTATTCAAGTCCCTGTAGAGAGGAGTCATGAAATCCACCATAATTGTGGAAATGTACATATATACCCTAATTCTTTAGTAACAATTCAATTCCTGCTCCTTTATGCTTAGTATCAATCAATCACAGAAATATAGTAATTAATTTATTTTAAATATTAATAAAATAGAAAGAGGAGCTTGAAATGATTAAGTGAGCATCTCAAATTTGTATTTATTGAATCCCTTGTTGAATGGGCTACCAAACTCTTTTCAATAATATTTCCTGGGAAGAAAGTCTTCATTTTAAAAACCTACACTAAACTTTCCTATCTCTCCCAACACACATCTTTAAGTCAGTGCAGAACCCGTCCCTGAATAAATTAAACATTATTTCAAATAAAATCAATGCATATAACATATTTGAAATACCAAATCCCACATTGGAATATATCAGACTGAAATCTATCCAAGAGAGACAGTTATGTATCTATACAAGGTCATTATACAATACCAGTAGTAAACTCTCATTTTTGCATCATAGTCTAATGGATTTACAATGAAAGAAATACTACTTTCCAACTTGCCATTAATTCAGTGAATACATTTTCTTCTCCCTGTCAGCATCCCAATATGATATCATACCACTTAGTGTAAATTACCACACAAATCATCATCAAGCCTTCTGTCAGGCAATCTACTTTACTGTGGTGTATGTATCATTCCAAATACTGAGAATAAACAAGTGCCACATTTAATTTGCAGTTATTTTTCTAGTCAAAAGTTATGTTTTAAGAAGTTTTATGATGATAAACAATTATTTGTGTCCATGGAAGCTGGTTTCCTTATTACTATTTTGTTTTCAGGAATGGTAAAATCATCTGAATATTACCTATACTTTACAGAGAAGACAAACTTTCATTCTGTTTCTATGCAAGCTTTTAGATATGGTCAATCTGTCACTGGATAGCTGCTGTAGCAGCTGCAGTGTGGCTCTACATCAAACCAGTTATTTTCTCTCCATTTGCAAGCTGAGGCAATAGCAGAAGCTGTGAACATACACTGCCAGATGTTTCTTTCTGATATTGATGGCAGAATGCTTAAATTCTGAAAGTCTCTTCAAACATATTTCGACTGTTTTCAGAAGAACACTGATAATCTGGCACAAAATCTGGATTATTTTATTTATTAACTCCAGTAAATATAGAATATTTGATTTACCTTGTTTAATAAGTTAGAAGAACAAAGCATGGTAACTCACTTTGTGTGTACTTTTTCCAAACTTGTTTAAACTGTGTCAAAGTTTGAAGGTTCTGAATAAATTAGGTATAATTGGCTCATGCTTTATTTTTGATGGTATTGGATTGCTTACTATGTTGTGCTATAATGCACCACCATGAAAATATTAATTTATGAAAAGAGATATGTGTTTTTATGTATCATGGAGTCATGAGAACTCAAAATTAGCGTACAGGACGTCTTCATGCTTACAGATGCATTTTGATTAGGTTACCATGCTCTCTTCCAAGTCTTATGAAATAACTGATAATCTTCCCAAACCAGAAGGAATGTAAATTGTTCCTTCACCATTTATATTCATTAATAGGACACCAATCCAAGTACAATGTCAAAATTTTCATCGCAAAAAGCTCCAGTACTCAATAGTCCCTGTGGACTTAGATTCCATATAACTCTTGAGGAGACGCAAATGTTCAAATCACAATATATCTCTAGTTGCTCAATTATTCTGTTCTCCCATTTAAATTTTGTACCTTTCATCTGATCTTTCCTATGCCCAGTTTTGGCCCATCACTCTTAATTGTCTTCCAACCATACATTTTCACTACATTATTAACACTACACAGGAAAAATTCATCTTGAGACCAGTCTTCCTCCTCCATGTGTAAACCTATAATGACAAACAAATCTCATGATTGTAAAGTACACAGGCATTGTCATTATAGAATAGAAATTCCCATTTCAAAGGAAAAATGATACTAAAAGCAAAAATGAAAGATAGTTAGGAGTAAGACTTTCAAACTATGTCTAAATCCAAGCTAGAAAAACTACATAAATCAAATAGAAGCTAATAATATATCACCTCATAAGACATGGAAGAGTGACTTAACTTTTAATGGGTATATATAGGAAAAAAATAATTGTAGTATTTTAGATGCAGTATAGTTTCACATAAATATAGCTCAAATTTCATGAAGCAGAAGCTGATAATATTTTAAGAATTTTATTTTATTTTTCCATATCCTTTGATATTTTATTCATCAGGCAATAAATATGTTAATATTAACCAAAGCACACATGTAGAGATTTTTCAGTGAATTTTTTTGTTAATTGCCACATGGTCATTTCCATTCCTTAGACAAGGAAATAAAATTTAGCTGATAAAATATTATTATGCTACTTAATGTTTGGTAATAATTTATTTTACATTGCAGATCAAGTATATGGTAAGTAATAGCATTAATACTTGTTATTTTATACTAGATGAATTCTATTGGCTTAAATAATGTCATCATTTAAATTTTCAAAAGCTTATGAAGTTAGTATTATTTGCAACAGTTTATTGCTGAGCAAAGAGAGACGGAGAAATAAAAGACAAGTTATAAACTTTGACCTGGTCCTCTTCACTGAGTGGTATTAAACCCATATATTGTTCCTCCAATCATAGATTCCCTTCTTTATGAAGAACATTTCTACAAGTCTTGATGGTTATCCCATTACCTTATTATCACTTGTCTCTGGGTTGACAATTCTTCCAATGATTATGTTGTTGTGCATATGTGACTAGGTTGTTTTCATAAGTTCAAAGTGAGAGACATAGTCATATGAGATAAAGGGAAATGTACCTAAATCTGTACTTACCTTCATCATGTTTTAAACAATAACTACCCTTATAAACTTCTAATTATAAATTCATTTGTAGCAAGTAGGGTTTTAATTCATGTTCTTCTCATATTCACTTCTACTAAACTTTGAAAGAACCATTTTGTAATTGATAAAGGAGTCTTGCACTAATCTCTGGATCAGAACCTACACAATGCTATACAATTAGCATCTTAAACTTTCATCTGCTTGTCATTACGTTGTTACTATAAAAAGGTTGTTGTTTTTCCCTATAAGACAGTAGTTTTAGGGAGCATTAGAATGAGATTGTAGCTGTGACTCAGTCATTAGATACTTGTCAGACAGTTGTACTGTAAAATGTCTCCTTTGAGAAAACACAACCTTAGGTAAAATCCCATTTCAATGAGTCATGCTTCCTTTAAGGTTTCTGGTGGTGCTGTTTCAAGAAACTGCATAGATATAATGGGCAACTTTCTATCTAGAAAAGCTATAAACTACATGAGAAAAGTGAGTCCTTTCTTCTTCCATGATTTCCAGATTCATCAACTTTACATAAATGTGCTTCTTGGTGTTATTCAGGTAAGTGTTGTATTTATCATGGATTTATAGGGGAGGATTCCATTTGGAAATTTTGGAAATGTCTTCTTTAGGCAAATATTTGTAAAATTAAGTTAACTCTGTTAACGAACACAGACACATAAACACACACTAACATACAAACCTAGTACAGTCTCATTCTTACTATTTTAATGCATGAATTACATTAACACTAGTAGATCCCAAAGGATAAGTTTATCAACTGACCAACTATTTATTGACAAAGTTGGTGATTTTATCATCTATGAGCAACATCCTTTCAAATATTTTAACACATATGTAATGATATTTATTATTTAGAAGATGTTCCTGTTCAATAGAAAATTTTCATGTCTGCCATTTCTATCTTGTATTAATTATCAGTCTTTTAATAACCAAGATAGATTATATTTTTGATATTCATAAACACACAGATACACATGCACACACACACACATACACATGTAACCTTCTGGTAAACATTTTTGAAGTTTTGCATATGAAATATGCCTATCATTATGCTTTTATGTTTGACTAATTTTTCAATGTATTCACAAGTGAATGGTGATTATGTTGGATAAGTGCATGTAAATGTAATTGATAGTAAAATTTAAGCCCTAAGTAAAAGCTTTGGTATGACTATTTTATTGAAAAGAAGTTTATAGGGAGGTATAAAACTTGGACCATTGTAATAATGTTCCTTGGTGGCATGTACAAATCTTTCTACACATGAGTTAAGGAAGATCAAAGCAAGGATATCATCAAAACCTAACTTGGTGTTACTTTTGGTTTCAGAGGATGTTACACTGAGGAGTGTGAGTGAGGGTTTTACATACTGCAGCATCAGAAATGACTTAATGACAGCTGCATCACCAACAACTAGCAAACACCAAAATTGGTGATGAATAATTAAGATTGGAAACCTGGAGCTTACTACACTCCAACCACTTCACGAGGTTGGAGAGTGTCTCTTTCAGGCTCTTCCAATAACTGGGGAATCTTTCAGGTATCCAGGCTTGTTGGAGAATGTTTCTTGGCACTTATTATTTCTGCTATAAGCTTATAGAGGGAGAGAATGTGGTCAGTTTCATGGCCTTTGAAGCTGCTGAGTTGTTAACTGTATAATCCTTATCTGCTTGCCTGTATTATGGCATGATTTTCTTCCTTTTCGAATATTTAAAGTTTATGTTTTGGTTGTGAGCCTGGAGAAGAGAAGTGAGTGGAGACGGGTTGGTTTGTAAAATGAAACACCTTTAAATAAACAATAAAAGGGAAAAAAGAACATTCAGAATTTTAATGAGTTCCTCTGCAGGATGGCATGTTAATTTCCTAGTAGAGTATGCTGTGAAAAGCTCAGCTCCAAGTGGAAACTTTTTAAAACAATGTTTTAATAATGTCTGTCTTATATCTTTAATGTTATAGGTTACTGAATAACAGAGAAGCAAGGATGATACTTATCAAAATACTATCATTGCCGTAATATTTGATAGACAATTAAAAGTTAACATAAGTAAACATTGAGCATAATTCAGAAGCTGCATTCTATGAAAAAAATTCTTACACATTATATACAATATCAACATTTATGAAAAAACAATAATGAAGTGATAATACATGTGATTCTTAAAATAAAGATGGGTAAGGCTTATAGATCTAAAATCTTTATAAGTAGCATACTTTAAAATACATAATTGCATGTGATTAATTGCAATTATCTGTTTAGAAAAAAATTAGCTCAAAAGGAAAAACAGCAGCTAGAGGATCTTGGTTGGTGTGGTTTCTTATTTGGTATAGTATATATATCTTCTAAATTTTCTTAGAGTGAGGGCCCTAAAGTAAACAGGCTATACTGATAGTATTTGGTTAAGAAATATAATAAGGATAGGACCAAAAGATAAAGGCTGATGTATTACGCTCAGGGCAGATCATCTCAGTTTCACAGAAGTGAGTCAAGTAGTATGACATTTTAAATAGTGAAGGTGAATAGTATTTAAACAACAACTGTTGTCACCAAGAAATGAAAGAGAATAAACACCTCATTCTTCCAGGAACCTAACAATTTTACAGCATATGCGAACACCATCCTTAGATATCCAGAGTCACAAATTCATGGGAGTGACAGTAATTTTTACTTCTAAGTGAAAATTGTATGGCATTGACTGAGGGTCACTGGAGACCTGATTGGTAAAATAACTTAACTTGTGATTGCTCTCAGTGTCTCTGATAAGATAAAAAGGAGGAAGTGACCATTTCATTACAACGCAAGGCCAGCATAAACTTTTGGGGGTGACTTTTATTGCACTTGTTTCTTATGTACTGCACTTGTGATGGAAACCAGATAAATATTGATACTTCCATGTAACATGATCAATAAAACCTAGAATTGGACATGCATAACCCTTAGAGTTGGGAATATGATCCAGCTTTGATAACAGATATCAAAGGTTTCCCAAAGACAGGAAATGGTTGGTGGTAGGCTATGATAAAACTAAGTATCTGTTACCTCTTTTAACCATAATTAAAGTTAAAGCTTGCTTTATTGCTTTCATAGAAAGGGAAAGAATTCAGTATTCAGCATCAATAGCAGGGAAGAATTCAGAATCATCAGCCCTCGTTGACAGTGGAAGAATTAACAATCCTGAAACACCTCAATCAACAAATCAAGATAAAATTAAAGTGTAAAAATTTTTTCTCATAGTGTTAAAAATGTTTGATTATGTAAAGACCAACTTTAAATGCTTCCCATAACTAGGATTTTATTTTATTTTACTTAACAGAGCTCCCCTTAGTTCCTAGACACCTGATCAAACTTAAATAGTTTGCCTGGTAGGGAGGAAAGAGACAGAAATGATGAGCTTTGTTTGAAAACAAGGTCAAATTTTTTATTAAGCTGTAAGGTGATAATTGCAACATCATGGGCAGAACATTATCACAGGAATTAAAATAACCTCATGATTAAATAGAAAGGCCTATCATTTCCCTTTTTTGTTTAAATTCTTCATCAGAGATAGCACTGTGGTTTCTTTAGAATTCTTCCAAAATTCTTCCCAGTGCCTTTGGGAGCCCCTGTCTGGTGGGTGATAAAGGTGACTTAGTTGAGGGATGGTAGCAGGACTACTGATTTTTTAAGAAGTGAGTTCACTGTTTAGAAACAAAACTATGTCTTCTTTGTTTTCAAAATAGTATAAAAACCTAATAATCTATAAATAAACTTTTAGGGCTCATAATGATTGATTATAAAATGTCAGTTTAAAACATTGGAATTCTAGTATTCAAAAAATGCTTTTACTAATTATCACCTATAAAATACTCTAGGGCATTTTCACAAATCCAATTTCTCCATCAGTTTGGATTTGTCAACTATATATCAGAAAAATGGTAGCAGCACAACACCCTGGTACTTCATATCCCACTCACTGTACCAGATTGTTAAAATTCTTACTTCTTTAAATGATAAAACTTTTCTATTGTGAAGCTGTTACCTTAGATTTCTGTTCTTAATAGAACTGCCCAGGTTTTTCCTTTTCATACTCAACTGATGTTTAAAGAACACCTCTTGTAAGTTTCTGTTTTTACATTTCACTTCACAATTGTTGATGTAAATCCAGAGGAAATTTAAAGGTATGAAATTAATTAATGAATAAATTTATGAGTAAATAATTTATGAGTAAATTTATGAGTATATAATTCATTTGAATAAAAAATTAACTGTAATTTAAACAAACTTCTAGATGATTGCATATATTTGTAGAGGCTGAACTCATATTAATAACTTTATGATCAATATATAAAAATGTCAAAGAAGAGAATAATGACCAGGAAACACTTATCTATTATCTCTTCAGTATCTTTCTACTTATAATAGTGAATTGATCACCACAAGGTACATGAAACTGTAACAGGCTGCTTTCCCCTAGAAGTTAAAAGAAAAGATGTCAAAGTAACCTTTATTTTTTTCCTCAGACATGGTGACAGATCTAAGTGATCAAAGAAATGAAGTACACATAATCTATATGAACTTCAAAAATGCTCTTGATTCTGTCCTGCGAACCATAACACTAAACACCCCAGAAAAACATGGCCTTGACTGGAGAATTATTGAGGAGGCTGAACCACTGGTTGTAGTTTTATAGTGGCTCCTGTCAGCTGAAAGGGGGGGATAAAGGATGACTTCCATGATTGCTTCTCAGCTCAGTGATATTTATTACTGCTGTCCATAACCTCGATCAATACCTTCTTTCAGGAAAAAAATATCCCTGTTTTTACCTTGAGAATCTAGAGACAGTTAGTGTCTGTCCACTGTGTCCTTCACTATTTTGTCTATATCTCCTAAACACCATCCACACATTAAACGTTTTGGCCATTTGTGTTTTCTTAATCACCTTTAAATCCTGATCAAAGAACAAATAAGAACATACCATTAGGAAGGTAATTTATTTGAAAGCCTACCATGTCACACTGTACATAACTGAATACAGCATGTTTTGGTAAGGGTCTGAGCCCATATTTACAATTCCTCCCTCAAGACTCATCCTTAGAATTACTTATTCAATTCTTCTGGGTCTGGATACAAAAATTTACACATTCCATGAGTACCTTATGAGAAATAATAATGTCAACCATGTAATCTTACAGTCTTTCCAGTTGTTAAATTAAAAGGTAATGGTATTGAATTACAAGGTCTGAAATGTATGGCTTACTCATTCTTTCCACTGACGTACTTGAAATCATGGCCGTAGCATGGTCTGCATCTCGAATTTGATGAGTGAAACTAGAACTTGAAAGGATATTTACAGATAAGCACCTTTTCAGCATCACAATTTGACACAAGCATCTGAATATGACATTCAAAGAGGCAGCTTTGGAAACTTCCTTGATTATGTATGCTTTGTTCTACCCATATTTGGGGTAAACAATCTAACAGTTGTTTCAAACTTATTAGTAAAATTCATACCCTGAAACACAGTTCAGGGCTGGGCATTAAAAGCTAACACATATGTCTCTAGAATCATTTTTTTTAATTTTTTTATTTTAAATAGCTTGTTTTACATGTCAATCCCAGTTCCCTCTCCCTCCCCTCCTCCAGCACTCCCCTTCCCCCCACCCTCCCACCCTATTGCCAAATCCTTCCACATAGGGGATATCAGAGTCTGTCATTTTACTCTGGGTAGGGTCCAGGCACTCCCCTAAGAGGCCAGGCTGAGAGAGCATCCCTCTTTGTGCTATAGGCACACGAAGACTGTTTGTATATCAGGGATAGACACTGATACACAACCCATAGGTTGCCCAGGCCTTCTCGCTGACACTCACATTTGGGGGGTCCAGATCAGTCCCATGCTGGCCTCCCCACTGTCAGTCTGGGATCCAAGAGCTCTCCCCTGTTCAGATCAGCTGTCTCTGATGGTTTTGCCAGCCCATTCTTTGCCAATTTGCTCATCACTCCTCTCTCTCTGTCACTGGGTTCCCTGGGTTCAGTTCAGTGATTTTTTTTGTGTATTTTTTTTATTTTAATTTTAAATAGCTTGTTTTACATGTCAATCCCAGTTCCCTCTCCCTCCCCTCCTCCCGCACTCCCCTTCCACCCTCCCTCCCACCCTATTGCCAAATCCTTCCACATAGGGGATGTCTAGAGTCTATCATTTTACTCTTGGTAGGGTCAAGGTACTCCCCTAAGAGTCCAGGCTGAGAGAGCATCTCTCTTTGTGCTATAGGCACATGAAGACAGATTGTATACTCTGCTTCCATTAGTCACAGGATAAAGGCTCCCGGATGGTTATAGACATCAAGTTCATTATCAGGAATGGGCATTCAGGTGGTCTCTCCACTATTGCTTAGCTTGCCAATTGGTGTTATCCCTTTAGATCACTCGAGGTCGCTCTGGTGCCTGATCTGTATTCGATCCTATGATTCCCTCTTACCCCTATTCTACCCCCACCCCCTCAACTTCCTTTTCCCCCATGACCAACTCTCTTCCTATTCACCCCCTCTCTTCTTCCCAGGTCCCACTCCCCCCCACCCCTCGCTGTGTTCCCCATCCATTCAGGGGATCTTGTCTCCATCCACTTCTCTTGGGTACTATGCATATATGCATATCTTTTAGGTTCTTCCCTGTTTCCCAGACTCTCTATCAGTGAAGTGCAAACTGGCACTATCCTGATCCATGTCTAAAATCCATATATGAGTGAGTACATACCATGTTTGTCTTTTTGCGACTGGGTTACCTCACTCAGGATGGTTTCTTCCAGTGTTATCCATTTCCCTGCGAATTTCAAGATTCCATTATTTTTTTCTGCTGAGTAATACTCCATTGTGTAAATGTACCACATTTTCTCTATCCACTCTTCAGTTGAGGGGCATCTAGGTTGCTTCCAGGTTCTGGCTATTACAAATAATGCTGCTATGAACATAGTGGAGCAGAGGCCCTTGTTGTATGAACTTGTCTCATTTGGATATATGCCTAAAAGTGGAATTGCTGGGTCTTGTGGTAGATTAATTCCCATTTTCCTGAGGAATCTCCACACTGATTTCCATCTAAGAGGCTGTATGAGTCGGCACTCCCACCAGCAGTGGAGGAGTGTTCCTCTCTCTCCACATCCTCTCCAGCATAAATTGTCTTCGGTGTTTTTGATTTTAGCCATTCTGACAGGAGTAAGATGGTATCTCAGAGTTGTTTTGATTTGCATTTCCCTGATGGCTAAGGATGTTGAGCACTTTCTTAAGTGTCTCTTGGCCATTTTAGCCTCCTCTACTGAGAATTCTCTATTTAGCTCTGTACCCCACCTTTTAATTGGATCCTTTGGTGTTTTGGAGACTTGTTTCTTGAGTTCTTTGTAAATTTTGGAGATTAGCCCTCTGTCAGATGTAGGGTTAGTGAATATCTTTTCCCATTCTGTGGACTGCCTTTTTGTCTTTTTGACTGTTTCCTTTGCCTTACAGAAGCTTTTTAGTTTCAGAAGGTCCCATTTGTTAATTGTTGATCTCAGTGCCTGTGCCACTGGTGTTATGTTTAGGAAGTAGTCTCCTGTACCAACTCGTTGAAGAGTATCTCCCAATTTCTCTTCTAAAAGTTTCAGTGTGGCTGGATTTATGTTGAGATCTTTGATCCATTTGGACTTAAGTTTTGTACAAGGCGATAAACATGGATCTATCTGCAGTCTTCTGCATACCAGTAACCAGTTATGCCAGCCCCATTTGTTGAAGATACTTTCTTTTTTCCATTGTACAGTTTTAGCTTCTTTGTCAAATATCAAGTGTTCATAGGTGTGTGGGTTAAAATTAGGGCTTTTGATTCGGTTCCATTGGTTTACCTGCCTATTTTTGTGCCAATACCAAGCTGTTTTCAGGACTATAGCTCTATAATAGAGCTTGAAGTCAGGTATGGTGATGCCTCCTGAAGTTCCTTTATTGTATAGGGATGTTTTAGCTATCCTGGGCCTTTTGTTTTTCCATATAAAGTTGATTAATGTTCTTTCCAGGTCCTTGAAGAATTGTGATGGAATTTTGATAGGGATTGCATTGAATCTGTAGACTGCTTTTGGCAAGATTGCCATTTTTATTATGTTGATCCTACCAATCCAATTGCATGGGAGATTTTTCCATTTTCTGGTATCTTCTTTGATTTCTTTCTTTAAAGACACAAAGTTCTTGATATACAGGTCTTTAATTTCCTTGGTTAACATTATCCCCAGATATTTGATGCTGTTTTTGGCTATTGTAAAGGGTGATGTTTCTCTGATTTCTTTCTCAGTCACTTCATCATCTGTATATAATAGGGCCACTGATTTTTTTGAGTTTACCTTGTATCCTGCCACATTGCTGAAGGTGTTTATCAGCTCTAGGAGTAACCTTGTGGAGTTTTTTGGGTCACTTATGTAAACTATCATATCATCTGCAAATAGAGAAAGTTTGACTTCTTCTTTTCCTATTTGTATCCCCTTTATCTCCTTTTGTTGTCTTATTGCTGTAGCTAGAACTTCAAGTACAATATTGAAGAGATATGGAGAGAGTGGACAGCCTTGTCTTGTTCCTGATTTTAGAGGAATTGCTTTGAGTTTCTCTCCATTTAGTTTGATGTTAGCTGTTGGTTTACTGTATATTGCTTTTAATATATTCAGGTACGTTCCTGTTATCACTGATCTCTCTAGGACCTTTATCATGAAGGGGTGCTGGATTTTGTCAAAGGCTTTTTCAGCATCTAGTGAGATGATCATGCGGTTTTTCTTTCACAGATTGTTAATACAGTGGATTATATTGATAGATTTTCTAATGTTGAACCATCCCTGCATTCCTGGGATGAAGCCTACTTGATCATGGTGGATGATTTTTCTGATGTGTTCTTGAATCCGGTTTGTGAGTATTTTATTGAGTATTTTTGCATCAATGTTCATGAGGGAAATTGGTCTATAGTTCTCTTTCTTAGTTGTGTCTTTGTGTGGCTTGTGTATCAAGGTAATTGTAGCCTCGTAGAAAGAGTTTGGCAGTGAGCCTCCTGCTTCTCTTGTGTGGAATACTTTGAGGAATATTGGAATTAGCTCTTCTTTGAATTTCTGGTAGAATTCTGCACTGAAGCCATCTGGGCCTGGGCTTTTTTTATTTGGGAGACTTTTGATGGCTGCTTCTATTTCATTAGGGGTTATAGGTCTGTTTATATTGTTTATCTGTTCTTGATTTAGTTTTGGCAAGTGATATCTATCCATGAAATTGTCCATTTCCTTTAAATTTTCAAATGTTGTGGAGTACAGATTTTCAAAGTATGCCCTGATGATTCTCTGGATTTCCTCTGAGTCTGTTGTTATGTTCTCTTTTTCATCCCTGATTTTGTTAATTAGCATGTTCTCCCTCTGTCTTTTGGTTAGTTTGGACAGAGGTTTATCTATTTTGTTGATTTTCTCAAAGAACCAACTCTTTTTTTCATTGATTCTTCTCAGTGTTTTCCTGGTTTCTACTTGATTGATTTCAGCCCTCAATTTGATTATTTCCTGGTGTCTGCTCCTCCTGGGGGAGTTTGCTTCTTTTTGTTCTAGAACATTCAGCTGTGCTATTAATTCTCTAGTATGACTGTTCTCCAGTTTTTTCATGTGGGCACTTAGTGCTATAAACTTTCCTCTCAGCACTGCTTTCAAAGTGTCCCATAAGTTTGTGTATGTTGTGTGTTCATTCTCATTGAAGTCGAGGAAGTCTTTCATTTCTTTTTTTATTTGTTCCTTTACCCAGGGATGGTGCAATTGTGCATTGTTCAATCTCCATGAGTTTGTAGGGTTTCTGCGATTTGTGTTACTGTTGAATTCTAATGTTAATCCATGGTGGTCTGATAAGATGCAGGGGGTTATTCCAATTTTTTTGTATCTGTGGAGATTTGCTATGTTTCCTATTATGTGGTCAATTTTAGAGAAGGTTCCATGTGGTGCCGAGAAGAAGGTATATCCCTTTGTATTTGGGTGGAATGTTCTATAGATGTCTGTTTAATCCAGTTGGGTCATAACTTCTATTAGTTCTTTTGTTTCTTTGTTAAGTTTCTGTCTGGAGGTCCTGTCTAGCGGTGAGAGCAGAGTGTTGAAGTCTCCTACTATTAGTGTGTGAGATTTTATGTGCATTTTGAGCTTTAGTAATGTTTCTTTCACGAATGTAGGTGCCTTTGTATTTGGGGCGTAGATGTTTAAAATTGAGACTTCGTCTTGATGTATTTTTCCTTTGATGAATATGAAGTGTCCTTCTTCATCTCTTTTGATCGATTTTAATTTGAAGTCTAATTTGTTAGATATTAGGATTGCTACACCCGCTTGTTTCTTGGGACCGTTTGATTGGAAGATCTTTTCCCAACCCTTTACTCTGAGATAACGTCTGTCTTTGATGTTGAGATGTGTTTCTTGTATGCAGCAGAAGGAAGGGTTCTGTCTTCATATCCATTCTGCTAGTCTGTGTCTTTTTATAGGCAAGTTGAGGCTGTTGACATTGAGGGATATTAATGACCATTGATTGGTGATCCTTGCTTGTGCTTGATTTATTGTTAGTGAAGTTATTTTGTGTAGTTTATCCTCCTTTTTTCTTTTGGTGTTTTGTAAAGTGTCATTATATATTTCCTGTGTCTTTGTGAATGTAGTTATCTTCCTTGGCTCTAGGTTTTCCTTCTAGCATTTTCTATAGAGCTGGATTCATGGATACGTATTGTTTAAATCTGGCTTTGTCATGGAATATTTTGTTTTCTCCATCTATGGTAATTGAGAGCTTTGCTGGATATAGTTGTCTGGGCTGGCATCCTTGTTCCCTTAGCATTTGTAGGACATCTGTCCAGGATCTTCTGGCTTTCATCGTTTCCATTGAGAAGTCAGGTGTAATTCAGATAGGTCTGCCTTTGTATGTTATTTTGCCTTTTTCTTTAGCTGCTCTTAATATTTTCTCTTTACTCTGTAGGTTTGATGTTTTGATTATTATATGGCGAGGTGACTTCTTTTTCTGGTCGAGCCTATTTGGTGTTCTGTAAGATTCTTGTACATTCATAGGCATATCTTTCTTTAGGTTAGGGAAGATTTCTTCTATGATTTTGTTAAATATGTTTTCTGTACCTTTAAGTTGAATTTCTTCACCTTCTTCTATACCTATTATTCTCAGGTTTGGCTTCTTCACGGTGTCCCATATTTCCTGGATATTTTGTGTTAAGGATTTGTTGGTTTTGAGATTTTCTTTGGTTGACGACTCTATATCCTCCAATGAGTCTTCAACACCTTGTTTGTCGAATTTGTAATAACAGGTGCATGCTACGTCTCATGGAATGTCTTAAACCCAGTCAAAAATGTTTGATTACTGCCATAGCATTTGTGCTACTATTTCACCAGTAGCTATATCTTAGAGGAAGGTAAGGTCACTGTTGTAAATCATGGGGTTTGTAGCTTTGAGAAACTGATATCTACTTTTCTTCTCTTATAGTATGTATAGCCCCTTCATCACTATGAATGCTGGTTAAAAGGATTAAGTTTCTAATAGATTTCCAAAGGTTCAAAGACAAAATTCTGTGGTGTTCTCCATAACAGTGTTTTGGAGTCAGACTATGGAATGTAAACAATAGCATTGTCAGTAGCCTGCCATGTTTGGAGGGAGTTACCAATGGGATCCCTTCTGCCAATGACTTAAAAGATGTAATCATCCTTGATACTTGGTTTTATTTGGAAGGACATGAGGTATAGTTAACATGATATCTGTATCAGTATATGGTACCTACATTTCAATTCCTTTTTTATGAGCAGCATTTAAGAAAGTACCATGGTACTAAGCTTTTACTAAATGTTTTCTTAATGTCTTTAGTATTATTTATCAATTTCTATATCCCCTTCATTTCCCGTACCATCTTCCCCTCCTCATTTAATGTTTTTATTCTAAAAATTCTCCTTTATATTACATTCTGTTTCCCTCTCCTTGCAATAACCACTCCTGCTTCATGTTTCCTTCTTACTATCTACATATCTCATGTGGATATTATGACTGATACAAATCTACATAAGGTTTAAAAACTAGTATCTATTTGCAACATAAATCATTTAATATTTGTCTTTTGTTTTACGAGTTGTTTTACTTTTAAATCAAATGACAATAGATTATGTTATGAATGTGTGGATGGCAAAATGACAGCATTAGTATGGAATGCATTGTAGATGTTCTTTTAAAAGCTGAAAATCTATGAACCATAAATTCTAGTTATAGAATCCTTTCTCATGTTCTCAAGGGACTTTGTTACATGCTACAATGATATGTGCTAATCAATGTTCACACACATACATTCACATATATTTGTACATTACTGTCAGTGAATTTACACACTTTGTGAAAAGCTTCACATATCACATTAAAGTATCTCATTATAATAAAAAGACTAGGATGGTTTTCTTTTGTTGTTTTTTTTTTTTGAATAGTAACTCTCTGGATGACTTCATTGTTCTAACATCCAGGCTTTTATGCTATATCTCATCGGAGTGGATTTCAGCTGTCTGACAACATTAGAATTATTGCTTTTCATTGTAGAGAAATATCTATTATTTGTCAGTGGCTTAGGAGTCTGAGGGCACAAAGTAGCGTCAGCCTTGTATTTATCAACAGAAGGAAAAAATGATTACTTCGTGTTCAGAGGGTGAAAAATTCTTGCATTAAGAATCAAAAAGCACAAAACATTTTTTCTAAGGTCTTATATTTCACAAGTAGTAATCAAGAAATCTAGGGTTCATTCAACATATGAAATGGACAGCATTATCGCATTATCAGTTCATCAACCAACATTAATCAGTGTAAAGTGTCTGACACTGTTTAATTGGATAATGTGTTTATCCAGATGAATTAAAGAATAAATTCCTGACTATAAATTCTCTTATTTGTCTTCAACATGAATAAAAATAAGAGTAAGATCTACAAGTTCCAGATTTCCTGAAATTGTAAATAAAATTTGTCATATATTTAAAAGCATGAGTACAACTAATTTGCTCATCTAATTATAACAATTTGGACAATGTCCGATGACAAAAGGTTTCAGATGCACCTTCTATCTTACACTGCTTGGTCAAAGAGAAAAAGGAACAGAATGGTAAAAAAATGTGTGTTGGGAAAATTGATTTTGATGGAGGAAGATTACTAGGCCAATATTCATGTGAAGATAAACTTTAAAACATAATATGACAATTATTATTTTCATAAATGTGTCTGAGTCTCATATTGTAACAAGAATAATAAAAACTCAGAGACAGATATTGGGGTTCAAGCTCAAGATCAGAAAAGCAAATTGGTCAAACCATTAGAGTTCTTCTCCATCAATGATCAAATCAAAGGGGTGATCCAGTGAGCCTCAGATTACATATCCAGATTGTGCTGCTCCTCACCTAATCTCGGACTGCTACCTCAGACCTAGCTGAGCTCCTTATATTCTCTCTAGTACTGGGACTAAAGGAGTGGGCTCTGCTTCTCATTTAGATTTATTCACTCTAGTGTAGCCCAGTGTGGCATTGAGCTCATAGAAATCTCCCTGCCTCTGTCTCCTGAGTCCTGGGATTAAAGGCATGTGTCACCACTGCAGAGCTTCTATTGCTGTGGCTAGCTTTGCATTCTTAACTCCAGTGAAGCTTTATTAGATCATAAACATTGCATCACCACATGCTTTTATTTCCCAGGCTATCATAGACTTCTAGGCTGGTGCTACACTTCTGCTTGAGCCTCTCAAATAGGTTCGATCATAGGTAGCACATTTGCATCCAACTTGAACAATGGCATTTCAACAATTAACATATTATACATTGAAGCCACTGGTACACATCAAATGACCAGTTGAGGATGTAAAAGTGATAGAGAACTGAATTCAACATAAGTATCTATGTTCGCTTTAACAACACAGTAGACGTTATTTCTGGATTGCTTTCTAACAAGTATTCCACAAAACTTCTGTACACAAAACCGATTCCATAAAATCTATGCCATTACAGATGTCTGCAAATAGTTACGAGAGTAAGCTGATCATATACAAAGGATTCAAATGACAGCAGTTGCAGACAAGACATGTCCCTGAAGTTTTGACTCTTGTAACCACAATGCACCTGACAAATGCATTTCATTAAACTTGTGATTGCAGTCTATATTATTTAATACCCTAACATTTGGACCCTACCAGATGTTTATGTCCTAAAATTCGTCTTTCCGTTTCATCATAATATTGCAGCTGTATGCTAAGTGAATGATAAATTGATATTTGACATGCTACCAATTTATGCATTCACCACTAGCAGAAATAAAAATGTTCATAATAGCAATAACAAGAGATAAGGAAGTAAGAATTGTATACTGCTATAACTAGTGTCACAAATGGTAATATTTTTCTTCCCAGTTTCAATTCCAAAAATATTTATCAGGGCATACATATTGGAAGAAAAATTAAAACCTTAAACTCAAGAAGACAAAAATCACACAGGAAATAGTTGGGAAATTAAAACTAGGAGGTATTTCTGTATGAAAATGAATGCTGCAAAATTCATATAATTATATATGATCCAAATGATGTTATTATATGTGCTTTTAAGGAGAACTCACTGTCTCATGACCATATTTTATTGTCTGTGAAATAGCTGCATTTACTTAGATTTTACAATTTAATCAACCTTGTATATTAACTCAATTAATTTTTTTCTATTTAGCACTATCAGAATTCTGGTTTAAGTGTCACTATGAGCTTTCAGGAGACTGACTCTGTATTTTTCTCATGCTAAATGGCGTGGAGCACTGGACCCTAGGATTTTTTTCTTCAGAATTTATTTCCTTAAGATTTTCAAGTCTTCTACCATGATCAACTGTTTGTACATATCACATTTTTAAATTCTCAATGCTTAAATGGAAAACATCTATTAAAACTCAAAACTTGAATTACACATTTCCCTGTTCACTAATTCAAAACACATTATTTTCTATATGTAAATAAACAATAAATTAAGTCAGTCCTACCTGTTTTCCATAGAAATACATTTTGTTGTCACAGAGAAAATCCATTGTCCATAGATTTTACTTTAATTGTTTATGTTTACGGAGGTTATGCAATGCATAGGATAACTAGTAACAGGGATGTTAAAAGATCAATATAACACAAACATAAACTGTAACAGGTTTGAGTTTAGATAAAATACCCTGATTCTCCTTTGGGATTTGATAATATTGTCTGGGGTAAGGCAGATTTTAGGGAACAGATGACATGATCTATCACTAAGGAGTAGGTGACTCATATTTTACAGACCTACTTTTCTAGTTCTCATAAAACTTTTAATATTGTTAAATATTATTGAATTCTTGAAAAGTCCTTCAATACATGGGCATATTAAAATGAGTTATATGGACCATAGAATATAATTCACCCACAAAATTTTCAAATTCTTTCCTCTGTAGAACAATGGATAATCTACCGTATGTAAATACAGACATGTATAGCCAGATCATGACAAGGGCTGGATCTGGCGAAAAGTTAGAGCAGAGGGAAGGCTGCATGCACAGTACAAAAAGAATAATGGAGAATATATTTCCTGGTGATCCGTAAGAGGGATGACTAGTCAAGTACAAGGATCTGACAAGTTCTTCATACATGTTAGACTCAGTAAGACTTACTGGAATATTATACTAATAAAAATACAGTGCAATGAAATAAAATATACACAGATAACATTGAACTTACTATTGTTCTTTCTGAGGAACCTGCTGTCCCTTCCTTGGTTGTCAAATGTTCCTGCACGGAACCCTGTTTGTCTTGTCATGCACCTAGTTAAAAGGAAAAGATTCAGAAGTTCTCTGTTCCCAGAAAAAAAAAGGAGACTAAGAAATATAAGATCAATATCAGTGAATAATGCCATAAAGTAATATGCTATCTTCATTTCTGTTTAAGTAAAAGCAAATATGAATTTAAATGAACAGTTTCTGCTTTAGTGAAACTCACAGGCTCCTTGTTTACAGTACAAACTGACCAACCAAATTTGGGTACTTTGAAGAGCCCTTCTGTGAAATCCCACATTGTTTATCCTTGAAGGGGAACCTGAAGAAATCCAAGATTGAAGCAACTTATTAAACAAATCATTATTGTATTCCTTACCATTAAGCAGAGAACACGTCTGTGTAGAAAACAAACACTAGAGACAGAAAGTCAGCAAGTCACCTGTAGGGTTTTATTTTTCTCTGTATTTTATCTGAGTTAACTGGGTGAGTCCAATAAAAGCTTTCAGGCAATGATTCCTGAATTATTATATGCTACTGACTGCACCCTGGAGAAACATCCATTGACAGAAATACAGGTGGCTGTGGAGCACTTCGCTTAATTGGACCAATGTTATAAGCTCACATTAAGCTTTAGTATGACAGTGCTTGTTTTGGAAATACAGAAAGCCCACGATTTTCAGTACCAGATACGTAAATAACTTTTGGGATCACATTGCTCATGTTCTTTAGGATAGCTTCAGGCAAAATGCACATTGAATGTCTACCTGAAACCATCTCACATGACCAACTACCAAACTCTTCCTAGAAGACATGATTTGATCTGTTAACAAACATGTGGGACTGAAAATCAGTGTCTTGCTGGGCCAGGTATAATTGTTAACCTTAACTTCAATTATAAAATAGAAGTCTGTTCAGTTTAAAGGGATCAGACTTCAGAAGAACATAGGCTAATATTCAGCTTTCACTCGTGATTATTAACCTTATTTCCCTCAGTGGGTCTACTCTTTCCTTCAGCAAACACCAGGATAGCAGCCATGTGCATTAGCAAAGGTGGAAAATGACAGAATGCTCTTAAAGTGAGATGGACAAGGAGTGGAATAAGGAGAAGATTGCAGCCAGAAATTCAGAGCAATTACTACCCTGTGGAGTTGGCTACTGTTGCAACTCCAGCTTGCATTCATTCAGGTTTCACTGAAGGGATATCAACACCCCTCTTGAGATTTGTGTATATTTCTGGAATAATCTATTAACACTACTTTAGTTAGAGAAGAAATAGTATATAAGGTAAATATGTAGCTCTCATTCTATTCTTATTCTTCTATTACAGACGAACAGAAATATAAATAAAAAGAGTTTTTCATGGAAAATAAAATGATACACCTATGTACTATGGAAATTATATGAAAACATAAAATATTTATATGTTTTAGATTGTGATTTAAAATTCAACAAACTTAAAATACAGTCTAAAAACTGAGAACAATTCTGACTACATTTTATTGTCAAATATCAAAGAACTTAAAGAAAGTCAGCTTACATTTCTGACTAAGGGAGTAGGCACATAAAAGATATTTTTTTCTAAGCTTTATATTAGCTAAGGGATGATGTAAAGCTTAATCAAGAAGAAATGTATTTTTAGTTTTTCTTTGGTAATATATCTGGAAACTAGTAATAACTTCCCACACGTGCCCCATGGTTGTTAGTTGCTCTCCCATGAGTTGTCTTTAGAATATAGCACAGCTGCAGAACACTCATCAGGTTCTCGTAAAATGATGTATTGGTGCTAGCTCCTTCGATTTCTTGTCTTTCTAATGGAAAAGAAATAGGCAAGTTTAATATTCTAATCCATTGGTGAGAATATTATGTGAATTACAGTGGTTGTCTGTGAACTGTGAATATACATCAAATAGCAGATTTTCAGACTTTATGAACAGTCAAATGTGATGCTTAAGAATAATAGCTGAAATAAAGAGGGGTTACTCTCACCACTGCTTATGGAATATAACTCTATCATTCTATTGATAAGCATCAAAGGAAACTGTAAGGTTTTGCTAGTAATGGAATCCCTGATGTTCGATTTTACAAAAGAAGGATTAATGACATGGAGACCTTTGTGACAGGAGGTAGATGGTTACACTTGTGTTAGATAAATTTGTGGAGCTAATTTGCAGAGTGGAACTTTGCTCTTAATACAATGTTATCTAGGAATGCATATTTTTGTGACTGATGTATTTGTGATGGACATGTAGATGGAAATTTTAATCTAGAACATAAAAGAAACAACATTTTTCATTATTATCCAGATCAAGGGAAATAAATGATTATTTTCCATGTATCTATTGACATTGTGTTTTTAACTTTTTAATAAAATTCTAATAATGAATTTTCTTTGTCTTATCTTAGTGTCAACAGTCCTGATGAACTTCAGAATTTAGAGTTGTTTATTTCTAGCATGAGTGCTAAGATCTGTGCAGGAGTACAGGAAACTTCTCAGTGGCTATAATACCGAAGAAACTAAGAACTCTTCTTTAACAACTATTTTTTCCTCAATATACGATCTTATTTAAATTTGAAACAGGAATGCTTCATATGTCAATACCAGCTCCGTCTCCCACACCTCCTCTCTTGTCACACCACTAGCATCCCTCTAGTCCCCTATCCAATCCCCATGTCATTCCTGAGGGAAGGTGAGGCCCTCTTTGGTGGGATCTCAAGAATCTGTAATTTCATCGAGGGAAGGACCAAGGCCCTTCCCCATATATCCAGGCTGAGACAGAGCATCCCTCTATTTGCAATGGGCTCCCAAAGTTCATTTGTACGCCATGGTAAACACTGATCTACTACCCAAGGCCCCAGAGATTTCTGAGGACTACTCATTGACACTAAATTCATGGAGTCTGGAAAAGTCCCCTGTTGGCCTCTCATCCATCAGTCTGGGGTTCAAGAGATCCTCTTTGTCCATTCAGCTATCTTTGTGTGTTTAACTAGGATGGTCTTGACCCCATTGCTCATCACTCCTCTATCTCAGTCACTGGGTTCCATTAGCTCAGTTCAATTTTTAGCTGTGGGTGTCTGTCTTTGCTTCCATCAATCACTGGAAGAAGGTTCTAGGGTGGCATATAAGATAGTCATCAACCTTATCATCAAGGAGAGGCTATTAAATGCAGTCTCTCTACTATTGCTTAGTTTGCCAGTTGGTGTTATCCTTGTAAATCTCTGGAGATCTCACTAGTGTCAGCTCTCACCTCAAGCCTATAATGACTCTATCAGTTATGGTATCTTCCATCCTGCTCTCCTCTATTCTTACCTCAACTCAACCTTCCTGCTCCCCCATACCTTCTTGTCCCATCCTCTTATACCCCTCTCTTCTTCCTATTTCCCTCTACCCTCCCCTATGTTCCCAAGATTCTCAAGAGATCTTGGCTCATTACACTTATCTGGGGTGTCATGCATGTCTCTTGGAAACCTCCCTGGTTGCCAGACTCACTGGCACTGGGATTGTAGGATGACACTCCCCTGATCCATATCTAAAATCCATATATGAGTGAGTACATACCATGTTTGTCCTTTTGTGACTGGGTTACCTCACTCAGGATGATTTCTTTTAGTGCCATACATTTGCCTGCAAATTTCAAGATTCCATTGATTTTTTTTTCCACTGAGTAGTACTCCATTGTGTAAATGTACCACATTTTGTCTATCAACTATTCAGTTTGGGCCATCTAGGTTGGTCCCAGGATCGAGCTATTGCATATAATGTTGCTATGAACATAGAGTAACAGGCATCCTTGTTGTATGAATGGGCATTTTTTGGCTATATGCCTAAAAGTGGAATTGCTGGGTCTTGTGGTAGACTGAGTCCCAAATTTCTGAGGAATCTCCATACTGATTTCAAAAGTGTCTGTACAAGTTTGCACTCCCACAAGCAATGGATGAGTGTTCCCCTTTCTCCACATTCTCTCCAGCATAAACTGTCATTAGTGTTTTGGAGACTTGCTTCTTGAGTTCTTTGTAAATTTTGGAGATCATCCCACTTTCAGATATGGGGTTAGTGAATATCTTTCCTAATCTGTGGGGTACCTTTTTGTCTTGTGACTGTGTTCTTTGCCATTTGTTAATTGTCAATCTCACTATCTGTGCTACTGGTGTTATGTTCAGTAAGCAGTCTCCTGTACCAATTCTTTCAAGGGTACCTCCCAATCACTCTTCTAACAGGTTCAGTGTGGTTGGATTTATGTTGAAGTCTTTGATCCATTTAAAAATAAGTTTTGTGCATGGCGATAGATATGGATTTATCTGCAGTCTTCTACATGCCAACATCTAGTTATGCTAGCACCATTTGTTGAAGATGCTATCTTTTTTCCATTGTATAATTTTATATTTTTGTCAAAAATCAAATGTTCATAGGTGAGGGGGTTAAATTCAGGGTTTTCAATTAGATTCCATTGGTCTACCTGTCTATTTTTGTGCCAGTACCGCGCTGTTTTCAGGACTAATGCTCTGTAATAGAGCTTGAAGTCAGGTATGGTGATGCCTCCTGAAGTTCCTTTATTGTATAGGGTTGTTTTGGCTATCCTGGGTTTTTCCAAATGAAGTTGATTATTATTCTTTCAAGGTCTGTGAATTGTGCCAGTATTTTGATAGGGATTACATTGAAGCTGTAGACAACTTTTGGCAAGATTGCCATTTTTATTATGTTGATCCTACCAATCCAAGAGCATGGGAGATCTTCACTTTTTCTGGTATCCTCCTTGATTTCTTTCTTTAGAGACTCAAAGTGCTTGATATACAAGTCTTTCACTTCTTTGGTTTAAGTTATCTCCAGATATTTGATGCTGTTTATGGCTATTGTAAAAGGTAATGTTTCTCTGATTTCTTTCTCAGCCAATTTATCATCTGTACATAATAGGGCCACTGATTTTTTTGAGTTTACCTTGTAACCTGCCACTTTGATGAAGGTGTTTATCAGCTCTAGGAGTTCCCTTTTGGAATTTTTTGGGTCACTTATATAAACTATCATATCATCTGCAAAGAGTGAAAGCTTGACTTCTTCTTTTCCTACTTGTATCCCCTTGACCTCCTTTTGTTGTCTTATTGCTGTAGCTAGAAATTCAAGTACAATATTCAAGAGATATGGACAGCCTTGTCTTGTTCCTGATTTTAGAGGAATTGCATTGAGTTTCTCTCCATTTAGTTTGATGTTAGCTGTTGGTTTACTGTATATTGCTTTTATTATATTCATGTATGTTCCTGTTATCCCTGATCTCTCTAGGACCTTCATCAAGAAGGGGTGATTTTTAGCATCTAGTGAGATGATCATGCGGTTTTTCTTTTGAAGATTTATTATATGGTGGATTACATTGACAGATTTTCTAATGTTGAACCATCCATGCATTCTTGTGATGAAGCCTACTTGATTATTGTGGTTGATTTTTCTGATGTGTTCTTGAATCCGGTTTGCGAGTATTTTATTGATTATTTTTACTTCGATGTTCATGAGTGAAATCAGTCTATAGTTCTGTTTCTTAGTTGTGTATCATAAGGCTTGGGTACCAAGGCAATTATAAAGTTTGGCAGTGAGCCTCGTGCTTTTATTGTGTGGAATACTTGGAGGAGTATTGGAATTAGCTCTTTGAATTTCTGGTAGAACCTGAACTGAAGCCATCTGGGCCTGGGCTGTTTTGGGTTTGGAGAATTCTGATGACTGCTTCTATTTCATTAGGGGTTATAGGTCTGTTTATATTGTTTATCTGTTCTTGATTTAGTTTTGGCAAGTGATATCTATCCAGGAAATTGTCCCTTTCTTTTAAATTTTCAATTTTGTGAAGTACAGATTTTCAAAGTATGTCATGATGATTCTCTGGATTTCCTCAGTATCTGTTGTTATGTCCCCCTTTTCATTTTTGATTTTATTAATTATCATGCTTTCCCTGTCTTTTGGTTAGGTTGGACAAAGGTTTGTCTATTTTGTTGATTTTCTAAAAGAACCAATTCTTTGTTTCATTGATTATTTGCAATGTTTTCCTGGTTTCTACTTGATTGATTTCATCCCTCAATTTGATTATTTCCTGGCATCTGCTCCTCCTGGGTGAGTTTGTTTTTTTTTGTTCTAGATCATGCAGCTGTGCTATTAATTCTCTACTGTGACTGTTCTCCAGTTTCTTCATGTGGGCACTTAGTTCTATGAACTTCCTTTTCAGCACTGCTTTCAGAGTGTCCCATAAGTTTTGGTATGTTGTGTCTTCATTCTCATTGAATTCCAGGAAGTCTTTAATTTTTTTATTTATTCCTTTACCCAGGGATGGTACTATTGTTTATTTTTAGGTTCCATGTGTTTGTAGGGATTCTGCAATTTGTGTTATTGTTGAATTCTAATTTTAATACATGGTGTTCTGATAAGATACAGGGGGTTATTCCAAATTTTTGTATCTGTGGATATTTGCTATGTTTTCAATTATGTGGTCAATTTTAGAGAAGGTTCCCCATTGTTGGGGAAGTCCTGTGTATATGTCAATAAAGCACTGTCTGGCCAATAGGAATCTAGATAGGTGGGGCTAGGAGTCCAGGAGGATTCTGGGAAGGAGAAACACAAGAGAGTCAACATGTAACGCCATGGGGGTAGGAAGCCTGGAACTATTCTCCGGTAAGAAACATACTTAGATTAACAATTATGGGGTAATTACTTAAGTCAGAGCTACCTAATAAGAAACAAGCAAGGCCAACAGCTTCATAATTAATACAGCGTCTTGTGTGTTATTTGGGGACTACATCACAGCAGAGCCCAGGCTGCTGGCGGGGGATAAACCAAAGCGGCTAGCAAAGGAAAGCTTCTCTTTACATAATGGTTGTCAGGAGTGGAATTGAATTTCCACACAAAACAACAAAAGCTTTAAAGGAATTTTAGAAACAGAAGAACAGAGAGAAGCACAGATTTTGGTAGCAGCATTTTTCTCAGGTGTGCTCTGTTTTGCTATCAACAAGCCGAGATTCACGGTGCTTGTTTACTGGAGTCTTCCTGACTGGGCAAAAAAAAAAAAAGAAAAACCAGCCAGCAAGGTTGTTTTAAGAGACTCTGCTAATGATTAAAAGGGGTGTACGTACAGCTGGAAGTGGCAGCTTTCCTGGATGTCAGCATGGACTGAGGCAGTAAGCTGGAGTCATGCTTATGCCCGCCATCTTGACGAAAAACCGGCAGTTTAAAACAGCCGTGGTTTTACAGATAAGACACGTGGCCAGAAAAATGTAAAGATTTACAGTAAAGTCAGACTTGGATGAACAAAACCTCTAAAGGTTTACAGTGTGTTTAAAAAGATACGTGAGATTGAGAGAGAAAATGAAACAGCAAAGTGGTAAATAAATAGAAAAGCCAGCATTGTGGTGGCACACGCCGGTAGGATTTACTCCAGAGGCAGAGGCAGGCAGATTTCCAAAGAGAAACCCTGTCTCAGAGAAAAATAAATAAAAGTGAAAAAATAGAGTAATAATAATAATATATAAATAAATAAGCCACGTAAAGATGGAAAATACACAGAGAGTCTGGATATTGTACGCTATTATGTTTTTCAGTTTTTTCATTGCTAAGGAAGGAACAAATGCTAAAGTACACTTGATTATAAATGCTGCTGTGTAAAGGGAGGCTTTTTCCTTGAGAGAAGCCTTCCCGCCAGCCTGGTTCTAGAGCTGCATCAGTCCCAAATAAACACACAGGAGGCTGTATTAATTATGAAGCTGTTTGCCTTGCTTGTTTCTTACTGGCCAGCTCTGATTTAAGTAATTACCCCATAATATGTTAATCTAAGTATTTCTCTTACCGGAGAATAGTTCCGGGCTTCCTAACTCCACGGCATTACATCTTGACTCTCCTGTGTTTCTCCTTCCCAGAATCCTCCTGGATTCCTAGCCCCACCTATCTAGATTCCTATTGGCCAGCAGTAATTTATTGACATATACACAGGACTTCCCCAACATCTCCTCTTTTCTGTTTAAACAAAAAGAAAGGTCTTAACTTTAACATAGTCAAATTGTATATGACAGAACAGTTATCAAGTAAGAACACAGTTACAACATTTTGTCTATTAACATTTAGGAAGATCTAAAGAAAATATCATCCATCCCATCCTTGTGAGTCCAAAGTCCTATATGTAGCTTATCTTTTATCATAACTAAGGAAAACTATAATTATAACTATCTGTCTTCAACTCCATCAAAGACCACAGAAGGATAATATATAAACACTAGGATTGACAGAGGTATCTTACTGCCTGGACAGTCACCCAAATTTCCTCTGTAACATTGAGGCATCCATCTTCAGCCCATAGGCCACAATGTGTCTGGAACACTTCTCAGCAAAGCAGGAAATTTCAAACTGTCCATCTGCATCAGCAGTCTGTCAGCCATTTTTCTTTGTCCTGTAGAAAGTCTCTTAGACTGTTTCATGAAGCAGGAACCCTGTAAGACTGATTTCAGCAGTCACTTTTCTGTGGGTCCTGCATGTCCAGTTTATACACCAACAGACAAGCAGTACAGGCAAAAGCAGTTTCTTGCCCAAATGGCTAATCTTGCCATGTTGAAAGGAAACTCCATAACAAGTTTCTTTGATGCCCATCTTCCTCTCAGACATAATTGGTGCTGCCAGGAGCAGACATTTCTCATTGTCAAGAAAAACCCTAAACCATTGTAAATGCCATTTTCTGAAGGTCTTTGAAAGGTTTGAAGACTATCTATCTGTCTCAAATACATCTCTATATATCTAGAAAACCTAACTTACCTAACTATAAATTCTATTATCATTAACTATCTATAGTCTGTATTCAATTATGCATTACCTTTTAAAAGATCAGTATAAGCACAATACTTAATCAAGAGGAGAAATATCCATATCACAAAATTGACCTTGAATTTGTATCAATAAATGAAAAACAATACCCATACCCTAATTCCGTTTTGTACCATTAAAAAAGATTGGCTGTGATCATTAGTCAATTATAAACAATCCCATTTAAATGAAAACAAAGATTTATAAGCAAGATGGGAATTAGGACGTCGCTCATTCCAAACTGCTTCGTGCTGGAAGGGGGCGCTGTTCATACCATGGGGATCATGACAAAACTCAGAAACCTGTATAAGTCCTTATTTTCGTGGTCTGTAAAGCTCCATCATCTTAGCTGTCTCAATTGTTGGAACATCTGGTCCACTGCTTCCGGGGGTCTTGGTTCGTCAAACCACAGAAGCCTGGAAGGAATCCTCAGCTTTTCATTTTCTGTAGAAACTTAAGCAAAGTCTCCTTTTCCAAGTAACATATCCTTATACTTAAATTTTGAAGTCAAGGCATTTTCAAAAGATCGAAGTTGGATTAATTCAGCAGCATTTATAATAAAGTGTACTTTAGCATTTGTTCCTTCCTTAGCAATGAAAAAACTGAAAAACATAATAGCGTACAATATCCACACTCTGTGTATTTTCCATCTTTACGTGGCTTATTTATTTATGTATTATTACTTTATTTATTTTACTTTTATTTGTTTTTCTCTGAGACAGGGTTTCTCTTTGGAAATCTGCCTGCCTCTGCCTCTGGAGTAAATCTTACTGGCGTGTGCCACCACAATGCCGGCTTTTCTATTTATATACCACTTTGCTGTTTCATTTTCTCTCTCAATCTCACGTATATTTTTAAACACACTGTAAACTTTCAGAGGTTTGTTCATCAAAGTCTGACTTTACTGTAAATCTTTACATTTTTCTGACCACGTGTCTTATCTGCAAAACCGCGGCTGTTTTAAACTGCTGCCTTCGAAGATGGCGGGCGAAAGCATGACTCCAGCTTACTGCCTCAGTCCATGCTGACATCCAGCAAAAGCTGCCACTTCCAGCTGTATGTACACACCTTTTAATCGTTAGCAGAGTCTCTTAAAACAACCTTGCTTTTTTTTTTTTTTCTATTTATGCCGAGTCAGGAAGACTCCAGTAAGCGAGCCACGTGAATCTCGGCTTGTTGATAGCAAAACAGAGCACACCTGAGAAAATGCTGCTACCAAAATTCTGTGCTTCTCTCTGTTCTTCTGTTTCTAAAATTCCTTTAAATCTTTGTTATTTTGCATGGAAATTCGATCCCACTCCTGATCACCATTTAATTCAGCCTACACTGCTGAATTAATTCAACTTATATCTTTTGAAAATGCCTTGACTTCAAAATTTAAGTATAAGGATATGTTACTCAGAAAAGGAGGTTTAGTTTATGTTTCCACAGAAAATGAAAAGCTGAGGATTCCTTCCAGGCTTCTGTGGTTTGACGAACCAAGACCCCCGGAAGCAGTGGACCAGATGTTCCTACAATTGAGACAGCTAAGATGATGCAGCTTTACAGACCCCGAAAATAAGGACTTACACAGGTTTCTGAGTTTTGTCATGATCCCCATGGTATGAACAGCGCCCCCTTCCAGCACGAAGCAGTTTGGAATGAGCGACGTCCTAATTCCCATCTTGTTTATAAATCTTTGTTTTCATTTAAATGGGATTGTTTATAATTGACTAATGATCACAGCCAATCTTTTTTAATGGTAAAAAAGGGAATTAGGGTATGGGTATTGTTTTTCATTTATTGATACAAATTCAAGGTCAATTTTGTGATATGTATATTTCTCCTCTTGATTAAGTATTGTGCTTATACTGATCTTTTAAAAGGTAATGCATAATTGAATACAGACTATAGATAGTTACTTAGAATTTATAGTTAGGTAAGTTAGGTTTTCTAGATATACAGAAATATATTTGAGATAGATAGACAATCTTCAAACCTTTCAAAGACCTTCAGAAAATGGCATTTAAAATGGTTTAGGGTTTTTCTTGACAATGAGAAATGTCTGCTCCTGGCAGCACCAATTATGTCTGAGAGGAAGATGGGCATCAAAGAAACTTGTTATGGAGTTTGCTTTCTACATGGCAAGGTTAGCCATTTGGGCAAGAAACTGCTTTTGCCTGGACTGCTTGACTGTTGCTGTATAATCTGGATATGCAGGACCCACAGGAAAGTGACTGCTGAACTCAAATAGTCCTTCAGGGTTCCTGCTTCATGAAAGAGTCTATGAGACTTTCTGCAGGACACAGAAAAATGACTGACAGATGCTGATGCAGATGGACAGTTTGAAATTTCCTGCTTTTCTGAGAAGTGTTCCAAACACATTGTGGCCTATGGGCTGAAGATGGATGCCCCAACGTTACAGAGGAACTTCGGGTGACTGTCCAGGCAGCAAGATAGCTCTGTCAATCCTAGTGATTGTATATTATCCTTCTGTGGTCTTTGATGGAGTTGAAGACATAATTATAATTATAGTTTTCCTTAGTTATGATAAGAGATAAACTACATATAGGACTTTGGACTCACAAGAATGAGATAGATGATATTTTCTTTAAATCTTGCTGAATGTTGATAGACAAAATATTGTAACTGTATTCTTACTTGATAACTGTTCCGTTATATACAATTCGACTATGTTAAAGTTAAGACCTTTCTTTTTGTTTAAATAGAAAAGAGGAGATGTTGGGGAAGTCCTGTGTATATGTCAATAAAGCACTGTCTGGCCAATAGGAATCTAGATAGGTGGGGCTAGGAGTCCAGGAGGATTCTGGGAAGGAGAAACACAAGAGAGTCAACATGTAACGCCATGGGGGTAGGAAGCCTGGAACTATTCTCCGGTAAGAAACATACTTAGATCAACAATTATGGGGTAATTACTTAAGTCAGAGCTACCTAGTAAGAAGCAAGCAAGGCCAACAGCTTCATAATTAATACAGCGTCTTGTGTGTTATTTGGGGACTACATCACAGCAGAGCCCAGGCTGCTGGCAGGGGATAAACCAAAGCTTCTCTTTACACCCTGTGGCACTGAGAAGAACTTATATCCCTTTGTGTTTGGGTGGAATGTTCTATAGAAGTCTGTTAAACCCAGTTGGGTCATAACTTCTATTAGTTCTTTTGATTCTTTGTTAACTTTCTGTCTGGAGGTCCTCTCAAGTTGTGAAAGCAGAGTGTTGAAGTTTTCTACTACTAGTGTGTGAGGTTTCATGTGCGATTTGAGCTTTAGTAATGTTTTTTTACGAATGTGGGTGTGTTTGCATTTGGGGCATAGATGTTAAAAATTGAGACTTCATCTTGATGGACTTTTCCTTTGATGAATATGAAATGTCATTCTTCATCTCTTTTGACTGATTTTAATTTGAAGTCTATTTATTGAGATATTAGGATTGGTACACTCGCTTGTTTCTTGGGTCCGTTTGATTGGAAAATCTTTTCCCAACCCTTTTCTCTGAGGTAACATCTTTCTTTGATGTTAAGATGTGTTTCTTGCATGCAGCAGAATGATGGGTTCTGTGTTCATATCCATTCTGTTAGTGTGTGTCTTTTTATAGGCAAGTTGAGACCGTTGATATTGAAGGATATTAATGACCATTCATTGATTTTTCTTGTTTGTGCTTGATTTACTGGTAGTGGAATTATTGTGTGTAGGTTCTCTTCCCTTTTTCTTTTGGCATTTGGTAGAATCGGATTATCTATTGCCTATGTCTTTGTGAGTGTAGTTATCTTCATTGGGTGTAGGTTTTCCTTTCAGCACTTTCTGTAGAGCTGGATTCATGGATACATATTGTTTAAATCTGGCTTTGTCATGGAATATTTTGTTCTCCATGTTAATTGAAATCTTTTCTGGATATAATAGTCTGGGCTGGCATCCTTCTTCCCTTAACACTTGTAGGACATCTGTCCAGGATCTTCTGGCTTTCATAGTTTCCATTGAGAAGTCAGGTGTAATTTGGATAGGTCTGCCTTAATATGTTACTTGGCCTTGATGACTTCTTCTATTTCCTTAGGAGTTATAGGACAATTTATATTGCTTATCTGTTCTTGATTTAATTTTGGTAATGATATCTATCCAGAAAATTGTTCATTTTCTTTAAGTTTTCACATTTTGTGGAGTACAGTTTTTCAAAATATGACTTGATGTTTCTCTGGAATTCCTCACTGTCCAGTGTTATGTCTCCCTTTTTATTTCTGATTTTGTTAATTTGCATGTTCATACTCTGGTGTTTGGTAAGTTGCGATAAAGGGTTGTCTATCTCATTAATATGCTCAAAGAACCAACTCTTTGTTATATTGATTCTTTATATATTTTCCTGGTTTCTACTTTATTAATTTCAGCCCTCAATTTAATTATTTCTTGGCATCTGCTCCTCTGTGGTGAGTTTGCTTCCTTTTGTTCTAGAGTTTTCAGTTGTGCTGTTAATTCTTTAGTGTGACTATTGTCCTGTTTGTTCATGTGGACACTTAATGCTATGAACTTTCCTCTTAGCACTGCTTTCAAATTTTTCCATAAATTTGGTTATGGTGTGTCTTTATTATCATTGAATTCCAGGAAGTCTTTAATTTCTTTTTTTTTATTTCTTCTTTGATCCAGGGTGGTACAATTGTACATTATTCAATTTCCCTGAGTTTTCAGAGTTTCTTTGATTTGTGTTACTTTGTAGTTCTAACTTTAAGGAGTTGTAGTCTGATAAGATGCATGGAGTTATTCCAATTTTTGTAGATGTTGAGGTTTGCTATGTTGCAATGTATGTGGTTGATTTTTTAGAAGGTTCTGTGTGGAACTGAGAAGATATATACTTTTTTATTTGGATGGAATGTTCTATAGATATCTGTTTATCCAAATTGGGTCATAACTTCTATTAGGTCTCTCATATCCTTGTTAAGTTTCTGTCTTGTGGTCCTGTCTAGTGGTGAGAGTGGGGTGGTGAAATCTTCCACTACAAATGTGTGAGGTTTTATATGTGTTTTGAATTTTAGTAATGTTTCTTTTACAAATGTGGGTGGCTTTGTATTTGGGGCATAAATGTTAGGGATTGAGACTTCATCTTGGTGGGTTTCTCCTGTGATGAGTACTAAGTGACTTCCTTCATCTCTTTCGATTGTCTTTTCTTTAAAGTCTAATTTGTTAGATATTAGGATTGCTATGCCTGCATGTTTCTTTGCTCCATTTGATTGGAAAATCTTTCCCAACCCCTAACTCTGAAAAAATTATGTCTTTGGAGCTGAGGTGTGTTTCTTGAATGCATCAGAAGGATGGATTCTGTCTTCGAATACATTCTGTTAACCTGTGTCTTTTTAATGGCGAACAAGACCATTAATATTGAGAGAAATTAATGACCATTGATATCTCATTTTTGTTTGTTTTGGAATGGTTTTTGGTGGTGGAATTATATTTGGATTTCCACCACTTTTTCTTTTGCTTGGTTCCTAAAGTGGGATTATCTAATGCCTATGTTTTTCTGGTTGTAGTTAAATTCCTTGGGTTGGTGTTCTCCTTCCACAATTGTCTGTAGGGCTGGGTTAGTAGATATGTATTGCTTGAATCTGGTTTTCTCATGAAATACCTTGTTTTCTCCATCTATATTAATTGAAAGCTTTGCTGGGTGTAGTAGTCTGGGCTAGCATCCAAGGTCTCTTATTGTTGGTAGAATATCTATCCAGGATCTTCTGGATTTCATAGTTTCCATGGAGCAGTCAGGTATAATTCTGATAGGTTTGCCTTTATATGTTACTTGGCCTTTTCCCTAGCTTCTCTTAATATTTTTTCTTTATTATATATGTTTGAGGTCTTGATTATTATGTGCCTTGGGGACTTTTGGGAGGGTACACTCTGTTTGGTGCTCTGTAAGCTTCTTATACTTTCATTGGCATGTCTTTCTTTAGGTGGGGAAAGTTTTTTTTTGCTTTGATTTTGTTGAATATATGTTCTGCACCATTGTGCTGGGCTTCCTTCACTTCTTCTATACCTATTATTCTTAAGTTTGCTCTTTTCAGCTTGTTTATATGGTCGATTATTTTGATGGATTTTTGTATGTTGAACCATCCCTGCGTCCCTGGGATGAAACCTACTTGATCATGGTGAATGATTGTTTGATGTGTTCTTGTATCCGATTTGCCAGTATGTTATTGAGTATTTTTGAATCAATGTTCATGAGGGATATTGGTCTGAAGTTCTCTTTCTTAGTTGTACTTTGTGTGGCTTGGGGATCAAGGTTATTGAAGCCTCACAGAAAGAGTTTGGCAAAGACCCTTTTGCTTCTATTGTGTGGAATACTTTGTGAAGAATTGGTATAAGCTGTTCTTTGAATTTCTGGTAGAATTCAGCACTGAGGCCATCTGGACCTGAACTTTTTTTGGTTGGGAGACTTTTGGTGACTGCTTCTATTTCCATAGGGGTTATAGGTCTATTTAAATTGCTTATCTGTTCTTGATTTAATTTTCGCAAGTAATAGATATCCTGGAAGTCGTCCATTTCCTTTAAATTTTCAAATTTTGTGGAGTACAGGTTTTCAAAGTATGACCTGATGATTCTCTGAATTTCCCCAGAGTCCGTTGTTATGTCCCCCTTTTCATTTCTGATTTTGTTAATTTGCATGTTCACTCTCTGCTGTTTGGTAAGTTTGGAATAAGGTTTGTCTATCTTGTTGATTTTCTCAAAGAACCAACTCTTCGTTGCATTGAATCTTTGTATTGTTTTCCTAGTTTCTACTTTGTTGATTTCAGCCCTCAATTTGATTATTTCCTGGCATCTACTCCTCCTGGGGGAGTTTGCTTCTTCGTGTTCTAGAGCTTTCAGCTGTGCTGTTAATTCTCTAGTATAACTGTTCTCCAGTTTCTTCATGTGGGCACTTATTGCAATGAACTTCCCCTGTAGCACTGCTTTCAAAGTGCCCCATAGGTTTGGGTATGTTGTATCTTCATTCTCATTGAATTCTAGGAAGTCTTTAATTTCTTTTTTTATTTCTTCTTTGACCCAGGAATGGTGCAGTTGTGCATTATTCAATTTCCACGAGTTTGTAGGTTTTCTGCAATTTTTGTTGTTGTTGAATTCTAATTTTAATGCATGGTGGTGTGATAAGATGCATGGAGTTATTCCAATTTTTTTGTAGCTGCTGAAGTTTAATATGTTGCCAAGTATGTGGTCCATTTTTGAGAAGATTTCATGTTGTGGTGAGAAGGAATATTCTTTTTGATGCGGATGGAATGTTCTATAGGTATCTGTTAATCCTAATTGGGTCATAACTTCTAGTAGACCGTTTGCTTCTTTGTTAAGACTCTGTCTGGTATTCTTGTCTAGTAGTGAAACTGGGGTGTTGATGTCTCCCACTATAAGTGTGTGGGGCTTTATATGTAATTTGAGTTTCAGGAATGTTTCTTATACAAACGTGGATTACTTTGAATTTGGTGCATAAATGTTCAGAATAGCAACTTTGTCTTGGTGGATTTCTCCTGTGATGAGTATTTAATGACCTCCTTCATCTCATTTGATTGATTTTATTTTAAAGTCTAATTTGTTAGATATTAGGATTGTTACCCCTGCTTGTTTCTTGGGTCCATTTGATTGAAAATTCTTTTCCCAATCTTTACCTCTGAGGTAATGTCTATCTTTGAGGGTGGGTGTGTTCCCTGCATGCAGTAGAAGGATGGGTTCTGTCTTCGAATCCATTCTGTTAGCCTATATCTTTTTTTTTGGGTGAGTTAAGGCCATTAATATTGAGGGATACTAATGATCATTAATTGCTCATTCTTTTTTGATTTGGAATGGTTATTGATGGTGGAATTATGTGTGGAATTCCACCCTTTTCTTCTTTTTGCTGTTGGTAAAGTGGGAATATCTAATGCCTATGGTTTTTTTTTTTTTGGTTGTAGTTCACTTCCTTGGTTTGGAGTTTTCCTTCCCAAAATTTCTGCAGGGCTGGAATAGTGGATATTTATTGCTTGAATATAGTTTTGTCGTGGAATATCTTGTTTTCTCCATCTATAGTGATTGAGAGCTTTGCCTGGTTTAGTAGTCTGGGCTGGCATCCGTGGTCTCTTAATTTCTATAGAATATCTATCTAGGACCTTCTGGCTTTCAGAGTTTCCATGAAGAAGTCAGGTGTAATTCTGATAAGTTTGCCTTTCTATGTTACATGGCCTTTTACCTTAGCTGCTCTTAATATTCTTTCTTTATTCTGTAGATTTGGGGTCTTGATTTTTATGTGGTGAGGGAACTTTTTTGTGATCCACTTTATTTGGTGTTCTGTAAGCTTCTTGTACCTTCATTGGTATGTCTTTCTTTAGGTTGGGAAAGTTTTTTTGCTATGATTTTGTTGAATATGTTTTCTGCCCCTTTGAGGTGGTTTTCTTCAACTTCTTGTATACTTATTAATTTTAGGTTTGGACTTTTCATGGTGTCCCATATTTCCTGAATGTTTTGTGTTAGGGATTTGTTGGAATTAAGATTTTCTTTGGTTTATGAATCTATTTCTCCTAGTGTATATTTAATACCTGAGATTCTCTCTTCCATCTCTTGTATTCTGTTGGTTATTCTTGTATCTGTAGTACCTGACCATTTGCTCAGCTTTTCTATTTCCAGCCTTCCTTCAGATTGTGTTTTTTTTATTGTCTCTATTTCAGTTTTCAACCCTTGTACTGTTTGAATTTTTTCTTGCTATTTTTGGTTTATCTTTTGTCCATTTGTTGCATTTTATGATTTTTTGGTTTGTTTTTTTCTTCCATTTCATGCATTTTTTGGTTTGTTTTTTCTTCCAATTTTTGAGGGATTTTCCTATATCCTCTTTTAGGGCCTCTATCATTTTCATGAAGTTGCTTTTAAGGTCATTCTCTTCTGCTTCATTTGCAACATTCTGCTTCATTCCAAAATTGGAATTTTGGAGTCTTGCTGGTGTGGAATCTCTAGAATCTGGTGGTATCATATTTGGTTTTCTGTTGCTGAGTTTGTTTTTGTTTTAACTCTTTCCCATCTCTTCTTCTAGTGGGTTCTGAAAGAGCTCCTTACTGTTCTGGTGGTTAGGGGACCAGAGTTCCCTTTCGGTGGGTGTGAGTACAATACTTGTAGTTCTTCTCTTTCTGGTCCTATTACTGGTCCTGTAGGTGGAGAACAAGCCCAGAAATCTGGTATGCATAGTTTCCCACCTGGTCCCCTGGGCCCCTGGTCTCATTGGTGGAAGAGAAGATCTGTGATCTGGAGTTCCTAGCTCCTTCTGGGTTTGGAGGCTCTGTGGCAAGTCCCACTGGTCCCCTGGTCCAGTTGGTGCGAGAGAAGACCTGGTACCTGGGGTGATTGGCTCCCACCAGGATGGGAGACTCTTTGGCAGTCAGTAAGCCATCCCCAGGCACTGGAAGGCTGGCCCAGATACTGAGCCTTGTTTACCTGGATGTGCTGGTCCCTTGGTCTTTTTAGTGGAAGAGAAGACCTGGGATCTGGGGTGCTTGGCTCCTGCTAGGATGGGATGCTCTGTGGGAGTCCCCAGGAAATCCCCAGGCACTGGAATGCAGGACACGATGCAGGGCCTGGTTGTCCTGTTCCCCCAGCCTCCTGGACCTGCTGGTCCCCCTGTCTTGTTGGTGGAAGAGAAGACCTGGGGTATGGGGTTCTTTGCTCAAAGAAGACATTTTTAATAGTGTTTGTGTTAGGGAGAACTGTTATTTCTTGGTAACCTAAATTTTGAAATTTACCATGAATTTTATTATCATCTTCTCATTTTATATAACCTTAAAAGCAATTTTACAAAGTCAACATTTGTTGTCAATTAGAATATTTATTTAACTTTATAAAGATTTATGTAATGTTTTGTTGCATTTGTAATGTAAAGATCCGTTGCTGTTTTACCTTTCCTGCATAGGGCACCCGATTGGTCTAATAAAAGGCTATTCAGCTAATAGCTAGACAGAAAACTTTGTGGAATAAATTAAATGCCCTCATCTGTGTGGAAAACTGAAGTGCTTTATTTTGATAAATTGTAGAATAAAAATAAACACTAAAATCTAATGATGACTGCCCTCCCCAAAGTGAGAATATAGGTAAAAGTTGCTCTTCCATGCGCTCCTTACTTATTTAAAGTCCCATGTGATCTATTGTTGTTGCTAGAAAGATCATCTGTTGCATGGAATTTCATACAATGCTATGTTTAGGGAATTGCTAGACTGGCACTGATAGGACTTACGTCTTGTTGCTTAAATTGGAACTCAGAACTTTTAAATAAAAAGGATTTTAACATTGGTGTTCAATGAGCAAAAGTATTGAAAACAATGTTCTAAAATAGCATTTTGGTGTAAGATAATTATTTGAAAAGTGAAGGGATTAAACTAAAAAACATTTTAATTACAATAGATAGAGCAGAATAATCAAAGAATCCAATTCAACTAAATCACTTGAGAAATAAATATGATGTTATAAGCATATGTATTTGAGATAATTTATGAAAATGAATGTATTTGATTCTCAATCATCTAAATATAGCTTCCATTCTAGACAGTATTACGATACATAGTATGAACAATTAACCTGTTAGAGACTATTTTAGCACTCTCCAAAGACTTGGTTTTCTCTATTTTTTAAAATTTAAATTAGAAACAATCTTATTTTACAAATCAATGCCAGTTCCCTCTCACTCCCGTATCCCCAATTATCCTCCATCCAATCCACTTCATGCTTGCCAGAAAGGATGAGGCTTTCCATTGGGGGATCATCAAACTCTGTAACATAATTTGGACCAGGGCATGTGGGGAGCCGCCCCCACATTCTCCGTTACAAGATGGCGCTGACACCCATTGTCAGTTGGAGTAAACAACCTTGGTGCGCATATGCCTGCTACTTTTCCATCCCTTACTCTCTGCCTCTCCCGTGGCATCATATGGGCTGACGAGCAGGAGCCAGTCAGGAGATGACACATCCGAGGCGGGGACTGCTGAGCTATATAAGGGTTGGGCTTTTCGCTCCCCGGAGCGTCTCTGCTCTGTAAGCTTATGCTCTCCCTCTCAAGAAGCATTAAAGCTGTTCTGCAGAATGATCCTAAGTGTGCCACGTCGTTCTTGCTGGCGAGACGGTAGCGCGGGACAAGGGCATATGAACTCCCCTTTGTGTCTAGCCTTAGAGAGTGTCCTTCCATGTGAAATGGGTTCCCAAAGTCCATACTTATACTAGGGATAAATACCAGAGGCCCGATAGACCATGTTCAGGTGGCCTGGTTCAGTCCTATGCTGGTTCCCCAACTATCATTCTGGGGTCCATGAGCTCCAACTTGTTCATGTCAGCTGTTATGTGGGTTTCCCTAGCCTGGTCTCGACTCCTTTGCTCATCACTCCTCCCTCTCTGCAACTGGGTTCCAGGAGTTCAACTCTGAATCTCTGTTTCTTCTTCCATCAGCTACTGAATAAAGGCTGTAGTAACATAAACAAGGCACATGAAAAACAGATATTTAAATATAAGGGTTAATTTAATTTATAAGAACTAGTTTCAAATAAGTCTATGCTACAGCTGAGATTTTATAATTAATAATATATTTCCATTTTTATGATCTGAAGGTTTAGAGAAACATCCTTCTACAAATATAGTTTTATTTTAACAAACAAATTCACAAATAACTGCATTCTTATTATCAAAAAGAAAGCACAGCCCTATGATATAATGCTTGAGGAGGAAATAAATAATACATTAGGAGTATACAAGAAAAATTATCCATTAAATGCAAGGTATTCAAGTAATTTTACAGGAAATAATCCTGGAAAAACAATCTCCAAAGGCGATTTTAGGGCAAGCCAGTGGTATACAAGTCAATTAATTTCATTGAAAGCGTTAAGAGAATTCCCCAAAAGTAAATATCATTTCTGTACTGATAATTGCTTTAATTAGCTAATGTTGTATTAATGAAGGATAAGTAATATCCCTAAAGAAAATCATAAACACTGTGTTAATTTATCTAAGCAAATTAATAGTGCTGCCATTAGACTATAAAAACACAGTCAAAGATAGTGGAAACACATTATTTCATATTCTAGTAATCCTAATTCTGAAGGATTTGATAATATTGCACACTTGATCATATTAGCCACTAATAGGAATGTTGTAGTTGGTGCAAATTTAAGCTGAGAAAAATATTATAGTTCTCCAAGAAAACTTTCTGACATGTGCCTCCCTATGAGAAATAGGTAACTCCAAATGAAATTAATGTTCCTATTAAGTGAAATGAAATAAATTTTATATTTAATATGCTCTATACACCAGGAGTACATGACTTTGTAAAATCTGATTAGAGAAAATGTCAAATTATCCAAATTTTTATATTAAATAAGCAGAATGATTTAATGAATTAGAATATTTCTTTTCATTGAATTCTAGAGATAGTCAAGAGTAAAATCTGTATGAACAAAAAATAAGTAACATTATTACCCTTTATTTATTATCTGTCTCTTAAAATTAAGACTATATCAAGAAAGTCTTCATTTCTAATGGTTTATGTAGAATAATAAAACCTTCAGTTTAGTTTAATATTAAAATCATCAATACAATAAACACAGTACTAGAAAGAGATATTTTTCAAGTTGTTATATTAAAAGCTTCAGCAGATACCTAAAATATAAAGAGAAGTATTTCAGTTATGCCTAAGTAAGAATATGTAGGCAAACTTAAGCAAAATGTACTTCCATGGAAGTTATCAGGTGTTATACAAAGAGCCACCTTTTTAAATGATCTGATTACCAAAATCACCTATATAGGATAATCCTGGATATTGATTCCATAATAGTTTAGATTATATCTCATATGACTTCACAATTGAGAAAAAATATACCTAAAAATCCTTTTACTAAGAAGTCAGTATTTTACAGAGAAATAAGGGGCATAGTCTCCAAAAAATGTGTTGGTTTCTCAAAAATCAGTGGTCATGTTATCCAGCTATCAGAAGATATGAATGACACAGATTGAGGTGAATATATGTTTGCAATATTTCTCCTGAGTTGTTGTCACCTCCCATGTATAAAACAGGCTGTAAAGGGTGAGTGTTCTGTCCAGGAGAGATGTCAACAAAAAAATTTCATGTGCAGTAGCACACACTGTAGATATTCTGTTTCTGAGAATTTCATTCTTTTAGATATAAAGAATTAGCCCTCCCAAATCTAGTACTTTAGGAGAAAGAATGACTGCAAGTTGTTCATATCTATGAAATACTTCCAAATTTTAAAATTACCTGTGATTGTTAATTAACAAATATATAACCTTTTTTAAAGAGAGAGTGAATTGGACAAATAAACATGAAGACATTTATTTGAAGATATATCAAATATACAGTTCCCTTTCCTTGTAACACATATAGTAGCATGGTATGTGATAAACAATTTCCTTAGATAATTAATTTTAGGTAATAAAGGTTATTTCTTCATACTATATAGCTAATGACACTATGTTTTTATTTTCAATTAAATACAATTTTCTATATATTTTATTCTAAATGATTGTCATAAAATAGTTCACTGATTTCTTATTTATAATTTTTCATTGAAAATACTTTAAAATTTCTCTTAACATATGTGATTCAGAATTGAATTAAAATGATTCTATTTATTCTGCAAGAATTTTTTTTGTTTTCCCTATTGTTGCTGTTGTAGTCATATTTTAATTCCATCTAGAAATACATTTAGTAGAATTTCTATCACAATAAAATTTTAATGTATGTTTTATGGCTGTGAATGTAGATTATTGTATTAAGTGTTCCTTTATAAAGCTACAAAAAATTGTGTGTGTATCTAGTTTTAGAAAGACTGCCCTAAAATTTTCATTTGCATCACTCTGATTGTTATTCAAATCAGATATATTTTTACTGATTTTGTGTCTTATTGATCTATTATTTACTGACAGAATTATTGAGGTATCCAACATGACTCATTTGCATATTTCTATTTCTGCCTTCTCTAAGAGTTTTAAGTATATATAATCATTTGTTAAGGCAGTGGGAAGAAAATATACCCTTAAACTTTCAAAATCTCCAACAGTGTTTCATGTTATAAATTCTCCTCCATTTAAAAATAGAGGGAAATTTTGCTGACAACACAGTTTCAATAAAATATTTATTATTAAGATAATATGTTTTCCAGTGTTGTTCCAAAATGATCGATATATTAAATGTAGTCACAATGAATGAAATAGAAATTTTATTTACGTGGTTTAGTTAGCATAATCGTTGCAGAAACATCAAAAACCTTGGTAGAAGACAAATGATACAGCATATTAAATTCAACATTAAATATTATCAAATCACCATTGTGATTGTCCTTTACTCAGCAAAATATACTTAACTTTTTCCATTAGCTTTCTTTTTTGTAGTTTCATGACTCTCCTCTTTCCATATTGATTAATAGCTAGACATAAAATGAACTCAGTTTATTGATAATAGTTGCCATTGGAAAAAACAACACTAAGTGCTGGTGAAAACATGTGAAAAGTGATAGGGGATGTCCTATGTATATTTCAATAAAGCAGTGTTGGCCAATAGGGAACCATGATAGGTGGGACTAGGAGTCCAGGAGAACTCTGGGAAGGAGAAACACAGGGAGTAAAGATGTAACTGTCATGGGGTAGGAAGCCCGGAAACCTCTCCGGTAAGAGAAATACTTAGATTAACAATTATGGGGTAATTACTTAAGTCAGAACTAGCCAGTAAGAAACAAGCAAGGCCAACAGCTTCATAATTAATGTAGCTTCTTGAGTGTTATTTGGGACTGATGCGGCTCTGGAACCAGGCTGGTGGGAAGGCTTCTCTTTACATAATGGTACCAGAAGTGGGGTGATGAATTTCCACGTAGAATGACAAAAGCTTTAAATGAATTTTAGAAACAGAAGAATGGAGAGAAGCACAGATTTTTGGTAGCAGCATTTTCTCTGGTGGGCTCTGTTTTGCTAGCAACAAGCAAAGACTCATGCAGCTGGCTTATGGGGTCTTCCTGACTCAGCATAAAAAACAAAACAAAACGAAACAAAAAAAAAAAAAACAAGGTTCTTTTAAGAGACTCTGCTAATGATTGAAAGATGTGTACAGACAGCTGGAAGTGGCAGTGACCACATCTCCAAGACGTCACCTGGAGTCACGCTTATGCCCACCGTCTTGGAAGAACAGCAGTTTAAACAGCCGCAGTTTTAACAGATAAGACACATGGCCAGAAAAACGTAAAGATTTACAGTAAAGTCAGACTTGGATGAAGAAAAACTTCTAAAGATTTACAGTGTGTTTAAAAATATACGTAAGATTGAGAGAGAAAAAGAAACGGCACGGTGGTAAATAAATAGAGAAGCCACCTATGGTGGCATTGGCTAAAAAACCACCAAGTCTTGCTGCCACCAACGACCAAAGGCACTTGGATAATCAAGAACTGCACACTGGGCCACGTGGATACATGCTATTATTATAAAAGTGTACAAGAAGGTTCAGTAATGTGTGGCTCGATTTTTCTGATTCTTGCGACCTTTAGCTATCAAAGATTGCAAACACAATTATGGATGGAAGGAAGAGAAAAAGAAATGTCATGGACAAAAAGCCAACCAATTGTCATGATTTTCAAAAAGATAATAGAATTAGTTTAGATTTCTTGTTATCCAACAACAAAGAAATAAAGAGATCTATTTTCCACTTTTAATTCCCAAATGAGACAGTTTCTAATACACAGACATTAACATATGGATATAGATATAGATAGACATGCTTCCCTGCATGTAAAAACAATGAATTAAACAGAGGACATGACATTGAAAAGACTGAGTATAAATGAGGGCTTAGAGTGAGGTAAATGAATGAAGAAATGTAGTAATTGAATTTTAATATCAAAATTTTTTAAAAATAAAAATGTCATCCCCATAGATTCAAAGAACTTACATCCTCCTTCAGAGACATTTAAACACACATATATGTTGTTATTTTTCAATAGGTAAATGTAATATGATAATATGACATGTAGTACAAGTTCTAATAGTTCTTAATAATAAAAGTCCAGAGTTAGATATAGGGGCAAATGGTGACAGGTCAGATTGATGATGGAGCAAACCCACAGCCATGGTATGTACTCAACTTCCCAGCCAAAAAGAGAGTAAGCTCCTGTCTCATCCCACCTTATCACTTCCTCTCTCCTGCCAACCATGTCCCTTCCTGTCTCCCTGTACAAGTGTACAGACCTCAATGGTTAACTAGTGGCTAGCTCCATCCCCTGATCTTCAGGCAAGCTTTATTTTTACAAAAAATGGCATCACCACTCTGCTTCATGTCCATAGGATTTTAATCATAGATAAAGACTAATGAGGTGAAATTTTCAAGGAAGGTAATGACTTTGAAATGTATTGTAATAAGTGAAATTATAGAACCTCAGAAAAGCAGGAATGTCATACTTCTAAGCTTGCAGTGTACCTATGTGAAAGTTTAAATTAGTATAAATAACTATAAATCCTTAAAAAATATAATGGGGAACAAAGGAGGATAACTAAAAATAAAGAAAGAAAGAAAAAAGGCAACACAGAAACTTCCTGAAAATATCAGCATGATATAGTTTTTAAAATTTTAGACCTTTATATTTTATTAAATATTCCTATGCATTCACATTTATATATTCATATGTAATGTGTTTTGACCAAAATAACTCCCATTATCTCCTGTCATACTCCTCTCTTATTACCTCTCCTTTTCTGCAAGCTTCCTTTGTTCTTTTATTTTAATTAACTGAGTCAAAATAATGTTGCAAGCACATATTGGGTATAGGACTATTGGCTACATCATTCATAATCTCTGAGAAGTGGCCAATCCTGAAAAAATAATTCTGATTCTACTTCCCCAGGCAGCTCCCAGAGGCCAATATCACTTCAACTAAGAGTAAGACTCCATGACAACCTCTTTATGCATTTTGGGATTCTCGGTGTCCTTAACTAATAGGTGTTCTGTAAATGTAATGACAAGGACTGTGAAACCATGTGTACAATAAACCTACTAAATTCTGCAAATTCTGTTTTGGTTTAGTCATCCAACAGCCATAGCTCTCACAATCCTGCTGTTCCTCTTTCTGAACTGATGTCTGATCCATGGGGTGAGGGGTGTGTCAGAGATGCATCAGTTTGAATACCATAGTCTCCTAGTATTTATACATCAGAGAGTGGAGGGCATCTCTTTTCATCATAATAAATGGCAAAAAGCAGCTTCTCTGATGCGCAGCAAGAAATGCACACATCAATGTTAACAAAAATAGTAACTTGGGGGACTTTATTACTTTGTCCATTTAGAAGCATGATAGTAGTTAAGCTCCTGGTTCTATGAGATAGTAGTCATGGGTTTTGGACTTACAAATACAATCTTGCAGCACATAATATGCTCAAAAGCCATATAAGGTACCTACAAACAAAATTATGGAGACATAACACCCTTGAGATCTTATAAGATACTTTCTATTCAGAAACTACTTAAATATAGTAAAGCCATTTAAATATAGTAATACTGTAACTTGATTGCTCTAGTTCAACAGCTATAACTGCACAGTGTGCATTCTTGGAATTACTAAGGAGCTACCAAGTAAACAGACGGGACTTTGTGAAATAAGATATTTTTTAAAGCTAAGGTTAGGTTTTAGAGAAAATAATTAAGTAAATTTAGTCAATAAGGATTATTTTTATCAGTACTTCAATATAATATGATGTATTTCCTGCGGACTGGGGTGGCAATTATTTTTTCTTTTTCCATTTTTTTCTCATAGTCATTTATATGTCCATAAATTCAATATTAGTTTCTGTATTAGTTTTCATTTATCTGCTTTCAGCCTTGTCTTTTCTTAAAACTTTGATATCTTCTCATTTGTCTATAATGATTTAAGTAATTTTCACCCTATGTCCTCTCTCACATCTCCCTCCCACTGGCAAAGAAAATTATCTTCATAACCAGAGCTACACTCTAGAGCTTGGTAACAACATGAAACAGGAGGTACAAAGAACACAAGAGCCTGAAAATGGTAAGATGAGAAGCAAAACTATTTCTTCTTGACAAGACAGCATTATAGCTCTCATGAACTCACTCAGCTGTTGTTATTGGAAGAGACTTTGTACTTTACTACGTCTGTCACAATTTCATCATGGATGGAAGTATTCACTCCCCATTTGCAAGTATTGGCTTTTAATAGTTGCTAAGGGCTGCCTGTGCCTGGGGTCTGCCTCTGAAGCTTCAATCCCAGCAGTGGAGGCCAAAGTACCCTAGTCTCCTGCTCCACTCACGGGACCAGGCTGTCTGCCTGTGCTTGGGGTCTACCACTGCTTCTTCCATCACAACTGATGAAACTAATGCACCCTAGTCTCCTGCTCCCCCCCCCATGTCCAGGTAAACCAGGTCCCATTTCCTGGCAGCCTGCCTGTGATTGAGGACTGCCACTGTGGCTTCCATCCTGGCTGCAGGAGCAAAACATCAAAGCATCCTAGTCTCCTGCTCCACCCACATGACTAAGACTATGAGGCCCTGTCTCCAGGCCACACTCCTGTGCATGGAGTCTACAACTGGGGCCCCTATACATCCTAGTGAGATTCGAAGCACCCCAGGATCCTAGTCCATTTCTCCACCTACGAGACTAGGAAGTAGAGAGTTACCAGAACATTGGACTTGCCTAAACCCACCAGAAGTTCCAGATGGATGCGCTACTGGATACTGAGGTGCTAATCGCAGTTGAAGGCTACAGGATGAAGGGGTTCATGATTCTTTAGGGAATCGGGTAGCTACTGCTAGTTTGAAGGAGAACATACACATGTACGTATGGGCAGCATTAATTGGACTTAATGGTTTAGAAAACAGAGACACATAAAAATGGGAGGGAGACTAGAGATATGTTATGACTCAGGATGGTTTCTTCTAGTTCCATCAATTTGCCTTCAAATTTCAAGATTCCGTTGTTTTTTTTCTGCTGAATAGTACTCCACTGTGTAAATGTACCACATTTTTCCCTATCTACTCTTCAGTTGAGGGGCATCTATGTTGAGTGAGGTAACGCAGTGACAAAAATAGAAACATGGCATGTACTCTCTCATATATGGATTTTAGATATAGATCTGGGGAATGTCAGCCTACAATCCCATGGCCAGAGAGTCTGTGAAATAGAACCTTCAATCAATGGCTGATGGAAGCAGACGCAGACTCCCACAGCTAAACACTGAGCTGAACTCGAGGAATCCAGTAACAGAGAGGGAGGACTGATGAGCAAAGGGGTTAAGACTCGGCTGGTTTAACCCACAGAAACAGCTGACCTGACAAGGGTTAGCTCTTGAATCCCAGACTGATGGCTGGTAATCCATCTGGAACTCCTCACTCCATGGCGTGGTTTTCATTCTCTTATGGAGTTTGTGTGGCACCTCAAAAGTTGCTGTGAGTTTATATGTATGGCAGCCATGTCATATCCAAAAGCCAGGCTTTATAGCATCACAGGACTCTATCCTCCTCTTATACAACATCCCAACAATCCCTCCTGTCTTATATTAATTTTGTTCCCTATTCCATAATAATCCTTGAGACTTTGAGGAGATATTGATAGATGGTACATCCATAGCTGAATCCCTCAGGTAGATGAACACTGTCTTTGCTTAACAAAACATACTGCAAAAAATGTTTCTCTAACCAGGAGTAAAGTAATTACAAATGTATGTATACAAACATTGTGATGTTAGAAAGAAATTGGCCTATGTAAGTTCCAAGGGAGTAGCAGCACTGTTAGAAGGTGAGGCCTTGATCAATTAGATGTGGCTTTGTTAAATGAAGTTTGTCTATAGAGGAGTTCTTTGAAGACTCAGAAGCTTAATCCAGGTCTACCATGTCTCAATATCTTCCTGCTACCTGCAAACACCGATGCAGAACTCACATTTCCTTCTGATGCATTTCTTATGCACTATGTCTGCCTGCATGCCACCTTGCTTCCCACCATGGTTATAATAAACTAACACTCTGAACTGTAAGTCAGCCCCTATCAAGTGTTCTTCTTTATAAGAGTTTCTGTGATCATCGTGTGTCTTCAAAGCAACAAAACAATGACTAAGACAAGCATAAATATTTAGAAGAGTGTTTGAAGACATGACCACTAAGTAAAAGGATGTCAATATGTTCTCCTCTAGGGCCCATGCCTTCCCTGTGATGGATTTAAATATGCTTATGGTGAGAATTGTGAACTTCCTCCTGTGACTATGACCTCAAGCCAATTAATAGAGCAGCAGGTTACCTCCATAAACACTCCAGCCACTGCTGCACTGGTTGGCACATCTTGAATGGCAGGTCATTACTGCCACATATTTTGTCCAACATGATTTACATGCAAATGAGTTTGAAGGAAATTGTAATTAAGGAATGTGTTCTCATTAATTCATACAATGAAATCTAATGACAGTGTATTTTCTGTATTTTAAGTGAAAATCAGAACCCTTGTTAGGGAAGTTAGTCCCCATATAAGAATACACCATAACTGCTTAGTCAAGTCTGTTGTGCCAGAGAGTAATTGCCAAAACTCAGTATTGCTAGACCTTTCTGTAAAAATTTGTGGCTTAAAATTCTTGAGATATGCATTTCTGTAATTTTAGACATTAGGTCTATGGAAGTTTGCTTTATCAGTCTGAGATGAATCGGGTATTAATGGAAAAATAGAAAAAATGGACAGAAAAATGAGTAAAATAATACATAGAGAATTAGCGCAATGTGCATGCATACATTTCACTGAAAATTAGAGAAAAATGCATTTACACTTTTACTATTTTGCTTAACTTATTTTGGATTGTAAAATTATGTCATAATATTTACTTTCCTGGTTTCAATAATTTTCCTAGAAAAAAAGAAAAAACCTTCTGTGCTGCTACCTTGCCATCATAACACATCTCTAGTCTCCCTCCCATTTTTATGTGTCTCTATTTTCTAAACCATTAAGTACAATTAATGCTGCCCATATGTACATGTATGTTCTCATTCAAACTAGCAGTAGCTACCCAATTCCCTAAATAATCATGAACCACTTCACCCTGTAGCCTTCAACTGCGATTAGCACCTCAGTATCCAGTAGGGCATCCATCAGGAACTCCTCACTCCATGCTGTGATTTTCATTCAAAGTTGCTGTGAGTTTATATGCATGGCAGCCATGTCTGAAGAAAGGCTGGAAATAGAAAAGCTGAGCAAATGGTCAGGTACTACAGATACAAGAATAACCAACAGAATACAAGAGATGGAAGAGAGAATCTCAGGTATTGAATATACACTAGGAAAAATTGATTTATCAACCAAAGAAAATCTTAATTCCAACAAATCCTTAACACAAAACATCCAGGAAATAGGGGACACCATGAAAAGACCAAACCTAAGAATAATAGGTATAGAAGAAGAAGAAAACCACCTCAAAGGGGCAGAAAACATATTCAATAAAATCAAAAAGAAAACTTTCCCAACCTTAAGAAAGACATGCCAATGAAGCTTACAGAACACCAAATAATGTGGACAACCAAAAAGTCCCCTCGCCATATAGTAATCAAGACCCCAAATATACAATAAATTCAATGTTCGAAGACTTTTTAGGTTAAAGTGGATTTTATGGTTTTCTTATCCTAAGTCAGTAACCCCTGTTTATTCTTTATATAAAACATGAAGCTTCAACCACCACCAGGACAAAATTCAATCCTTTTATGAACAACATAAAGGAAAAGGAAGAGATACCTTTAATGAGAACATTTTGAATATATGGGCCATCACAGCTCTGGATTTATTGAGATGATGATTTATTTTCAAAATTAAATATTTTATTAAACAAAATTAACAAAAAGTGTATACAACTCAATGAACTTCTAAACAGTTAGAAAAGGCATAGGAACAGAACCATAGAGCTTAATCTGAAATTTTACATGTTCATTATCAAATAAAAAATTCGACCATGGCTTCTTCTATTTATGAATACTTAACTTTCCTTTGATTCTGTAAAACAAGTTGATATTCTGTAAGAAAATATGGTGGTTATCTTCATTTTTGAAATGATAAATACTTGATTCCCTGAAATAAAATTTGTTAATTGGTAGTTCATTTCTGCACATTTCCATTTATATAATGACTTTTGCCACAGGGTGGAATCACGGAGGAATCCTTTAAAAGACATTATATATGACAATTAAATCAATGCTTGTTCACAAAAATGTTCAAAATTCAGCATCAGTAATGACAAGCTGATTATTTACTTAGGTAATGATAATCAAATCCAAATAATCATTGGCCAGCAGCAATTGCAGCAAACAAAAGGCTCTAATATTCATTCTTACTTCAGAGGTGTTAAAATTTAATGCACCATACATCTTACAACTAAGGAAATAAAACAACTTTGAATATACATTTGAATAACATTTATCTTTTGCTTCTCAGTTTCAGTTAAGTCTAGGCTCTTTTATTCTAGATCCCTCCCTTAGTACCTTCCACATTCCTTCAGAGAAATACTGTTACTTCTTCACATAATCTTTCAAATTAATTTTTATGGGTTGAAATAAACCAACATACATTGAAACCCTCTGCTCTTGCTCTGCCTATAAGTAAATGGCTATGTACTGAGGTATAGTCCAGTGGAAAGTAAGAGCACACAACAATCACAATTATAAATATTGTTCACTTTTATCTCCCTAAGAAGAACAGGAATATTTAATTTTCTATCCACTTGCAAGAGCCCTTGAGGGAGATTCTGAACTGGAGCCTACAAGAAAGGAAGGAAGTTACCTTAGGGGGCGAAGGCTGTGCACAACAGAGATGATGATTTTTAAAAAGCAAATCTTAAATAGATTTGCCTTTCATCAGAATTTATCTCAAAGTTATTTCATTTGTTTTCTTCTTCTAAAGATTCTTAATTCTAATCTGTTAATTTGGAGCATAAACTAAAGTTGAAGACCTAACATTGCCCGCTGCAACACAATTATCCTTTATCATCTATAAATTCTCTTTCAAGGCACAAGACATAAACTTACTGAAATAATTGTAATATTATTATATAGGTATGAACTTGATAATGACGATAATTTAGATTGAAGTTATTGAAAAGCAAAAGTAAAATTAAAAGGATATTTTCACTTAGATCATTAGCAATTTTTTTCCTGAGTAACATGGTAAAATTTTAAAAAGTACCCTTGAATTTTGTCACTCACTGCCATTTAGGTGACATTGTTTACTGACATGAAGTAAAGTCATATTTATTCCTACATTTGTTTTACTTTAATTTAGTGTTCCTTTTCCACTCAGACTGTCCAATGACAATTTCAGTTAGTCCTATATTATATTAACAACAAAAGACACAAAGATAAATGTATTAGTGTATGTTAAATTCAATCAATACACAAGACTATTTCAACATCCTTCATTAAATGATTGTTTGGAACATGGCAGAGAAGGAGATTTAACTCCGTAGGAGATCCATTGTTTATGTAGTATTTAAATATGATCTTCCCCCTAAAGGATCTGAAAGAAAATACTGAAAACTTAGTGGTTTCTGTACTTGTATTGACTCTTATTTCTTTGAATTATAAAAGTAGAAGAGAATGGAAATGTCTAAATTCTCCATTCTTTTCTGTTGCATGAAAGCTGCTTAGCCTCTAATCTAAACACTTAGTGTTTGTGAGAATCAGTGAGTTAAACATATTCTATGACAATGCTATACGCTCTTAGCAGTATTATTTTGAAATCAATTAATGCTCAGAATTATCACCTGAATATCATAGTAAATTATGTCAGTTCAAGAAGACATGAGAGGATTCTGAAATTTCCCATTTTTAAGATCTCTTGCTGACTCATTCTGTGACTGTTATACTTCTGCTTAGAATCTTGAAGTCAGTTAATTAAAGTTTGTGAAAAAATACATGTTGCAAACTAGACCAAAATTCCATTTGCTTCCAAGAAGAGATGTAAAAGTGTTAGACATAGACTTTACTTGAAGAGATTATGGAGAAAGGAAGAAGGAATCCTAGGAGAAGAATTAGGCTAGTGAGTGGAAATGGAGTTCTTAATAAGTCTAAATAATAAAAACCTGGAGTCACATATAGAGGAAAAGGAAAATGCTGAGAAATCAAAGGAATGAGTCAAAGCAACTTTTACCTCACTAGCTTCAATGCAGATAAGAAAGTTCCTGTTTCTTCCCACTCATTTCCTGTCTCTGTCAAGATGTCTCACTTCCTGTCTGTATAGACCTCCAGACCCCTATGGTTATGTAGTGGCAAGCTACATCCTCTCATCTTCAGACAGGATTTAATTATAGAAGAAAGATATCACCACAAGTGATTTTAGGAAAGGACACTGTGCCTATTACAGACTATAATTTGAAAACAAGAGTCATCATGGAAATCAAGGTCATTATACTTTACACTGGCATTACAAAATGTATTTAAGATCAACCCCAGCATGGGACTGATACAGACACTCCCGCCCCCACACCGAACCTGGTTGTCAGAGAGGAGGCCTCAGAAATCTGTGGGACCTTGGAGAGTGGAACAGTATTTATTCTTGGCATATAGATGGACTCTGGGAACCCATTCCACGTGGAGGGATGCTCTCTCAACCTGTACACATGGGGGAGGACCTAGACCCTGCTCAGGATGATGTGACAGACTCTGAAAGTCCCTCATGGAAGTCTGTGTCCTCCCTGGGGAGCTGAGGGAGGATGGAGTGGGGTAGGAGGTTGGGAGGATTGGGGGAGGGGGGAGGGAGAGGTAACTGAGAGTAACATGTGAAAAAGTTAAATAAAAATATGAATAAAAAAGATCAATTCCATACATACCAATGTCATGAGGCCTGTTTTTTCCTTAATGTATTTATGCGATTGTAAATACCTTCTCAACCACAGAGAAAGGCAGGGTCACCATCAAGCAGTCACAAAGAAAGTAGGCAGGAGATCTTAAAAGCACACTGACTAGAAAGGGAATATTTCATGAAAATTTCTGCAATAAAGATGAGTATGCACTAGGCCACAGAACTTGACCAAAGCATTTCTATAATTTACATGAAATCATTGTTTCAATCATGAACATAAATTAGATAGGAATTAAAGGATTCTTTATATTTATGGTGCCACTTTGTCTTAACATAGCATGATTAATATGTTCATATTTACTTGAAATACCCTTACACAAAAATTGACAGAAACATAAACATCAATCAAAGAAGAGTCTACTTTTCCTAGAAATACTGTCATGTTCTTTCACAATTTTCCATCATTTATACTTGAAAAACTTTTGGAAAAATCTATAAAACAAAGTTATAAACATTATTAATACTCATTACCAAAACAACTGAGGGCATTAGGTGCATCTCTTCTAAGAAGTTTTACAGTAGTACCAAAAGTATTTATGGGCAAAAGTTTCAGTTTAGTTAAGACAAACAAAAGAAAAAAATATGCTAAGAAAAATTTTTAATGATTTAAAAAATTTGTTTTTTTTATGGCAAGCTAAATTATGGTAAGCTTTGTATAGTAACTGAGGCAAAATAGGCACACAGAAAGTTTGGGAAGTTATCAGGTGTTATTTTTAATATTTGTATTTTTGAGATTATAATTAAATTACATAATTTCTTCCTTCCAAAATCACACAAGTACTACCTTTTTCTCCACCCTTTGAAATATATGGTCTTTTTTTGTTGTGCTTATGAGTGGAACAGGAGGATCATGTGATGGATCTATTTAGAAGCATTTCGATTTCCATAGTAACTGTACCACCTTGCATTCCAGAAAGCAAAGGTTTCATTGTACCATTTTCAAACACATTCTGCTCTTATCTTTCCTCCTTCTCCATTTCCTTTGCTAACTCCACAAGGACTCTTAAAGTTAATGTCATTTTTTTTCAATCTAAAAATCTTTTTATTAACTTGATGTGCATCTTTTCAGAAACTGTTCCATGATTTTAGAGATATTTAAATGTACCCACAATATAGAAATCACTTATAGTCAATTATATATTTTTGAACATTTTTAGATAGGTGATCGCAAAATCTAGCTAGAAGCATTTAATATCATGTGTGGATTGTTTTAAAATAATATGTATATAAAAGTGTTCTTAAAATTCTGAAGCTTTAACTCCGTATTTGGGGCACTTCTACTTTACTGCCTATAGAGATACTTTACTCACTTACACTACTGCTATAATCACCTTGTATGGTTTTGTTGTACAATATTTAGCAATTTACAAACAGGCACTTGCCTCTATATAATTCCAATGCTTATATACATTTAATTATTTTACATTAATTTTTAATTCATAACTATTAAATAAAACACAAAATTTGGAGCTTGATAGATGTACCTATGTATAAGAGCACCTGGCTACTCTTCCAGAGAACCTGGGTTTGATTCCCAGCATCCACGTCAGGTGGTCCACAGCTGTCAATAACTCCAATTTCAGAGGATCTGACATGCTCTTCTAGCCCCATGAGTACCAAGCACACCCATGCCACACTTGCGTACATGCAGGCTAACACACTAAGTAAAAATTATTTTTTATAAAGAAACATTTTTAAAATATAAAACATATGTTATAATAAGATATCATGTAATAGTTTCCACATAAATGTATTGTATATTACTTAAATTGGTTTTAAGCTCATCCATTTAGCAGATATTTAATTGCATAGCCTATAGTACAGTGGTGCAGTTGGAGGCTGTGTGGCTGTCCATAGTCTATGTTATCACAGAAAGCCATGTGGATGTCTGTGGACTGTGCTGCCACCTAAATCCATGTTAATGTCCATAGCCTATGCCAAAATTTTATTTATTTCTTACAAGGAATCCAATGTGCATTAGGCAGCTAACATTAATATTTTGTTATAATTTGGAAATTATAATGCAAGAATACAATAATATTGAATTTACAATCTGATCTACAGATACACAGCACAATATAAATATAGTCCAAACAGGAGAGAAATTAATGACAGGGAAAAGATTGGATTCTCTTTGTTAATATTGTCAATTTTGCTTGTAACTGATCACATATTTAATCAAAGATTATCTGGAACGTTTTATTGAGAATTTTTTGAATAATGTCTGATATGTAAAAAATATATTGCCTAAAATAATTTATTCTTCAAAATGAGATTTTGATTTATCTAAAAAGGTGAATATCTGAATAAAACAGTGTTACCTTGCTGAATGAAAATAACCTCCCTGCTTGTGGTCATTAGAAATAATCAGGTTTTTACAGGAATATTCGACACTTAAATTTAAGCATCAACTCTGCTGATGCTTATCACTTTGACCTTCATATTCACATGATCAAAATACTTATTCCCCCTTCCTCTCTCCTGACCTTCTTCCTGTTAACTATTCCCCTACCAAAAAACATTTAATTCTGATGTAGTTCATGTGGAAAACTGACTCACACTCAGTTCTAGAACATTGTATTTTAAGTGAATAATAAATATATAATATAATCAGTCAGTGGTGGCACACAACTCTAATCCCAGCACTCGGGGGACAGAGTCAGGCAGATCTCTGTGAGTTCGAGATTAGCCTGGTCTACAAGAGATAGTTCCAGGACAGACTTCAAAACCACAGAGAAATCCTATTTTTAGTGGGCTGCAGAACTAAATAGAGAGTTTTCAATAGAGGAGTCTAAAATGGCTGAGAGGCACTTGAGAAAGTGCTCAACATCCTTAGCCATCCGGGAAATGCAAATCAAAGCAACACTGAGATACCATCTCACTCCTGTCAGAATGGCTAAAATCAAAAACACCAATGACAATTTATGCTGGAGAGGATGTGGTGAAAGGGGGACACTCCTCCATTGCTGGTGGGAGTGCCAACTGGTTCAGCCACTTTGGAAAGCAGTATGGAGATTCCTCAGAAAAATGGGAATAAACCTACCACAAGACCCAGCAACTGCACTCTTAGGCATATATCCAAAAGATGCCCATTCATATAACAAAGATGTCTGTTCCACTATGTTCATAGCAGCTTTATTTGTAATAGCCAGAACTTGGAAGCAACCTAGATGTCCCTCACCCGAAGAGTGGATAGAGAAAATGTGGTACATCTACACAATGGAGTACTATTCAGCAGAAAAAAATAATGGAATCATGAGATTCGCAGGCAAATGGATGACACTAGAAGAAACCATCCTGAGTGAGGTAACCCAGTCACAAAAAGAGAAACATGGCATGTACTCTCTCATATATGGATTTTAGACATAGATCTGGGGAGTGCCAGCCTACAATCCTATTGCCAGAGAGTCTGGGAAACAGAAACTTCATTTACTGGCTGGTTAAGTACTGAGCTGAACTCAAGAAAGCCAGTATCAGAGAGGGAGGACTGATGATCAAAGGGATTAAGACTGGGCTGGTTGAACCCCCAGAAACAGCTGACCAGACAAAGGTTAACTCTTGAATCCCAGGCATCAGCCTGGGAATCCAGCATGGGACTGATCAAGACACCCTGAATCTGGGTGTCAGTGAGGAGGCCTAGGGAATCTATTGAGCCTTGGACAGCAGATCAGTACCCATCCCAAGTATACACACGGTCTCTGGACTCCCATAGAACAATGTGAGGTGCACTCTCACCCTGAACTCTTGGGGAAGGGTCTAGGCCCTGCCCTATATGAAATGACAGACTATGGACACCCCCATGGAGGGCCTCACCCTCCATGGGGGAATGAGGGGATAACGGGGGGGGGATGGGGGGGAGGGCACGGGAGGAGGGGAGGGAAAGGGAGAGGGACCTCGTACTGACTTGTGAAGCAACCTTGTTTCTTATCTAAATTTAAAATGGAAAATAAAAAAAATATTAATAAAAATAAAAAAAGAAAAGAAATCCAATATAATTTCAAGCATTTTCCTTTCTAGCATTGTATTTTTTACTACATACAGATAGTTAACATTAATATGGTAATGAATTATCCTTCCAAGAAAATATTGTGAACTGGTCATAATTTTAGAGAGATTTTGTTAACTGATTAGCTTTCCTTATCACCCTACAGAGTTAACAGCTTTGAAGAAGTTAGGAAAATACAAATAATTATTGAGACTTTGAAATATGAAACCAACATACACAAAACTTTTCCTTCTTAAGTTACAGCAAGTTATTGACATCACAGCCAGAGAAACAATACATTGGATTCACTATTATTTATATAAATTTCCCTGAATTGGAATATCATAAAGGTAATTTTTAAAGGTGATTCTCAAAATAACTTCTTTCCTTTATACTTCTGAGTCAATAATTCCATACATATGATAATTTATAACAAAACACATTAAGAAGAAATTTCTTTTGATATATGTTTTAATAAAAGGTACTCATGAACAGTGAACTTAGAGGCAGCAAAAGAGAAGGCAGAATGATAACTCAGTCCTTTTCTGTGTACTAAATATGTATAAGTCAATAACTTTCAATTTCAATAGATATGAATTGACTAGTGACAGATAATACCCAGCCAGTTCCAATCTAGTTTGATAGGGTTTCTAGTCTTTGTTTACAAATATGTATCCTTAGAAAATTGTCATTTTGAATGAGTTGAACCCCAAAGAGCCACACACGATTTAACTAGCATGTATCACCTTCCATGGATTTCATCACATTCTTACTAACAGACATTAAAATCATTTGTTAAGTAGTACCTTTAGCATGTTAAATCACGAAAACTCAATGTTATTATTCAGAAGCATCAATGGTAGTGATGTCTATTGTGTAGGAAAATTTATGTGTGTGTGAATACCATATTCATAAATCTAGGAAAAGAGATGCAACTAAAATCAATACTAAACAGACAGAAGAAATGAAATGGGATGCACTGATAAACTTTCAAAATAGCAGCCAGTCTGAAGAAGAAATAGTTAGCATGTGCAATTATGTGTGATGAGCTGAATCTGTGTATTTCAACAACTTTCTGTCATGTATGCAGAGAGGACATTAAGTATCTTGATTTCAACATCTCTGTGAGGGAAATTATCCTTTCTACAGTTCAGTCACTTAGAGATTCTCCTGAAGTTTCTCTATTCTATAGAATTTGATGAAGACAACAATATATCAACATACATGTAATCTTCACAAACAGGAGGAAATGTTACATATTTCCACTCAAATTCTTTGATTTCTTTCTACAATATGCCTGAATGCATTCAGAAGCATTTCCCCATATTTATTTCAGAACAATATGCTTATTGTTGATTATTACTAAGTTACAAAGATATCAGAGACATGAGACTGAAATCAGTTGTTATTTGTATTATTATTTGTAAGTAGTGTCAAGGAGATATTCAGTGCAATGCACTTTGGACATCACTGAGTTTGGCTTATACTCCAGAACAATCACCACAAATGTTATTTGAATAAGAATTGGAAAGTTATTTCTCCAATGAGAGAACAAACACTGGCAACACATAGTCATATATCTGTTTATTTGCAAAGAATAGATGTTTAACAATACTGGAATTTTGCATGATTTCATGTATACCAGTCTACCATGATCAAATTAATAAAGGCAGGGTATTAAAGCGCTACACATTTGAGCAAGTGAGAATACTCTGTGGGGCATCATAAAGGAAAACACACACACTGGCACAGGCACAAACATATGTATGCATAATCAAAAACATTATCTTAAATATAAGGTCAAATTAAAAGAATGGTAATTGATAATGCAGGGCATTGAGAAAAAACATTCTTTAATAATTCTGAGTGAAGTTATGTGATTATATACATCAATAACAACATAGAGACACAACCCAAACTCTACTACATATTGATTTAAAACTTTCTAAAAAGAAAAATAACAAAAGCTAAATATATTCAAAATAGAGAATATTTTTCAACTTCATTCTGAGAAATGAAGAAAAATCTTTAGTATTTAAGGTGAATAAAACAGAATGGCATGAAACCTCATGCTATTAGCACCAAAAAAGATATGTGTCTGCAGGAACTTTGCTTAAAAGGTAAAAAAGAAAACATTAGAATGCTACTGGGAATTAATGCACATAGAATTGAAGGAATGATGGGTTCCTGGAAAGCTGATAAGAGTCCTGGACCCTCCTGATAATGCAGTAGTGTCAATAAATTGAGTCAGTTGTCACTGCAGTTCCTAGTATATGCTGTAGTGAATAAAAAATCTAAAAACCCCATGACTTAGTGGCACAAAAGTTTATTTAACTTGCACTGAGTCTTCTCTGTTGGAAGCATGCTCGGTTTATTACGATTTTTCTCAGATTCATACTGATCTTAGCTCCATTTAACATTTGCTTCCAAGTTCACCTTGGCAGTGGAAAGAAATGTGATGAATCATTTGTGATTCTTGACAAATTCCAGTGAAACTGATTCATAATATGTCTGCTCACATTCCACCAAAAAAGGTGAGTTGTATTGCTATCTCAATACCCTGTGCTATTTGAGTAAATTCATATATATATATATACATCAAAAGAAACCAGAGAGAATTTGGATTAGTTCTATATCACATGGGGCATGAACAAGGAAAGGGGGTCTAGATAGCTTAAAGTAACTTAGTTCAAACATTAACACCCATTATTTATAAGCTATGAAATACAATAAGGGAGAGACAGGAATGAACATAGTTCTGTGTGAGATCACACACAAAGAATTCACTGTCCATGTGCTTAGTCTTATGTGTGTCACAAATGTTTCTTCTGATAACTTGCCATTTCAGATAGCAATGCTCAGGTATGTCATCTTGATATTTTGAAAAAAATTACTTTGTATATTTAAATCTCTTAATATGCGATAATGGAGCTATGACCTGTATACTCTCCTTTTTGTCTTCTAGGACGCTATAAAGCAAGGACAATAAGGGGTGATGAATAGACAATGTGTGAGGAGTTGGGCACTTGTTCTGGTATGCTGTCTGCTCCTACAGTGTTTAACACTCACATTTTGTGGGATGTCCCACAATGCCAACTAGATAGTTTGCTCTAGTTACTTCACCTTTACAATGCATCCCACCTAAGTTTTATAAGAATCTTAACATATAGGTTCTTTTAATACTTCAATCAACACTTAACATTTAATTCTACTGTGCTATCTGATCTGAACACAGAGGAGTGGAAGGTTTAAATGGCCAGCTGTCTAGAAATAACAGAGACAATAGCAAAATAAAATTGATGAGGAAGTCTTGTAAAAGCTAATGGGCAGTCAATTTACTACAAGTTACACCATCTTATACCCTTTCAGGGGGAAAGTAGCCATGTTCAGCAGAGAACTAAATCAAGCAACGTTGCAAAGACAACCCAGGGTACTTCAGACATAGCAGCATTAAGACTTATAACTACAGTCCACTGTGTATGAAATCTGACTTTACAGGAACCAAAACCCTAATTTCTTCAAGGCACTACACCTGTCTCCAGATAAAAACTAGAACTGTCCATCCCTTTTCCTTTCATCAGACTCTGAAAAAAACATTGGTTTGCTCTGGCTCCTGAAACCATCCTAGGCAACTCCATCATGAGTTTCCAAGGCATCTCAGAAAAGCTTAACCAGTTGGGCAACAGCAGCACTAACAAGTTTCAGTGTATTACTTTAACTTCTTGGTGGGTTACTCCCATTTTCATGGGTCTCGTTTAATCTGTCATTCAGCTCTTAGACAACCATAAGAAGTATTGATTTTTTTTTGTTTTGCTTTTTGTTTACTTGTTGTGAATACTGGACTGATAACATTTAAACTATGTACATGTTAGTTCTGAAAGTTTCAGCCCTGCCAGCCTGTTCACACAGCTGTCTCCACTCCAAAGAAACACATGAAGGCTTTATTAGTTATTAAAGTGTTGGCCTGTGAATAGGGTTTCTTACGGATTAGCTGTGTCTTAAATATTAACCAATAACTACTAATCTATGTATTTCTTTTTTTTTATATTTTATTTTCCAGTTTAAATTTAGATAAGAAACAAGGTTGCTTCACAAGTCAGTTCCAGGTCCCTCTCCCATTCCCTCCCCTCCTCCCGTGCCCTCCCCCCAACCACCCCCCCCCGTTATCCCCTCATTCCCCCAGGGAGGGTGAGGCCCTCCATGGGGGTGTCCATAGTCTGTCATTTCATATAGGGCAGGGCCTAGACCCTTCCCCAAGAGTTCAGGGTGAGAGTGCACCTCACATTGTTCTATGGGAGTCCAAAGTCCGTGTGTATACTTGGGATGGGTACTGATCTACTGCCCAAGGCTCAATAGATTCCTTAGGCCTCCTCACTGACACCCAGATTCAGGGGGTATTGATCAGTCCCATGCTGGATTCCCAGGCTGATGCCTGGGATTCAAGAGTTAACCTTTGTCTGGTCAGCTGTTTCTGGGGGTTAAACCAGTCCAGTCTTAATCCCTTTGATCATCAGTCCTCCCTCTCTGTTACTGGCTTTCTTGAGTTCAGCTCAGTACTTAACTAAGGGAGTCTGCCTGTTCTTCGATCAGCCACTAAATGAAGTTTCTGTTTCCCAGACTCTCTGGCCATAGGATTGTTGGCTGGCACTCCCCAGATCTATGTCTAAAATCCATATATGAGAGAGTACATGCCATGTTTCTCTTTTTGTGACTGGGTTACCTCACTCAGGATGGTTTCTTCTAGTGTCATCCATTTGCCTGCGAATCTCATGATTCCGTTATTTTTTTCTGCTGAATAGTACTCCATTGTGTAGATGTACCACATTTTCTCTATCCACTCTTCGGGTGAGGGACATCTAGGTTGCTTCCAAGTTCTGGCTATTACAAATAAAGCTGCTATGAACATAGTGGAACAGACATCTTTGTTGTATTTCTACATGGCCTTTTCTTACCAGAGAATTTCTGGTGCATACTATCCTCCTGGTCTCTCATGGTGACTGTGTAAGCCTACCTTTTCCAGAATTCTCCTTGTCTCCTCATCCTACCTATACTCCTGCTTGGTCAAATAGTTATTTATCCATCAATCAATAAGAGAAGCGTATATACAGAAGAATATCCCCTATCATGTTAGATTTGAAACTAGAAGTCTCTTAATATCACTTCAAAAATATACTGCACTTTCTTCTACAACTAAACATGATTCAAAAACTGATGCTGACATTGAGAAATCTATAATAATAATAATAATAATAATAATAATAATAATAATAATAATAATAAAGATAGCCGGGCTGTGGTGGCACACACCTTTAATCCCGGCACTTGGGTGGCAAAGGCAGGTGGATCTCTTTGAGTTCGAGACCAGGCTGGACCGACAGCCTCCAAAACAATACAGAGAAACCCTGTCTTGTAAAAACCAAATAATAATAATAATAATAATAACAGTAAAAATTTTGAGTAGGGATTCTAAGTAACACAAATCATTTTAGTTCAAAGTTCATTCTTTGAAAAGAGAAATGACTGGAATTATGTCTAGATCAAAGTAAACAAGTAAACAGATAACCTATGATCCATTACATTTCTGGAAGAAAAATTGTTGGGTCTATTTCTCATGAAAGCAAGAAATCATCAGACTATTCTGGTATTCTAAGTATAAATTAGAACGAACAGTTATTCTGTCTTTTGCATAAGGGAATGATTTCAATGGGCCAATTAATATTATTTATAATCAATGAAAGTACATAGTTTTGTTGGTTACATTTTGTCACATATTAATAGATGTGTATCCATTATTAGTCTGTTTCAAGGAAAAATGTATTTGCTTATTTACAAAACAAGCCACAATTAATTTTTGTGGTCTATTATAAATAAAATCCTTGATAGGTATTCACAGCTCAGTTTCTATTAAAAAAGAAGACTGTGTTATAATTTTTTCTTTCAGATTTATTTACTTTATTTATACAAGTGTTTTGTTTTCATTCATGTATAATCACCAAATGAATGGTTGGTATATGCATAGCTCAGAAGAAGGCATAAGATTCCTGATGGGGGATTTCCTTCTGTGTGTTGTGAATATATCTTTCTCTTATTGGTTGATGAATAAAGCTATTTTGGTCAATGGACTGGCAGGATTATCTAGGGAGGAAATTCAAACAGAGGTAGAGAAAGGTAGGAGGTGAAATAATGGAGATTCCATGTAAGCCTAGACTATGTGGAGATACATAGATTAATAGAAATGGGTCAATAAATAAGAGAGAGCTACCAATGAGAAGCCTGAGCCCCCAGCCAAACATTTTATAATTGATGTAAGTCTCTGTGTGTTCATTTGGTACTAAAATGCTACAGGACTGGGTGGGACAGATACTTCCATCTACAAATTCCCTGGCACTGGAGTTTTTGATATTTATGAGGTACAACAGAGATGCTTACAACTGAACCCTTATCTTCTGAAATTATGTCAAGAAAGTGTGCTGTCTTGATGATGAGCTCTGTAAAATAGCACTTACTCTTGTGTTCTGGGTTGTGAGCCAGAACATGATTTCCAGACATTGAATTGTTTTCACTGAAGAAGACAAAGCTATTGATGTGTTACTATGGGGCACATCTAAGATCCATAAAGGTGTTCTCTGTGATCCATATGAAATATTTATATTCCCCCATAGCTTTTCTACTATTAAAATATCTAGATGTCTTAAGGACTAATACATATGTGGAGATGTTCAATGAGAAATAACAACCCTTATGACTCATCCAGTAATACAAAATACAGAATATCGTAAGCCAAGACCTATGAGTGGTTATCTCCACAAAAGTAACTGATATACTTAGTACACATTTTTAATAAATTCAGACAGTGATCTAGTATTATTTTAATGGTCCTTTACTACCTTATTCACTCATGACATATTATGTAACTGGAATACACAATTCTTAATGTGAAATGCATATCAGTACATTAGTGAATTTTTTATCAGGTGAGCATCTACCACCAGGAGCTTTCAGCAAGGTGAAGAACCATGTTCTAATCATACAGAATCAAGCTTATCTTTCAAGTTCAATTTCCCATAATATGTCCACATTTCATTACACTGATGTAGTGCTCTAAATCTCATTATTTCAGGTTTGGTCCCATGCAGGCAGCAATGAATACCTCCTTTCTTTTTTTTAACATTTTTTATTTTAATTTTAAATAGCTTGTTTTACATGTCAATCCCAGTTCCCTCTCCCTCCCCTCTTCCCGCACTCCCCTTCACCCCCTCCCTCCCACCCTATTGCCAAATCCTTCCACATAGGGGATATCAGAGTCTGTCATTTTACTCTTGGTAGGGTCAAGGCACTCCCCTAAGAGTCCAGGCTGAGAGAGCATCTCTCTTTGTGCTATAGGCACACGAAGACTGTTTGTATATCAGGGATAGACACTGATCCACAGCTCAGGGCCCCATAGGTTGCCCAGGCCTTCTCACTGACACTCACATTTGGGGGGTCCAGATCAGTCCCATGCTGGCCTCCTTTCTTTAGTAGTGAATCAACTCTTTCTACCAAATACAAGCCAGGTTTCACTTTCTTATTCTATCTCTCCTTTTATTTCTCTGTCTTTCTTGATACTTTCTTGTGATGTATTTCATTCTTGCTATACACGGAAATTACCATCTATACACTATAAACAATGAAAGTATTCAGCGCCCAAATTTTGGGTTTTAGCCTCTGGATGCTAGGAATATAGATGTGTAAAACTATGACTGGATAATTGTGTTTTTGTTTTGCTTTGTATTGTTGGATGCTGGATAAACATAAATGACACTTCCTTTGATGCTTTTCATGTATATTAACAAGATTTAAAGACAAAGAGATGATTAGCATCAGTGATCAATGGTTTATAAGTTGTTTTAATGAAGCATATCTTCACTTACAGAGGGGCAAATAATCAAAAAGCTAAAAATTGACATATAGGAATATTACAGATTCAGTTAGACATACTAAAAATGTACTCATTTAGGAAGAACATAGCTCATTATCCCTTAATTGGTCACTGTACACATTACAGTGTACGGAGTAATGGCAGAAATAGAGTCACAGTGTTCATAATAAGAATCGGTGACTAGTTAAATGGGTATAGATCCTCTGTCTATTGATAATGTTCAAGTTCAAATTCATTGACATGAGATCATCTGTAACAAGAAAGCTTACTTATCAAATTCTGAGTTTCATTAGGATGACTTTCCTAAATGATGATAATCAGAAACATATTGTAATATCACAGAAAATATGGAGGAAAATAATTCACAGAAATATTTTTACAGCAACCCTCATTCTCTATTAAGTTTATTTTTATACGTATTTATTTTTTATTCTTGCCACAGTTTCCCCTCCCTCTTCTCCTACCAGCCCCTAATCCCTCTCCTATCTATCCCTTATCCACTTATCCATTTATGTGCAAGGCCTCCCCTGGATATCATCAAAACATGGCAAGTCAAATTTTAGTAAGGCTAAGGACCTCCCCTTGCATTACACCTGGTAAGTCAACCCAGTATGAGGAAGAGGATCCAAAAAGCCAGTAAAAGAATCAGAGACAGTCATTTTCCAACTGATAGTAGTCCCACAAGAGGACGAAGCTATACAACTGTAATACATATGCAGAAGATATACATCAGTTCTATGCATGTTCCCTGGTTGTCAGTTCAATCTCTGTGAGTTCCTATGAGCCCTGGTTAGTTGATTCCATGAGTTTTCTTCTGGTTTCTTTGGGTTTGGTTTAATCTAAGATCAATATTTTTTTCTCTAGTACTCTAAGCTGAAAAGATTTGTCAATAATATATGGGTCCAAAAAACTTGCAAATGTAGTTATTTTAAGAGGGGGTGGTAAGAATCAGGAAAGATAGATAATTTTGGAAGCATGATAAACACACACATAGAGAGAAAAATGCTGTCATGTGTTCCTGTGGTCTGTCCTTGAAAACGTGTTTGACTTAGCCAGAATCATAGTGCTCTATTCAGCACTCACATGAACTAGTATTAAGGTAAAATTACTAAAATTTCTTTCAGTACAAACTTATTTAAAATGAGGATAATGGCATAATAGAGCTATTGTTAGAATTATACCATTGCTTCCTACCTTCCCAATTTAATGCACAAGAGATCACTGTTATCTGCTGTGTTCTCAAGTGTTAAAAATGAAGCTGTGACTCCTGAAAGTTCTTGTCAGTCTCAGCAAGGTCTGAAACAACAGTAATAATGGGAACTACATAGAACTGTCTGTGTCATTTGAATGCTTTCAATAAAGAATATAAAAGTCATTGTTCAGTTCCTAGTGAGATAGTAGCTGTCATCATACACAGATTTTCCTCTAAGAAGAAGTGGCCCAAATTTTCTACTTCAAGCTACTTTTTTACAATGACAAATAGATAGAAAATGATGGAAGTCCCTTCCCTTTAAAAAATGCATCAGACTTGATATTAATTGAGTTGAAGTTGGAACAAGTACCTTAGTGCACTTTTCATTTTCAATGAAATACTAATCTGAAATAATTCAGGTATTGATGTTATGCATTTAACCATCTTTGTCATAAATATTCCCAAAACAAGCTTTTACTCTGAACAACTGCTCATCCAGTTTCATTTTTTTATTGTATCACTCTAAAGACTTGGTGGTGAAATATGACATTCTATGAGATTCTGAAACTTCTCAGTCCCCTTTTTGCTATTTATTTTGTTAGCTTCTTTATTTTTAAGACCATTTCTTACTTTTTAGCCATGGGGGATCTAGGGTTAAAAATGTAATCCATTCTAGCCTCAGTCTTGTGTCATTAAACAGTAATGTTGCTTTTGTCTTGCTAGTACTGGGATTGCGATTATGAAAAATGACTTCCGACTTCCTTTAGCTTTCTAAATAACTTTCCTTAGATTTATTTTTTTAATTGAAGCAGAATTATAAGTAGCTTAGACTTGAAAAATACATTTGCTACAAAAATTTAGTGTCCTGTGTTTGATTAAAGATGTGCATAGTTCTTCATGCTTGTGTGTGTGTGTGTGTTTACTTTTTAAAATTTTGAATATATTAAGCAAACACCATAGTGACAAAGTTTTTACAAACTTCTTTTTCTTCCTATATAAGAAGTTGTGTTTCCTTAGTGAAACTTCTAATCTTTATTCTCACTACTCAAATGATGTTATATCAGACTATAAAAACTTATCTTCTGACATGTCTGATGATTACAGCAGGCAAGTTAATATAACTTAAGAAAAATGAGAGGTAGACAGGGAACATAGTTTTTTAGATGAATACTCACATACATCTTTAATCAATATAGTCAATGTTGAACTAATTGCTCTAAAGTGACAATCAATTTTGCATTATTTGTTCAGTGTGTTTTGTTTCAATTTTTCTTTGTAAATGTTCAGTTCAACATTGACTATATTTGCTAAAATATGTAATTAAATGAAAAATAACATATCAGTAGTCAAAATATTTTATAAACAAAGTAATGTAAAATTATTTTGTATTCATTGAAGATATCAGAAAACAGATGATTTTAGAGTGATTGTTTTATTCTTCCAGTTCACTTTCTTAGAAATCCTAGAACCTTCATCCAGTGACTGATGGAAGCAGAGACAGATACCCACAGCTAAACACTGAACTGCACTCCTGGAATCCAGAGACAGAGGAGTAATGAGCAAAGGGGTCAAGACCATGATGGTGAAACTTACAAAGACAGCTGACCAGAAAAGAGGGAGCTCTTGAATCCAAGACTGATGGCTGAGAAGCCAAAAGGGGACTGATTCACACTCCATGAATATAGTGTCAGTGAGGAGGCCACAGAAATCACGGGGACCTTGGGTATAGATCAGGTTTACCATGGTGTATGAGTGATCTTTGGGAGCCCATTCCAAAGAGAGGAATGTTCTCTCAGCCTGGACACATGGGCAAGGGCCTAAGTCCTGCCCTGGGTGAAATGGCAGACTTTGGAGATCCCCCCAAGGAGGGCCTCACCCTCCCTGGGGAATGATGTGGGGATTGGGTCAGGGCTGGGGGGACTGGTAGAGGGACAAGGGACTGATCCAAACTCCATGAATGTGGCTGTCAGTGAAGAGGCCTAGGCAATTTATTGGGCCTTGGGTAGTAGATCAGATTTTTTGTTTTTGTTTTTTGGTTTGTGTTTTTTGTTTTGGTTTTGGTTTTTCAAGACAGGATTTCTCTGTTTTGTTTTGGAGGCGGTCTTGGAACTTGCTCTGCAGATCAGGCTGACCTCGAACTCACAGAGATCTGCCTGCCCCTGCCACTGCCTCCCAAGAGCTGAGATTGAAGTTTTTATCCCTGAGGTACAAATAGACTCTAGGAGCCCATTCCACATGCAGGGCTGCATACTCCGTCTGGGCACATGGGGGATGGTGGAGGAACTGCCTGGGATGAAAGGACAAACTCTGGAGATTCCCCATGGAGTGTGCCTCACCCTCCCTGGGGAGCAGAGTAGGAATTGGATGGGGGATTGGTGGCACTGGTGAGGGACAGGGAGGAGGGGATGGAGGAGGAGTTGGGATTGACATGTGAAGCAAGCTTGTTTCTATTTTAATTAAAAATAATAATTGCTTGACAATAGTTTGTTTCTTTTGTTAAGCATCATTTGACTATTGCCCAAATTACTCTTCTCATGGACAACAGAACAATACTCCTTTCAAAGAGCACCTATTAGATTTATTAGCAACAATTATTTTTTGAAATATCATTGAATATATTTACAGTATATCTAATCAATATTATCCAAGAGAGAGTGAAGGCCATCCCTCACTTAACAAATATGTCATGATGGTCAGGAGTGTCATGTTGATCCCTGTGGTCCATGTGGCATAGCAGTCAGGCTTCTAGGCTGAGACCTAATTCTTCTAGAAATGCAAGTCAGCATTGGATGACTTCCAAAATTACTTCAATATTACAAGGATAGAAATTATACTAAAGTAATGTGCTATTTGATCCACTTGCTCCTATGTCATTTCCAGAAAATGTTAAAGCTAGTGTCACATGAACCTCATTCAATATCAAGAAGGACACCATCCCCCCAAAAAAACCTGAGTCAACTTGTCAGTTATTTAGTGTTATCTCTTACAGTATTTAAAGATCCCAATTTTCAGTTTCTAGATATTTTCCTTTCAGTCATATACTAAGAAAGTTTGAAGATAATTTCAACAGTCAAGTTTTTATTTATATGCTTACATTTTTAAACTTAATTTCATATATGTGGGCATATGTTTGAATACTTCCACATTACATATAATTTGATGTTGATGGTGAACACATATAAACAAGATCTGATTCCTCTGCACACAAGTCTAAATTGCATGTTTTACTTTCAGAAATGCCTCTGGCTATAATACTTGTATGTCTATTGTAAATCGTTTTTACCCTTTTATTATTACTATTGGAATTACTTTTGTGTAGTTCATAATCTAAATGATGCAATGCACCTTTGTGCCTGTTCCTGCATTATACATAAAATATACATAAGATATACCCAGCTGTTTAAGCAAAAGAATATATAGATAAATATCAGCAAGGAGAGCTAAGCCAAGTCAGCAAAGCCCTCAGACTGATAAAGGCGATGTTGTTCCAAGTGGCTTGAATGCTACAAATAAGTCTCTCAAATGTTTGTGGTCTTTTCTTTTTCAGAAGAAGACCAACAGTTTAGTGCATTAGAAGTGACAAATGGAAACATGTCAGGCTTTCTCAGTTATTGCATGTTAATGTGATAGTTCCATCTTCAAACTGTCCCACACGACTTATTTAATGTACAATTTCACTAATTACAAATCTCCATGCAAGAATTTAAGCTATTTTTGGCAAGCATATAACTGTCCCATGTGAAAAACTCTGAAAACCTCAAACCATGAGCAAGACTGACTTTTAAGTTTCAGTTTTATTTATTTGTTTTTATTTCAGAAGGTCCATTGCTTGACCTTCAAAACTTATGTGCTTGACCTTTTAGTTTACTTTTTAAAATGTCTTGATTTTTAGAATCTCATATAGAAGTACTTTCTTCACTCCAGCTCCTCCAGGGTCCCCACTCCCAAACTCTTTTCATGTTCACAGCAACTGTTCTTTATTCTATTGTAAAGATAGATACACACACATAATTGACAAGTAAAACCTACTGAGTACATTCAGTGTTGCTCATTCATATATGATTTAGGGATACAATTGCTTAGGTTGGATAATTTATTAGAGAGCTGATCTCTGGACAAACCTGATTCTGTCTCACTTAGCAGACAATAATGCCTGTAATTCTTTCAGCTAGAGGTGGAAGTTTGTGAGTTTCCCAACATGAAGGTTGGCATGACCACTGTATCCTTTTATAGGTCATTTTTTAGGCAACCATATTGCTCAGATATCATGGGTGAGGTTTCCCTACCATATGTAAAAGACTCTATCTCACATCACAAATCTGAGTCCTCTTTCTCTGTGTTCCACTAGTGTTTGATATGGTTTACATGCACATATGTAATGATAATCATGAATGAAATTAGTGTATATACTGACATCACAATCAACCCTTTGTTAGAGTGATCTCTTTGTCACAGTAAATCCAAGCAAACCCAGATCTAGTAGCCATATTCATACATCAAGTCCATAAGTTCTCATGCTATAACAACACTCTGTACTCTGCTTTTCCATTTCTCTGTGTTCCTGGAACATTTTATGTGAGGTTTAGAAAATACTCTCTGAAAAAGAAGAACTTTAACATAAAAAAGTACTGTGAAATTTGTCCTAACTTGTCAAATTGTTGTCATAATTCTGTAATGATTGATGCCTATGTAGTAGTGATAAGGCTGCTCCTAGCGATCACTTTTCTCTACAGTAATTAATGAAAATCTATAGACGGTCCCTCTCCCAATGCTGAATCCTCTTATTGGGTGGTGTGACACTATTGTCCTCAATTTCATTACTAAGTGAAGTCACAAGTTTTTAAAAGTGATCTCTTGTGATATTTAAACCTTTTCATATCAGTGTGGAGATATTTTACCAAAAATGTAATTTCAATCCAAGAGATTTTTAAACAAAGAAAGGGTATATCTTATCACTTCTGTTGCTCTTTCCATTAAAATTTTCATTAGTTAGAACACTTGCTTTACAATAGCATGACCTTCTTTATACTCATTCTGAAATATGGCATATTTCCCAATTCTCCCTGTGACTATCACCTACAACATTACATTGTTTGTCATACATATCACTTCAGAAAGAGCCCATGTGCATTTACTATACAGGCATAATTAAATATTAGTTTCCTATCTTTAATCATTATTTGTTTGAAACATATATATATATGTGTGTGTGTGTGTGTGTGTGTGTGTGTGTGTGTGTGTGTGTGTGTGTGTGTTTCTTATTTGTGAATATGTATGGGTGCACAACATCCTTGTTTAGGCTCAAGGATGACTTGAGGACATTTTCTTGCACCAGATGCTTTTCATGTCAAGCTAAGGTCACTAGGCTTTAGTTGCATGTGTATGTACCCAAGTCATCATCGTAGCACAGAATTTTATTTTTTTTCAACTTCTCTACTAGCAAATCATTACAACCTTACTGATGTAACCAAACACTTTTCTATTCTAAACTTCATGGTCAGCAACAGAGTTTATCCTCTTACATCATCAAAACATGAAAGGAGTTGGCAAATTCAATGACAACTATTCCATTTCATTCAGGAAAATCTTGGGTACAATGATCAAATTTTCTCCAATATGAACTATGAACTATTTTTACTAAAATCCTCCAACTTCCCATATATATGTCAAAGTCGAAGACTTTATAACTCATGCATTCTTGTACCTTTGGAATGCTTCATCTTAAAAAAATAAAGAAAAATACAATAATATCAACTTCATATCATTATAACAAGAATTTTAAATTATGTCTCCATTGCAAGCAACATATCATTACTTGATGCTTGTAATCTTAATGTCTGTACTTCCCATTACAAATTAAAATTGTTAGGTCTCACACTTTATATAATAAACCATAAACTCTGAGGTAGAGCTAGTCAATTTATGTTTTAATAATTATTTCATATGACTGTGATCCCTACTTAAGTATTAAAACACTGTTCTTTTCCTGTATGATTAGACCCAATTATTATATGTGACAGGTTATGACTGTTTTATTGAATAGACCATGAGGTCATTGAAACCAGGAATTGCAGGCAATTCATTATTCCACCTCCCATGGCACCAAGGATCAAACTTTCACAGGAAAGAAAATCAATGATTGCTTGCTGAATAAACCACATTACAAAGTAAAACAATCATTTTTTCCTCTGTGTCAAGTGAGTATTGAATAAATGCTGTTTCTATTAAAAGAGTGCTGTTTCTATTAAAATGCAGTACTTTTGTATCAGTGTTTCACTTAGTCCTTCCCTCAAGGTCAACATCTGAAACATTAAAAACTAAGCATTGTACCTTTAACTAAGATATTTTAAATGGAGATTTGCTAGATATCTCTCACTATTTCACACTACCTAATGCGTTTAAAAGGGTTTATTTTAGAAAAAACATGTTTCTTTCATTCTCAAAACACTTCCAAAAGAATTTATATAACAAAAGGCCACTTGAACACATACTGAAGAGTCCATGCAAGCATTCAAACTCCAGACAAAATCAGTAACATATGAAGTGGGGATTTGGCAAGCACAAGGCCACACTTCAGGAGCAAGGGAGCAGGCAAGTGTCAATTCCACTATGCTGTTCAAACTGTTATGTGATTTTTTGTTTATAACTGCTATTCTTTTTCATGTAACATTTTCAGAATGCAGTTTATCAAGAATAATTTGAATGTGTTCATAAAGGGAATTCTTTGGCTCCATGATCCATTGCCGGATGACATCTCTAATCTTAGTAATTCCTCCAGTTTGGTGATAATCTCACGTTTAATATTTTATAGAGGCAACTCTGTCATTGACTTCTGTACTTTCTAACAAGAGTAGACCTCAAATCTTTGCAAAATTACTCTACTACATCTCTCATTATTTTTCTGTATGCACCCAAGAAATGCATCCAAAACAACAATAAAAATGGTGCAGAGCTGTAACAATATTGATGACATGAATTCCATTAGTTCCTCTGACTGACATATGACACCGGAGTAATTGTCTCTATAATTCACAAAAGTTCAAAACCAGTTTTTGATAATCCACTCATGTATGGTTAAACTTTTTTCCTTCATGTACTGTCACAAAGACAGAAGTCTATTTGGGAAATGCAGGGATAATAACAACAGTGTAAGTTTTGAGCAATATGAAGTTCTTCCACATGTGTCAACATTTCTTTGGCACAAGTGACTCTATACCTACTGCTGACTGGAAAAATACCTACAGATTATATGTAATTAAGTACATTTATTCAACCTTTATAGGTCAAGTAAGAAGTTAGTAGATTCTACACTTACTGTTATCCTAAGTACACTCTAGTCAACTAGCTTGTGCTTTAAATATCTGTAAGCAAGTCTGTACAAGTTGGCACTCCCACCAGCAGTGGAGGAGTGTTCCCCTTTCACCACATCCTCTCCATCATAAATTGTCATTGCTGTTTTTGATTTTAGCCATTCTGACAGGAGTGAGATTGTATCTCAATATGATGGGGAAAGAGCATCTACTAAACTAAATTTTTTCCAAAATATGAAGACATGCAATTGTCTGTATGCTAAATATATTTCAATAAAAGCTCAAAATAACAGCACAAAAACTTTAGGATGGACTGTGTGTTTTAAGATGACATAAACACTTTGCTTCGACCAGAGGAGCCAGGGAGACCAGGGGACCAGCTGTTCCGGTGTATCCAGGTAAAACAGACCCTGCATCTGGGCCTGTGTTATAGTGCCTGGGGATCACCTGGGAACTGCACAGAGCTTCCAATCCTGGTGGGAGCCAAGCACCCCAGATTCCAGGTTTCCTCTCCCACCAACGAGACCAGGAAAATAGCTGATCCAGGGAGACCAGAAGACCTGCTGATTTGGCAGGTCCAGTGCCTGGGGATCGCCTGGGAACTACACAGAGCTTCCAATCCAGGTGGGAGCCAAACACCCCAGACTCCAGGACTTCTCTCTCACCAACTAGACCAGGAAACTAGCTGACCCAGGGAGACCAGAAGACCAGCTTTTCCTGCAGGTCCAGGAAAACAGAGGAGCCAGGGAGACCAGGGGACCAGCTGTTCTGGCTGGTCCAGGGACCAGAACGAGGACAAGGAATGGAAGAACTACCAGATTATTGGCCTTGATAGCACCCACCAAAAGTAACTCTGGTCCCGTAACCACCAGACCAGTAAGGGGCTCTTTCTGCACCCACTAGAAGAAGAGATGGGAAAGAGACAATACAAAAACACACTCAGCAACAGAAAAACAAATATGACACCACCAGATTCTAGAGACTCCACACTGGCAAGACTTCAACATTCCAATGCAAATGAAGCAGAAGAGAATACCTTAAAACCACTTTCAGGAAGATGATAGAGTCCCTAAAAGAGGATATAGGAAAATCCCTCAAAGAAATGGATGAAAAAACAAGCCAAAAAATGCAAGAAATGGAAGAAAAAACAAACCAAACAAGGCAGGAAATGGAAGAAGAAACAAATCAAAAATGCAAGAAATGGAAGAAAAAACAAAGCAAAAAATTCAAGAAATGGAAGAAGAAACAAAGCAAAAAATGCAAGAAATGGAAGAAAAAACAAACCAAACAAGGCAGGAAATGGAAGAAGAAACAAATCAAAAATGCAAGAACTGGAAGAAGAAGCAAACCAAAAAATGCAAGAAATGGAAGAAAAAGCAAACCAAAAAAATGCAAGAAATGGAAGAAAAAACAAACCAAAAAATGCAAGAAATGGAAGAAAAAGCAAACAAAAAACCGTGAGAAATGGAAGAAAAAAAACAAACAAAAAATTCATAAAATGCAACATATGGACGAAAAGATAAACTGAAAATGGCAAGAAACAATACAAAGTGTGCAAGGGTTGAAAACTGATATAGAGACAATAAAAAACACAATCTGAAGAAAGGCTGGAAATAGGAAAGCCGGGCAAGCAGTCAGCTACCACCGATACAAGCATTACCAACAGACTACAAGAGATGAAAGAGAAAATCTCAGGTGTTGAAGATACACTAGGAGAAATGGATTCATCAACCAAAGAAAATCTTAAGTCCAACAAATCCATAACACAAAACATCCAGGAAATATGGAACATCATGAAAAGACCAAAACTAAGAATAATAGCTATAGAAGAAGGAGAAGAAATCCACCTCAAAGGGGCAGAAAACATATTCAACAAAATCATAGAAGAATACTTTCCCAACCTGAAGAAAGACATTCCAATGAAGGTACAAGAAGTTTACAGAACACCAAATAGAGTGGATCACAAAAAAAGCCACATAATATTCAAGACCCCAAATATACAGAATAAAGAAAGAATATTAAGAATATTAAGGAAAAAGGCCATGTAACATATGAAGGCAGACCTATCAGAATTACAGCTGACTTCTCCGTGGAAACTCTGAAAGCCAGAAGGTCCTGAATAGATATTCTACCAACACTAAGAGACCATGGATGCCAGCCCAGACTACTATACCCGGAAAAGCTCTCAATCACTATAGATGGAGAAAACAAGATGTTCCATGAAAAAACTAGATTCAAGCAATACGTAATCACTAACCCAGGCCTACAGATAGTTTTGGAAGGAAAATTTCAACCCAAGGAATTTAACTACAATCAGAAAAGCATAAGCATTAGAGAATCCCACTCTACCAACAGCCAAAAGAACAAAGGGGTGAAATTCCACGCATAATTCCACCAACAACAACCATTGCAAATCTAAGAAGAATGAGCAATCAATGGTCATTATCCCTCAACATTAATGGCCTTAACTCATCCATAAAAATACATAGGTTAGCAGAATGGATTCGAAGACAGAACCCATCCTTCTGCTGCATACAAGAAACACACCTCACCCTCAAAGACAGACATTACCTCAGAGTTAATGGTTGGGAAATTTTTTCCAATCAAATGGACCCAAGAAACAAGCAGGGGTAGCAATCCTAATATCTAACAAATTAGATTTTAAAATAAAATCAATCAAAGGACATGAAGGAGGTCATTACATACTCATCACAGGCAAAATCCACCAAGATGAAGTGTCTGTCCTGAACATCTATGCCCCAAATACAAAGGCATCCACATTTGTAAAAGAAACATTACTAAAACTTAAATCACATATATAGCCCCACACATTATAGTGGGAGATTTCAACACACCACTCTCACCACTAGACGGAATACCAGACAGAAACTCAACAAAAAAGCAAAGGGTCTAATAGAAGTAATGACCCAACTGGGATTAACAGACTTCTATAGAACATTTCATCCACATAAAAAGAATATACCTTCTTCTCACCACCACATGGAACCCTCTCAAAAATCAACCACATACTTGGCAACATATCAAACCTAAGCAGCTATAAAAAAGTGGAATAACTCCATGCATCTTATCAGACCACCATGCTTTAAAATTAGAATTCAACAACAACACAAATTGCAGAAAACCTACAAACTCGTGGAAACTGAATGATGCACAACTGCACGATTCCTGGGTTAAAGAAGAAATAAAAAAGAAGTTAAAGACTTCCTAGAATAAAATGAGAATAAAGTCACAACATATCCAAGCCTATGGGTCACTTTGAAAGCAGTGGTACGGGGGAAGTTCATAGCACTAAGTGCCCAATGAAGAAACATGAGAATAGTTACACTAGAGAATGAACAGCACAGCTGAAAGCTCTAGAACATGAAAAAACAAACTCCCCCAGGAGGAGTAGATGCCAGGAAATAATCAAATTGAAGGCTGAAGTCAATGAAGTGAAATCTAGGAAAACAATACAAAGAATCAATGCAGAGAGTGAACATGAAAATTAACAAAATCAGAAATGAAAAGGGGACATAACAACGGACTCTGAGGAAATTCAGAGAATCATCCGGTCATACATTGAAAACCTGTACTCCACAAAACTCGAAAATTTAAAGGAAATGGATGACTTCTTGGATATCTATCACTTGCCATAATTAAATCAAGAACAGATAAGCAATTTAAATAGACCTATAAGCCGTATGGAAATAGAAGCAGTCATCAAAAGTCTCCCAGCCAAAAAAAGCACAGGTCCAGATGGCCTCAGTGCAGAATTCTACCAGAAATTCAAAGAACAGCTTATACCAATTCTTCTCAAAGTATTCCACACCATAGAAGCAGAAGGGTCTTTGCCAAACTCTTTCTGTGAGGCTTCAATAACCTTGATCCCCAAGCCACACAAAGACACAACTAAGAAAGAGAACTTCAGACCAATTTCACTCATGAACATTGATGCAAAAATAATCAATTAAAATATGGCAAATCGGATCCAAGAACACATCAAAACAATCATTCACCACGATCAAGTAAGTTTCATCCCAGGGATGCAGGGATGGTTCAACATACGAAAATCCATCAACATAATACACCATATAAACAAGCTGAAATACAAAAATCACATGATCATCTCACTAGATGCTAAAAAAGCCTTTCACAAAATCCAAAACTCCTTCATGATAAAGGTCTTGGAGAGATCTGGGATAACAGGAACATACTTAAACATAATAAAAGCTACATACAGTAAACCAACAGCTAACAACAAACTAAATGGACAGAAACTCAAAGCAATTCCTCTAAAATCAGGACCAAAACAAGGCTGTCCACTCTCTCCATACCTTTTCAACATTGTACTTGAAGATATAGCCATTGCCATATGACAACAAAAGGGGATAAAGGGGATACAAATTGGGAAGGAAGAGGTAAAAATTTCACTGTTTGCAGATGATATGATAGTTTACATAAATAAACCAAAGAACTCTACCAGGGGACACTTACAACTGACTAACACCTTCAGCAAAGTGGCAGGCTACAAGATCAACTCAAGAAAATCAGTAGCCCTACTATATACAGATGATAAAAGGGCTGAGAAAGAAATCAGAGAAACATCACCCCTTAAAATTGCCACAAACAACATTAAATATCTTGGGGTAATGCTAACCAAACAAGTGAAAGACCTGTATCACAAGTACTTTGAATCTTTAAAGAAAAAAATTAAAGAAGCCCTCAGAAAATGGAAAGATCTCCCATGCTCTTGGATAGGTAGGATCAATGTAGCAAAAATGGCAATCCTGCCAAAAGTAATCTACAGATTCAACGCAATCCCCAGTAAAATCCCAGCACAATTCTTCACAGACCTTGAAAGAACAATAATCAATTTTGTATGGAAAAACAAAAGACCCAGGATAGCCAAACCAACCCTGTTCAACAAGGCAACGTGTGGAGGCATTACCATCCCTGACTTCAAGCTCTATTATAGAGCTATAGTCCTGAAAACAACTTGGTATTGGCACAAAACAGACAGGTAGACCAATGGAATCATTGAAAACCCACACATTTATGAACATCTGATCCTTGTCAAAGAAGCTAAAAATATGCAATGGAACAAAGAAAGCATCTTCAACAAATGGTGCTGGCATAACTGGAGTCTAGGATGTAGAAGACTGTGGATCGAACCATGTTTATTGCAGTGCACAAAATTTAAATCCAAATGGATCAAAGACCTCAACGTAAATCCAGCCACACTGAACCTCTTAGAAGGGAAAGTGGGTGGTACCCTTGAACGAATTGGTACAGGGATAGCTTCCTGAACATAACACCACTAGCACAGACAGTGATATCAACAATTAATAAATGGGACCTCCAGAAACTGAGAAGTTCCTGTAAGGCAAAGGACACAGTCAGCAAGACAAAAGGCAGGCCACAGAATGGGAAAAAATATTCACTAAGCCCATATCTGACAGAGGGTTGATCTTCAAAATTTACAAAGGACCCAAGAAGCAAGTCTCCAAAACACCAAAGAATCCAATTAAAAATGGGCTGCAGAACCAAATAGAGAATTTTCAAAAGAGGAGTCTAAAATGGCTGAGAGGCACTTGAGAAAGTGTTCAACATTCTTAGTCATCCAGGAAATGCAAATCAAAACAACTCTGAGATACCATCTCACTTCTATCAGAATGGCTAAAATCAAAAACACCAATGACAATTTATGCTGGAGAGGATGTGGTGAAAGGGGGACACTCCTCCATTGCTGGTGGGAGTGCCAACTGGTTCAGCCACTTTGGAAATCAGTATGGAGATTCCTCAGAAAAATGGGAATAAACCTACCACCAGACCCAGCAACCCCACTCTTAGGCATATATCCAAAAGATGTCCATTCATATAACAAGGATGTCTGTTCCACTATGTTCATAGCAGCATTATTTGTAATAGCCAGAACTTGGGAGCAACCTAGATGCCCTTCAACCGAAGAGTGCATAGAGGAAATGTGGTACATTTACACAATGTAGTACTATTCAGCAGAAAAAACAATGAAATTTGCAGGCAAATGGATGGCAATAGAAGAAACCATTATGAGTGAGTTAACCCAGTCACAAAAAGAGAAACAGGGCATGTACTCTCTCATAAATGGATTTTAGACATAGATCTGTGGAGTGCCAGCCTACAATCCTATGGCCAGAGAGTCTGGGAAACAGAACCTTCATTCTGTGACTGATGGAAGCAGAGGCTGACTCCCACAGCTAAACACTGAGTTGAATTCAAGAAATCTAGTGACAGGGAGGGAGTACAGATAAGCAAAGTGGTTAAAACTGTGGTGGTTTAACTCCCAGAAACAGCTGACCTGACAAGGGTTAGCTCTTGAATCCCAGACTGATGGCTGGGAAACCAGCATGGGACTTTCAAGACACCTGAATGTGGGTGTCAGTGAGGAGGCCTAGGTAATCTATTGAGCCTTGGGTAGTAGGTCAGTATTTATCCTGGGTATACAAATGGACTTTGGGCACCCATCCAACATTGAGAGATGCACTCTCACCCTGGACATTTGGGTGAGGGTCTAGTTCCTGCCCTGGATGAAATGACAGACTATGGACACCCCCATTGAGGGCTTCACCCTCCCTGGGGAAATGAGGGGATATTGGAGGGATTGGTGGGAGGGCACGGGAGGAGGGGAGGGAACGGGAGAGGGACCTTTTTTCTAATTTAAATTTAAATTTAAAAAATATATAATTAAAAAAAGAAATGGCTAGGCCATTAGTGAGATACACTTTGGAGTGAATTGAAAAGTATTTCTATAAAGCTAGGCCTTCGTGGCACATGCCTTTAATCCCAGAATTTGGGAGGAAGAAGCAGGCAGATCTCTGTGAGTTGAAGTCTAGTCTGGTCTACCACAGGGGTTTCAGGACAGCCTCCAAATCACAGAGAAACGCTGTCTCAAAAACTATTTCTATAGAGAACTAACTAAGGAGTACTCTATCTCAGCTACTAGGGTCCCACATTCAATTGAAATCTAAATAGGAGAAAAGCAAGTAACAATGGCACCATTTGTCTTTTTCCATTACCATGCCTTTATGTTACAAAATGCTACAAATTAACATTCAGATGCCAAACCTGGTGCTGCCAGAAAGTGAACTATTGCTCAGCCCTCTTTATCATGATTGTTGGCATCTACTTAAATATAAACCAGAACAAACCTCTCTATACACAGACACTTATTAGGTGTTTGTTCACATAACAATAAAGTAATCATAGTTTTATTTAATGTGTGTATATGTGTGTGTGTGTGTGTGTGTGTGCATGTGTGTGTTAGAGTGCATGTGTTCCTGTGCTACAAAAGATGAATTGAGATCAAACAATGTGATTCCAATCTTTACAGTTGACTCTAGGATCTGTACTTCATACTTTGATCTTCAGACTTTCCTGGAAATCATTGTTTAATGATGAACCATCTCACTTACCCCAACTGTTTCTTAAATATGTGAATAATGTATCTTTCTTTCTATTTCATTCAGGGTGCTGAACCCAATATCTTGTCCATGCTAGTCTTCTACCAGGGCTAAATACATAGAAAATAACTGTGAGGAAAGCACATCAGTGTCTCAGTGAAGTATAGTGGGAGAGGCCCTACACAGCCTAGTTTATGGGTGAACTACCTAGAAAATAGTATAAATTTAATGTTTTATAAAATGGAGCTACAATATGCACGTTAAAATTGCCTGTGATTACTGAAGTGATCCATGAGACACAGTTACTTAACTGCACATTATTCTTAGTTCTGGTAAGAAGAAGAGTTGAGGCACATAGACGTTGACAGGGAAATGAATAAGGAGGTGTGGCGAGGCTGAGCTTTTTGAGTGAGGCAATGTCAGACCGCCTATGACTCATTTCAGGCAGTAACAGCTGGGTAAATTCAGAAGTAAAATTTGTATTAGCATTTTAAAAGTAGGTTTGCATAGAGTTGATTTAATTCTTGCTATTTAATGTTAAACTCATACTTTAAAGGCAAATGCTATGTTTAACTTATTATCTTCATTAGTCCACAAATGACTGCATATTAAATAAAAGAATGCCTTTTTATCATGTAACAAAACACTCTTCAGAATGTGCTATTGCTCTTTAAAAAGCAGTTTAAATAAGAGTTAAATAATTTTAATGATAAAATTTTAACTTAATTATTCTAAAGAATAATTATTGTACAGTTGTAATCATACTGAATGACTTTCTGAGATAATTTTTCTCTTATGTTTGAAAATGTTTTGACTCTGTCAAAATGAATAAAATAAAATGGAAATTAGAATAAGTTCTGTATTTCCAGATATATCGTATACTTAGTCTGTGAACAGTCTCCTGTTCCTCCTTCTAATATTACTTATAGGTTAGACTAATAGCAAACATACTTACTATACATCATTTTTAATTTATTACGTAGAAGTTATTTTTAAATTACTGATACAGTTTCATATAAAAGTATACTATTGAATTTATTTGAATTGAGGAAGAATGAAATTGCTAATTTTAGCTACACTTAATGTTTTTCCATAAATCATTCCATTATATGGCTTTTGAAAATTATATTTAATGGACTCAGTAAAGTAATACAAATATTAAAGAATATTCGCATTAATATTAGAACAAACATATAATTTTAATTACCTTTAATCTACTCCAAATTGAAAGTAATTGTTTCACTTGTCATGTTTGGTAAGGTGATCTTCAATTTCAGAAATATTCTAAATACCCCAAAATATGGATTTTTATTACATATACTAACTTATTTTTACAAAAAGATACACAGTTATTAGTAAAGTAGCTGTCTAAATTTAAAATTTATTTGACTATCCAGCCTATGGATTACTTTTAAATCACTTGGCCTTGTGATGAATGATTGAGGCATGGAAAAACAAAAACTGAAAAAGAATGAAAAGGATGATTTACATCCAGAGGCATGCTAGACAGATTTGGCACATCTTTGTATATGTCTTATGTTAGCTTCATCTGGTACAAAGCAAAGGATGCAAGTACTAGAGGCTCTTTGTGATTTAAGTAGATGTAGTAGATTTAAGTGAAAGGCTCTCTTGGGAACATGAGTATTCACATCTTTACCTCTTCTAATGGAAGTAATGTACTGATGGTCAGATTCAGCTAGCAGACTGTAATACCATTCTTCACCCCCATGAAGTCCAAGAACACCCCTCCAAATTTTTGCAGGTCTGATCCATTATTTCTTACTCCATGCAGACTTTTGCTTTTGAACTTGACACAGACTTAAATGTGGAACCTTGCAGTGAAGAAAGCATGTCTCATAACAATCTGTTCCTGGCCGTTTTTTTTTTTGGTATCCTTCATCCTCTTTGAAAAAACTACAGCATACTCTTCATCATTTTGCTGATTATTCTTTGTGCGTTGTTTCCTCAAGGGAAGATTTTTCTGTTTGTGATGCAGGACTAGGAAACTAAATGAAATAAAATGCTATGCAATGATAATTAAATATTTTCACATCAATTTATATGCAAAGTATTCAACTAACAATAGGAATCGGGCTAGCAGTGGTGGCACAAGCCTTTAATCCCAGCACTTGGGGGCAGTATGCCAGCCTGGTCTACAGAGCAAGTTCCAGGACAGCCATGGATATATAGAAATATCCTGTCTCAAAAAACCCAAAAAACAATACAACCAAAACCAACAACAACAGCAATAAAATGGACAACAACAAAAAATAAAAGTGGGATATTTCGTTCTATAATGAAATATTCTACCTCTATCTCTTTGTTAGTATTTTTGATACATGGTTTAAATATAGACATTGGCTAAACAGTAAACCAAAACAATATCTTAAATAAATATTTAATTCCTTAATTTATACCATATGACCTTGCTGAAAGCTCCTTACATGTGTTATAATGTAAATATAATATAGATGTAATACATGCCTGACAAGATTAACTCATATGCTCTTTAGCTCTGTATGAAAAATAGAAAATGTGTTGAAGAGTATTCAAGTTTGTTAGTGTTGTTCTTGTTCTTACTTTTTTAAGAGTTATAGGCATCTTCAATTGTTTGTGCCTATGGTCTTGATATCATACACCATTCTACTAGCATCTTTCTGTACCTGTGTGTTAGTTAGCTCTCTGTAATGAATGGAAAAATAAAATTAGTCAAATCTCAGTCAGATGTGTTTGAGTTTATTCTTTCTATCCTGTTCTATTCTTTCTCATCTGTCTTTTTGTGGCCCTTTCTACCTCCAGATCACTTTGATAAAGGAAGGCCCTGTGTAGTGTGATGTTAAATAAGAAATGGAATATGGTTAAACTCTAAGAATTGTTAATAACCAAAGCTAATGAAGAATGAAGCATTGAGATTAGGTGCCTAAGAACAACTGAGTTCCCAGAACAAGAGGCAGTTGAGGTGATAAGGTTGCCCTAGCAAAACTTAAAAATAAATGTATATTTCAATTGTATGAGAGCCAAATTAATGATCTAGGCAACTTAGATTCTTAACCTATAGTCACTGTGAAATAATAAATATTTGAAGTCAATAAGTTTGTGATTAATTTTTTGTACTACAGTCATGAAAAAAATTAGCATTTGTATGGGCCATGGCTAGTGACAATTCTATGAACAAAAGAAAGTTTGAAACATTATTCTGTTCTACTTTAAATACTTCAATTCTTTTTATAGACACTATTTGTATATGAATTTAAAATGCTGCCATAGCCCAAGTGAATTGTTATAGCAACTTCATGAAAAATATCCATTTTTGACATGACATTGAAAAATGACATCTTAAAAATAAACTTGTACTCTCATATTTTATTCTTGACTGTTTACAGCCTTCTAAATTCTTCCTGGTAAAAAGAAAATGCCATTATTTGCAGCTCCCCTTCACCAATTCTGGTTTTGTCTCAAGCATTTACACATTAATGCAGGTACTTTTTATATTATTTATTTTTTGAACCACACTCCTACTGCAATATATTTACAGACACTTCAGGAATTAAAGAATCCTTCATGGTCTACCACACCATTATTTTCTTGACATTAGGGTCATATTAAGAAACACCCTTGGATACGCAAGTTTGCTCAACCCGTGAGGACACCTGCTGCTGAGGTTGATGACCTGAGCTCATTCTCTGCAATACAAAGGTAGATGGATGTAGCCTATTCCTGCCAGTGGTTTCATGAGTGTCACATCTATATTATGACACAAACATACTTATATGAATACATAAGAATAAATAAAAATTTAACCTAAAATCTTGAAAAAATGAAGTAAGCTAAATTATTAACTATAGCAATATAGAAATAGATACACAATCTTAGTTATAACATTGTCAGTAATAACTTTTTCTCTAAGATTTTTGAAGGTATTCCACAGAAAACCACAATAATTTGCTACTATGATTAGATTCATGCAATTAAGCTGGTGAACTGGTATAGGAAGGGAACCAAAGTATAACACAAAGGGACATCACAATTGGAATTCACATATATAGAAAAAAAAAAGAAGAATATGGGAAATGAGGGTAGCAGTAAACTGTATCGTATGTTTTCTGGTAACTGTAGAAGTGCTAAAAAATACAGAAAGAGACTACAGATGAGATGCATATATTTACAACTACCACTGTATCCCGGTATGTATTAGAAGGAAATATTGCTTTATGGAAGGTGGTAGGACCACCACATAATGGAGCAAATCCTGGGTAACAGCATTTTACTTGTCGCCAAATTGTATTAGTCCACAAAGAAAAATGATCCAGATCTTGTAACTTGATTAAACTTCATTAGCCACTCTTATAACCCCACAATGGACTCAGGTGCTGTCTGAATCATCTTTTATCTCTGAAGTCCATAGTCAAGCAGATCTTTGAGATGGATGGCTAGAGCTTTATGCTTTCCTACATGGATTTGCTGTATGAATACAAGTGGAAGAAATTAGGAAAGCAGAAAAGGAGTTTCATTCTAATTCCCATTAATTTAATTTGTAAATGAACATAATGATAAATGTTAAATATTATCTAAGTGAGTGACAATATTTACACTCCCAATTTTTCCTTCTATGCCTTTATATCATTAATACAATGATAAATACAAAGAAACAGTTCAAAACCACAAATGTAGATTTTACCAATTTATTCACTTAAAGAAGACAAATTTTCTAATACTAACTCATGAAAATATATTTTGTTAATATTACTTAAATATGTGATATCCACTAAGGCTTTGCTATTGGCATGTTTCATTCCTTTTAAGATATAAAGGTTATTCTTAAAATCACCAGAATGAATTTTATATATAATGAAATATTGAATAAGAAAATAAGTTTACTTAAAGTAAAATGGTATCCAGGAAAATGCAATGTGAGTTTTCCCTACCCACAACGTGCAAATTTCCTTAGTGACATAAAACATGAGATACGCAGGTCAGAGACAAGGGCTTTACAGTCAAGGACAGCAAGAAGTATGTATTACTAAATAATGTGAATTCCTATGCACATCCCTCCCCAGCACAGCACAGTTAATTGGTATATGAGAAAATGTAGGAAGAGGGCTGAATCACGGACAGGATCTTGAATAACAGATATGATATTCCAGACTGTGAGACATTATTATTAAATAATATGTTGAAAGCACACCTGCTAGTGTATTCTGCAAATAGAGAGAGATATAGAGAGAGACAGAAAGAGGAAGAATAAAGAGGGCTTTATACTTCTCTATTAATATAGACAGATAAAACCCTCTCCTCAAGGATGATCCAAAACATAATCACTATATTCCATTGCCTTTCCAAGCACAATGTTCCTTGAGAAGAGAAAACTTGCATGTCTCATTGAATACCGAGAATTCAAGCTGGTGCCTATCTAGAATTCTCATTCAAACTAACTAGTGTTCATGGTGCCCATTAAATAATTTTCATGTTACCAGAAAAGAAAGACATCCACCAACTGTGCTACAAAGTTTGTAATCTAAATTTAGACCTGTCTGAATGATATGGTGGTGCAATATTAGTAAAAAAAACTGTGGGCTTAACTACCACTTTGATTGAATTTAAGGACCAACCCATGAGATAGAACCCATGCCTTACATTATTCAGGTGGTCAAGAATGTGAGCCTGAATGGAACATTGCCCAAGGAGGAAGCCAAATATTATTGATTTGCTAAAGGAGCATGATAATAAACTGACTCCTAATGACATTCCGTTTTACCCATAGACCAGTATTTCTTACTCAGCTATCATTAGAGACGCTTCTTTCCACAGTAGTTGAGAACTACAACAAAGGAAACTGGGCAATATGTAGTGAAAGACTTCTGAACACCCAGTCTTAAATGTGATGTCTCCCCAAAACTTTCACCTCAGAGCTCAGAAAGTAATATGGAAGAGTAATCTGAACGATTATAAGAGCATAGTGGAGGGATGGCAATGGTGCCTTCAGACGGAGCAGGACAGTCATGCAGATGACCTGACAAAGAATGTGAAAGCATGCACAAGGACTGTAGAGGTTCAAGCTTGAGGGAGTCCCTGCACTGAGCAGGGGAAGCAGAACATACAATGCAGATAGTTACAAAGGTATTTATTTTAAATAATACAATGTTGTTAAAAATCAATATCTCTAAATTATACGATACTCATCATTGCACATTAAGTGATCATATTTTATCTCCTTATGCAGATCAGAGCTAAAGACCTTTGACAAATGAATATGATGCAAAGAGTTATTCTGACTGGAATGTTTTTAGAAAACTTAAAAATAAGCAGTCAAAACTTAAATGACACCTGGTGTGGAAACTGGAAATTGAAGCTAAGAGTACTTGGAAAGAAAACAGGAAAAGGGATCAACCAACCCTCTTTACATTTTGTGACTGCCTTTGGGTTATATTTATCACGTATGTAGAAAGGTTTCTTAAGAACATTATTTTCCTAGAACTAATAATTCACTTGAATTCATTTTTGAATATACATTTTCTGTAATTTTACAACTGTAATTGATTAAATCATCCACTAATAGAATTGGTACTATACAAATTCTGAGAGCAATTCTCCATGCAGTAGTGGTAACATACTTAAGGCACAATAATTCAGAGTTGTGTCATTAAGTTTAGTCAGACTTAGAATTAATATGTTATAATTTGCTCTCTCTATGATATTGGAAATATTTCTTAATCTCTGAGTGAGCTTCCTGTTTTTGAAAGTTTAAATTTACAACACTGTTTGGAACTTCAGTATAGATTGACATAATACTGGACATATTATTAGTGGAGGATACACTTTTATCCTTTCTTAAGAGGCATGTCATAATATTAGTGAATCTAGGCTTGTAACAGAAAACAGAGTTTTGTGTTTCTTGCTAATAACATTAAATATCAGGATATTTAGAAATAAACAAAATTTACTGAAAATAAAATTTTAAAATTACAGTTACTAAAGAAAATTAAATTAAAAATAAAAACAATTCTCACAATTAAAACAATTTTAATTACTTTTGGATATCGCTAAAGAAACCTTGCATACATTCTCATAAATTTGTATTTATACACCCTACTATTAATATGAAAATATTGGCATGTATTCTTGACACACTGTCTTACACTGACTCATTTCGTGGTTGTTAAACTTCATTGCTAGTTATAAAATGATTGATAAAAGGGACTTGATCTTGGATTCAAGAAGAAGCAGGCTTCACCAGAAATGTGTGAATGCTTAAAGGTATACAAATAATCAGAATTAAATTTATGTTCTGTAGATCTTTCAAGGAAACCTATAGTGTACAGTTTAAGAATGTCTTTTTAAGGAAGTATTTTAAGAATAGGGAACTGGGGAAATGAACCCAGGAAAAGGAGATGGCCTGCCTAGGATAGGAGACATTGAAACTGGAAATGTGAAGAATTACGTAGTTTTCAGAACAACAATGATCGATTGCTTTGGAAACACCATAAATATACTGGGACATGACACGTAAAATCTCTACTCTGTTCTTGTAAAGTTCTCTTGAGGGAAGGAGAATGTATTGTTATGCCGTGTAATCAAACAAGCTTTTATGTGGGTCATGTTCAAATTATTGCAAGGGTGTTTAGTGATGAACCAGGAAAAGTTTTCAGGAAAGTGCTGGGCAGACAAGTGAAAAAGACACCACTACAGTGCAAGTGGCAGAAGACGGTGGCTTTCACTGCTAATTGGGACTCTAGCCAAAGAGCATGAGCTTACAAACGGACCATGGATGTAAAGAACCAATAATGAATGGTTCGTGAAGAGAAGAGCAGCACTAACCAGTCCCAAATTTGTAAGTATGATTGGAAACCTGGCAAGTACGGTTTAATGCGATGTCTTTGATTGTAAAGGTGTACTTGTAAGGAAAAAGCAAAGTGAAAATAAAAATTTCCTACTTTTTGAATACATGTTGATTTTTCCTTCATGCTCTTGAAGAGGCACAAGGGTCTAAGAGTCACGAAAGTTGGCAAACAGAAATTACTTAGATACAAGGCTGGAAAGGTCACAATATTTAAGGAACGTAAAGGGGGGTATGGCTAATTAGTAATTACATGCAGAATGCTTTCACCTATAACATGTTTGTATCTGTGTGGCATGAATAATAAAAGCCCAGGGACAGAACAGATCTTGGAGTTCGAGATGAAGATCAGAAAAACGTAGCAGTAACTCTTACTGAGGTGGGGTGGACCTGTCCTCAGTGTGGCTGCAGACTGAATGCCAGAATTCAGCATGAGACGAGTTCCTCTTATATATTTACTGCAGGTTATCAAGGTGCATGGTCCTAAGTGCTGAGATGACCTTTGTGTGAGCTCTATTTCTCTTTTAGACTGATTCATTCTCATGTAGGCCAGAGAGGCCTTGAACTCACAAAGATCCATCTGCCTCTACTTCCTGAGTCCTGGAAGCAAATGAGTGCGCCCCATCTGTCCAGCTCCTGTGGCTAACTACTCTGGCTGCTGGGACTAAAAGTGTTCTGCCACTGCCAGTCCTCTGTGGCTGTGTTTAGCTTTGCATTCTGATCTCTAGGCAAGTTTTATTGGATCACAACCAATATATCACGGCATATCTTTATTGAAAAACAAAGTAACAAGCTGAATTTCTTAGTTCCTTGTCATGAACCAATCAATTAACATTTATTCGAAACATTTAATAACAGCCATGCTTCACAGCGAGCAGAAGTGAGACTCAAAGCATGTGGATTAACCTGTCTGTCTCCAACAATTTAGAACCATTTCAGTACATAAGACATTTGCACACATATATGCTTCCATGTAAAATTGATAACAACATATGGTTCTCTATATCTACACGCCAAGATCCCTCTGACGTATTTTTCTCTCCTTTCCTTCCTCGCTCCTTCCTCGTTTCTATTCCTTCTTTTCTATCTTTTGTTATTGGTAAGGTGTTGATGATTCTCCGTACAGGAAACGTATTAAATGCAGTTTTTTATTTTTAATTTAGAATACAAATAGCAGAGATAGTGCAGGCTTTATAAACCAGGAAAGCATTAATATGTTTTCTGATATGGCCTACTGCTATGGAATTGCTTACAAAAAATGCTCTCAGGTTGTTTTTAAAAAGTCATTTTTATTCTGTGTGCTCTTGCTCTTTTGACAAAAAAAAATGGAAAGGAAAGCAATTTTGAACCTTTTAAATGATGCACCTATTGCAATATAATAGGTATCATACTGTTAAAAGTAATATCAAATCCCATATCAGGTCAGCTATTACCTTTTTATTTAGTTCAAAATGACCTTACAGAATAGGCAACCACACTCTGCAGAATCACATTCAGTAACCTAGCTTTTAAAATGCTGTGTATATACTGTGTCTTATTTTGTTTGATGAAATGCTGTTGGGTCTTCCTGAATTGATAAATAAATATAATTGTTATTAAAATAATTGTCACAATTTATCTTTACACTTTATTGGGAAAATATTATGATTTGTTTAGATAAGAATGCTGTTGAATGTCATATGTTTCTCACATTTTCATCAGTTACTTAAAGTGTTTGTATAACTATAATATTATTTTTTCCTGACATTATTCTTTTAAAATAATATAATGATATGCAATTATATATATATATATATATATATATATGTGTGTGTGTGTGTGTGTGTGTGTGTGTATGTGTGTGTGTGTGTGGGCACTACTTTGCTCAGTCATTATCTTGCATCAAGTCAGAAAAAAATACAATAAAAGAGGAAAATGATTATGTGAAACTGTGGTTTAAAGTAGTGATTTTTCTTTTATTTTTGTTCAATATATTTTCTTATCTTAGTTCCACTTTTGATTTTCATCTATCTTCTCACTTTAAAGGATGTTGCTATGGTAACAAGAATTTTAAATTCTGAATAAGAAATACAAAATGGAAAGCATAAAGCCTTAGAAGAAGACTTTGGAACTCTCACTGTCATTGTGAAATGACAAAAGTTTTTTTTTCACACATTTGCTGTTACTTTTGAAAGTAATGCACCCTGTGAATGCCAAAGATGCATCCTCTTAATTTTAGCTTTTTTCAATAAGCTGGGGGTAGATTTAACATCATGTTTCTCATGAAGTCTAGCTCTATGCTACACTTTTGTATGGAGACTACTATTAGTTTAAATATACTGTCAGTATAAGCAAAACTAAGCATGAGAATGGAAGTCTCTCGGTCCTACCCTGCTCCACAGCTGCTTTTAATTAATCACTCAGGTACTCTTATCAATTTTGCCCAATGGTCTTTTGTAAATCAAATATGAATGCAGCTAGAAATTGATAGTGTCTAGGAACTAAGTGGTCAGCCAACAGACCCCGACAGGTCAATTGTTATCAGGTTAACCATGGAAATGTAGGCTGGCTTGAATACAAAGTGATTCTAAGAGTATATGTTCAAATCTGTTTAGCAAGGACCAGTGTTGTAGGAGTCAAACTAGTAACTGGACAGTAAGATTTATTGAAAATAGCCCAGCTGAGTATCTAAACATTTGAACAAGAAGAAATCACAAAATTAGCAAACTTTAGATGCACCAAAAGAAATATTTAGAAATATTCTTGAGACTTACAGCTTATTCACAATATTTATTATTATTAACGTTGACAGCAAGGAGAATAAGCAATGGTATTGAATATAATAGAAATGCAATATAAATGTACAATTTCTTGTAAGTAATATTGTATGATAATAAAAACTGTAGTATACGATGTTTTTCATATAATTTGGTTTTTCACACTTTTTGTCTAAAAAATGCAATGTATTTGGCAGCACACTACAACAGTGTGTAGAAATGAAATTTATTGTATTAAAGAAATGGCACCCTGTGGTAACAGAAAACTGGAAGGCAAATGAAAGACAAAAATAGGTGGAACATGTCATGGCTAATTAAAATTATGGAGGCATAAATTTTTTCTTCCTTCTTTGCACCACATTTTAAATTTTATACAAGTATTTAAATTAATAATTATGAGTAGCCAGTGAGATAAGTTAACCAGTAAAAGTTCCTGTCACCAAGCCTGCCAATAGGCAATAAATCTGTTTACATGGTGGCACCAGAAAAATGGATCCACAAGTCTTATTTCCAGTTATGTTCATAAATATAATGATAAATGAAATGTAATTGATTAATTAAATAAATATAATAACGTTATTAGGACAGACAAATATAACCATATTAACAACACAAAATGTTGCCCAGTAGTGACTCAGTGGATAAAGGTACTTGCTTTAAAATTTAATAACTTGCCTTTCATATCTATGCTGTTTGTTCTGTAGCCATTTCCTCTGATATTAAAATGGGTGTAATTGGTAACAAGCTGGTTAGGAAACAGGATGTTAATTGTAAAAAACGACTTATTTCTAGAGGGCAAACTCATGAAGGTACATAATATTTAAAATTAAGTAATACAGCAACAGGATTTTCTAAGAAGTGAAACTACCCATTTTTAGAGAGATTCTATCAGCTCAGAAAGTGATCAAATCAAAGCTTCCAAAAGTCACTGAAACTGACCAGACTCAACAGTCCTCTCAGTCTAAGCACTAGTGGACAGAAAGTGCTTCCTAGAAGAATCCCAAACCAGCCAACCTACCTTAAGAAATCAAGGTCTGCCAAGCTCCCTGAAAACACAGAGATGAGGTGAGATGCTATAGGAGGATTCAGTTCAATGGATCTCCCAGGTAAGGACACTTTCTAGACAGTTTAACTACCTCAAGTCTGTGCACTTCACTTCAAGTTTTAAGTGATCAGCAGTACCCTAAGTTTTGGTGGGTTTGTGTAGCATAGCTGTCTTTGGGTATTTCTGATCCTTTACCCAAATTTCCATTATTAACCTCAATAAAACTCAAAAATTAAACAATTAGACTGGAGTTACCTGGTGTCTTATAATTTGTTGTTGGTTTCCTATCTGTGTGGAATAGGTGTTTGTTCATGTTCCTCCAGTAGTAGAGACATGAAACAAATAAAAAGTGTGCTCATGTGCATGCTCTCTCTCTCTCTCTCTCTCTCTCTCTCTCTCTCTCTCTCTCTCTCTCTCTCTCTCTCTCTCTCCCAACACAGTTAAACAAATGAATATGTTGTATTCATTCCTTTTATGTTGTTTGATAAAATATGGTGAACAAAAATAAGTTTAGGAGGAATGACTTTATTTTGGCTTATACTTCTTGGGTATCAGAGTTTATAATTGTAGAAAATTCATGTTATGACAGCAGAAGCAGTAAGCTCATTGATCATATTATCCTTCTATAGACAAGAATGAGGCAGTCAAAATGAATTAGAAGTTAATAAACCCTCCAAGCTTGCCCTATCATGTCCTTCTTCCAATTGAGTGTCCCATTGAAGAAGTTAAAATTAGACATTATGAATAAGAATCTATATTGTCGCTTTTTTTCAACAGTGAGAAATGAACACCTAGTTCCATAAACTCAGTGTTCCCTGTTGCACAAAGTGACAAATAGAAAAATGAACAATATTTAGTTCATTTATATCTAGTAGATTTTAAAGAAATTTTTCTATCTTCTATCCTATCTATGTGAATCTAACGTTTTATGCATAGATAAGCAAAATCATAAGCATACCTATCTTTCTTTAACTCCATCAAAGACCTTTAAAGGAAAACATATAAACTCTAGAATTGACAGAGACATCAGACTGCCTGAACAGTCACCTAAAGTTCATCTGTAATGTTGGGGCATCCATCTTTTATCTATAGACTTAGAGTGACTGGCAACTTCTTAGTGAATCAGGAAATTTGAAACTGTCCTGCTTGTGTTGGTAGTTTGTCAGTCATTTTTTTCTGTGTCCTTCATAATATCAGGTAGACTCTTCCATGAAGCAGAAACCCTAAAGAATGACACCACCTTATTTTGCCAAGTTTAGTAGTCACTTATCTGTGGGTCCTGCATATCCAGTTTCAGATCTTGCTTACTGTCAGCAGTTGCGGCAAGGACAGTTCTTTTCCCAATAGGCCAGATTTTCCACATCGAAGACAAACTCCATAAAGAGTTTCTTCAATGACCATATTCCTCTCTGAGGTAATTGGTGTTGCAAGGACCAGATGTGTATCAATGTCTTGAAAAACACTAATAAACAATTTTAAATGGCATATTCTGAAAGTCTCTGAAAGTTTTGAAGATTATCTATGCATCTGAAATATATCTCTGTATATCTAGAAAACCTAACTAACATGACTGTTAATTATTATAGATGACTACTCATAATCTGTATTTAATTATACATTACACTTTTAAGAGAGCTGTTTGTATATCCACAATATCAAGAGTAAAAATATACATATAACAAAATTGACCTTAAATTTTTAGCAATAAACCAAAATCCATACCAATGCAAAGTATACATCTCTATATCATATTCCCTTTTTATATCTTGAAAGAAATTGACTGTGATCTTTAAGCATTTCTAATCAACCTCATTTAAATGAAAAAGCAAACAAAAATATTTGGGAATGCAGGGCATTGTTCTCTCCAAACTGCTTCCTACTTTTTGGGGTGCTGTCAATCCCAAGGGGATCCTGAGAAAACCAACACATCTGGCCAAATCCAATGTAAGTCTCTGTGTGTTTATTTGTGGCTAAACAGCTGTGGGACCAGGTCGGACACAAATTCTGTCTACAAATGGTGCCTCCCCAATGTGAGGCAAAAAGTATCCACATAACACATGACAAACAAAAGAACAGAGCCTTTGTGCAAATTTTAACATGTTAAAAATAATTTTCATTTTGTTTGGATATTGTGATTAGGAATTTACCTAACTGAAAATGATTAATCAGAAAAGGAGTGATACCATAATAGAAATGATGGGATACCATGTCTCTTGTACTCTTATGGTGATATAACTACAAAGCCAAGAAATTCATTGTTGTTATTTTGCAAATGTGAATCAAGAAATTGGATTTATTGTATACAGATCAACTAATCATCATATATTTATACAGTTGAAAGAGGATGTTGGCTGTGTAGAGGGGAACAACAAGGAGGAGAAACTGTTGTTGACATTTTCTGAACAAACTGTTCACATCTTCACCAGGATCAGGGAAACGTCTTTAATTTTCTTAAGCATGACCCAGAAAAAGCTTTTACAATCCCATGTGTCTGAGACATTGATGTCTTTCACGTGGCTGTGGTCACATCAGCAGAATAACTACTCAGGATTTCCTCAACTCTCCACACTAGGATATATAAATTATGATAGTGTTGTTTTGATAATATTTTACAACTAATATTTTCCAAAGCATCCTCACTGAATGAAACAGTGATTAATGTTCACAGTAGCATTTTCTACTATTTCTTTTCATGTACTTACATTTCTTAGAATTATCTAATGATAATGAATTTCTAGTTTATTCATGATATTGAGGAGCTTTGTTGTATAAACACGCATTTTTAATCTGTTTATGTATTTATCATATATCTGTACCTGATTCTTTTTTAAATTAATTTTATTTAAATTAAATTACTCTTGCTTTACATACCAATCTCAGTATCCCCTCCCTTCTCTCTACCCATTCTCTCTAGGATCTCTCATCCCACCCCCCCATCCACTCTTTAGGTAGGGTGAGACATCCCATGGGTAACATCAAAATCTGACACAACATCTGGGACAGGACCTAGGCCCTACCCCATGTATCCCATGTATCTGGACTGAGAAATTATCCCTCCACAGGGAATGCTCTCTCAAAGTCCATTCATGCACTAGAGATAAATAGTGGCTACACTGCTGGTGGCCCCATAGACTGCACAAGCCCCCCAACTGACACCCATGTTCGAAGGGCCTGGTTAAGTCTTATGCAGGTTCCTCACCTGTCATTGTGGAGTTTATGAGCAGCTACTTGTTCAGGTCACCTGTTTCTGTGGGATTCTGCACCATGATCTTCACCCCTTTGCTCATCACTCCTTCCTCTCTACAACTGGATTCCAGGACTTCGGCTCAGTGCTTAGCTGTTAATCACTGCTTTTGCTTCCACCAGCTACTGGATGAAGGTTCTAGGATGGCATTTCAGCTGGTCATCAATCTCATTATAGGAGAAGGACATTTAAGATAGCCTCACCATTGTTGCTTAGATTCTTAGTCTGGGTCATCTTTGCGCATTGCTGGGAATTTCCCTAGTGCCTGGTTGTTCAGTAAGACCATAACAGCTCCCTCAAATAATGTATATCCTTGCTCTCCTTCTCTTTTCTTTCCCCAAATGGTACCTCAAGTTCTCATGACTCTCCCTTCCACCACCTCTTTTTCCTACATAAATCCAGCCGCACTGAACTTCTCAGAAAAGAAAGTGAGAGGTACCCTTGAATACACTGGAACAGGAGACCACTTCTGGAACACAAGACCAGTAGCACAGGCACTGAAATCAACAATTAATTAATGGGATATCCTGAAACTGAGATGCCTCTGTAAGGAAAAGGACACAATCAACAAGACACAGAATGGGAAAAGATGTACACCAACCCCACATCTGACAGAGGACTGATTTCCAAAATATACAAAGAACTTGAGAAGCTAGTCACCAAAACACCAAATAATCCAATAAAACTGGGGTACAAATAAATGTATGGCTCTTAAGAATTCATGTGCTTCCAATAGAAAATGGCACTGTGCAAACAATCAAATTCCAAAAGAGAAGATTATAAACATAGAAAATAAATGGATGATAAGATTCAACGGGAGAAATATCAAATGCTCTATCTCTATATGTGGCATTTTGGACACAAGTTTTCATTATGTGATGTACTTAACCAAGCTTATATTTTCACTTTTGCATATACAGCCCATCTGCCCTCTCTCTCGGGGCTGACAAATGCTTTCTTTGACAGATAATCTACAATCACATCACCTACAAACCCTTGCATCTCCATTGTAGTTCATTCTTTACTATTGCAGTTTCAATCTTCACCTTCTCTTGCACTAAGGTGCAGGACATCTTATCCTGTTACACAATATTTGCTTTCTTTAAAATCCTGGTTGACCCTACATAGCTTCCGCTTACCTTCTGTTAGCATGTAAAGTAATCACTATGCAGGTTATGACAAATTCAGTTGCCAAGCTGAGCAACAGGTGGTTAGTCCCCTTGGAACCACAGAGCTAGCAGATGCTGATAATCAGAAAAACAAACACATACAAAATCTTCCCTGGTTGCACTTGTAGAAACAAGACAATCTTATAAGCTATGCTATCTACAAGCAAGAGTTTTCAATTAAGTTTATAGCTCAATAACTTAGTAGTTAGTAGTTAGTAAATTAGTAGTTAGTAGTTAGTTATAGTTAGTAAATAGGAATCATGATAGTGCCTTATTGTCCTGATACAAAATTTTGTTTCTCTTGGTACTATTTTTTAACTACTATTTTTATTAAACAAAATGAGTGTTTCATGTGGTATGTTTATATAATGTGCACATGTTGGTGCCTGTGGAAGACAGGAGAGAGCATGGGGTTCCCTAGTATTTAATGTAAAGATGGTGTAGTTTTCACATGGAATACAACTCCTGTTCTCTGCAACAAAGGCAAATGTTATTAATCACTGTGCTATCTCTACAGCTCCACTGTAATTTCTTTAACTCTCAAACCTTTCTTGTTTCTCAGTCTTAGCCCACTTTTTTTCCTGGTTGAACTGTATATCTTTAAAATCTTTGCACTGTGATTTCATTCTAATTCTCAGTATAAAGCTGTTTACTGGTAGCCAGTGATAATCATGTCACAGGTTAAGTGCTATATTAACCTGAAATATTCTCTGCCAGAATTAGCCAATTATTTCTGTATGCAATGTCAATCCACCTTTCAGGACATAGATAGAACATAGTGATATCACAGTATTTCTTGAATATGGCATGTGCGACCCTTGATATGATTCATAATATCAGGATCCTGAGAATCCTCAGATTACAACCATTACTTGTGCACTAATCTTGGTACACTTGTTTATTGAGGCATCCATCACAACCCACCATTGTGATCCACTTAATAGTACTGTCAACAATTTGATATTTTTTACATTGCTTTCTCACTATGAAGAAATAGTAAACAAAAATATTTAAAGGGGGAAAGATACATGAAGGACAATAGTTTCAGAGTATTCAGTTCACCAAACAAGAAAGCTCTGACAGAACATCTCTAATTTCAAAATATTCAGCCTGGAAGCAGAAAACCAAAGGCTGGCAGTAAGCTTTTCCCTTTCCTTCTTTTACTCCTTCTAAAAGTATTGATGGCACTAACCGCATTTATGGGATTTTTTTTTACCCTGTTAGTGCCATCTGAATATCTAAGGTATAAGCATCTAGAGTTTTACATGAATTTCCTAAGTATTAAAGCTGACAGTGAAGAGTTTGGTGTGACAGATTATGACTATAATCCAAGTACACAGGTGGCTAAGACCTGAAGATTACAGATGAGTTTCAGTTCTATTTGAGTGACATAATGAGTTTTAGGCAAGCATTGAATAGATTAAGTCCTTATCGAAAGAGAAAAAAATAGCTAATATTAGTGACGAGGATTAACTGTAATTCATGCAAATAACATTTGACACTACTCTGTGCTGGTTGATTTAATATTAAATAAAATAGCCTGAAGGAAATATCAGGAAATAATAAAGGTATAATTTATTAATATGATTTTAAATGAATTCTTCAATGGAATAAAAATTTCCTAAGTATTTATTCTATTTTGTAAACAGTTTCATATTACACAAAAGCAGAAAGAAAATAAAAAAGTACTTGGTTTCACCAGGATTCTCACAATAACTGCTAGTTCAAGAAGACAGAAATGTAGACTGCAGTTCATTTCCCATGGATACATCCGCAATCCAACTCCCCCACCTTAGGCTCACAGAAGAGACATTGACCCTACACACACAAAAAAAAACTATGGGTAAAAACTGTAGAGAGGAGCACATGGTTAGGTTACTCAATGACAAGTGATCAGCTTTGAAAACACATTTTCAAGGCACATCACATCGACTGGAATGGTTATATTTATGAATGAATATCTATTTGTATATACAAACATGTGTAAAAATTAATAAAAGGAACACCATGAACCTGAGAGTAAGGAGGAATTCATGGAACTATCTGAATTGTGGAAAAAAAGTTAGGGAAATGAGGTGATTATAGAATTATCTTAAATAGGCAATCAATAAAAGGACACACATGGAGGAGCCATGGAAGGGAAAATAATTAGGATCTCCTAGGTAAACTGGGAGGGGGATATCAAAGAGGGGATGAGGAATTAGAACATTAGGGCTCAAAAAACCAAATTGGGGGAGAGCAATTCAAGAGATACCTTGATCGTGGGAGCCATTATGGGGTTAGAGAGAAACTGGTGCTAGAGAAATTTTCAGGAACCCACAAGCATAACTCCTGATAAGACTCCTAGAAATAGTGTAGAGAGTATCTGAATAGGCCTACCCTTTTTATACGATCAGTGACTACAAATTGCCATCATGGAACCTACATCTAGTAACTAATGGAATCTGATGCAATGGCCCACAGTCAAGCACTGGGCTGAGAGAGGGAGGAGGGATCACATGAACAAGAGGTTAGTGTTCAAGTAATGGGGAAAAACACAGAGACAGCAGACCTACCCTAGAGGGAGCTCATGGACTATGGACTGACAACTGGGAAACATTCATGTGACTTAACTAGACTCTGTGAATGTAGGTGACAATTATGTTACATGATCTGTTTGGAGGGGGGTCTGTCAGTGGCAACAACCTCTTCCAGGTGTATGAACAGGATTTCTGGAGCCCATTCATTCCCCTATCCTGGAATAACTTGTTCAGCCTAGATACGGGGGGGAGGGGTTTGATCCTGCCTCAACTTGTTGTGCCATTCTTTGGACTCTCCAAGGAGGGCCATAACTGCTCTGATGAGTGGATGGGAGTAGGAAGGGGGTGGGAGGCTGGAGAAGGGGAGGGAGGGGTAAGTGGGGTTTGGTATGCAAAATGAAACTAATTTTTAAATAGAAATGTAAGTGTTAAATCAGGAAATGTAGTAGTAGCATTAAAAAATAGATCAAAATACTATGCTAAAGGATAGCCACACCCGCAAGAAAAACAGGTACACTGCAACACACCTCCTTTCTCTCTGCATTCCCAAAACGAATTCCCTAGTTTTGTCCCTAGGGCTGTAATACAACACCCACTACAGCTTCCCTCTCTAGTGCCCACATATCCTGTGAATTGCACAAACCATTTCCTCCTAACCTTCCTCCCTGCACTCATGGCTGTATCCCATGTCCTAAACACCCTCTGCTAATCGATAACCATGTCTAGTAGGAAGACAGTTAGACTTCCATCAGACCTTGTCCTCTCTCTGTTCTCTCAGACCCAGTGCCCCAGTCTCATTCCTAAGGTAAAAACAGAGTCACTGCTACAGCCTTCCCTCCCCCCACGACCATATCTCCTGTGGAATAAACAAAACTTCCAGCCCCTCATAGCCTTCCTAACCCCATATGTTGTTTTGTCTCAGAACCCAAGTATGCCCTGCTAACCCAAGTGCCAAGTTTTCTCCTATCCAGGCAACAAGTAGGTCAAATGCAAACCTATACTTTTCCCACTGCTCCTGAGATCGATACTGCCACTCTAATTCTTAGGTCTATGGCTGGAAACATCCTGTAGTTTCATTTTCCTCTTTGGCTCCATCTCCTCCAATATTTTCCCCAGATACATGCCAGTTACCCAGCATCCAACATCAGTGGCATTCCCTGTTAGCACACCAGCTGAGCAGGTCAGTAACACATGAAACACACAGCCATAACACAGCAAAAATACAGAGAAGAACCAGAAACCAAGGTAAATAAACACTCATTCAACAAAGACAAATGCAGAATCAGCATCTAGACAGCTAAGAATCCCAAACCAAATGTCAAAATGCCAGCATGAAAACACAATCAGCAACAGTTAGGGCAATATGTCTCCACTTCAGCTAACTATCCTAGAACAAAATGTCCAGAATATTCCAACATAACTGAGCACGAGGAAAGGATATTAAAACAGCTTTTATGGATATAGAGATCTCTAAAGAAAAATGAATAAATCTGTAGAAGACATCCAAAAAAACAAAACAAGGGAAGCACACTTCTCCACCTGTGTGTGAGTTGTGGCCCCTTCGGGGATATAACAAACTTTTCAACTGAAACTAAAGAAAGAGTCAATGAAAAAAACTCAAACTAAGAGAATTATGGTATGTGAAGTCTGAATATATTCGGCTCATAGGAAGTGTCATTGGTAGGAGTAATTGCTGTGTTGGAGGAATTGTTTCATTGTGAGGGAGGGCTTCCTGTGCTTAGTGCCTCCGTTTACTTCCTGTTGCCAGTGGATCAAGATGTAGGGCCCAGCTCCTTCTGAAGCACCATGCCTGCCTGTAAGCTGCCATATTCCACCATGATAATAATGGACTCAACTTCTGAAACAGTAAGCCATGCCGTTACATTACATGTGTTCCTTTATAAGAGTTGTTGCGGTCATGACTTCTCTCCACAGAAACAGAAATACTAAGATATCTGGAAATGAAAAAAAATTAAGAATTCAACCATCAACTACTATGACAGGCATCACCAACAGAATAAAAGGAATGGAAGGAAGAATTTGAGGCATTAAAGTTATGATAGAAGAAATGAATGCCCATGTCAAAGAAAATATGAAATCTAAAAAACTCGGGACATGAAATACCTAGGAATTCAGGAACATTTTGGAAAGATAAATATAAGAATCTATTTTTAAGTTAACAAAAAATGTATAAAAGAGATTTAAAAAGTGAAAATTTCTAAGTTGATTTGGAGAATTCAGTCTTGTGAAAATAATATGAGGGAAGTACAAGAGAGAACATTCTATACAGCATGTTCTTGTCTTCCAGTTAATTTAATTATATCAACATTAACTGATAGGCAAAAAGAAAATGTAATCAAAAGGGTGATGATAAATTAAAATATAACCAATCATTGTGATTCAGAAGGGTTCAGATGCTCCAAATCATTACTAAAAACAAATATTTCTCATCGCATACAATTTTAATAACATATGATTTAATATCATTTTAAATTTAAACACCAATTTGTATAATAACAAATAAGAAGAACAAAGAAAAACAAAAAGAAAAAAGTATAAGCAGTTGAAAATCTATTTGTGGTTTAAGCTATCACATTACCAACAATACAAAGCAATATTTTCAATTGAATATGCCATATTACAGGGGAGTGAGGGAAGAGTCTTTGGATATGTGACACCTTTACTCAACACCTTCTAAGGTTACTCTTAAGGAAGAAAGATGCAAATGGATGAAACATTCATTTAAACATATCAGAAACGAACATTTTGTATCTGTTAGAGTGAGGAGAATCCTGAGAAATTACAAAACAATTACTGCAAACAGAAAATCTATATATCAGTTATATTTATCTATGTACATAAGAAAGGATATAAACTTGAAAAAATTCAAATTAATGAGAGAACACTCAAAATAGCACTGCTAGTTTTTCATTTAATTAGAGATTTAACATATACATGCATGTTGCTGATATGTACTCTGCTGATTTGTCACTGCGATAGTTTGTCTGACTTATGCCTTGTTCAAATTTAAATCCATAACACCTCAAAACACAACACATTTCTTGACCAAATACTACATGGTACAAATATAAACTACATACATACATAGTAGAGAAAAAATATTCATGAAGGTTTGTGTGACACAGTCAAAAGGAAATTGAATTAAGCTGTTTTATAACAGTAATTAAGGAAAATAAAAATGTAATGTTTGGCATGTTCTGTTTTGCAAAACAAATAACTTTAGAAAAACAATGAATTTGTTTTAATGAAATCTAAAGACATTTACCCATATTATTAAAAGAAAAATTTTATAAGTACACATGCACACACAAACATATTTATCAACAATTAAATATAATACAACTATAAACTTTAGAAATAATAAGGACAGGGTATATGGGTGAAATAGAAAGGAAAACTGTTGTTGTAAATATATTAAAATCATAAACAATATAATGAACAATAGGGAAAGGAAAATTATATTCTAGAATGAACAGATAAATAATTCTGAATATATCTGTTACATTAATATTGTCAAATATAACCTATATATAACATTAAAGAAACTGTGTACAGTATATGCAGTAACTTTTTATTCATATGAAATACTTGAAAAAATATTCATTTCTAATTACAGGATCTTATTTTATATGAGTTGTATAAAAGAATCAATTCCAAAAGTAAGAAGTAGATATTTTGTATGTGTTTAATATAATGATCTCTCTCCCTTTCTTTTTTATGACTGTACTTGAATGTGCAAATATAGTAAGTAATTTTGTCTATCATTATTTTTCCTCCATTACAGATCACAATCTTTCAATGACACATTGTTAAGGAGGGATCATCATGTTTTCACATAATTTAAGACAATAAAATCCAAATATACTATGGGTATATATTGAGTATTGTTGGTTGTAAGGGAACTGAATTCTCTAGCAGAGGACCCAAAGTCAATACCTGACACCTCTAAGGCAGTTCCCAACTTTCTGTATACCAGTTCCTATCTATCTAATACCTCCTTGTAGTCTCCAAGGCACCAGGCTCACATGTGGTACAAAGACAAACATGAAAGCAAAAGATTCCTAGAAATAAATAAAAGTAAATAAATATCATATTGTTAGTTTTGTACTAACCTATGCTTGATGAGGTTAAAGCCATGAAGTTTACATAGTGAAGAAGAAAATATGTTCTCAACGTGACTAAAAGAGACCAAAGTCAAACCTCATTATGAACTATGAGAGTTCATTTAATTGTAAGTCTAAAATCTTTAGCTACTACGTGTTGTTCTCATTTTTACTTGTTTTCTCTCAAATTATTTGTGGGTTAAAATTGTGCTGTAACAGGAAGGTTGAGTCAGAGGAAAAATAGAGAAGAGCAGGATGACAGATACCATAATAGAGGGAGTCATTTTAAGTTTGAGGGGAAATCTGGCACTAGTGAGATTTCCAGAGATCTACAAGGATGACACTGACTGGCAAACTAAGCAATATTGGAGAGACTATCTTAAGTACCACTCCCTGATTATGATTTTGATGACTACCTTATATACCATCCTACAACCTCCATCCATTGACAGACACCTGCAGCTAAACACTGAAATGAACTCCTGGAACCCAGTGACAGAGAGGGAGGAGTGATGACCAAAGGGGTCAAGACTTTAGTGAAATCCAGAGACACAGCTGACCTAAACTAGGGGGAGCTCTTGGATATCAGACTGATGGCTGGGAGGCCAGCATGGGACTGATCCAAACCCCCTGAATGTGGGTGTCAGTGAGGAAGCCTAGGTAAAATCTATGGGACTTTGGATAGTAGATCAGTATATATCCCTGGCACACAAATGGACTTTGGGCACTCATCCCACAATGAGGGATGCTCTCTCAATTTGGACACTTGGGGCAGACCCTAGACCCTCCCCAGAAGGAAATGACAGACTCTTGTGATCCCCCATGGAGGGCCTTATCCTGGGGGATGGAGTAGGGATTATGTGGGGGACTAGGGGGACTGGTGGGCATGAGCAGGCATGGAGGGGAGGGAAAAGGAGGTAACTGATGTATGATACAAGCTTGTTTCTAATTTAAATATATAATAAATTAAAATTTTTAAATACAAACCAAAAATGTGCTGTAAAATTGTGCTTTTGTGGTGGCTCGGTGATTAAGGTTGCTGATTTCTCTAACAGAGGAACCAGAATCAACTACTGTCACCCATAATGCAGTTCACACATCTTTCCTAGGGATCTCATGCATTCTGGTAGTATCCAAGGCTCACATGTGTTGCAAAGCAAGTATGAAAACAAAGGATTCAGGGTAATTTTAAAATAACTTGCCTATGGAAGACTTAAGTTAGCACCAATGCATTTTCAAGAAATATTAGGAATCAGTTAAGCTACTAATATATATATATATATATATTTCACAGAGTAATATTGAAAAATAATTCAAATGTATGCTTCCACAATTGGAAATATGCTGACCACACACAAACTTTGGCAACTACAAAAGAAGCCATTATGCTGAAGCAAAATAAATCAATATTAGAATACTATTACAGATGAATTTTAATACATAGTGATTCATATCAAAATCTCTCAGAATTTAATTCTAGAGCTTTGCTCAAGGGAATGGAGAGTGTATTTAAATCTAGTTACTTCAAAATGATTTTGAAAATGACTGATAATATAGTCTCATGACATGAAAAACTTAAATGAATTTAAGCTGGCTTTACTAACTTTAAGTAATTACATTAACCTATTAATATATACTTTGGAAAACATCAAGATTTTTTGCTTGTATATAATTGAATATGATTTGATTCATTCACAGTTTTGAAAATAAAAATCTTAATATTTGATCATAAAAGTACATATGATTGGGTTTTTATTTGGCTTCAGCAAATGAAAACTTGACATAATTTATATTTTAAATTAAAAGTAGCACATATATAGTATATTGTGTTGTTTATTGGATGAGAACAGAATTTGTATTTTATTGTATATTTCTTGTAGAAACATTGTGTCAGTATGAACCTTGGGCTCAAAAGGAACTCAGCATGTAGATAAGCATGTTATAAAATTCACAGAAATACACCTGCCTCTGTCTCTAGTATACTGATATTAAAAGTTTGCCATCAGAAATTGCAGCATAAAATTGCTCAAGTGATTATCTGTATATAATTAAACTTCGGTTATACTTATTTTTGAAGCTAGAGTTTTACGAAAACCATTTTAATGAATTGAGTTTGCATCAAAAATTGACACTTAAAATAGAGTTATGTGCTTTAGAGTGGGCCACCTGAATTTGCATGGATCATACCACCCTTGTATTAAGTTGAACACAGACTTGGGAATGTCTAATATACCCGTGTTATGAGGGTAGACATAAGGTTTCTAAGAGTGCTTGGTGCTAGACACATTTAAAAAGAGATTTTTCAGAGAGAGAGAGACACAGAGAGAGAGAGAGAGAGAGAGAGAGAGAGAGAGAGAGAGAGAGAGAGAGACTATCTATCAAAACAAGGTAGAAAGTGATACTATGTAACATTTTCTTAACTGTGCAGACAAGAGGTGCCTACATTTGTATACACTCAAGGACAGAAACACACACTTAAAATATCTGTTAAAACAACATATGAGCCAAGTGGAGGTAGTGGACACCTAGCACTCTGGAGACAGAGGCAGGAAGATCTCTGTGAGTCAGAGCCTGGTCTATAAAGCTGCACCGAGAAACCCTATATCAGAAAAACAACTGAAAGACCCCAAGCGGGGGACTTTCACGGGAGGGAGACCCGAACCCAAGGAACAGCGAGACCACAAACTTGGATGCAACAGCAAGAGGCTTTATTGATAATACACGGGTACCCGGGGCATCTCAGTCTCGGGAACTGAGCGCCCCGAGCTGGGGACTCAGGGGTTCTTTTATAGCAAAAAGCGCAGTACAGAAGCGAGAAGCCTAGTTACAGGACCCTGATTGGGCAATGTAAATGAGGCTGGGGCTCAGAACGAGGGCAATTAAGGTTTCTCTCAGAACTCAAGTCTCGGCCTTGGCCCTATCTGAGGAACAATAGGTCTCTGTGCTTGCCCAATCTTGCTGGGCTGGCCATTTGGTCACAACAGACACCCAAAGCCCGTGTCCTTGGGCAGAGCTCCCTTCTGATAGCAAGGACTATTCAGCTGTGGGGGAAACGGAATTTTCCATGAGCCTCAGCTTGCCTGTGTAGGCTAGGCCGGGGTCTTTCACAACAACAAAACAAATGAATTTTCATTGCTTTATTTTTAAACAAGATATATAGATATTGCACAATTCAACCAGCTTCTTGTTTAGTTAACATGAAGCTATGGCATTTAATTTCTGAGGTTAACACCGGTAGCCAACTTGAAATGGCTCATAGTGGAGGGGGTAGCTGATGATATAGATGACTATTAGTATTACCATTATAGGAAATTTTAGATGTGAGGAACTAAATAGAGCAAGTGAAAACCTTCTATCATGTAGGTGTAGAACATTTACTGTAGAAAGGCTTCAAACTAATATGTTTGTAAACAGGGAATTACAACCTCAGTCACAGAATTCAAAAGGTGAGACAGGAAGGACAGGTCACTTTGGTTACATATGGAGATTTTATTAAAGAAGAGGGGGGTTGGTGTAAGAACAAGAGATATAGATAAAACAATATGGAGAAAATAATGAGGATAAATAAATGCATAGGTGTAGAGAAGGTCAAATTTTTGAAGAGAAAGCATAACGAGTTTGAGAGGATGACGACAAGCTGGCTGAGGAAGCGGTGGGATCATGGTGTAACTAGAGTCACAGTACTGAGCTATCCCCAGCAATCCCATATCTTTTGGCCCATAAGATTTTCCTAAGCCCTCTTTCATGATGATCCTTGAGACTTATGTTTTGCAGTTGCCCCATATATGTATCTCTTAAGACTGGCATCTACAACTCTGCTTCTCAGTTGGTTGTGGTTTTCTATAATAGTAGCCTCTGTCTCTTACAAAGAGAGGTTTCCCAGAGGAGGGTTCAGGACTAGACTTGTCTGTGGATATAAAGACAAATATTAAAATATATTTAAGACTAATTCTTGTTTAGGAAAGCAGCAATTATGAGTTCTCTACCAAGATCTATGAACTCACTAAGACTCGGTGGTTAGGTAGGTTTCTAGTATCAGATATTATTTCCCCCTTGTTCAGCTGGTTTGAATTAAAATTATACAGATGTTGATTGATGTGATGAATGCTTGCCATCACTTCAACTTTATCATGCTGTTTTTTGTGTGTTCAGACATAATATTTGAGAAATTTACATTACTTTATGGGTATATGTGTGTATAATTGTACATGTCTGCAGAAGCCAAAGAGGATGTCTGCGAGTCCTTTGTCATTAAATGTTCAAAGTTGTGAGCATCTTTGTCAGATGCTATGAATTTATTCATTTCTCAGAAGATCAAGTATTCGTAATGAATGAAACACCTCTTCAACACCAAAATTATATATTTCTACAGATCATTTTTGTCCCCCAAGTAATGTTCTGCCAACATAGTAGAAAATTCTGACGAAAAATTAGAACAAATTTATAAATACTAAATGCATGATAAATTATTTAAAATTATTTATGCAGTTTGTTCAACTTGATGTACCAATTGTGTTTTAATGATTTTTGTATAGTGTCATACATACAATTGACTTGTAGTTATTTTTTTCACTAATACATAAAGATTACTTTGCTACCATTTTTACTGAGAAATATGCAAATCATTAGTATTCTTTTGTCTTTGAAAAGTAGGATTTGAAAATATTTAAATTTTTTTGTCTGAAAATATCACTCAAAACCCTAAATTTTACTTTTAGCTCTTTATGGCATGTTCTGTTATAGTAATTTATTTGTAATTAATGCATAATATTCTGCCCAGTTTTTCTTTAACTTTTATATGGTATTTACTATTTTCTGAAAGGTGATATTTTAATATCACAATTTATGATGAAATGAAATTAATTTTACTTTCAATACATAGCCTCTAACTCATGTTAATGGTCTCACAATTCAATGTTTTTTGGAATCCCAATTATTAATTTTATGACTATTAAGAAAAAGCAGCCAGACAGTGGCACATGCTTTTAATCCCAGCACTGGGGAGGTAGAGGTAGGCAGACCTCTGATCTCCAGAATGAGTTCCAGGACAGACTCCAAAGCCAAAGAGAAACCCCGTCCCGAAAAAAAAAAAAAAAGCAAAATATGTTAAACCTTGGCATTAACATTGATGTCATGAAAGAAAACTTTAAATAATTTTTCTTGGTTAAATGTAAAATATCCTTTAATTTTTTATATGTTTTTGTGTCTTCAATTTGTCAAAAATATGTCTTATAAATTCATTGTTAGTAAATAAGTATTATATAATTACTTTGGAACCTTGACTTATCAATATCTAGTATAATACAATATTCTTTTTGACAGAATGACAGCTTTGGTAACTTCATCTTGCAGATTAGTTAAGAAATGAAGCAAAATTTTAGAATAAAAATTTCAAGTCAATACAACACCATTTGATACATATAACTGAAGATATGCATTTTTAAGGCAGGCAACACTTTCCTTTCCACATGTGTAGTTGAAAATGTTTAGGTTTAATTCTTAAAGCTATAATTGGAGGGACAATTGAGATCTAAGAACATTTTGTCCTGCTAGTATCCTTTTCCTTCCTGACCATTTGTAGCAAACAAAAGAATTTAATATAAAATTTAGCAAATTTCTTTGTCATAATTCCAAATGTCTGAAATGCTGTTCCTTTAAGCTTTGTCAAAGGCTTAAAAATTTGCACTTTGAGAAGAAACTTCAAAAATTCATTTATACTCCAAACTACTGAGCTAAAGTAATTCTTTTTTTGGCTTACATTTGCTTATATAATGACACAGAATCTAAAAATCTAGTATGTATAGAAGAGAAACATATAGCTTGTAACATATATATATGTATGTATATATATATGTATGTATATATTCACATGCGTATGTATATCCCACCAGTATATGTTCATACTTAAATTAAGATGTCCTTAAATATTTATGTAGACTGTGACTCATGAAAACATAACACTTGATGCTCATCTAACTGAAAGGCAGCCTTTTTTTTTAATCTATCATGTATATCAACTGATTTTGTTGCAGATCTTGACTACCAATTGCAAATACCATTAAAACCAAAATTGCTAAACTCTGTATGCACTTCTCTTACCAATTCCAATCATTGCATCGGTTAGCACATTTCATTTTATTTTATGAATATCATCGTTTTCTAGATGCAATGGGAGAGCACACTCATCCATTGCCTAAAACTATTCACAAATTGAAGCTTTCTGGGAGAAGGAAAATTAGTTTTCTTCAATGGAATAAAAGTATGCATATCAACCAATTTCCGTTCAATCCCCACATTCAGTAGTAGTGGGTAAATACAAATAGGACACATTCCTATCAGTGGCTTTTTATTTTCTTTTTCTTTCTTTTTTACTTTTTGGCTCCAATTTTTATCATTTGAAGAGAGATAGAGGACATAAAGTTGAATTAAAGGAGATTGTGGATGTTTGGTGTTGGAACAAGAAAAAATATAGGACAAGGTACACTGTCTAAATTTCTCAATGAATAAATATTTATTTTTAAAAATTCAATGAAACAAAGAGTTGGTTCTTTGAGAAAATCAACAAAATAGACAAACCTCTGTCCAAACTAACCAAAAGACAGAGAGAGAACATGCTAATTAACAAAATCAGGGATGAGAAAGGGGACATAACAACGGACTCTGAGGAAATCAAGAGAATCATCAGGGCATACTTTGAAAATCTGTACTCCACAAAATTTGAAAATTTAAAGGAAATGGACAATTTCCTGGATAGATATCACTTGCCAAAACTAAATCAAGAACAGATAAATAATCTAAACAGACCTATAACCCCTAATGAAATAGAAGCAGTCATCAAAAGTCTCCCAAACAAAAAAAGCCCAGGCCCAGATGGTTTCAGTGCAGAATTCTACCAGAAATTCAAAGAAGAGCTCATTCCAATACTCATCAAAGTATTCCACACTATAGAAGCAGGAGGCTCACTGCCAAACTCTTTCTACGAGGCTACAATTACCTTGATACCCAAGCCACACAAAGACACAACTAAGAAAGAGAACTATAGACCAATTTCCCTCATGAACATTGATGCAAAAATACTCAATAAAATACTTGCAAACCGGATTCAAGAACACATCAGAAAAATCATCCACCATGATCAAGTAGGCTTCATTCCAGGAATGCAGGGATGGTTCAACATTAGAAAATCTATCAATGTAATCCACCATATTAACAATCTGCGAAAGAAAAACCACATGATCATCTCACTAGATGCTGAAAAAGCCTTTGACAAAATCCAGCACCCCTTCATGATAAAGGTCCTAGAGAGATCAGGGATAACAGGAACGTACCTGAATATAATAAAAGCAATATACAGTAAACCAACAGCTAACATCAAATTAAATTGAGAGAAACTCAAAGCAATTCCTCTAAAATCAGGAACAAGACAAGGCTGTCCACTCTCTCCATATCTCTTCAATATTGTACTTGAAGTTCTAGCTACAGCAATAAGACAACAAAAGGAGATAAAGGGGATACAAATAGGAAAAGAAGAAATCAAACTTTCATTATTTGCAGATGATATGATAGTTTACATAAGTGACCCAAAAAAACTCCACAAGGTTACTCCTAGAGCTGATAAACACCTTCAGCAATGTGGCAGGATACAAGGTAAACTCAAAAAAATCAGTGGCCCTATTATATACAGATGATGAAATGACTGAGAAAGAAATCAGAGAAACATCACCTTTTACAATAGCCAAAAACAGCATCAAATATCTGGGGATAATGTTAACCAAGGAAGTGAAAGACCTGTATATCAAGAACTTTGTGTCTTTGAAGAAAGAAATCAAAGAAGATACCAGAAAATGGAAAGATCTCCCATGCTCTTGGATTGGTAGGATCAACATAATAAAAATGGCAATCTTGCCAAAAGCAGTCTATAGATTCAATGCAATCCCTATCAAAATTCCATCACAATTCTTCAAGGACCTAGAAAGAACATTAATCAACTTTATATGGAAAAACAAAAGGCCCAGGATAGCCAAAACATCCCTATACAATAAAGGAACTTCAGGAGGCATCACCATACCTGACTTCAAGCTCTATTATAGAGCTATAGTCCTGAAAACAGCTTGGTATTGGCACAAAAATAGGCAGGTAGACCAATGGAACCGAATCAAAAGCCCTAATTTTAACCCACACACCTATGAACACCTGATTTTTGACAAAGAAGCTAAAACTGTACAGTGGAAAAAAGAAAGCATCTTCAACAAATGGTGCTGGCATAACTGGGTAGTGGTATGCAGAAGACTGCAGATAGATCCATGTTTATCGCCTTGTACAAAACTTAAGTCCAAATGGATCAAAGATTTCAACATACATCCAGCCACATTGAAACTTTTAGAAGAGAAAGTGGGAGATACTCTTCAACGAGTTGGTACAGGAGACCACTTCCTAAACATAACACTAGTGGCACAGGCACTGAGATCAACAATTAACAAATGGGACCTTCTGAAACTAAAAAGCTTCTGTAAGGCAAAGGACACAATCAAAAAGACAAAAAGGCAGTCCACAGAATGGGAAAATATATTCACTAACCCTACATCTGACAGAGGGCTAATCTCCAAAATTTACAAAGAACTCAAGAAACAAGTCTCCAAAACACCAAAGGATCCACTTGAAAGGTGGGGTACAGAGCTAAATAGAGAATTCTCAGTAGAGGAGGCTAAAATGGCCAAGAGACACTTAAGAAAGTGTTCAACATCCTTAGCCATCAGGGAAATGCAAATCAAAACAACTCTGAGATACCATCTTACTCCTGTCAGAATGGCTAGAATCAAAAACACCGAAGACAATTTATGCTGGAGGGGATGTGGAGAGAGAGGAACACTCCTCCACTGCTGGTGGGAATGCCAACTCATACAGCCTCTTTGGAAATCAGTATGGAGATTCCTCAGGAAAATGGGAATTAATCTACCACTAGACCCAGCAATTCCACTCTTAGGCATTTATCCAAATGAGGCAGGTTCATACAACAAGGGCATCTGCTCCACTATGTTCATAGCAGCATTGTTTGTAATAGCCAGAACCTGGAAGCAACCTAGATGCCCCTCAACTGAAGAGTGGATAGAGAAAATGTGGTACATTTACACAATGGAGTATTACTCAGCAGAAAAAAACAATGGAATCTTGAAATTCGCAGGGAAATGGATAGCACTGGAAGAAACCATCATGAGTGAGGTAACCCAGTCGCAAAAAGACAAACATGGTATGTACTCACTCATATATGGACTTTAGATATGGATCAGCATAGTGCCAGTCTGCACTTCCACAGATAGAGAGTCTGGGAAACAGGAAAGAACCTAAAAGATATGCATATATGCATAGTACCCAAGAGAAGAGGATGGAGACAAGATCCTCTGAATGGATGGGGAACAGGGCGAGGGGGTAGTGGGACCTGGGAAGAATAGAGGGGTAAAGAGGAAGGGAGTTGGTCATGGGGGAACAGGAAGTTGAGGGGGTGGGGGTAGAATAGGGGGAAGAGGGAATCATAGGATCGAAGACATATCAGGCACCAGAGTGACCTCGAGTGATCTAAAGGTATAACATCAATTGGCAAGCTAAGCAATAGTGGAAGGACCACCTCGAATGCCCATTCCTGATAATGAACTTGATGTCTATAACTATCCGGGAGCCCTCATCCTGGGACTGATGGAAGCAGTGGCAAACACACAACTAAGCACTGAACTGAACCCAAGGAACCCAGTGACAGAGAGAGAGGAATGATGAGCAAATTGGCAAAGAATGGGCTGGCAAAACCAGCTGATCTGAACAGGGGGAGTGCTCTTGGACCCCATACCGACAGGGGGGAGGCCAGAATGGGACTGATCTGGACCCCCCAAATGTGAGTGTCAGTGAGAAGGCCTGGACAACCTATGGGGCTCTGAGCTGTGGATCAGTGTCTATCCCTGGTATACAATCTGTCTTCATGTGCCTATAGCACAAAGAGAGATGCTCTCTCAGCCTGGACTCTTAGGGGAGTGCCTTGACCCTACCAAGAGTAAAATGATAGACTCTAGACATCCCCTATGTGGAAGGATTTGGCAATAGGGTGGGAGGGAGGGTGGAAGGGGAGTGCGGGAGGAGGGGAGGGAGAGGGAACTGGGATTGACATGTAAAACAAGCTATTTAAAATAAAAAAAAGAAAACAAAAAAAGAAATATAAAAAAAGAAAAAAAAGAAAAAAAATTCATCAGATTCATTTCTTCTGACAAAATGTAGCAATAAAAGTCACAGAAAACAGGAGTGACAACACTAACAGTACCAGTAAAACTACACAGATTATCCACAAACGTGTTAAATATAAATCTCAGCTTCCTGTAAAGTGAGCAAAGATTTTATAGAGACTTGGAATTTAAAAATGGCTTTATTGACCACATATACTTTTAGACATGAAACATTGTGTTTGTTTAAAGAAAATATAAACAAATATATTCCTAGAGTATATTTTGTGATAAACATAAAAGTATTTCTGTAATTTCAATGTTATAAATCAAATTTGTTGAGTGAAGCCTTTTCCTTGCCAGCTGCTTTGGTTTTTCTCCACCAGTCGCCTGGGCTCTGCTGCGTTGTAGTCCCCAAATAACATACAAGACACTGTATTAATGATTAAGCTGTTGGCCTTGCTTGTTTCTTATTGGCTAGCCCCGACTTAAGTATTTACTCCATAATTGTTAATCTAACTATTTCTCTTAACGGAGAAAAGGGTCCAGACTTCTTATCCCTATGGCAGCTACATGATGACTCCCTGTGTTTCTCCTTCCCAGAATCCTAATCGACTCCTAGTCCCACCTATCTTGCTTCCCTATTGGCCAACAGTGCTTTATTCAACAACGAATAAGAGACAGATTTACAGAATGGCATCTCCCATCACAAATTATTCTGCTTAATAAACTGTATGTGCATGTTTGTATGTGTGTGTGTTTATGTGTGTGTGTGTACAGAAAAGTACTCACTTGTGGCATTGGAAATGGGTTGAGAAAATGTACCTGCAGGATACTGTATCAAATAAGAACTGACTTTGTTCACGTAAGTATTCCTGATGCCTGAGAAGTTGCCAGATTTCCCGCCTCTGGGCAATCTGTACAACAGCAAGAAAACTACCATATTCACTGAGCTGACACACCTTTTTTTTTTTTACATAACAGATTCCCAAGACCCAGAATGGGTCATCTGAAGATATGAAGTAACCACCTTGTGATCTGTCTGCCAGTCTATCTTATAAGTAATTTACCTGCCTTTCTTTGAATAGTTTGTAACTGAAAAGGGTAGAGGTAGGGAAATACCATTTGTAGAATGTGTTAGAGTTTTAACTGAAGACATCCAGAATAAAGTATATTATTCTAATTGACAGGCTCCAAAGCTACAGAGAAACCCTATCTCAAAAAAACAGATGAAAAGTATTCATCACTTATCAGTCAAATATAAAATCAAACAATATGGGAGGCTCTCTCAGCAGGGACTCTTGAGAGAGGGCCTGGGCCCTGCCCTGGATGCAATGACAGTTACTGGAGATCCACCATGGAGTGCCTCACCCTCCTTGGGGATCCAATTAGACATTGGGTGGGGGACTGGTGGACCTGGTGGGGAGGGAGGGGGAGGAGGGGAGGGAGAAGGAGCTGGGATTGACATGTAAAACAAGATTGTTTCTAACCTAAATAAAAAAAAAAGAAGTTAAGCTGGGCGGTGGTGGCTCATGCCTTTAATCCTAGCACTAGGGAGGCAGAGGCAGGCAGATCTCTGTGAGTTCGAAGCAAGGCTGGACCGACAGCCTCCAAAACAATACAGAGAAACCCTGTCTCGTAAATACCAAAAAAAGGCTAAAAAAAAAATGAAAAATGAAAAAAACAAAACAGATTCTTTATTAAGCCTTTGTTTATTACAGTATTGGCTGCCTCCAGCTATTCCAATGTAGCCCTTCCATTATACTTTATTTAAAGGAGGTCAAACTCTCTGCCCTTGACTATGAATCATTAAGTTTGCTAAGATTCTGGTTTTGGTTTGTTTTATCATGGTCTGTCAAACATCTTAAAATAGATTGATTTTTCATTATTTCAAAATAATTTATAAATTATCCATCAAAAGCTCTGATTTGGTGGATCACTACATATTTTTCTGATTATTTTCTTTACAGTCTATGACAATATGAAACATATGTTTGTGTGTTTAGTTGATGTGCATTATTTATATTCAGAACTGCTGTATCAGAAGCATTCAGAATAACTTGGAAATATTTAATGATTATAAAATAGTTGTATAAATCCTGTCACTAATACTTTCTCACAGGAGAATATTGAATCAGTGACTTTGTGAAAGATATTATTTTAAATTATATTTTTGTATCTTATGTCATTTTTGAATTTTTAATATAATTAAAACATTAATTGGAACATATCTAGAATGGTGCATGTGTGTATCTGCTCTCATGTTTTTTTTTCTTTAAATCTTTTTTATGACTTTGATTTTAAATAGCTTCCTTCACATGTCAATCCCAGTTCCGTCTCTCTCCCCTCCTCCCGCCCCCCCCTGGCCATTCCCCCCAGCCTCCCATCCTATCCCTACTTCCTTCCACATAGGGGATATCTAGAGTCTGTCATTTCACTCAGGGCAGGGTCCAGTGTCTCCCCTAAGAGTCCAGGCTGAGAGGGCATCCCTCTTTGTGTTATGGACACATGAAGTCAGTTTGTATGCCAGGGATAAATACTGGTCTACTGCCCAGGGCCCCATAGCTTGCCCAGGCCTCCTCACAGACTCTCACACTCAGGGGGTCTGGATCAGTCCCATCCTGCCCTCCCAGCTGTCGGTCTGGGGTCCAAGAGCTCCCTCTTGTTCAGATCAGCTGTCTCTGCTGGTTTCGCCAGCCCATCCTTTGCCCATTTGCTCATCGCTCCTCTCTCTCTGCCACTCGGTTCCATGGGTTAAATTAAGTGTTTAGCTGCTGGTGTTTACCTCTGTTTCCATCTGTCATTGGGTGAAGGTTGTAGGATGGCAAATAAGGTAGTCATCAAGCTCATTGTCAGGAATGGGTATTTAAGGTAGTCTTCCCACTATTGCTTAGCTTGCCAGTTGGTGTCATTCTTGTAGATCACTAGAGGTTTCACTGGTGCCAGATCTCTCTTCAAACCTATGACACCCTCTATTATGGTATTTCCCATCCTGTTCTCTCCCTATCCAACCCCTCCCACTCAACCTTCCTTTTTCCCTCATGACCTACTCTCTCCTCCTCTTATCCCCATCTCTTCTTCCCAGATCCCACTCCCCCTCACCCCATGCCTGTTCCCAATCTGTTCAGGAGATCTTGCCTCATTCCTCTTCTATGGGGTACCATGCATATCTCTCTTAGGTTCTTTCCTACTTCCCATACTCTCTGTCAGTGGAAGTGCAGGCTGGCATTCCCTGATCAATGTCTAAAATCTATTTATGTGTGAATACATACCATGTTTGTCTTTTTGTGACTGGGTTACCTCACTCAGGATGGTATCTTCTAGTGCAATCCATTTGCCTGGGAATTTCAAGATTTTGTTGATTTTTTCACACGCTGAGTAGTATTCCATTGTGTAAATGTACCATATTTTCTCTATCCACCCCAGTTGAGGGGCATCTAGGTTTATCCAGGTTCTGGCTATTACAAATAATGTTGCTATGAACATAGTGGAACAGACGTCCTTGTTGTATGAATTTGCATCTTTTGGATATATGCCTAGGAGTGGAATTTCTGGGTCTTGATTGATTTCCATTTTCCTGATGAATTTCCATACTGACTACCAAAGTGGCTGTATGGGTTGGCCCTCCCTCCAGAAGTGGAGGAGTGTTCCCCTCTCTCCATGTCCTCTCCAGCATGAACTGTCATTGGTGTTTTTGATTTTAGTCATTCTGATGGGAGTGAAATGGTATCTCAGAGTTGTTTTTATTTGGATTCTCTTGATAGATAAGGATGTTGAGCACTTTCTCAAGCCATTTCAGACTCCACTATTGAGAATTCTCTATTTAGTTCTGTACTCTACTTTTACATTTCATCCTTTGGTGTTTTGGAGACTTTCTTCTTGGGTTCTTTGTAAATTTTGGAGATCAGCCCTCTGTCAAATATGGGATAAATGAATATATTTCCCATTCTGTGGCTGCCTTTTTGTCTTGTTGACTGTGTCCTTTGCCTTACAGAAGCTTCTCTGTTTCAGGAGGTACCCATTAGTTAATTGTCGATCTCAGTGTCTGTGCTACTGGTGTTATGTTCAGGATCCAGTCTCCTGTAACAATTTGTTGAAGAGTATCTCCCAATTTCTCTTCTAAGAGTTTCAGTGTGGTTGGCTTTTTGCTAAGGACTTTGATCCATTTGGGATGTTTTGTGCAAGGCAATAAACATGGATCTATCTGCAGTCTTCTGCATGCCAATATCCAGTTATGCCACCACCATTTGTTGAAGATGCTTTATTTTTCCTTTTTATGATTTTAGCTTCTTTGTCAAAAATCAAGTATTCATAGGTGTGTGGGTTAAAATCAGCGTTTTCAATTTGATTCCTTTGGTGTGTCTGTCTATTTTTGTGCCAATACCAATCTGTTTTCAGGACTACATCTCTGTAATAGAGCTTGAATTCAGGGATGGTGATGCCTCCAGATGTTGCTGTGTTGAATAAAGTTGTTTTAGCTATCCTGAGTTTTTTGTTTTTCCATACATATTTGATTATTGTTCTTTCAAGGTCTTTGAAAAAAATTTGCTGGAATTTTGATAGAGATGCCTTTGAATCTCTAGATTGCTTTTGGCAAGACTGCTATTTTTATTATGTTGATCCTACCAATCCAAGATCTTGGGAGATCTTTCCATTTTCTGGCATCATCTTTGATTTCTTTCTTTAGAGATGTAAAGTTCTTGATATTCAGGTTTTTCACTTCTTTGGTTAATGTTATGCCCAGATATTTGATGCTGTTTATTGCTATTATAATGGGTGGTGTTTCTCTGATTTCTTTCTCAGCCACTTTATCATCTGTATATAATAGTTAACCTTGTATCCTAACACAGAGTGCCCAGCTTCAAGTGAGCTTGGGTCCTCCTGGGATTCCTCCACCGCCCATCACCTACTCCCTCAATATCATGGGGGCCCACCCCTGGCCTCCAGAGGACCTGACCATACAGAAAAGGAGTCCATCTTTCCAGACCCCAGCCTCCAGCATGCCCAGCTCAGATGAGATTGGGTCCTCCTAGGACTCCTCCCCTGACTATCACCCACTCCCTCAATTTTCCAGGTATCACTTCTAGCATCCACAGTAACTGCCCACACAGGAAAGTTTTCAGTCCTCACAGACGCTACCCACAGCTCTTCTCACACCTGTGGACAGAAAGCCAGGTGACCTTGGGTCCTCCTAGAACCCCTCCCCTCCCCTGCCCACCACCCACACCCTCAATCGTCCAGAGGCCTGCTCCTGGTATAAAGAGGAACTGCCCACACAGGAAAGACATAAGCCCTTCCAGACCCCACCCTCTGTCATGCCCAATGTCAGCTTCAGAAAAGAAGGAGACCAGTGGAGACAAAAATACCCCACCTGCACCCACTGGAAGAAGAGTTTGGAAGAAGACAGAATGAGAACTCACTTAGCAATAGAGACCAACATGACTCCAACAGAATCTAGAGACCCCACACCAATAAGACCTGAAAAGCCCAACATAAATGAAGCAGAAGAGACAGACCTTAAAATTATTTTAGGAAGAAGATAGTGACCCTCAAAGAAGAAATGAGAAAATCCCTTAAAGAAACAGAAGAAAAAAACAAACAAAAAATACATGAAATGGAGGAAAAGATGAACCAAAATATTCAAGAAATAAACAAATGCTCTCATGCTTTTACAGCCTTGATGACTGATGTTTTTCCTCTTGGTTTGACAAGGGTTATATTAATAAATACATAATTGTTCATACAGAATGAGGGACATTTTGATCAGTCTAGATGTTCCAATAACATATATATTCTCACCAATAGGAGTGGCAATGTTGCCACACTTTATTTTATTGCATATGTACAACCTAAATTTGTATTTGAAAATACCTTCTGAGTATGTAAAATTATTTCTTAAAAGAACTTATAAAATTCACATACATAAACTTCATGGATGATAGACTCTAATAGAAAAATAATTTGATATTTAAATTTAAAGTTGAGCACATGGTTAGGGATATAAAATGATACAGAAATTAAGAAAATGAAATCTATCTCAGAGGAGACTCAGCATGCCTCAACTTTGAAGTTCACAAGTTTCTGATTGTGTTCAGAATTTTTGCTCAAAGCAATACTTCTGTTCATTTTTACTTGGCAACACAAGGAATGATCTCAGAGGAAAGTACATTTCTTTTTTTCTTCTCAATATTAAAGATTTCATCAGGAAGCAATTATGTATTGTTTGTTCATTTAGGAATGGAATCAGTTCAAGTTCGTTTGCTCTTAAATTCTGAAATGTACTATTTTTATTTCAGACTAAGGTAAAAGGATACAACTTCAACAAAAAATAAAATTAAAACAACTGTCTGTAAATCACAAGATTTTCAGATTATATATAATCGATAAGCATTCTATATGAAATCATATGGAAAAATTTTCTGAGACCTCAAAGTTTCATAAAAATAGTCAAAGAGAACTGAGCTAAATCTTCGTCAGAACATAAGGAGAGAAATCAAGTGTAATACTGAATAATAGATTAATACTCTTTCCTCTATTAACACAACAAGAACATCCTTAACACAGATTATAATCTTTACATAATTTTTGTGATTAAATATATCTTCTAATTAGATAGATATTGGACGATCTTCTACTTAAAGTATGAGCGTCTACAAAAGCAATTTAAAAGTTCTTGTCTTCTCCTGTTTTAATGTCAGTACTATGACATCCCATCATCCTTCCTCTACAAAGGTTCACCTGTGTAGGAAGAGAACCAGCTGGCTACATGAACCAGTTCAGTCCAAAGCATGTTAAGTTACCATGCTGCTGCTTGTACTCGCTCTGTTTCTATGGAGCTGCTATTTTCATGCCAGCTATCATTCTTGCTTCATTTTATGGAACTATGTTCAGGCATTCCAGGGAAACAAGAAAGTAGAATTTGAGTATCTCCCTCTTACACATCAGCTAGTAACACTGATAAGTGGAGGTGAACAAACAATTTCTAAATTTAGCTTTATTTTCATTGAAAATATATTCCTCTCTCCTACAATATATTCAGACCACAGTTTCCCCTCCCTCCATTTTTCTGTGGTTTGCCTAAATCACCTTTCCACCAGATCTACTCCCTCTCCATTTCAGTCACAATAGAGCAGGTCTCCAATAGACAACAACCAAGGAAGAAAAAACAAGTTACAGTAAAACAATCTAGATTCTCTAAATATATTATTGATAAACAAGTAGATTCAGAAAGGTAGAGAGTAAAATTACGTATGCCTAAATAATATCACACTGATCACATGTAACTCAATGATAAAATACTCTAGCTCTTTCTTTCCAGACCATGCCCCTTCAGAAAATCCACCAAACAGTAGCCCCATACCTCAAAAAGCCAATAGTTAACCCCTCTGCAGGGCTGTTCAAGACCATGCCAATATACTATTTAAGACCTATCACTCCTCCTATGCCTTCCGGAGTGCTGCCCAGCAGTTGCTTTGTTCTGTTCATTAAGTCTTCATTTATTAATGCAGTTTAATTGACTTATTACATCAGTGGCAACATATGTGCAATAAGTGGGGATTCCATACTTATCAACAACAAAGAGCTAAGTAGACACTATTATGAAAGTAAGGCAAGTGTTTTTTTTAAGATTATAAGATAAACCCATAAGGGTTTTAATAAGATGTTTAATAAAATTAAGAAAGTTGTGGCCTTAAAATCAAATGTCAGCCAGGTGGTGATGGCACATCCCTTTAATCCCAGCACTTGGGAGGCAGAGGCAAGCAGAAATCTGTGGGTTTAAGCCCAGCCTGGTCTACAAGAGCTAGTTCCAGGACAGCCTCCAAAGTTACAGAGAAACTCTGCCTTAAAAAATTCAAATGTCTTACATAGGCAATGTGAATTATATGTATCATATTTAGATCTAAAGATCTAATGTACAAAATCATGCTATTATTAAATAGTCTACATTATTCATATTCATATTCAATTAATACTCATAGAATGCTGGGATGCTAAAATACTTTTTCTATTAAAACAGTTAGTAAACAACACTCCTGGGATTCTATTTCACATCTTCCAGATAAAAAGATAGCAAAAATTTCCATTAGAATATGCTAATTATGACCTATTCATTTTACATATTATAATTGTAGATTAATAGTTCATGTATTTCTTACCAAGGATATACAAATGTAAAGCAATAATTTTTACACAATGGCCATTAAGTTACTCTGATCTTAGTAGAGCAGCATTTAATTCCCCAAAGTTGTTGGGTCATAGGCACCTTGTGCAAAATTGCACATTTAATGTCTCTCATTTGTCTTAAATTGTGGTTAGTCAGCATCTTGACCTTCTAGTCAGAGGGTAGGTAATTGACTAAGTGAGTTGAGAAAAACCATTAGCATGACCTCTGTGGGAGAGAGAGCCATCATTCTTCCAGCACCAGAAGGAGCAAAGTTATGATTAAATAACAGACGCCAATAGATCTGAACACATCCCTCTTAACCACATACAACATGTCTGTTCCAAATTGTGTGTTCCTGGCCAAGCACATATTGTTCCTTTTACAGCCATCACTTTTACAGCCACTCATTTCTGGAATGGACACTACCACCCTCACAGAATGATTTCACTAAGAATTCAACAACTGCTTTCCTCCTGGCAGAAAATATTCCTTTTCGTTCCAAACTCATTCCCTTTTGATGCCTAACCTCATCCTTTTAAGTTGGTACCCTTTCAAATGACAGCTCTATCCTTGTCTTTTTCTATTCAGACTTAAGCTTGCTAATTTTCTTCATTTAAATACCACCTTTATTGTTTTTTCTTTCCTTCCACTCTTAATTTTATGAGGAAGATAATCATCCAGTAACTGAATTTTCATTTAATATGCCAATAGTTAAACATCTAATGCTACTGAAGGTTACATTCTAGTACCTCTGTGCTGGTTAAGATAGTGATAAGCCATAAAGAGATGCTTTATTGTTGGTATCAATAGAAGTGTTACACACAAAGAGGTAAAGGGAATTTCCAGAGCCTCAGCATCAAAACAAGCAACCACAATGTATATGAGGCTACTGGCTTTGCTGCATGATCTCTGAAGGTAATAAGTGATGTGGCACAAACATTTATAATCTTTTGTCAGCATCTTCAAAATATAGAGAAATTTAGTAATACTTATCAATATAATCCAATCATTGCATGTTAATTCATGTCTATTTAAAATTTGTGAAGTATGCTTATGAAATACTTGAATAAATGATTTAAAATTTTTATTCATATTTTCCATCTAAAACAATATATTTTTCTAGTAAACACTAGCTATTATATCATACACATATCCCTATACACAAAATTTAAATGATATTCATTTGTTTATTTTCCCTCATACTACTTAGTAACTTGCTCATGTAGCAATTTGTTCTGAAATAAGTGTACCCAGCACCTGAAATATTTATGTCCCAAGTAAAAATGAACCATAATCCAGAGGTACTTTCAAAGAAGTTAGTTTAGACATATGATAGAAAAAATGCATTAAAAAGAATATTTCTTATTAAACTCATTCACTGAATGCACACTTACAGAAAAATAATTGACAAAACATATTCAAAATATATACAGACTACAGTGAGATTTATATTTAGTTTCATTTTTAAAAGAATAACTATTGTGTATTTTCTTCTATATGTCAGTAAAGATCAAATAAAAAGTACATTGTGTGCCGAAGCTGAAGATGCTCTGTACAACAAGGATGTCTGTTCCACTATGTTCATAGCAGTATTATTGTAATAGCCAGAAACTGGAAGCAACCTAGATGCTCCTCAACTGAAGAGTGGATAGAGAAAATGTGGTACATTTACACAACGGACTACTACTCAGTGGAAAAACAATGGAATCTTGAATTTTGCAGACAAATGGATGGCACTAGAAAAAAACATCCTGAGCAAGATAACCTAGTCACAAAGAGACAAACATGGTATGTACTCACTCATATGTGGATTTTAGACATGTATCAGGGAATACAATCCCACTGTCAGAGAGTCTGGGAAACAGGGAGAACCTTAAGAGAGACATGCATGGTACCCCAGAGAAGGGGACTGGGACAGGATTTCCTGAGCAGATTGTGAGCATGGGGGGAGGGAAGAGGGATCTGGGGAAAAGAGGAGGGGAGAGGAGGACATGGGGGAGCAGTAACATTCAGTTGGGGGAAAAATAGATGAGAACAGGATGAGAGACACCATAATAGATGGAGTAATTATAGGCTTGAGCATAGAGCTGACATTAGTGAGATATCCAGAGATCTACAAGGATTACACCAACTGGCAAACTAAGCAATAGTGAAAAGACTGTCTTAAATGCCCTTCCTTGATAATGAGTTTGATGACTACCTTATATGCCATCCTAGAATCTTCATCCAGTGGCTGATGGAAGCAGGGACAGACACCCTCAGGTAAAAACTGAACTGAACTCCTGGAACCCAGTTACAGATTAGGAGGAGTGATGAAAAAAGGGGTCAAGACCAGGTTGGTGATACCCACAGAAACACCTGACCTCAACAAGAGGGAGTACTTGGAACCTAGACTGATGACTGAGAGGTCCACATGGGTCTGATCCAGACCTCCTGAATGTGGGTGTCTTTGAGGAGGCCTAGGCAATCTATGTGGCCTTAGGTAGTAGGTCAGTACTTATCGCTGGCAAAACAATGGACTTTGAGAACCCATTCCACATGGAGGGATAGTCTCTTAGCTTGGACATGTGGAGGAGGGCCTAGGCCCTGCCCTAGGGTCCTGTAGATCCCCATGGAGGGCCTCACCCTCTCTGGGGATTGGGGGATGGTGGGGCACCAGGGAGGAGGGGAGGGAGAGGGAGCTGGGATTGACATGTGAAGAAAGCTTGTTTTTAATTTATATAAAAAGAAAGCAAAAAAAAAAAGAATTCTCCTCTGTTTATGAAATTTGTTAAGTTGGTCTCTCTATCCACTGATTGTTTTGTTTTGTCATGAATTGCTTTTGGAAGTCAGTCAGGCTAGATACTTTAGTACTTTGTACTGAAACTCGGTAATTATAAATAAATGTTTAGTATAAATAAGAAATATGTTCGTGTAAATGGGGTAATGTTTCCATAGTCACATTTACATTAGGAAAAAAGACATATATTTGAAAATAACATATATACAGCAAATTAAAATATACATGATGAATATGTACTTAGCCTGCAATCTTTTGTATAATGGCTGTTATTACAATAAACCTCTTGTGAATCCATAGCATGTTTTCCCTAAACAGGACTTGCACCAAAACACTCAACAGTGTATACATTGTTGGGTGCAAGTTTTCCAATGTACTGTTATATTGCGTAACTTTTAACCACTCTGAGAAACTTCCAGTAAAATAAAATTTAGTCACTCAATCAATAACCTTGGTTTCCACAGTCTATTCTCCATTCTTTTCCCTGAAATAATCTTCGAAACTCAAGCTCCTTGCAATTTCTATTTCTCAGGACATTTTGATCTGAAGATGAGTCCTTCCTATGGACCACATTCCAGACCTTCAAGATAGGGATGGCCTGTCCCAGCTTGTTTGTATCTTAGTCCTTTCTCATAAGGATATTGGGTGCCAGAAATTACCCGAGAGCTGTCATTGTGTATGTGTGTATATAAGCTAAAAACTTTGCAGTACAGGAGGAGAGAAAGAATACAGAGCACGATTTGAATAGCATGTGTATGAACTTGTTCCGTACCTCATGGAAAAGTAATTGTCTAAGTTCTTTCACTTGTCTGAGGCATTTGTCTTGAACTTTGGCAGGGATTCAGTAGAGGTGGACTCTGCTGGCATTCCATAGGAAGTTCTACTGCTCCTGGTAATCTGTGCTGTCATCTGCTCTTTGAGTCTACAGCATATTTACCCAGGACCTTGTGGCTTTTAGAAGCTACACGGAGAAACCTGTTTATGGGCCTACTTGCACACTTAAACTGGCTTTTGGGAGTCTGCTTCTTATACTGGGTCACGTTTCACAGACTTGGGAATGGGAAGGTGTTTAATATCAACTTAATTCCATGCTTGTTGCTATTCATTGGAGATCTGTACTAAAGTAAACAAAAACTGAGGAAGAGTGGATTGGTGTTTCAGAACAGAGAGATATGTTGGGGGAGAGGAGGGAGGTAAATCTATGGCAGGAATGTAAAATTAAATAAATAAATAAATCATTTGTAGCATGATTTATAATTGGTCTCATGTTGGTGCCCAGTATATTCTAATAGGTCTTAAACTAAAAACCCAGAGTCAGATATAGGGGAAAGTGCTGAGACATCAGCGAGTGAATACCCACCTTACTAACTCTTCAGCTGGAAAAGCACTGAGCTCCAGTCTCCTCACACATTGACACTTCCTGTCTCTGAACAATCTTGTCCGTCTGTATAGACCTCTAGACCACTAAGGTTTACTAGCTCTGCTCTCTGATCTAATTAGGAAGTCTTTACATTTTAGAATATAAAGAAAATATTACTACACCAGTTTTATTCATTACTTTCAGCTCATTTTAAGAGGATTTGTTAATTTGCTACAACTTTTATTTATGTTTTCCTGGCTTTTTAAGACTATTTATTGATTTCCTCTGTAAGCACTGTAAACTGAGCTTCTGTACAGTGCAGTCCTGCCACACTTCAGTCCCAAATAAACACACTGAGGCTTATAATAATTAAAAACTGTTTGACCTATGGTTCAGGCTTCTTATTTACTAGGTCTTTTAATTATTAACCAATTTCTATTAATCTATGTATCTCCACACAGTGGAGTGCTTACTGGATATATGCAGGTAACCATATATTTCCAGTAACTACATGTTGTCTCCTTACAACTAAGTCCTGCATTCCTTTCCCCAGAATACTCTGAGTTGGGTAGCCTATACTTCCTGCCTAGATACAGCCTGCCTGTTTATTAGCCAAAACAGCTTTATTCATGAACCAATAAGAGAAATAAATATTCACAGCATACAACAGGATGTCCCCCAATATCTTCTCTTTTCTGCCTAACTAGAAATGATGGTAAAGCAAAACAGTTATCAAGCAATAACTACAATTAACAATATTTAGTCCAGTGACATTGAGCAAAATTTAAATAAAACATTTTATCATCTATCCTGTATTTGTGACTCTAAATGTTTATATGTAACATATTTTGCCATAACTAGGGAAAACCATAACCATGACTATCTGTCTTCAACCCCGTCAAAGACCTCAGAACAAAAACATATATAATCTTTACAATGGATAGCGAAATCCCACTGCCTGGACCTTCACCCAACATTCCTTTGTAATGTTGGGGAATCCCTATTTAGCCTACAGGCTAGCCTAACATATCTGACATTTCTGTGAAGCAGGGTTTTCTGAAGGAGTGTCTTGCCTTGTCTTAGCAAGGATTTACAGTCAAAATCTTTTGTATCCTGTTGGTCCAGTTTGGACAGCATACTGTCAGCAGTTGAGGAAAGGGCACTTTCTCGCCCAGTTGCTTACATTTGTCAAAATGAAAGTAAACTCCATGTGGAGTTCCTTTAATGCCCATTATATTCTCTGACATGGATAGGTGCTGCCAGGAGCAGCTAGGTCTCATTGTTGTGAAAAATCGTAATAATCCATATGTTCTGTGGGTCTTTGAAAGATTTTTGAATAATATTAAATCTTTGTATATCTAGAAAAAAACTAGCTCAGGCAACTTTAAGTTTTGACTATTATGGATGACTATAACCTGCATTGAATTAAATATATTCAATGGTCCATTTAAGCATAATACCTAAGCAAGTGTACCTGTGTGTATCTTAAATTTGTACCAATAAACCAGTCCTTATCAATGCAAAGTATTCATTTCTATATCTTATTCCCTTTTTTTCCTTTAGAAGGAGATTGATTGTCATCATTAACCATTTATAGCCAACCCTGTTTAAATGAAAACAAATATTTATAGACAACATTTGGGCATAGTTCTCTCCAAATATCTTCCTGCTGTTTGGGAGGGTGCTGTCAATCTCAAGGGGACACTAAGTAAATGCAGAATCTTGGCCAAATCCTGACTCTTATAGTCAATGAGGTTGCATCACAGTTATTAAGGATGTTGGATTACCTGTGTCACTGCTTCGGGGAGTGTTTCTTGATCAAACCATATTAGTCTGGAAGGAATCCATGGCTTTTGATCTTCTTTGTTAAAAAAAAAGCAGAGCCTCCTTTTCAAAGTAACATGTTCTTAGACTTAAATTTTAAAGTCAAGACATTTTCAAAACATTTATGTTAGATTCATCTAAGAGCATTTTTAATCAAATGTCTTTTAGCTGCTGTTGCTTCTTCATTAGCAATTAAATAATTGAAAGACAGCACAACATACAGTATCCAGACTTTGGATATTCCATCTTTACATGGCCTTTTTTATTACTCTATCTTTTTACTTTTCTTGTTTGTTTGTTTGTTTTGAGACAGGGATTCTCTGTGAAACTTTTTCTGTTCTTAAAGTGACTTTGTAGACCAGGCCAGCCTTGAAATCACAGAGATCTGCCTGCTTTTACCTCTTGAGTGCTGGGATTAAAGATGTGTGCCACCACACCCAGCTAGTCTGTTTACTTTTAAATCCTTTAGAGGAGTTTGTTCTTCTGAGTCAGTCTATACTGTATAGCTCTATTTTTTCTATGGCCATGAATCTTTAGTCTTGTAAACTTCATGGCTAAGATTGAAAGTCTCTGGTCACACCCTATTCTTTGGGTTTCATTAAGTATTCATGGCATGGTGGACATAGTCGTGGGTTCCATGTGTAATATCACAATTCTGTTGAGTTTCTAGGTACAGGTTACCACCAAGAAGCATATTACTGGCTGCTAACAATCATCATTTGTTTGGTAGAGGGCCTCCTAAAAGAACTGTGTAGATTTGTTACTAATTCTGATTTAGGAAGCCTCTATTAAAGGAGCCTAGTTTCTCTGCTTGCCTCTAGCAAATAGCCCACTCAAGAAAATACTGCTATCAAGAAGCCTTGCTTACCTCTCTTCTTTTGTGTTTAGAATCTTTTTTTAAGCTTTTCTTCAGGTTTTACATGGAAATTCTTGCCAAATGTTTGGGCACCATTTGTGTTTCCACCTGGTACTGTAGTTGTTTTGCCCCAAATAAATCCAAAGAGGCTTGTTGTAATTATCAACTGTTTGGCCAATACCTAAGTCTTCTTATTGAATAGCTCTCTCTTAATTATTTACCCATTTCTATTAAACTATGTATTCTCAAGTGGTCTTGGATTACCAAAGAATGTCTAGGTGTCCTACCTCTCTGGTGGCTACATGGCTTCTCCCTCTGTCTTTCCACTTCCCAGAATTCTCCTTGTCTGGTACTCCACCTATTCTTTCTGCCTGGCCACTGGACAATCATTGTTTATTCATTAACCAATAAGAAGAGCATATTTTTACAGTATACAGGAGACCCCCTATGAAAAGACCTTTATCGTATTCACATAAAATGTTCTGTTTTTTCCATGCTTCACCTATGTTGGAATATTCATATACCTTACTGGTAAGAAAGAACTATGTTTCTAGTGAAGAAAGTTTGCCATGAATGTTATTGATTGTATATTTACATTGTTCTCTAGGCACTTAAGCTAAAGACCATTACATTTCTAGATTCTGGATTCTGATTTCTGAATTAGTTTTCATTTGGGTGGGTGTTTCCTTCCTTTGTGTGTTTTCCCTGAATTTTTAGCAAATGTGATGGGTCTGTATTTTCTGTTTTCCTGTCCTGCTCAGCTGGTGGTTTCCCTGGGAAGGCCTGCTAGCAGCCTTGACAGGGATACTGGGCAGAAATGGGAGAATGACAGTTGGAGGCATTCTTTGTGATCTGTTGTGAATGGGGTGAGGGAATTTTCCACCCATAGATGTTGGCATGAGATCAGTGGATTGGATCTCAGGAACAGCAAGACTAAAGCAACATGTTGTGCCTTCAACATACTTGTTGCCCTAGGAGGAGAGGCCCTTGGGTTAGCAGGATATGCCTACTGGTGTTGGGGTTTTGAACAAAACAACAAGTCGAATGAAGGATGTTGGAAGGAGGAAATCTATGGCATCTTCAAGAGATGGGAGCAAGGATTGGTGAATTTGCCAAGGATACTTTGCTGAAAAAATGAGCGGGCAAGAATGGGAATAGGAACTGGGGAGAAAAGAGAGGGAAGGTCTGAGGGCAGCATATCTTGTCTTCTAGAAGACATGGACTCTGAGTTTGCAGGAATTGATGCTGGAACTGGGGGCAGGTAAAAGCCATGAATGCAGGAAGGAGAATTGAAAGAGAAGATCTCTTATATAAAAAGGAGATGAGAGCTACAGAGGTGTGGGACCACCGGGAAGGCAGCTTTAGGTGTTTGAGTGCAAAACTTTGGATGAGACTGGGGGACTCAACCTGGGGGAGCAAGCAGCCTACCTAGTATTCTGTCAGACATGACCTGTCAGTAAGCAGGGCCTACATGATAAGAGATAGAGTCTCTCATCATCTTCTAGGTAATCTTAAGTAATAAAAACTGCAAATAACTGCTTCTTCTGGTACTCGAAGAATTCTCCCAAAATTATTCATAATATCAATAATTTTTTATCTATTTTCTTACCAGGGTATAAAATGTCATATCTGTTTGATTTTTATGCTGCAAAATATATCTCATGGGATCTACTCTAAATATCAGATGCATTTGTATTATTAACATTCACAAATTAAAGAAAAAGTTGTGAAAGAGAAAGCCAGAGAATGCATGGTAGTGGTTATATGGAGAATATGGAAGCAGTAAAATCATGTAAATATATCAAGATTTCAAAAATATAAATGAATATAGAAACAAAAGCATCACAATTAGTGGCATGTTTTTAGTATGAAAAAATATGAAATTAGAACCTTATTAAAAATAAACAAATAACCGGATCCAGAAAGACCAGGGGACCAGCTGTCCTGGTGGAACGAGGTAAAACAGACCCTGCATCTGGGCCTGTGTTCCAGTGGCTGGGGATCGCCTGGGAACTGCACAGAGCTTCCAATCCCATCAGGAGCCAAACACCACAGACTCCATGTCTTCTCTCCCACCAATGAGACCTGGAAATCAGCTGATCCAGCAAAAAGACCAGAGGACCAGGTGGGAGGATAAGCACCCAAGATTGCTGGTCTTCTTCTCCACCCATGGGACCAGAACAAGGAAAAGGAAAAGAAGAACTTCCAGATTATTGGACTTGCTAGCACCCACCAAAAGGGAACTCTGGTACGCTAACCACCAGACCAATAAGGGGCTCTTTCTGCACACACTAGAAGAAGACATGCGAAAGGGACAATACAAAAACACACTCAGCAACAGAAAAACAAATATGACACCACCAGATTCTAGAGACTCCACACCAGCAAGGCTCCAACATTCCAATGCAAATAAAGCAGAAGAGAATGACATTAAAACCACTTTCATGAAAATGATAGAGGCCCTAAAAGAGGATATAGGAAAATCCCTCAAAGAAATAGACGAAAAAACAAACCAAAAAATGCAAGAAATGGAAGAAGAAACAAAATAAAAAAGGCAGGAAATGGAAGAAAAAGCAAACCAAAAAAATGCAAGACATGGAAGAAAAAGTAAACCAAAAATGCAAGAAATGGAAGAAGGAACAAACCAAAAAAATTCATAAAAGGCAACAAATGGACAAAAAGATAAACCGAAAATGGCAAGAAACAAAGCAAACAGTGCAAGGCTTGAAAACTGAAATAGAGACAATCAAAAAACACAATCTGAAGAAAGGCAGGAAATAGAAAAGCTGGGCAAATGGTCAGGTACTACCGATACAAGCATTATCAACAGAATACAAGAGATGGACAAGAGAATCTCAGGTGTTGAAGATACACTAGGAGAAATGGATTCATCAACCAAACAAAATCTTAATTCCAACAAATCCTTAACACAAAACATCCAGAAAATACGGGGCACATGAAAAGACCAAACCTAAGAAAAATAGGTATAGAAGAAAGAAAATAAAACCACCTCAAAGGGGCAGAAAACATATTCAACAAAATCATAGAAGAAAACTTTCCAACCTTAAGAAAGACATGCCAATGAAGGTACAAGAAGCCTACAGAACACCAAATAGAGTAGATCACAAAAAAGTCCCCTCAGCACATAATACTCAAGACTCTAAATATACAAAATAAAGAAAGAATATTAAGAGCAGCTAAGGAAAAAGGCCAATTAACATATTAAGGCAGACCTATCAGAATTACTCCTGACTTCTCCATGGAAACTCTGAAAGCCAGGAGGTCCTGGATAGATATTCTACCAACACTAAGAGACCATGGATGCCAGCCCAGACTACTATAACCGGCAAAGCTCTCAATCACTTTAGATGGAGAAAACAAGATAATCCATGACAAAACAAGATTCAAGCAATATGTATCCACAAACCCAGGCCAACAGAAAGTTTTGGAAGGAAAATTCCAACCCAAGGAAGTTAACTACAACCAGAAAAACATAGGTAATAGATAATCTTTCTCTACCAACAACCAAAAGAACAAAGGGGTGAAATTCCACACATAATTCCACCAACAACAAACATTCCAAATCAAAGAAGAATGAGCAATCAATGGTCATTAGTATCCCTCAACATTAATGGCCTTAACTCACCCATAAGAAGACGCAGGCTAGCAGAATGAATGCGAAGACAGAACCCAACCTTCTGCTGCATACAGGAAACACACCTCACCCTCAAAGGCAGACATTACCTGAGAGTTAAAGGTTGGGAAAAATTTTTCCAATCAAATGGACCCAATAAACAAGCAGGGGTAGCAATCCTAATATCTAACAAATTAGACTTTAAAATGAAATCAATCAAAAGACATGAAGGAGGTCATTACATACTCATCACAGGCAAAATCCACAAAAATGAAGTGTTTATCCTGAACATCTATACCCCAAATACAAAGGCATCCACATTCATAAAAGAAACATTACTAAAACTTAATTCACATATAAAGTCCCACACACTTATAGTGGGAGATTTCAACACACCATTCTCATCACTAGACAGGAATACCAGACAGAAACACAACAAAGAAGCAAAGGGTCTAATAGAAGTAATGACCCAAATGGGATTAACAGACATCTATAGAACATATAATCCACATGAAAAAGAATATACATTTTTCTCACCACCACATGGAACCTTCTCAAAAATCAACCACATACTTCACAACATATCCAACCTCAGTAGCTTAAAAAAATTGTAATAAGCCAGGCGGTGGTGGCACACACCTTTAATCCCAGCACTCGGGAGGCAGACGCAGGCAGATCTCTGTGAGAATTAGCAGCACAGCTGAAGGCTCTAGAACACAAAGAAGCAAACTCCTCCAGGAGGAATAGACGGCAGGAAATAATCAAATTGAGTGCAGAAAACAATAAAATATAAACTAGGAAAACAATACAAAAATCAATGCAACAAACAGTTGGTTCTTTGAGAAAATTAACAAGATAGAACAACCTTTGTCCAAACTTACCAAATAGCGGAGAGTTAACATGCAAATTAACAAAATCAGAAATGAAAAGGGGGACATAACAACAGACTCTGAGGAAATTCAGAGAATCATCAGGTCATAATTTGAAAACCCGTACTCCAAAAATTCGAAAATTTAAAGGAAATGGACAACTTCCTGGATAGCTATTACTTGGCAAAATTAAATCAAGAACAGATAAGCAATTTAAATAGACCTATAACTCCTATGGAAATAGAAGCAGTCATCAAAAGTCTCCCAACCAAAAAAGCCCACGTCCAGATGGCCTCAGTGCAGAATTCTACTAGAAATTCAAAGAACAGCTTATACCAATTCTTCTCAAAGTATTCCATGCAATAGAAGTAGAAGGGTCTTTGCCAAACTCTTTCTGTGAGGCTTCAATAACCTTGATCCCCAAGCCACACAAAGACACAACTAAGAAAGAGAATTTCAGACCAATATCCCTCATAAATATTGATGCAAAAATACTCAATAAAATACTGGCAAATCAGATCCAAGAACACTTCAGAACAATCATTCACCATGATCAAGTAGGTTTCATCCCAGGGATGCAGGGATGTTTCAACATATGAAAATCCATCAATATAATCCACCATATAAACAAGCAGAAAAACAAAAATTACATGATCATCTCACTAGATGCTGAAAAATCCTTTGACAAAATCCAACACCCTTTCATGATGAAGGTCTTGGAGAGTTCTGGGATAAAAGGAACATACATAAACATAATAAAAGCTATATGCAATAACCCAACAGCCAACATCAAACTAAATGGGCAGAAACTCAAAGAAATTCCTCTAAAATCAGGAACAAGACAATGCTGTCCACTCTCTCCATATATTTTCAACATTGTTCTTGAAGTTCTAGCCATTGCCATACGACAAAAAAAGGGGATCAAGGGGACACAAATTAGGAAGGAAGAGGTCAAAATTTCACTTTTCACATTTTACATAAGTGACCCAAAGAACTATACCAGGGAACTCTTACACCTGATTAACATGTTCAGCAAAGTGGCAGGCTACAAGATCATCTCAAGAAAATCATTAGCCCTATTATATACAGATGATAAAAGGGCTGAGAAAGAAATCAGAGAAACATCACACTTTATAATTGCTACAAACAACATAAAATACCTTTGTGTAACACTAACCAAACAAGTGAAAGACATGTAAAGGAAGAAATTTTAATCTTTAAAGAAAGAAATTAAAGAAGCTCTCAGAAAATGGAAAGATCTCCCATGTTTTTGGATAGGTAGGATCAATGTAGTAAACATGCCAATCCTGCCAAAAGCAATCTACAGATTCAATGCAATGCCCACTAAAATCCTAGCACAATTCTTCACAGACCTTGAAAGAACAATAATCAATTTTGTATGTAAAAACAAAAGATCCAAGATAGCCAAAACAACCCTGTTCAACCAGGCAATGTCCGGATTCATCACCATCCCTGACTTCTAGCTCTCTTATAGAGCTATAGTTCTGAAAACAGCTTGGTATTGGCACAAAAATAGACAGGTAGACCAATGGAATAGAATCGAAAACTCTGATGTTAACCCACACATGTATGACCATCTGATCTTTGACAAACCAGCTAAAAACATACAATGGAATAAAGAAAGCATCTTCAACAAATGGTGCTGGCATAACTGGAAGCTGGCATGTAGAAGAATGCGGACCGATCCAGGTTTATCACCATGTACAAAACTTAAGTCCAAATGGATCAAAGACCTCAACATAAATCCAGCCACACTGAACCTCTTAGAAGAGAAAGTGGTTGGTAACCTTGAACAAATTGGTACAGGAGACAGCTTCCTTAACATAACACCAGGAGCACAGACAGTGAGATCAACAATTAATAAATGGGACCTTCTCAAACTAAGAAGCTTCTGTAAGGCAAAGGACACAGTCAACAAGACAAAAAGGCAGCCCACAGAATGGGAAAAAATATTAACTAACCCCACATCTAACAGAGGGTTGATCTCCATAATTTACAAAGAACTCAAGAAGCTAGTCTCCAAAACAACAAAGGATCCAATTAAAAAGTGGGCTGCAGAACTAAATAGAGAATTTTCAATAGAGGAGTCTGAAATGGCTGAGAGGCACTTGAGAAAGTGCTCAACATCCTTAGCCATCCAGGAAATGCAAATCAAAACAACTCTGAGATACTATCTCACTCCTGTCAGAATGGCTAAAATCAAAAACACCAATGACAATTTATGCTGGAGAGGATGTGGTGAAAGGGGAACACTCCTCCATTGCTGGTGGGAGTGCCAACTGGTTCAGCCACTTTGGAAATCAGTATGGAGATTCCTCAGAAAAATGGGAATAAACCTACCACAAGACCCAGCAACTCCACTCTTAGGCATATTTCCAAAACATGCCCATTCATACAAGAAGAATGTCTATTCCACTATGTTCATAGCTGCATTATTTGTAATATCCAGAACTTGGAAGCCACCTAGATGCCCTTCAACCAAAGAGTGGATAGAGAAAATGTGGTACATTTACACAATGGAGTACTATTTAACAGAAAAAAACAATGGAATCCTGAGATTTGCAGGCAAATGGATGACACTAGAAGAAACCATGCTGAGTGAGGTAACACAATCACAAAAAGAGAAACATGGCATGTACTCTCTCATATATGGACTTTAGACATAGATCTGGGGAGTGCCAGCCTACAATCCCATGGCCAGAGAGTCTGGGAAACAGAACCTTCATTCAGTGACTGATGGAAGAAAAGGCAGACTCTGACGGCTAAGCGCTGAGCTGAACTCAAGAAAGCCAGTAACTTAGAGGATGGACTGATAATCAAAGGGATTAAGACATGGGCTGGTTTAAAGCCCAGAAACAGCTCCCCTGACAAGGGTTAACTCTTGAATCCCATGCTGATGCCTGGGAATCCAGTATGGGCCTGATCAAGACCCCCTGACTGGAGGTGTCAGTGAGGAGGCCTAGGTAATCTATTGTGCTTTGGGCAGTAGATCAGTATTCATCCCGAGTATATACATGGACTTTGGACTCCCAACAAACAATATGAGATGCACTCTCACCCTGAACTCTTGTGGGAAGGTTCTAGGCCCTTCCCTGGATGAAATGACAAACTGTGGACACCCCCATGGCGGGCCTCACCCTCCCTGGGGAAATGAGGGGATATTGGGGGGGTTGGGGGGAGGACACGGGAGGAGGGGAGGGAAACGGAGAGGTACCTGAAACTGACTTGTGAAGCAACATTGTTTCTAATCTAAATTTAAATTTAAAAATAAATAATATAAAATAAAAACAATAAACATAATTACAATAGAAAACTTGTTCTGGAAAAACTTGTCTTAAAGAAATGTAAATATATAATATAGACATTATCACAAAATATGCATAAAAGTATATCCATAGATGTTCTAGGAAATGAACATATGCCCTCAGGAATACTAAGCAAGACTTCTTCCAAGTATCTTCCCTCTATTATTTTCCTATTTTCTTTGAGATGGTGTCTCATTAAAATTTCCAAGTACCCTTGAAATCAGTTTGCAGTCTATTTTTCCTATCACCATTTGCTCTTCATGTCTTGGTTTCCCAAGAAGCTAGGATTTCAGTCCCATAACCTCAGGCTCCTGATATTTCTGAAGTTTTTCCCCAAACCATGAATTTTTTCATAATAATCTTATTCAACTATGCTTGTCAAAAATTAAGTCTTCCTTTATTAAAATTCATGTTAAAAATTTCTTACGTGACATATTTTGCTTCACAAATATAATATGGTATTGGAAAATTTATGTTAACAGTAGTTCATGATAAAAACTATGGCAAGGTCAGTTCAACATGTTTAACAAAATATCTTCAAACATTTCTCTAACATTGTCAAGTATTGCTCTTTTATTCTTTGGAATAAATTTTACTTCTATTTTGAAATATTCTATATGGGAATTCTTCATGTGTGTGAAAAAATGTATAAATGTTTGTCTCCAAATTTTTGAAGTTAGATAATGTTTCTCACAAAGGTCTTTTGCAAAAGCAATAGACAAATATTATTATACATTGAGAACTGAAGCTAAGCAATTAGCAACTAGGAAGTGTGAAAACTGTAGGACATTGCAGATTTTTGACACTTCAAAGGGCTCATTTTATCTACAAGCACTTATTTTCATGATTACTAAAATATATTAAAATGCTATGAAATCAGAATATTAAAATAAATCATTATTATAGGAATAATTATAATGCAAAAGACCACATCAATATGTACTGAAGCTTGCAAATACATAAATGATTATAAGATTTTAAAGATATATGTGACTTATATTTAAATTTGGCTCTTTGGTAATCAGCTCTGTCACAGTAAAATTATCAAACACTTTGAGATTCCCCTGGTGAAGAATAATTTCAGTTAATTAGAAAGATAAAAGTAGCCTGGTTACATGGACCCTGAAACTTGCTGAGCACCTATTCAGTTGTCCTTCATTCTCAAGCAAAATACTCACATGTTATTGGATATTTCTACTTATTCCCTTGCTGCTATTGGACATACCATATAAAGTTATGCCTTCACCTACAGTGAGTTATAACAGCAAAGTAGGTTAATAATAGTAGAATGCAGTTACACAGTAGGAGACTATGACCCTACTACTACTCATGTATTTGATTTGTAGTATTTGCTGACCTATGTCAGTCATATGCATAACTCACAGATATATTTTGCCATTCCATTGAAAAATTCTCTGTGACTGTTCTGTGTAACAGAGGAAGACTATATCTATGTGGAAGATAGCAAACATCTTATTTGCAACCACCAGGAATAAAATCTTCTCCATTGATTTTCGATATTGGATACCCAAAAATAATCCCTCATGTTAAGATTGAATGGTATATAGTTTGAATCATAGAAAAAAGACTGCAGTATCTGCAAAAATGTACATACACTGTGGCTAGGAAAGTCCCTCTTACCCATAATTAAAGCAAAGCAAATGTTTTGTGTGTACCTCTCTAATTATGTAATAATTCTGACAACTTCCATGTCCCTTGAAATAATGAAATGCAAAATGAACCTAAACAGCATGGGTACAGCCTTAGAACTAAAAGGAAGAACATAAATTGTCTAAAACTAAAAGTCAGAATGAGTGAATGAAATGAAAAGAATATTTCTTCTTAAGTCAACAGCAAGGAGGAAAGGGTGAATTTTTTCTTTTAAATTTTGTTTGTTTTTGTTTTTTGAGACAGGGTTTCTCTGTGTAGCTTTAGAGCCTATCCTGGCACTTGCTCTGTAGACCAGGATGACCTTGAACTCACAGAGATCCACCTGCCTCTGCCTCCAGAGTGCTGGGATCAAAGTCATGCACCACAAATGCCTGGCCTTCTTTTACCTTATAAGAAATTATTCGTTCCTGAGATTCATTTTTCTTTGCCCAGCTACTTTAACAAATGTGAGAACAATGCAAACTCTGACATTTTTATTTTCAATAACACATGGTAACTCCACTCTACCAGTAAGATATGGTATCTCAAGGAGAGCTGAGATATTTACCAGATAGGTCAGCAGGAAAGCATTATGACTAATGTGTTCAAAAGGTCAATAGAAAATCAGTAAAAATGAATGAAGCAAAAGAAAAATAGAGAGATAGTAACCTTTCTAAAAGTCACAGGTAAAAACAGAAACTTGAAAAAAATTAAAAGTTTGTGGGTGTTGAATAAGTGTACAAATGGGTCAAATATCAGCTTATGTGGAAAGCAAATTCTGGAAGGTATGACAAATTAGTGAACATTCATGCCTACATAACACTACAGTACCACTTTTCAAAATGTTCTAAGAAAACTAATGGAGACCCTTAAGTCCAGAAAACTTTGAATCTGTAAGTGAAATGATTACTAGATGTGAGAAATAAATGGTAATTTATGGGAAAATGAACATGATTAAAATAGCTACTAATGTACCATGGATAAGAAAATCCATATATTCTCACCAAGAATATGAAAAAGAAATCAACTAAAACTAATCTTATTCTAGGAATCAAATTATTTGGTGAAATTAAATTATACAGAATGTTATTAAGGGACATTCATTGTCAGTTTGATACTAGAGTTTTAAGATCTCCAGGAAGCATTCCTCATGGTATGCATTTCCTTATCTCAAACAAAATTGAATGCAACAAAGTAAACGCAACCTAGCTTGTTTTTATTTTATTATTGAAGATTATATATTAACTCTGTCTATATACACACACACTCATAGATATATACATATATATACTTAAATAAATATATATACTTAATATATATATATTTAAATAACTTCAAGCATATACAGCTAAGTTCTTACCTGTGTGCTGATTACAACAGTTAGAAGCATTGAATATGGCTACAACAGGAATGAGGACTCAACCAGAAAAGCTGAATCAATCCTGGGATTAAGTTCAATGGGGGAGGATGTTCGGGTCTCTTGAAGGTTGGTCCAAAGTATTTGATGAGACTTAAGTTCTATGTCAGTATCAGAGAGTTGACAATGCATTGAGGTATAAAGTCAAATGAGTTTGAGATTAAGGACAGAGTGCATGTCTTTGCTTGGGGGTGGGGCTTATATGATGGGACTTTTAGGAACAGCTGTCAGTCTTTAACCACAGCATGGTATAAAGCAAGTCTTTCTTGAAGACAATGAAGTTTCTCTAAACTTCCCATCAATGCCCTGTCTTACTATTCATAACTGGATCAACATAGAAGAAGTGATTATATCCAGCCTACAGGAAGCCCTAAGCTAATCCTGACAAAACAAACAAGCAAACCAACCAAAAGCATCGGGCAGAGCATGCAAATTGACATTAATATTCAGCGGGTGTTTATTCTTGTTAATCGTGAGGTGTATTGCATAAATTGTGGGATATTCCTTTCATTTACTTGTAAAATGAGAAAGTCTTCCTAACCCTTGGAGGCTTATATGCATCTGAGCCCAAAGAAGAATTTGGTGAAAGAAAGAAATGAGAACATAATACAAAGAGCCTCCATTTCAACTCATTCCAGCCGGGAATAAATTACCAGCTCCATTTCTGCAATCATAAAAATATATTAATAATATTACAAGTCAACCCTTTTTAAGCTCCTGCAAATCCCATTGCCTATCCCAATTCCTAGCCATCGGGAATTGAATATTAAACAGGCTGTATGTGCAATGAAGTCTACAAACTAAAGGGAAGCAGAACAAATACATTTGTGCCCTCAGGGAGTTTAAATCTGTTAAGAAAGCTAAAAGTCATTCCTGTTTAATTGCTAGGGAAAACATGTTTAACATAGAATTTATGTCAAAACTGAGTACAAGAGAATTGCTGAGTGAGCACAAGGTAGTCAGAGGAATAAATTATTCTTTATGACATGAATTTGCAGATACATATTAATGAAGGAAGGGATACAAATTACCAGAGGCTGCAGTATTGTGTTCAGTGGTGAGAATTCTGTATGATAATGCTCAAAGCAAATACACAGTATAATAAATTTTGTAAATATAAAGACATTCATCATTAGGACTTAATTAATATACATGAAAAGTTAACCTTGTAAAATGATGAATATGTGTTTAATTTTAAAAATTAATTTTATTTAAATTAAAAACAATCTTATTTTACATACCAATCCCTTAGTCCTCCCATGAACTTCTCAGGGAGGGTGAGGCCTCCCATAGGGGACCAACAAAGTCTGTCACATCATTTGGGTCAGGACCTAGGCCCTCCCCCATGTATTTAGTCTGACAGAATTTCCTTCCATAGGGAATGGGCTCCCAAAGTCCTTCATGCACTAGGAATAATTTCTGGTTCCAGTGCCAGAGGCCCCATAGACTGCCCAGGCCCCCACCTGACACCCATGGTCAATTTTAATATGTACTACTCATAATTCCTATTAACTTACAAGATAAGCAGAAAAATTATGTTTTTCTGTGCATATTGTGCCTATATGGGTATGCCTATTTTCAATCATGTGGGGGTGCAGCTTAAATTGATAGCAGCTGCTTTGTTCAATCACGCAGCAATTCTGTTTGTTGAGGGAAAGTCTCTCAGTAACCCAAATACCACCAATTCTAATTGCTCAAGTTATTCAAATTGCCCTGATATATCATCTTTGCTTCCTAAATGCTGATAATACAGGCAACCATAGCACCACCCCAGCTTTTTCCTAGCTGCTGAGGAGCTAAAGAATGATAAGAACTTTTGTTCAACATTGGATATATATACTGAGCCAAATTCCCAGATTCTAAAAATAAATTTTAAGCATAAGTATGTAAACAATATATTTATGTGATTTTATTACATTCTGATTACTTCTTTAGAACTTTCAGATTTAGTTATGTAATCTTTGTGCTATGTAACTCTAGAAAGTAAAATTTGTTGAGAAATAAAATTGAAATATTTCTGACTTAAATTAATTTATTTAACCTAATGTAAATTATTATTTGAATCTTTCAGTGGTAATATTATCTGTCTGTTAAAATTGAGAAAAAAGTATAAGGTTTTGCATTTTTGATTATTTCTCTTTTATTTACTTGGTTTTCTAATAAGATTTCTCTTAGATTCAGTATGCCAAGTTTTCTCCCTATATTGCTGTATAAAACTATTTACTATATTAGTAACTGTAGTTTGAATGGAAATGGCATGTTATTTCACATTTTAAAACAGTGACTCTTATGTGATTATAATCTGTAAATTACTTACCACTACAATTTGATGCTGCTTTTAAAGCTTCATGTCAAGTGATACTTTTTACTTTAAAAGAAGATTTACTTATAAAAAATAGAGAATATCTTAGTACAATCTTATAGAGCCTTAAAGATTCACAGCCTTTACTACAAGACAAAAAATAGTATTCCTTTTTCAGTAGATTATATGAACGATGATTTTCTTCTGGTGTCATTAATCTCTATTCTGTTTATTATTACTTATGAGAAAAAGTGCCTCTTAATGTGTGTGCCTATAGAGAGTAGTGATTTCTTTGTCTGCTAAATCATTTTTTCCCGTGCAACATGTCAAGGAAAAATACAGATCTAGGCAACCTATTGATGGAAGATGTGATTCTGTAAATGTGTTTCTTTTATTGGTTGATGAATAAAATACTGTTGGCCAATAGGGAAGCAAGATAGGGAGGACAAGGGGAGAAGGAGGATTCTGGAAAATGTAGGAGAAAGTCACCATGTGATCCCTGGAGGAGAGGATGTGCAAGTCTGACATTGTCTGTAAGAGAAGACCTTGTAAAATACATATATTAGTAGTTATGGGTTAATACTTAAGAGAGAGTTAGACAATAAGAAGCCCTAGACATTGCAGCTAATAGAGTCTCTGTGTGATATTTGAAGTTGACAGGACACTGGGACCAGGCTGGCAGAAGAGTTATTATAACAAGCCATGTATTGTTTCTTATAAAGTTGAAGTAGACACGACAGAATTGATAATAACAGTTGAATTCAAGACTGACAAAATAGGATGTAGGTAAAATGGCCAGGTAAAATACAACTTTGCCTACTTAACCTTTTAACTGTGAAAATGTAAATATACTTCATCTTATAAACAAAATGAGTTGGATTTACTCATTTTTATAGAATTATCGACATGAATATTTCACAGAATAAGAAAATTTCTAAAGTCATATATTTGGCATACATAGCAGTTTTAAATTTTTTCACAACCAAAGAAGATCAAATTCGCTATATTTAAATAACTATTTAAAAGAGGAAATGTAGTTCTATAAGCTTTTGTATACATTAAACTTTATTCCTTTAGCAACATATGACATAGGCTATAAATATTTTTTCATTTCCAGACTTTTCAGTAATCTGCCTAGCATTATATATTATGAGTTACATAAAGCAAAAGTTTGAAAATAATCCCTTAACTTCTATTTCAATATTATTTATAAATATTTTGAAGGCTATGCATACATCTTCATAGGAAGAAAGCAAAATAAGGATCATAAATTCCTAGACAAAATGTGGAAAGATAAGTTTGCCTGCTTTCAAAAGTGCTTTTCAATATCCACACAAAGAAGAAAATGAAGAAGAAGAGTCATAGAGGAAACTGAAACTTTCCTATGATAATATCAAAGAAGAGAGAAATTCATTTATATTGGGAGGGAGTCATCATTAAAATTATCTACAAAATTAATTAGGTACATATCATTTGATTTTTACTTATTAGTTTGCACGTAGTAGTTTCTTATGGTCAATATTTAACAGGAAACAATAAAAGAGAGATATATTAATTTGGCTCATGTTTAGAAGGTATAGTTCATTATGGTGGGAAAGGTATGATGACAGTTATCTACATAGCAGCAGAAATTGTCTTCCTTCTTGAGTCATGGAGCAGAAAACATATATGAAATGGATTCAGACTATGGGACCTATAGCTCACCATCCACCCTCTCATGACCCATCTCTAACAGTGTGTTTCCAAAGTCTAAAGGATGCACAACCTTCAAAAAGTGTGACAGAAGTTTCTACCTAGCATCAAAGACATGAACCCATGGGAAAAAAATGAATCATCAAATCAGAACACTGGCGTTTTCTGTAAATGTATTTCTGGTTGAGATTAACATTTGAATTTTTTACCACATTAGATTTCTTCCTATACTGAGTGAGAACTGACTGAAAAATACATGCTGATAAGGAAAACTTTGCTGTCTCTGAGACTCACCATTTTCTAGGAATGCAGTAACCTTCAACACTTGGGCTACAGCTAAGACAGGAGCATGTTCTCAGCTCATCTAATTCTCAGAGTTCACATTAAAAGTCAATCAACTCCATGAAGTCCCTTAGTTCTGTCCTTTATTGCCAACTATGAAATATTGGGATTTCTTAGATGCTACAACACATGGACATATGTCATTTAATGAATCTTGCTCCCACATGTGAAAAAACATATGTACATATGGAGACACCATGAGAAACAGGAGTGAATTTTAATGTCTTACAAATATTTTTATGTAAAATGATTTTAGTCTGTTTTTTTCATTTCTTTTTGTTATTGCTCCTGGTTTTACTTCTTTTGAGCAATAAATTTTCATGTATTTTATGTTTTTTAATTTGTAAAGTCCAAAATATGCTACAGGAAAGAACAAGCTCACTATCTGAGGAAGAACTTATTGACATTAAAATTCAATAGCAGAGACTTGTAGAAGTTTTTTTCATGGCATTAGTCTGCCTAAGTGCCTGAATGAAACTGTCCATCAATATTGTGGTTGGTACTTGACTTTAGAGTCATTTGACACCATATATAAGACCAGCTTTCAAGCAAAATGCAGATGTTGATGACTAAATAGATACATACTGTGCTGAGGATAAATCCATATATAAACTTTACTATCACAAATAGCTAGTGAAAACACTCTGCATTTAAACTCTCTCTCTCTTTCATACACACACAACTAAATAAATACATAAATAAATCTATAAATAATAAAAAAGCAAAGGAGTGAAGACTAGGCTGGAGGAGCCCACAGAATCATCTGTCCTGACCAAGTGACAGCACATGGACTCCAGTTGTCATGCTAGGGAATCAGAATTGGATCGAACCCGCCTTTCTGAAGGTGGGTAGCAGTTAGACGGCCTGGGCAGTCTTTGGGACCTCTGAGAGTGGCACCAGTATTTATCTTTACTCTTAGTGCACAAATAGGAGTTCATTCTCCATGGAAGGATAGCTCTCAGCCCAGATACACAAGGAGGTCCCAGGCCCTCCCCCAAATAATGAAAGTGTTTTATGATTCCTCTTGTAAAACCTCATCCTTTCTGAGGAGAGAATGGGCATGGGATGGTGGTATTGATGAGGAGGATGGGAGGGAGAAAGAAGTTGGAAGATATCTAAAATATGATTGTTTATAAATTAAATAGATAAATTAAAAGAAATCAAAACATAAACAAAACAAAAATAAATAAATAAAAAGACCACACCACTGAGATGTCTTAGACTCAGAGCAATTCTCAGTGTGTGGGTCAGAAACAATAATTTCACATGGTTCACAAAGACCATAGGAAAACTCGGTTATTTAAATTATGACTCATAACAGTAGCAAATTTACAAAATTGCAGTTATGAAGTAACAAGAAAAGTAATTTTATGAGTTGGGGTACCACAACTCATTATTAAAGTGTGGCAGCATTAGAGAGATTGACAAACTGGGAGAGGCAAGGAACTTTGACTTGAAATCCTAATGAGTGGAATTCTGTCATTTGCAGTAGGCATTTTCTTTAGGCCAACAACAAGCTCCTAAACAAACACATGGAGACTTATTGTTACTTATAAATGCTCAGTCCTTGCTTAGGTTGTACCACTAGCTGTTTTAACTCAATTTATTCATCTACATTTTTCCTTGAGGCTTTTTGCATCTCATGCATTTTATCCTTTCTGCTTCCTCTGTGGTTGGCTATCTGCTGTACCTCTCTTTGGTTTTTTTTTTCTTTTCTTTTCTTACTTGAGCCTAATTCCTCCTGCTACTTCTTTTCAACTAGTTGCTAATCCCACCTCTCTGATCCCAGGTTGACATTATTTAAATAACACAACTGCAACACATCTTTACATAGACAAATAATACAACAATGACAAATGTAGGACATCTTTACCTAGTTAAACAAATATGCCCCACAAGTCATGAAATATTTTGTCAGTGTGCAAGGAAAAAGCCAAATTCATAAGGCTACCCTGGGAATTTCACATGGACATTGTATAATACATACTCATATGTATATATGTGTTTATGTATATGTGTATGTGTATGTATATGTATGATATACATATTGTGTTCATATATAAATACATACTGCACATTCAAAAATAATAAGTAGTTATCTGAAATATATTTTCAATTGATGAAAAGAATGGCAAATAATGTCTCAGAATAAGCACTCTAAATAGACTAGAGTGTAGAAGGAAACCATCTCAATATGATAAAGTTTATGCATGTTAAGCTCACAGCTAGGACAGTTAGTTGTGAAAATCTGCAAGGTTTTTTTCAAAAATCTATAAGAAAACAAGTATACCAGTCTTTCTACTTTTGTTGAATATAGCACTTGAAATCTTTGACATAGCAACTAGACAAGAAACAAATTAAAGGTGCTATTTCTTAAAAAGAGGAAGTAACTATCACTATTCACTGATTCCTTGTATCTGATTATTTTCAAATTAAATGTAACATGAATAAACTGGAGGTGTTGGCCAGCAGAACAGGGACTTAGCATTCACAAGGACATGCACAGTTTGATTCCTTGTTCCTCCACCGAGAGTGATGATGTAACCTGTGAATTTTCTTGTGTTTTGCTGATATATTAACACATTATAGGCAAGGTTCACAACCAAAGTTATAAATAACTTTAAACACAAACACCAAGCCATAGTGCATTACTTTTTCTATTACATAAGTAACAGATCAACTATATATAATCCATGAAGTCAAGGACACATGATTTAAATATTATATCTGATGTGACTTAGGCTTGTAAAAAATTGAAAAATTAGTTTTCCTTTTATATTTAAATAAGAAACAAGATTGTTTTACATGTCAATTCCAGTTCCCTCTCCCTCTCCTCCTCCCCTGCCCCCCACTAACTCCCTATACCATCCCCTTTCTGCTCCCAGGGTATGTGAAGCTTTCCATGGGGGATCTTCTATCTTTGTCATATCCTTTGATGCAGGGTCTAGACCCTACCCCATGTATCTAGGCTGTGAGAGTATCCCTTTATGTGGAATGGGCTCCCTAAGTCCATTCAAATACTAGGGATAAATACTGATCTACTACCAGAGGCCCCAGAGATTGCCAAGGCTTCCTCACTGACCCTCACGTTCAGAGAGTCTTGGTGAGTCTCATTGTGGGGTCCATGAGCTACCCCATGTTCAGATCAGCTATCTCTGTGGGTTTTGCCAGCCTGGTCTTGACGCTTTTGCTCATCACACTTCCCTGTCTGCAACTGGATTCCAAGAGTTCAGTTCTTATTCAAACCCCCCACATAATGTATCTCATAAAATGACAAATAGTGTATTACACATAAAATGGAGTAGATAATATCCACAATAATTAAATTAAATACTTTCATATTTTATATAACAAAGCAATATTTTGGTATATTTTACTTATAATCATTAAGATACCAAATGCTGGAAAACTATGAGAAAGCATATTTGTATCCATACAGGTAAAGCATCACAAGGTTATAAGAGAATAATTTCCTGAAGCTGATATATCCTTGAAGCAAGCATTAGTAACAGTAAGATGGGCAAAGAAGACATGTGGTTGTTTTATCAAAAATCAGACAGAAGAACCTATTTTTGTAAATGTTAAGCTAGTATTTCTACATTTAACAAATTAGTTAAAATGTTAATAAGCAATTTACATATCTTCAGTATTTGAGGGAATTTGCATATTTGTTACCATTATATTTTTGCATGTCAGCCTCAATCTATAAAGCATGAAAATAAATAGAATAAGTAACCATTGTCACAACATTATATATCCTGATTCTCTGAAATAGCCTTTACGCTATTGTTGTTGTTTTATTATTTTTGTTTGCTGAATGACAACTGAGGAAAAATGTAAATAACACAAAAAATGACAGATAATGAGTATGTTGTTTTACATAATACATATGTGATTCAGTTACAACAAAATGGTTTAATCGACTGCTCCCTATATGAACATTTGCTGTGTTTTCAATCACAAATAATTAACATAACAATTGCTATTATAAATGTGTACTTTTTTTCTTTCCAGAAAACAACCTTCAAGAAACACTTTCCTAAACAGCATGAACAAGGCTACTTATGTACCTACTGTTGTGTGGGTTTGAACAATCTTCATTGCATGATAATTACAGGTTATAGCCAATTAAGGTTTTATTGTAATAGTTATTTTCTTCTAGAAATCTTTCATGCGTCCAGTCATTTAAGGTTCTATGATTTAGAATTTTTGGTGGAAATGTTTTTATTTATCAAGAAATATAAGAAATTGACTTTTATTTATTGATGCATGAATTTATTCTGAGTAGACAGAAAATGGTTGTACAAATGTAACTATTGTGAATAAACAAAAAAATAAAATTTCTTTGGATAATAGATATTAAAGTGTAAATTACTTAAAGTTGACAGTAAATTAATATTTTTTCATAGAAGAGTCAAGATATTTCATCCTTTTGTTGTATTTTAGAAGCATCTTCTGAAGAATCCCTGCTCCTTCTATTTTGAACATGTGGCAAATATTAAGTATAGTTAACATCCATTAATTATTTTAGTTTTGCTGTGTTGAACAGACAAGGTAATAACATTAATGTGGATGAAAAATAACATGAATTTAAAAGTGTCTTAATACTGAATGATTGTCTGCACACATGACTGTAGAAGAGTAGAGTTATTTCTTATCAGCCAAGTCACATGGATCACAGGACCCTATAACTACATCTGCAGAAAACACAAAACTATAATGTCTTTCCATTTCTCCCATTTTCTTTATCTGTCTGTCATCAATCATCTTGCACCCTTCCCGCATGGGGTTCTGTTGACTTCTTGTTACTAGGAGCTTTTAGCAAAACACTTCTCGCCCCCTCCATCTAGTAAGGCCTGCATGAAAGTTCCTGTTTATTGTCTAAAAGCTAATTCCTGGTTTTGGCCCACCCTTTCCTGCAGGTCCCAGGGAAGGTAGGCTTCTGACCTTGGTGTTTTTCCACCATATCTGACTTTGGTATGTAAGGCTCTACCCTTGTAAAAATAAATGTCATTCTCCTTGTAAGAATGAGCCACTGTCTTTGTCTTTATTTTCATACTTAGCCCTTAGCCTCGGATCATGTGAAGTATGGTAGCACTGTAGCTGTGAACACACTGGCAGCTTGCTACACATCTATCCATCTGTCATCTATCTGCATACCTATCTCTCTACCAATATTCTATCATTTGTCTATCAATGTATATCTACATCTATTTATCTCTATCATCTATCTATCCTGATCTATCATATATGTACATATAGCCTATCTTTCTATCTCACATATATAAACAAAAAATGAGATAAACCTATAAAAACAATTAAATGAAATAAAATTTACCACAGTGCTAGAATTTCCCCAGAACACAATTAATCACTTGTTCATTTGTTCATATGTTAGGACATGCCAGCCAATATAATAAATATAATTGACAGTTATGAGCATTTAAGGTGACAAAAATTAATCTATTCTTGGTTCATTAGTAATAAGAGTAAAGTTTATAAACCTCTATTTTATTAATTATAACTTGCTAAAAGCTATATATCTTTCTTAAGTTCATTGACAAAAATGGGTGGTAATCATATTCATAATTTGAAGTCATTTAAATATTAACTGTGATATATGGGAAGTCACTAGTTTGAGATAGATGTGAAAAAATTTCTATGGATGGAGACAGAGCAATTCCAGAGAGGACTCTGAGAACAAGTGAAGGCCTGGAGCAGGAGACTTGCAATAGAATTCATAGGAGTTGGTATTCTCCTTCAGTAACTGATTACATGCCTCATGCTTAGCATATGTATATACAGATGACATACATACAACTAAAACAAAGTGTTTTCAAATGTACATTAAGGGACCTATATCTTTTTTAACTAAATATACATACAAAAGTATTAATGATAGTCAATGCTATAGGAAAACAATATGTTTATTTACCAGAGAGAGAGATAGAGTCACACAAACCAGGAATTAGAAGCATGGCTGGCTTCCAGGAGAAAAGGGAGGTTCCTTTTTCTTTCACTTCCTTTTATATCTACCTGTGTCAGTTTACATGTCCCCACACTCATGGGCGGATAGCTTTGTGGGGTTCACTCCTACACAAAAGAATATTTGTTTAACTATTAAAATATGAGTATTGATTTCACATCTACAAAGTTCATGGAGGTCTAAATTTTTGAGACTTTTATGCTAGTCCAAAGGTATTGACAAAAGCCTTATTTAATTCTTCCTTTAATAATTTATTTTTTACGTAAAATGTTTCAATCATATTTTACCCTCCTTAAATTTTGTAATACACTGTTGTACTAGCTTAAGCTACTAAATTTTTATCACTTCAGAATGCCATAGAATTTTAAATAACTCACAATATACTTGATAGGAAACTAAAGTTGAAATGGGATGCAAATTCTATTTGAAACAACTTTAAAGTTCGCTTTGATGTTCTTAAAAATTAATGCAAGAGAAATGAAATTGTACATTCATTTGTCTTGGGGAGGCAAAACATTTGGAGAAATAAGTACATGTGTAGTCATAATCATTCATTCAGCCTAAATATAGTTCCTAGATTACAAGGTCATCTCCTGCAGTTGCTCAGTTTGTACAGAATACATAAATACCGTGCTGTGGGCCAAGTCTGAAATACATCTTCCTCTGCAAGGAAGAAGACATACTTAGCCTGTAACAAAAAGGTCTTATGCATACTAATTTGATCTGGGTATATTATCAAACCAAGAATAAGACATAGACAACTTGACCACTTTAAAGGTAGCACTTGTTTCTGATGTACATAAGTCTTGCCTTGTCTATTATGCCTGACAAAATTCTCTTTATATTAAATATAAGAGTTTGGAACTATTTTTAGCTCTTGTGTTACTTTATAAAAGAATATATAAATATATATGTGTGTGTGCACACTTGTATAACAATAATTTATATATTACACATATGCAAATATATAATATATATATATATATATACTAAGGGAATATACATACAAATAAACCCAGTAAGACTAAACAAAACAAAAAAATGTGTGCCTTTGTGTGTGGGCATTCACACTCACAGACTCTGTCTCTCACATATACACTAAATGATAAAAATGCTAATTAGTTCATTTAGTTTTGGCCAAAGACACCTGGATATAGGACCTGCCCTGAACTGTTTGACATAAAGACACTCCACTGAAAAAGCTGAGGTTTTATAAACAGTTTCTTGGTTATTGTTGGGACTTTGTGTTCAATTCCTATCCCCCAAGTCTCTACAGATAGAAATATTGGAAAACTGGATAAGTTTACAGGGAGTTTACAGTAGGAGAATACTTTCCCACTATTCACATATAGAATTGACCACAGAAAAAAAGCAAAATGCCAACAAGTAATGATTAAGTTTAATCAGTGCTCAATCATTTTTTTTAAATATTGCAAATTTGGAATAGTAAGTCTTTTATTAACATTAAATATGTTTTGCAATTTAAAACACACAATCTGTAGTAAATTTAGAAAATAAAAATAGTTAAAGTGCCAGAGAACAAATAAAGTAATATGCAAAGTGGAAATAATCAAAAGTAACTATTTTTTAATTTGTAAACATGAGCTATACTTTATAAACAGCACTTAACTAAAGGAAGGCATGTTACAATTGCTATATTGGTCAACTTGCCTATGAAGCTATGGAAATTACTTAAAATAACTGACAGCTAATGGGATTATTGTATTTTATATAGATGAATATGACACTGGCTCCTCATAGTATTTCGTATATTCTTGATAACAATAGCACTATGAACCTCAGATTATCTTTGAATTATTGGATGGCCCTATATTCATGCTTATACTGGAGTATTAATTAAATTTAGTGGATTAAGCCAGTAACAGTAAAAGCATGGTTTATATCTGAGGGATACAATCCAAATATATTCAATGAAATTTGAGATAAGTATGTTTAAAAAAGAAAATGGTGATGAAGAAGGTGTGAGGAAAATATGATATAGCTCTGAATACTGCTAGAAGTGGTTAAGGGTAGATAAAATAACACATAAATTGTATATATATACAAAAATATTCATTTAAAGCTAACACACACATACACATCTACAGCTATACATTACACATTGAGAGAGAGAGAGAGAGAGAGAGAGAGAGAGAGAGAGAGAGAGAGAGAGAGAGAGAGAGAGTCCTTAGAACAAGTCCTTCCAATCACAGACCGGGGAATTCTGTGAAAAAGTGACCACTAGAGTAAAAGAACAAGGAGGGAAGAAGAGACTGAAAAACAAGACCCTCTATATCAACATGAACAAAGTACATATGAATTACGAGACTGAAGCATCCAATGCAGCATGGGCAGGGCTCTGTGCCACATCCTCTGTGTACAGACAATTCCCGCCAGTTTAGTTTCTCTACAGAATTTATGAATAAGCACACCAGTGTGTTTCTGACACTTATGGCTTCTCTTGGGTTGTTTTCCTTTTGCTGGTTTATCCTATCCACCTCTGAAATGATAGGTTTTCTTTTAACTTGTGTTTTACTATATTTTTTAAATGAACAATAATATGCTATCTACCAGAGTAAATTTTAACATCTGAACTGTAAATTTTACATGCTAGAAGAGGGAAAAGTTGTTTCTGCAATAAAGTGACATTGGGTACCTCAACAATTAGAGGGCAAGTTATATTTGGGAGTAGTTTCCCAGAATATAATGGACTAAATAGTTTGTGTGTGTGTGTGTGTGTGTGTGTGTGCACGTGCGTGCATGTACACACATGCAAATGTGCATATTCAAAGACACACTGTTATCTGGTACACTTAGGCAGTTTTATTTTATTTTCTTGCTTTTTGATAGCTTAGTTGTATTGGGCTAACATTTTTTTGAGGAGGAACATAGTTGCGTGGGAAAAGAAGGGGAATCATCTGAAATTACTTGTGACAGGAGAAGATCATCCAAAATATATTTAATTTTGAAAATTGTTTTATATAATACAAATAAATATTTACAAAGTGTTTCTGAATGTTTATGAACATACAAACTTATGAGAGGCTCTAGTATAGGTTATAAAGATAATTTTCATAGTGGATTTCAATATAAAAATTACTTTTTGCAATATTTCATGAATAAATTAGGAGATAGTGCTTTTATGGGACACAATATGTTAATAAAGAATTCATATGACAACAAGTAATCACTACTTGTGAAGTTGTGAGAAGAAACTGGAAAGAAACCCAATGTTAGAAGTTAATGGTATGGCTTTTAAAAATACTAGAGTATTAACACATGATATTAAGACCCAAAAGGCACTGACGTGGAAGCTTAAACTCTAGTTTCTTTCTGTCACATTGCTGGAAGTCCCAAGGCAAACTATTAAGGAAGAAATGAACACACTTATAATGGGAGACTTCAACAATCCACTCTCATCTGTAGACAGGACTACCAGACAGAAACTTAACAAAGAAGCAAAGAAACTAATAGAAGTTATGACCCAATTGGGATTAACAGACATCTATAGAGCATTCCAACCAAATAAAAAAGAATATACCTTCTCAGAACCACATGGAACCTTCTCAAAAAAAAACCCCACATAATTGGCAATATATCAAATCTCAACAGGTACAAAAATTTGCAATAACTCCATGTACCTTATCAGACAACCATGAGTTAAAATTAGAATTCAACAACAACACAAATTTCAGAAACTCTACAAAATTATAGAAGTTGAATAATACACAATTGCACCATTCCTGGGTCAATGAAGAAATAAAAAAAAGAAATTGAAAACTTCCTAGAATTCAGTGAGAATGAGGACACAACATACCCAAATATATGGGACACTTTGAAAGCAATTCTACCATGGAATTTCATAGCACTAAGTGCCCATATGAAGAAACTGGAGATTACTTACACTAGAGGATTAATAGCACAACTGAAAGCTCTAGGACACAAAGAAGCAAATTCACCAAGGAGGAGTAGATGCCAGGAAATAATAAAATTGAGGGCTGAAACCAATAATGCAGAGACTAGGAAAACAATATAAACATCAATTGTAATGAAGAGTTGGTTCTTTGAGAAAATAACAGGATAGACAAAACTTTATCCAAACTTACCAAACGACCAAGTGTGAATATGCAAATTAACAAAACCAAAAATGAAAAGGGGACATAACAATGGACATCAATGAAATACAGAGAATCATCAGGTCATATTTTGGAAAACCTGTACTCCAAACTATTTGAAAATCTGAATGAAATGGACAATTTTCTGTATAGATATCACTTGTCAAAATTAAATCAAGAACACATAAGCAAATTAAATAGACCCATAACCCTAAGGAAATAGAAGCAGTCATCGAAAGTCTCTCAACCAAAAAGCCCAGGTCAAGGTGGCTTCAGTGCACAATTCTACCAGAAATTCAAAGAAGAGTTGTACCAATTCATCACAAAGTATTTCGCACAATAGAAGCAAAAGTGTCTTTGCCAAACTCTTTCTACGAGGCTTCAGTAACCTTGTTACCCAAGCCACACAAGACATAACTAAGAAAGAGAAATTCAGACCAATATCCCTCATGAATATTGAAGCAAAAATATTCAATAAAATACTGGCAAATAGGATTCAAGAACACATCTGATAACTCATCTACCATGATTAAGTAGGCTTCATCCCAGGTATTTGGGGATGGCTCAACACATGAAAATACATCAATGTAATCTGCCATATAAACAATCTGAGAAGCAAAATTCACATGATCATCATACTGGATGCTTATGAAGCCTTTGACAAAATCCAACACCCCTTCATGATAAAAGTCTTGGAGAGATAAGGGATAACAGGAACTTACCTCAACATAATAAAAGCTATAAATAGCAAAACAACAGCCAACATCAAACTGAATGGACAGAAACTCAAGACAATTCCTCTCAGATCAGGAACAAGACAAGGCTGTCCACTCTTTCCATACCTCTTCAATATTGTACTTGACGTTCTAGCTAGAGCAATAAGACAACCAAAGGAGATCAAGCAGATACAAATTGGCAAGGAAGAGGTCAAACTTTCACTAATTGCAGATGATATGATAGTTTGCATAAGTGGCCAAAAAAAAAAACAATACCAGGAAACTCTTGCAGCAATAAATACTTTCAGCAAAGTGGTAGGATACAAGATCAAGTCAAGAAAATCAGTAGCCCTAGTATATACAGATGATAAAAGGCCTGAGAAAGAAATCAGAGAATCATTACCCTTACAACAGCCACAAACAACATAAAATACCTTGGGGTAATTCTAACAAAACAATTGAAAACATGTATAGCAAGAACTTTAAGTCTTAAAGGAAAAATTAAAGAAGACACCAGAAATTGGAAAGAATTCCCATGCTCTTGGATAGGTAGGATCATCATAGTAAAAATGGCAATCTTATAGAAAGCAACATACGTATTTAATGCAATCCCCATTAAAATCTGAGCACAATTCTTCATAAACCTTGAAAGAACAATAATCAACTTTGTATGGAAAAGCAAAATACCCAGGATAGCCAAAATAACCTTATTCAACAAAGCATCATATGGAGGTATTGTCATCCCTCACTTCAAGCTCTATTATAGAGCTGTAATCCTGAAAACAGCTTGGTATTGACACAAAAATAGACAGGTAAACCAACGGAACCAAATTGAAAATCCTGATTTTAACCCACACAACTATGGACACTTGATTTTTGACAAAGAAGCTTAAACTATACAATGCAAAAAAGAAAGCATCTTCAACAAATGGTGCTGGCATAACTGGATGTTGGCATGTAGAAGAATGTGGATAGATCCATGTCTATCACCATGCACAAAAGTTAAATCTTATTAGATCAAAGACCTAAATATAAATCCAGCCACACTGAACCTGTTAGAAAAGAAATTGGGAGGCACCCCTGAATGAATTAGTACAGGAGACTGCTTCCTGAACATAACTCTAGTAGCACAGACACTAAGATCAGCAATTAATAAATGGGACCTCCTGAAACTGAGAAGCTTCGATAAGGCAAAGGACACAGTCAGCAAGACAAGAAGGCAATCCACAGATTGGGAAAATATATTCACTGACCGAGGTCTGATCCCTAAAATTTACAAAGAACTCAAGAAGCAAGTCTCTAAAACACCAAAGGATCCTATCAAAAAAATGGGGTATAGAACTAAATAGAGAATTCTCAGTAGAGGAGACTAAAATGGATGAGAGGCACTTGACAAAGTGCTTAACATCCCTAGCTATCAGTGAAATGCAAATCAAAATCATCTCACTCTTGTCAGAATGGCTAAAATCAAAAACTCCAATGACAGTTTATGCTGGAGAGGATGTGGAGAAAGGTGAACACTCCTACACTGCTGATGGAAGTGCTGACTTGTACAGCCACTTTGGGAATCAGTATGGAGATTCCTCAGGAAATGGGACTCAGTCTATCACAGGATCCAGAAATTCCACTCTTAGGCATATACCCAAAAGATGCATAACATGGTATGTACTCATTCATTTATGGATTTAAGACATGAAATCAGGGGAGTTCCAGCATACAGTCCCTCTGCCAGAGAGTCTAGAAAGCAGAACCTTTATCCAACGACTAAGAAAAGCAGACGAAAATACCCTCATTGTAAATTTAGGAAAATAACACAAGAAACTGGAAGAGAGACTGAGGTTGACATAGATAAGATAGAATGGGAGATTGACATGATCAAAACACACTTGTGTGTATAATAATTTCAGACTATAATACATAAACAACAACCCTCCCTCCAACAAAAACCTCCAAAGCAGATCTCTGTATTATTCAGAGTCAGAGCATATGGAGATTAGGAGAACAAAACAGAGGTGTGTTAATATTGCTAATATAGCTCTGACCAGAATGCACATTGCCCTAAACTCAGTCTCTCATTCCTAAACAAACCAACAATGAAAAAAATCACAATGGATAATCAGTACAAATGAATAAGGGCAGCAATGCTAAAGAATGGCAAAATGTGAGTGGTGCTTCAAATATGCACACAGTGATATTAGATACAGAAGCTTCTAGACTCATCATAGTTCACTTATAAATTTTAGATGTTGTTTTTTTAAGTTAATTATATTCAATTCCACGTATTTGTACTTACACAGTATAAAGTTTAAATTTAGATATTTTCCTGGCTGGTGATATATAGAGTGGCACACTCAATGCTACAGAGCAATAATGACCCCTTGGTTTCAATCAGTCATACAGGCCATTGGTCACTGTACCATATTTCAAATCTCTGAATTTTGATAGGTTAGGTACTTTAAATGAATCCTTTATGTGCTACATTGATGTCAACTTACAAAGGATTTCATTTTCCATATCATCAATCATAAGTCAAAGAGTGTGCATAGTTAACATAAGTTGTAGAGATTTAGGAATTTTTGTTTCTTACTACAATTATGCTTCTATGGTTTATTGAGAGTAAATAATTCATGATTTCATTTACTATGAATCAATCATAATACTTTCAATATTCTTTACAAACTTGTTTAAATTTCTTTAACTTTGTTTATTATTTTAATTTTAAATAGCTTGCTTCACATGTCAATCCCAGTTCCCTCTCCCTCCCCTACTCCCGCAGGCCCCTACCATCACTCCCATCCTCACACCCTATCACGACTTCCTTCCACATAAGGGATTTCCAGAGTCTGTCACTACACTCAGGACAGGGTCCAGGCAATCCCCTAAGAGTCCAGGCTGAGAGAGTATCCCTCTTTGTGTTATGGACACATGAAATCCATTTGTATGCCAGGGATACAAACTGCCCAGTGTCCCATAGGTGGCCCAGGCCTCCTCACTGACTCTCACACTCAGGGGTCTGGATCAGTCCCATGCTGGCCTCCCAGCTGTCAGTCTGTTGTCCAAGAACTCCCCCATGTTCAGATCAGCTGTCTCTGCTGGTTTCACCAGCCCATTCTTTGACAATTTGCTCATTGTTCCTCTATCTCTGTCACTGGGTTCCATGGGTTCAGTTCAGAGTTTAACTGTGGGTGATTGCCTCTGCTTCCATCAGTCATTATATGAAGGTTCTAAGATAGCATATAGGGTAGACATCAAGTTCATTATCAAGAATTGGCATTTAAGGTAGTCTCTCCTCTATTGCTTAGCATGCCAGTTAGTACCATCCCTTTAGATCACTAGAGGTCTCACTGGAGCCAGAACTCCTTCTAACCTATGACTCCCTCTATTATGTTATTTCTCATCTTGTTCTCCCCCTATCTTACCCCCCACTAAACCTTTCTGTTCCCCCATGACCTACTCTCTCCTCCTCTTCTCCCCCTTTCTTCTTCCCAGCTCTGAAGCTGGGGATGCCAGAGTGTAGGGTCTGGATGGACTGATGCCTTTTCCGTGTGGGCAGGTCCTCTGGCTGAAGCTGGGCATGAAGGAGGGTGGTGCCTGGAAGGAGTAGTGCCTTTCCTGTGTGGGCGGGTTCTCTGGATGCCAGGAGAAAGCCCCCAGAAGATTAAGGGGACAGGTGATGGGCAGGAGATGGGGGCTGGTCCCAGGGCAACCCAAGCTCACCTGAAGCTGGGGTCACCAGTGGTTGGGGTCTGGAAGGACTGATGCCTTTCCTGTGTGGACGGGTCTTCTGGATGCCAGGAGAGAGCCCCCAGAAGATTAAGGGGACAGGTGATGGGCCTGGCCCCAGGGGAACCCAAGCTCACCTAAAGATGGGGTCACCAGTGGTTGGGGTCTGGAAGGAGTAGTGCCTTTCCTGTGTGGGCTGGTCCTCTGGTTGCCAGGAGCAGGCCCCTGGAAGATTGAGGTGATAGGTGATGGGCAGGTGTGGGTTGGCCTCAGGGGGACCCGAGCTCACCTGAAGCTGGCTTGTTTAAATCTTTTATGTAAATTCAATGATGAAATTGCATTCAAAGAGTATAAAATCACAACTAAAATTAGTATAAAATAAAGGTAAATAAACAAATAGTGTTATACTCTTATTTATTAATTGACTAATAATAAAACAATTGTAAACCAGAAAATACTAATTGTGTTCATTGCAATTTTAATCATTTGTTTTTTATTTTACTTTAGAAACAATCTTACATATCACGCCCCTCATTCCCTCACCTGCCCATTCTTTCATGCCCTTTGCTGACACTCCATCCCCCAACTCACCCACTGCTGGACTTAAATCCAATGGGCCATGTGTGGTGAAACTTTATCTGACATGATACAGGTAGACCTTGCACATAAATCAATTGCCACTCTTAATACATGGATACAATGGTCCTTTGTCTATAAAAGCTTTTTCAATATACTCATCCATATATGGATTTATCTCTGCACTCTTTCCATTTCTGTAATTTTAATTAATCCTGAAAATTACAGAGAGAAGACATATATTAAGTTAATCTAAGTTAATCACCAATCGCTCCAAAGAAAAGTGCTCTCATGAAAGAGATGTAGTAAATAAGAGATGTACTAAATATTTTAATAAGTAGTAACAATACTGAATTGCCTCCAGACATTTTCTTTCATGTGTTAATTTGAAGAGCATACGAAAGCCAGTGAAAGAGAAATGGGTCATTTGAATGGATTAAAATTAAAAGGAGAACAGTGATACAGGTAAGATTAAAACAGAGGGGAAGGGACTACTTGAAGAATAAGGGATCAATCAGGTTGCCAGAAAAAGGAGACGATTGTACTGGGACAAAACTAAACTAAAATGAAACTTGATAATTTGGAGAAATTTGTGACTTTGCAACTCAAATTAAATATGATGGGTCTATTAGAACATTTGGAATAAAAATGTAAATAGATAGATAGATAAATAGAGAGACAGACAGATAGATAAATAAATTTAAAACTTGGGGAGGATATTCTGGCCTAAATGTTTAAGTGGGAACAGGGAGATTGGGAAGGAAGAAAGGAGGGTCTACTAGTAGGTAAATAAAAATGAATTTTGTTATAAGTATAAAGTCTCGCTTGTATTAAAGAAAAATTCTTCAGAGTCTTTGTGTCGAGTCAGACAGTGGTATTGCGTGCCTGTAAATCCAGCTCCTAGGAGGCAGAGAAAATATGATCTCTGTGGGTTCAAGGCCAATCTGTTCTACAGAGTGAGTGCCAGGATAGGCTCCAAAGCTACATGGAGAATCCTGCCCCTGAAAAACAATAAACAAAGTCACTGTGTCTTTGTAGGTTTAACTTAGCAGTGTGATAAAGCATTCTTTGAATGCTCTGAAATCTGGCTTTCTCAAGCAAAACTGGTATATAAAGTAGTCAAAAATATTCATTAGGAATGTTAGTGACTCTTATTTCATATGTAGAAAACTCTGATGGAACAAAATTATATATTTAAAGACAAAATGTACAAATGAATAAATAATGGTTCTTGTCCTAATTTGTTTAACTCCATTATTTTCTGTTTCAGTTATCTAATTGTTTTTGTAGGAAATGTGAATTTATTTCAGGTCAATATAATTGTTTTCACTTACTATGTATTAACTAATTTAATCACCAGATAAACTGTTAACTGGCAAATTGTGGCAGCATAGTAAAACATCTTAAACTTCAGTGTCATTTATTAAAAATGAGGTAAAGCTCATAATTTTGTATCCATTGAAATTGTATTGCTTTGAGGGTAAGAACATAAAAACTAAACACTTTTAGGTCCTCTTGCTAAAGCAAATTAAATCAACAACAAAATTTCACTACTTATCTAAAATAATAGTTTAATTAAATGAGAAAGTAACACAATGAAATGTGTATTTTATTTGTCAATTAAAAAAATAACCATAACCTGGAAACAATCTAGATGCCCTTGAACTGAAGAATGAATAAAGAAAATGTGATGCATTTACACAATGGAGTATTACTCTGCAGAAACACAAAAACAAAAACAAAAACAAAAGCAATGACAGCATGAAACTTGCAGGCAAATGGATAGCACTAGAAAAATTCATGGTGATTGAGGTAACCCATACCCGGAAAAAATATGGTATGTACTCAATCATAAGTGTATATTAACTATAAAGGAACAGATAGATAACCATGTCAGAATCCACAGACCCAGAAAAGTTAGGTAACAAGGAAGGCCCAAAGACAGATTCATGGATGTCCCTGGGAAGGGGATATAGAAGAGAGATCTCCTTGGTAAACTGGGTGCTAGAGGTAGAAATGGGGGTCTGGGTATGCAAGCTTGGGAACATCAGGGATTGGATTGGGAGGGTTGGGGACAGAATAATGAAAGAGATATCTTGAGGGGTGGAACTGTTGGGGTTATGGAGAAGCCTGGTGCCAGGGAAACTCCCAAGATTCCACAAGGATGACCCAGCTAAGACTCTCAGTAATATTGAAGAGGATGATTGAGCTGGCCTTCTCCTGTAATCACATTGGGGAATACCCTAATTGTCATCAAAGTACATTCACCGAGTAATGTGGAAGCAGATGCAGAGATCCACAGTCATGCATTAGGCCGAGCTCCTGGGAGCTCACAGACTCTGGACTAACAGCTAGAGAGCCTGAATGATACTGACCTAGGTCCTCTGCAGGTGTGTGACAGTTGGTAACTTGGCCTGTTTGTAAAATTCCTAGCAGTGGGATTAGAACCTGCCCCTGGTGCTTGAGCTGGCTTTTGGGAACCCAATCCCCAAGCTGGGTTGCATTGCCCAGCTTTGATGCACGGACAGGGTATTGGTACTGCCTCAAAGTGATGTGGCATGCTGTGTTGACTCCCATGTGACATCTGCCCCTTTCTGAATGGAGACAGAGGAGGAGTGAATGGTGGGATAAGGCAGAAGTGGAAACAGAGATCGAGGGGTGAATAGGCAGAGGAAGCCATGGTTACTATGTAGAGTAAATGAAATAATTTTAATGAATAAGAGAGAAGCAGGTGAGAGCAATATTTTAAGAGAAGATGAGAGAAACTAGATTAGTGCCACATTTTGCTGGAGCAATGTAAAATTTACAGATATAGTTGAGAGTAATTGGGGAATACTTTAACTACTCACTGTAAGATTCAGGAGCAGCACCACTGGGAATTTGTTCAATAGAAATGAAAATGCTGTGTTCCCAGATGCTACATTTGTTACAGAAAACAAAAAATGGAATAATCATAGATATCCTTAAAAAGGTGAATGGTTGCACAATCTTTGTTGTATACTGTGTCACACAGCATTTCTTTTTCATAATAGTACCTAAGAGAACAATTTTAAAGGAACAAAGGGATGTTATTTGTGGCTTATTGTTTCATCCTCTTGTCACTTGGCTCTATTGTTTCATGCTATCAGAGAGGCAAGTATGGAAGGAAAAATTCTTACTGCAAAGTGGCCAGGAAACATAAAGGGTTGCAGGTAGGACACAGGAGAATGACACCATATCACATTATGCTTTCAGTTACCCATTTCCTGCATTAAGCCCCAACTACTCATAGGCCATTAACCTGTGAAAATGTAAATGTGTTGACTCGGTGATGAAACCTTAAAATGACTGGGTGAGTAAACTATTTCCCACATAAATGTTAGGAACATCCTACAATGACATGGGAGGCATAGACAAGTCAGTTCGCAGAAGGTCAAGGACACTCTAGACTGGATTATGAAATAGTAGGAAAATAAAGGAGTCAGTTTTGTACGAGGCAGAAGGCCAGGAATGACACATGCAATTGTCTGATTACTTCCATATGCATGACATGATACATACATGATCACACTGACACGAGAATACTTCTTCATTATTCTCTCACACACATGTTCAGATATAAACACACACAGTCATATCCTGATGTACAAAAATCGATGATAAAAATAAACAGGTGGATACCTAGATAATATGAATATGGGTTGGAAGGTAAGAGGATATTGAGATGGTATAGCCCGCAAAATGAAGATCACAGGAAGAAAGGGTCAGATCTCTGTTTCCACAGAATTATCTAGTCATTATCAGGTGCCATAACTATTATGACTCTAAAAATGAATTCCTTCAGTAGCACAATGCTCAGTAAGCCCTATTTTATTTTTCTTTAATAAATTTATTTAGTTTACAACACACGCACAGCTTCCCCTCCCAACTCTCCTTCCTGTCCCTCCCTCCCATCCCCCTCTGTTTCCAACCCACAATCCACTCCTCCTCTGCTTCTGTTTATGAAAGAGCATGTCTTCCATGAGTATCAGCAAAACATGATCAAAAGAAGTTGCAGTAAGACTAAACAACTCTCTGTGAATTAAGGCTACACAATGTGGTCCAGTAGGAGAAGCATGGTCCCAAAAGTCTGTAAGAGTCGGAGACAATCACTGTTCCCACTTTTAGGAGTTGCACAAGAGGACCAAGCTGTACATTTATAACATGTACACAGAGTGCCTAGGTCAATGCCATGCAGACTTCCTGGTTATGGATTCAGTCTCTGTGTAAGACCCTGTGATCCCAGGTAAGAAGAACCAGTGAATTTCTTCTGGTGTCCTCGACTCCTCTGTCTCCTATAATCATTTGTCCCTCTAATGCAAGATTATGGGAAGAATGCCTAATGTTTTATCAGAAAGCTCTTTCATGAGTAAGTCCAGTTTGAGCAATTCTCTTCCTAAGACAGTATATAAACTATACTTACATACGGATATTTACATACATGTAAACATTCACCTAGTCATTAATATTATATTTAATAAATTTACTAATAATTAAGATCCTTACCTTATGGACACACACTATAATTTATTGAGTTATTTTGACACCAATTTTCTTCATATCTTAAAATAGCTCTCATGTTGGCTTGGGTTAGGTATATTGCAATTGACTGACTACATTCCTGGTCTAAGGTAATTCAACTTGTGCTAATCCTAGTCTAAGGTAATTCTTTTTTTGTTGTTGTTGTTGTTTTCTTGTTTGTTTTGTTTTCTTTTTCTTTTTTTAAATTTATTTTTCAGTTTAAATTTAGATAAGAAACAAAGTTGCTTCACAAGTCAGTTCCAGGTCCCTCTCCCTTTCCCTCCCCTCCTCCCATGCCCTTCCCCCAACCCCCCATTATCCCCTCATTTCCCCAGGGAGGGTGAGGCCCTCCATGGGGGTGCCCATAGTCTGTCATTTCATATTGGCCAGGGCCTAGACCCTTCCCCAAGAGTTCAGGGTGAGAGTGCACCTCACATTGTTGGATGGGAGTCCAAAGTCCGTGTGTATACTCGGGATGGGTACTGATCTGCTGCCCAAGGCTCAATAGATTACCTAGGCCTCCTCACTTACACCCACATTCAGGGGGTCTTGATCACTCCCATGCTGGATTCCCAGGCTGATGCCTCGGATTCAAGAGTTAACCTTTGTCAGGTCAGCTGTTTCTGGGGGTTAAGCCCAGTCTTAATTCTACCTGAAGAATTGAAATGTATTGTAGCTAGGTGGTGGTGGTGCTTCCCTTTAATATTAGCACTTGGGAGTCCAAGGTAGGTAGATCTCAGTGAGTTTGAGGCCAGCCTGGTCTACAAAAGAATTCCAAGACAGCCAAGACTATCACACTTAGAAACCCTGTCTTGAAAAATACAAAGAAAAAAATGCATTTTGCACTGCATCAGAGAAGTAACACAAAAATAACGCACAATTGAAACATTTTGAGTTTTTATCCCACAGTGTTTCTCCACCATAACAATATGTTCTTTCACTCTAAATACCCGAAGCCACCAAGTAGTTACACATTCATTATTTTAAACATTATCCTGAAATTTCATGGATATTTAAGAGATTTTGATGCCAATTCAACTTCACTTATTCTGTATACTTAAAAACAACCCTTCCATATGCTGCCTTGTTCAAGTGGATGGGGTTGTCTGCATGACTTTATGATATTAACACCTATTACATTCTCATGAGAAGAGATACTTCATTAATTCATAGCTGCTGTATTTTTAAAGGAAACTTTTCATCACTGCAAAGAATCATTCACTGCTTTAGCTGGTGATACAGCTAGGTGATGGAACACATGTAATACTCATAACACTTTAAGTTCAACCTCCAGCTCCTTAGAAAAACAATCATTTGTGTGTGTGTGTGTAAATAAAAAATTATTCTAAGTCTCACATCTAGTCTTTTAGAAATGAGTAATAATATTAATTTTTTGAGAAATAAATTAGTTTATTTTGACCATGTTCATCTAGCTCTTTCCAGATTCACTCACTCCTCCCTACTAACACATCTTTCTCTCTCTCTCTCTCTCTCTCTCTCTCTCTCTCTCTCTCTCTCTCTCTCTTCAAATGTCATGAAATGACATATCAAACCACTCTTCTCTTACCCTGGGATTTTATCTGTGTTACATGAACAAACTAGATTCTGATAAAGGGTGTCATCATTTTATTTGGGGAAAAGAGTGATATGGAGCAGGTTAGACACTGAATTGATAAAGCTGCTGTGTCCTGTGTTTTATTTATAAAATCCTATTAACTCTGTGAAACTCTGGGTCTTATGTGAGTTTCTCTGAATTTTCAAATTATGGTTTTGATGAAAGAGATGACTCAGTACTTAAATCTTGATGCTTTGGTCAAAGACCTTTGGTTATTTATGAGTTCCCACAGTGTGAAGCTCACATGTCTTTAGCCACTGTTTCAATATAATCTGAGGACACTGGCTTCTGCAAGCACCTTCACTTGCCATCATATAGAAACACACACAAAACACACACACACACACACACACACACACACACACACATACACAGACACACACACATGCACACACACATTCATAACCACACATGCATACAAAATTAAAAAAAATATTATAATACAGAGACCTACAGCAGACATTATGCAGAGAGAACTTGGAACAGTACTCTAAATGGGGCATGTCCACCAAATCCCTCTTCTCATAGCTCAGTGAACCCAGCATAAGAAGTAGCTTAAAGTGTAAGAGCAGGATATGTGAGAGGATCCCAAGAAGAACAAGGCCATATAAACCAATAAAGCAAAGCTCATGTGAATTCACAGATTGTAGCAGCAAGCACAGGGTGAACTTCAGTCTGCATGTCTTCTATGCATAGATTATGGCATTCAGTGTTTTGTTTTTTTAAGGGACTTCTAAGAGTATAGACAAGTGGGGTCTCTGATTTTTCTCTTTGCTTGGGGCGGTTTTCTGGCTGTTGGCTTGCCTTGTCCAACTTTGATATGATGATGTTCATTTTATTCTGTTGTATTTTATTGTATTTTGATTTTACCTCTTAGAAGCCTGTTTTTTTCTAATGAAAGGCAAAAGGAGAGTGGAGACAGATGAGAGGGGAGCTGGAGAGGAACTGAGAGCAGAAGCAGAAGGAGAAACTGTAATATGGGAAAAGTATCTATTTTCATTCAAAAGGGGGATTATAATTTTAACATAAATATTTACTTTATGACTTTAAAATGAGAAAACATTTCTATTTGCCTCAGTTAAAAGCTAGTACACTGAAAAATCAAATAGTAGCTTGATTCCAATTCAAAACATGGACAAAAGCTTTGGAAACTGGAGTCCATGCCTTAATGCAAACAGTTTGGAAATGTCCATCTTTCTTATCTGGCTGTATTAAAAATTTACAGAAAATTTCAGAAAAATCAACTCTGTTTTATTCACGTAGGTCACAGAAAAGAAATGAGATTTCTCAGATTGATATAAAAATAAGAGAATTTGCATAATGGATGATAAATTCCTAAAATTTAGAAGGAAACAAGGATCTTATTACCTGGATTGTGGTGAATATAATTAGCTCTGTATCCATTGTCACACGTTGTTCCAAAGAATTGTGGGAAAATTTCCTACCCATATTATTCCAGTGATAGTATCAGAAATCCTAATGGCAATCTATATCTTAAGGCAGGACAGAGGTGACTCCCACCACTGTCTAAGTCTGTGACTCTTTGGACACTAAGCACAAGCTCAAAGACCTATTAATGCTATGATTTAGGATAAGTGGTTTGATGACAGTAATAGCTTAGCATATTTAACATTTTGTCTACAAGGACTGTTTTCTTCCATGTATGTTTTAACTAGTGAATTTATAACACAGTTAGAGTAGAAAATAGAAAAGCAAAGCTTTATGGCTTAAACACTAAATTCAGGCACTGTATTTAATGAGTTTCCAAAAGTGTTCCCTCTTCTGTATGACAATACTTCAAGAACTAAGTGAAATAGGAATCCATTGTGGGTTCTTAAGTGGATGGGCCAAAGCAATGATCAACCTGTACTCAGTTAACATATGTCAAGGTGTATTTCCTTAATTCCAGCTGTCTGACTCATCACTACTTCTGGAAAAATTGAACTCAAAGGCTTTCACTCTCATAGATTACTCATTTTAAACCAATACAGGAACTGGCAGAGATAACAGGGATAGACTCCACCGGGTCTCTTTAAAGAACTGCCATTAAATGAAAATAATTAAAATCTTTCAGGATCATGTTACTCAATCTCTCCCTGGACTGTTTGCTGATATATTAGACAATGTGTGCCAGAGTAATTGCTACCATATTTCAAATGAAATGGTTTATTTGGAACCATGAACTAATTCAATTAAAAAGTTCATTGCAAATATATGTTTTCATTTCATGGGGGACATTTGTCATCTTGCATTGTGATTTCATAAAAGAGAGGTAATAAATATCTAGTGCCTCAAGGACTGTTGTGTTCTGTTTGTTTTTAAAGGTCTAAAGTGCATATCTTAAAACATTTGTTGTACAAATGCCAATGTAATTAAAGTTACCTACTGTACTAACATCTAGAAGAAACAAAATGTGCTTTATAAAACATTGAAATTAGATAAATATGTGAGGCAGAACAATAAACAAGATCTTTGTTGAACTAATACCCATGCAAATAAATGTATGTGCATATACACAATTATAATATATGATAACAAATATTAACAATACCTAGAGCTTTTTAAAATTTAATCTCAGTAAGTAATGATATTAGCATTGTCTATCATTTTTCTTAATGTTTCCTGATTGTAAATTGTCATGAGAAATGAAGCTTTGTCTACTGAATAACCAATAACATGTCAAACAAAATAATCAAATCAAGAAGAAAAATTAATTACATTATGTAGACTGGAATTTAATTATTTTTATTTGATGTGGGATTATTTTTATTTATTTATCTTTCTATTATAATCTTATATTTTTTTTGTATTTGAGATTATATTGTTGTGTCCTTTCCAAAAGCTCCCATATTCTTCTCCTTGCTCCCCTGCAATTTCATAGCCTCTTCCCACATTAGTTGCTATTGCCATCACCACACGTGTTCACATATGTGTTTGTGCACTTATGTTTATTTGTGCATACATATAGATTCTTTCATATAACCAGCTCAGTCCATGTAACATTAGTTGTATTTATATTTCAAGGCTGACCATTTGGAACTAAAGAACCAATTTTTGTACCCTTACCTCTTCTACTCCCAGCTGATGAGTTTTTCAAATGTACTCTGGCATGCACATGGGTTTGCTCTTGTTCAGCTCAAACTTGGTTTTAATTATTTTCCTATATTGTACCATGTTAATTTAAATATATTCTGTGACTTCAATATGAATGGATGGACCAAGGTTCCCACATTTCCTCTAGTTATGCTTATCAAATTAGCTTATGAAATTAGACCACTGATGAACTAGATGATGAATCAAAAATCACTATCCTCTGTGATCCTAGAGACATCATTATTTTACATTTTCTCTTTCTTTTCTTTTATAATTTAAAAGTGATTCTTCTTTCATACTGTACATCCTGATGGCAGTTTTCCTTCCCTTCATTCCTCCCAAATCACACTACCTCCATCACCTGTCTTCCCCATATTCACTACCCTCAATTTACATTCAGAAAGGAGCAGGCCTCAAAGGTCAACAACTAAATATAATATATATATTATATATATATAATAATTCAAGGAAAAATCCCTCTCATCAACCTGGACAAAGTAAACCAAAAGGAGGAAATGAGTATCAAGAGCAGGCAAAAGAGCCAGAGACACATGCTTTCACATTTTTAGGAGACCAACAAAACACCAAGCTAACAGTCATAGCTTATATTCAGAAGACATGATGCATATGCCATGTTTGTTGCTTCTGTACCTGCTTAGTTGATTAAGTGGACCACAGTTTCTTGGTTTGCTCTATCTCAATAGCAAACAGCCAAATAATCTAATTTAAAAATGATGTACTTTAAGAAATGATGGAAATTCTTAGCCACCAGGGAAATGAAAATCGAATCTGTTTTAAGAGTCTATATCAAATCTGTCAGAATGGGTAAAAACAATAACACAAGTGACAGTTCATGCTGGAAAGCATGTAAAGCAAGGGTTGATGAATATCCTTCCAGTTCTAATGAGACTCTGGCACAGCCACTGTCAAGGTCAATATGGCAGTTCCTCAGAAAATTGCTAATCACTCTACTTTAAGACCCAACTTATACCACAGTTGGGAATTTGCCTAAAATATCCTCCATTCTCACAAAAGGACACTTATCCAACCAAACTTATTGTGGTTTTATTCATAGTCGCACAAAACTGGAAACAAGCTATACAACCCTCTAAAGAAAATCAATAAAGAAAGTGTGGTATATTTACACAATGGAGTATCACTCGGCTGTTAAAAAATGACATCCTGAAATTTTCATACAAATGGATGCAACTAGAAAAAAAATCACCCTGAGAGGGATACTCCCAACACATAAATACAAATACGATATGCATTCACATATAAGTGAACACTAAGCATTAAGTACATGATAATGTACTATATTTCACAAATCCGGAGTGGGTTGATAAAGGCAAGGGCTCTAGTGGGATGCTTGGAACTTCCTGAGGAGGGGAAACTAAACAGATGTTGAAGCTGAACTGGGGATGGGCTTTAAAGATGGGTGGATCAGGAATGGGTTGAAGGGACAGAAAGAAAGAGTGAAAGAAGATTTGGATGGAATTGATGGGTATTTGGGGTTGGTCTGGAAACCTGGAGAAGTGGAATCTTCCTGGAATCCATAATAGTCACCCACATGAGGACTCCTAGTATTGGAGAATATGCTGTTAGAGTTGGCCAGGATACAGAAAGAGAATCAAGGACCCCAAGGTAGCTGCACAACATTCAGCCTACAATTTGCACTTCCTAAAGGTTGTGTCAAAGCAATGCTGGCACAGAACTCCTGGAAGTGTCTCACCAATGTCTGATTTAACATGGGGACAAGGCCATGAGAGAGAATCCATGCCCTATATTGTTTTCTTTTTGTATTGGAAGAATACATACCTTATTCAGGTTATTGTAAGTCCTCTAACTTAAGACCAAAAATCCCATAAAACTAAACAGTTGGAAAATATAGCATGATTTCCAATATGTATTAGTAGTAAAAAACCTACTGTCAGATAGCAGGGTACATGTTGAAAGATTAGAGAAGTAAAGGAGCCAGCTAAAAGAGAGACCTCTTACCTCTACTGAATCCTGGGACACAAAGGATGATTCTGTTGCTATGAAAACTTAGACAGAACACAATGAGCTCCTGTCTCCTCCTTATCTTATATTCCTGTCTCTGCCCAGTCATAGTACTCCAATATCCATATTTCTAGTTCTGTTATTAAAGGTGTGTGATCCCAAATACTGGGATATGCTAACTATGCTCTTTTAGACTGTCTCAATATTGTTTATCCCAGGGGGGGCCTTAATCTGTCTACCTCTGGCTCTCATGTGATGGGGAAAATCCTTCTGTGTATATGTAAATAAAGCACTTTTGGCCAATTGGGAAGCAAGATAGGTGAGACTCGGAGTCTTGGAGGATTCTGGGAAATGTAGTGAAAAGAGTGGTCACCATGTGATCCCTTGAGAAGAGAATGCAAGTCTGGTGTTCTCAAAAAGATAAGTCCTTATAAAAACATATAATGGTGATTATGGGTTAATGGTTAAGTCAGAGCCAGTCGATTAGAAACAATAGGAATGGCCAACAGCTTCATGATTAATATAGTGACTTGTGTGCTATTTTGGGGCTAAGTGGCAATGGGACTCAGGTGGTATCCCACAACAATATGGCATCAAAAACTTGGGTATTAAGAACTTCCACTTAAAACTTGGCAAAAGTATAAAAAGGGATTTTAGAAACAAAAGAACAGAGAAAAGCATGGCTTCTTGGCAGCAGCATTTTTCTCAGGTGTGCTATGTTTTTCTAGAGACAAGTGGAGACTTAAATTGTCAGTGCTGGCAGTAAACTTATGTCCGCCATCATACAAAGGCAGCAGTTGAAACAGCCACAGCTACTAGCAGATAACCGACACATGGCCAGAAAAACATAAAGATTTATAGTAAAATCAGATTCAAATGCAGTAAAACCTCTAAAAGGTTTACAGTGTTTTAAAAAATATGTGTAGTCTTGTGAGAGAAAAAGAAACAAGATAAAGTGGTTAAAAAATGCAGAGAGCCGGGCAGTTGTGGTGCACGCCTTTAATCCCAGCACTCGGGAGGCAGAGGCAGGCGGATCTCTGTGAGTTTGAGGCCAGCCTGATCTACAAGAGCTAGTTCCAGGACAGTCTCCAAAGCCACAGAGAAACCCTGTCTCGAGAAACCAAAAAAATATATACAGAGAAAATGGCTGGTGATTTACAAATCTTTAATCCCAGTACTCCAGAGGCAGAGGCAGGCAAATTTCCACATAGAAACCCTGTCTCAGAGAAAAAATATAAAAGTAAATAAATAGAACAATAAAAAAGTCATGTAAACATGGAAAGTACACACAGAGTCTGGATACTATATGCTATTGTGTTTTTCAGTTGTTGAATTGCTAAGGTAGGAACAACTGCTGAAATATATTTGATTATGATAAATGATGCTGAAATAATCCAATTTATATCTTTTGGAAATGCCTTGACTTCAAAATTTAAGTATAGGGTTCAGTTACTTGGGGAAAAAAGATTTTATTTATGTTTGCACAGAAAATGGAAAGCTGTGAATACCTTCCAGGCTTCCGTGGTTTGATGAAGTAATACCTCCTGAAGCAATGTCCTGGGCAGTCCAGTATCTGAAACAGCTGACATGATATAGCTATGCAGACTACAAAAACACAGGTTTCTGTGTTTTGTCATGATCCCCATGGTATGGACAACACCCCGATAAAGCAGGAAGCAGTTTCAAATGAACAATGCCCATATTCCTGAATATCCTTTAAATGTTTGTTTTCACTCATACAGGGTTGCAGTAAATGGTAATGATAACAGTCAATCTTTCTAAAGGGAAAATAGAAATATGATATAGAAATGAATAGTTTGTCTTGGAATAGATTTTCATTTATTGACACAAATTTAATATCAGTTTTGTGATATGTATTTATTTCTCATCTTGTTTAGATACTATGTTTATACATTTCTTTTTAAAATATAATTATAATTAAGTACAGATTATTGACAGTTACCTTTGTTAGTCAAAACTTATAGTTAGGTTAGTTATCTTTTCTAGATATACAGAGATATATTTGAGATAGATAGTCTTCAGACCTTTCAAAACCTTCAGAAATGGCATTTAAAATGGTTTAGGGTTTTTCTTGACAATGAGAAATGTCTGCTCCTGGCAGCACCAATTATGTCTGAGAGGAAGTTGGGTACTGAAGAAACTCCGTATGGAGTTTGCTTTCAACATGGCAATATTAGCCATTTGAGCAAGAAAATCTTCTTGCCTGGGCTGTTTGACTGTTGCTGTATAAACTGGACATTCAGGAACCAAATGAACAGTCCTACAGGGTTCTTGCTTCGTGCAAGATTCTGCCAGACATTCTGCAGGACACAGAAAAATGACTGATAAACTGTCAATGCATATGGACAGTTTAAAATCCCTTGCTTTGCTGAGAAGTCTGACAGACACACTGTGGCCTATAGTCTGAAGAAGGAGTCCCCAACACTAGAGAGGAACTTTGGGTGATTGTCCAGGTAGCAAGATGTCTCTGTGAATTTTAGTGTTTATATTTTATCTTTCTGTGGTCTTTGATGGAGTTAAACACAGATAGTTATAGTTATAGTTTTCCTTAGTTTTGATAAAAGATTAGCTACAAATAAGATTTTATACTCACAAATTTTGGGCCCTAGCCTCCACAGCATCTCTGAGTTATTTGTCTGCTGATAGCCACAGGTCCATCCTGTTTTCTAGTCCTGGCTTACAGCCCCCACATTGCCCCACTGACATCAACATCTAGCACAAGAAAAACACGCTCTCTTCCACCTGGGTTTTTTCTACTGTGTTGTAAGACTATATATAAGACTAACCCCTCTTACAAGAGAGAGACCTCTTAGCACTTGCAAAGCAAAGACACTTCTTAGTACAAAGAGCTGGACATCTGGTCTTTCTTTTCCTGATACCTTGGAGTTTCTTAAGGCATGGGTACTGCACACAAAGATAGTACAGATGATAAAATACTTTCTTTAAATCTTACTAAGAGTTAATAGACAAAATATTGTAACTACAGTTCTTGCTTTTTAATTAGACAGAAAAGAGGAGATGATGGGGGAATTCCTTCTATGTATATGTAAATTAAGCACTGTTGGCCAATAGGGAAGCAAGATAAGGGGAACTAGGAGTCAAAGAGGATTCTGAGAAATGTAGTGAAGAGGGTAGACACTATGTTATCTCCAGAGGGGAGAATGCAAGTCTGGTGTTCTCAGAAAGATAAGTCCTTATAAAAATATATATTGGTGATTATGGGTTAATGGTTAAGTCAGAGAAAGTTGATTAGAAACAATAGCAAATGCTCAACAGTGTCATAATTAATATATTATCTTTCTGTGTTCTTTGGGGGCTAAAGCAGAAATGGGATCCATGTAGGAATCCTACAACACCCAAGTGCTGGGATTAGAGATATAATCTAGCATTGCTTGTCCTCTGGAGTTAGCTACTGGCTAGCTCTGTAGTCTGTTCTTCAGGAAAATTTTTATTTGTTAGGTCACAAATAATATATCACCACAGGAAAAGATGTAATTCTGTCCATTGAGATATTGAATGAAGACCACTACAAAATCAATTTACGAGGGAGTTGATGTGAGATATACATTTATATTCATTTTACTCATTGTTTATTTCTTCATACAATATAAGCAACGCCTATAAAGAAACAGACATATCAGGAAAATAATCCTGAAAGACAGTCACTAAGGAAGATACAATAATAGGACAGGTACATAGTGTCTGGAACAATTTTCCCAAAACATCCAGGAACACTGGACACCATGTAGAGACCAAACCTAAAAATAATAAAATTGGAAGAATGGTTAAAGGCCTAGAAAATGTTTTCAACAAAATCTTAGAAGAAATTTTGCTAACATAATGGAGATGAAAATAGGAGTAAAAGAACCATACAGAACACCCAATACATTGGAACAAAACAGAAAACCTCTTACTACATAATAATCAAATCAGTAGACATGCAGAATAAAGAATATCAACAGATACAAGAGGAAAAAGAAAAGGAGCCTATGAAGTTGACCTATCAGAATTACACATATTTTAATCAGTGGAGACCTAAGAGCCAAGAGCCTAAACAGGTCTGCAGCAGACTCTAAGAGACCACAGATGCAAGCCCACACTACTATTCCTAGAAAAACCTTTAAATCCATACATGGAGAAAATAAGATAATCCATGATAGATTCAAATATAAATGATATCCATCTACAAATATGCCCTACAAAAGGTACTAGAAATAAAACCTGCAACCCAATGAAGTTAATTACACCTAAAAAGAACAGAAAATGAATAATCTCTCGTCAGCTACACCAAAGAATGGAAACACACAAACATACACACAAATGCACACATTACTACCAATGCCATCATCACAACCATTACCACCATAACTACAACAACTTAATAAAAGAATTAACAACCCTTTGTCACTGGTGTCTTTCAATATCAGTGGCCTAAGTTCTCCAATAAAAAATACATGCTTAAATAAGGTCTACCCTTCTTCTGTACCCAACAAAGCACCACCACATTATGAATAGACATTATTTTAGGATAATAGGTTATAAAAAGGTATTCCAAGCAGAAGGACCTAAGAACCTTGGGTGATTGTTCTGGCAGCCAACTGTCTCTGTTATTTCTCCAGTTTTGGAATTGTGTTTTCCCTGCACTTCATGTTTACTAAGGTAACAGTTTATCCTTCTTGGGTTTTGATGGTGTGAAGTCTAAATTAGTTATAATCTTACACTTTTCCTTGTTACTAAATTTCAAAAAGAAACTCACAAATGAGATGCAAATTTTATAAAGTTGAGAGACATAAAATCTTAAGTTGTTTATCCACGCAATTGTTTTAAGGTTTAAAAGCATACTTTTAGGCTGGTAATATTATAGTGTTTTAGAAAAAAAGTTTGGATTCACCAAGTTAGGATAATGGAGTACTTTCTCTGAATATTTCTAACACAATAGAATGGATATTGTGAATATATTTCTTACCTGATAATTGTTCTTCTTGTGTATTTTTACTGTGTTACAGTTAAAATCTTTCCTTTTGTAATTTAGACTAAAAGGGAAAAATAACATAGGATAATCATTTTGTGCATTGTGGATATATATCTGTCAAGTCAACTTTTGATTGGTTTAATAAAGAGCTGCATATCAAATAGCATGAGAACATAGGAGGTTCTATCTGATGGAAAGAGAACTCTGGGAGGAAACTGATGTGTGGGTATTTAGTCAGAGGACATGGAAAGTAGCATGCATGCTACCAAGAAGTAATGATCAATGTGGCAGCATGTAGATCAATACAAATGAAATAATTGAAGTTCTAAGAGCTGGTTAAGAACAAGCCCAAGCTAAAGCCATACTTTCATACTCAATAAGAAATTTCCAAATCTCCAACTACACAGCTTACCCAAAATTATAGGAAACAATGAAAGTACTACCAAAGGTAAATTTCATAGTGATAAGTCCTTTCATAAAGACATTGGAAATATCTCATACTAGCAACTTAAAAGCACATCTGAAACTTCTAGAACAAAAGAAGCAAGCATACCCAAGAGGAGTTGATGGCAGGAAATAATTAAACTGAGGGCTGAAATCAATAAATGCATCAAGGAGAACAATACAAAGAATCAATTAAACAAAGAGTTGGTTCTTAAGAAAATCAATAAGGTAGACAACCCCATATGAAAGCTAACTTGAAGACTGAGAGAGAATATTCCACTTAACAAAATCAAAAACAAAAGGAAGGTATACAGAACACAGGAAATGTGGAGATCTAAGGAAATACTTTAGAAACATATAAATGACCAAATTTGGAAATTCCAATACACAAAAAAGCATGAATAATTTCCTAAATATGTGCCACATATCAAAGTTAAATCAAGGTCAAATAATCAATTTCAATACAACTGAAAACTCTAGTTAAATAGAAATGTCAAAAAAATCTCCCAACTACAAAAAGAATAAGACCAAGTTATTTTAACTGGATATTCTACTAGAATTTCAAATAAGTGTTAACAAATACTCAAAAAACTTTGTCACCAATTAGAAATAGAAGGGCTATCAAGCAATTCTTTTTATGATGCCACGGTTGCCCTGGTACCAAAATCACATTAACACTCAACAAAGAAAGAGAACTACAGACAAATTGCCATTATGAAGATGGATGCAAAAATACTCAATAAAATACTTGTAAAACAAAACCAAGAACGCATTAAAAAGATTATACCACCTGAACAAGTACACCAGACATGCAGGGATGGTTAAGTGTATGGAAATCAGCAAATGTAATCTGCCATATAAGCAGAAAAATAAATCATCTGATCATGCAAAAAAAACTTTTAAGAGAATCCAATACACTTTGTTGATACAACACCTTTTTATGAGAATCTTATATGATAAAAGTCCTGGATAGATAAGGGATAGAAGTTACATATCTAAACATAATAAGGGCATTTCACAGAAAGCATATAGACAACCTCAAATTAAATGGAGATAATCTCAAAGAAATTTTAGTAGAATAAAAAATAAGACAATGTCTTCCATTTGAAGTTGTAGCCAGAGCAAAAAGACGGTGACCAAGAAGGTACAAACTGGAATTGAATTGTTAAAAGTATTGTTTTTTACAGATGTTATAATAGTATAGTTAAGTGATCCTAAGATCAGCAATTCCTAAATGGGATCTCATGAAACTTAAAGCTTTGGTAAGGAATAGGACAGTGTCAATAATTCAAAAATGCAGCCTATAGAATGGTTAAAGATTTTCACCAATTCCACTTCCAATAGAGGTCTGTGGTAGTTTGATTATGTGATCCTTAAAGAGTAGCACTATTAGGAGGTGTGCCCTTTGGGAGTAGGTCTGACCTTGTTACAGGAAATATACCATTGTGATGGTGGCTTTGGGACTCATATGCTCAAGCTATTATAAGTGTGGCACACAGCGTCTCTTTCTTCTGCCTGTAGATCAAGGCGTAGACCTCCTAGCTCATTCTCTAGCACCATGTTTACCTGAATTTTGCCATGTCCTGCAATGACGGTAATGGCCTAAACCTCAGAAACTGTAAGCCATTCAAAGTTAAATATTTTTCTTTGTAAGAGTCGTTACCATCATTGTTTTTCTGCACGGCAATAGAAAGCCTAAGAGAAGGGATGATATCCAAAATATATAAAGTACACAAGGAACTAGCCATCACCAAACAAAATAATTGAATCATAAAACAGGACACAGACTTAAAAGAATATTCTCTATCAAGGTATCGCTTTCCATCTCTGTCCTATGTGGGTGAGAGTTTGGTGACTTTGGCAGTTTGTGGGGTCGATAGCAGAGGGACAAGTATTTGTCCCTAGTACACGAACTGACTTTTTGGAGACCATTGTCTATGGAAAGATGCTTTGCTCAGTCTGGATATAGTGAGGAGGGACTTGGTGATGTGGCAAACTTTTTTTTCCATTTTCTATCATATAACTACATCCAGATTTTAAAAAGTTTAAACAAGCAAAAGAGGCTCTGACTTTTACAGATTGGAGTATATACTTTTAATTTGGGGAGATATTTCTCAAAATAATTAGAAAGTGGTTCAAAATATAGACAATAATTTTACTACTCCTAATGTACAGAGTTTTATATCAAAAGCTATGTGACAAACATAACAAAAAATTAACAGAATATTCAGTGTTATCTTTCAAGGCACCAAAAATTATTACAATCTTTTTACATACTATTAATATGTGTTACTCTCATTGGTTAATGAAAAGATGATTGGCCAACAGCTGGGCAAGAAGAGATTGAGAGTGAGAGTCAGACTAGCAGAATTTTGGGAAGAGTAATGCCAGAGTCACCGGCAAACACAGAGAAGTAAGATGAGAGTGCAGTACTGGGAAAAGGTATCACAAACGTGGCTAAGCACAGATATGATTTATTGGTTAATTTAAACATAAGAGTATGTTAGTAACATGCCTGAGTTATTAGCTGAGCATTTATAAGTAATGTTATGCCTCTGTTTTGGTTATTTAGAATCAGGCAGTCGGGACAGGGAAACTTAACCTATAGTCAGTGTTGTAAAAAGATCATCTACATCAATATGTTAAGGATATGAAACTTCATTTAAGTATGCTATTACATCACTGTATCCTGTGAGGGAATACATATATTCAGAGGAGTTATTAAGTCTATTAATAAGCACTAATTCCTACAAAACAGCTACTCTAGTAAAGTTAGCATTCCACCAAAAGTATTTAGGCATGACATAGTATAGGCTACACAAGGTAATTTGGTAACATTGCGCAGAAAAACAAAGCAGGTACAGTATAAGGTTAAATAAGGGAATTGTTACAATGAACAAAAGTGGAAATGAAACTAAAATGAGGACACAAGAATATCAAGGAACTCATGTATATGTGACACCGAAGAGATGAATCTAGGGTAGCTAAAGAAATGAACAGGAAAGATAAGTATTGATGACATTGATTTTAATCATTTTAGGTTGCACGCCATTGCACTGAAATCATATGTAGAAAAGTGAGTCATAAAACTGAGTTGTTGTAAAATGAGACAGCATATATCTATGCCAAGCTCTTATTAGCATAAGAGGATTTGGTCACATATTTTGATGTCATGATACTCAAATTTGGACGAAATCACAAATAAAGAAAAAAAATACCTTTAATGTGGCAACGACAAAAAATGACAACAGTCATGTGGTTTCAATATAAATGTGGGGGATAAAAGAATAGCTGAGTTTAAGAAGTTGAAAAATTAGTAATTTTAAGTGTTGGACGAGATGGCTTTCTATTACAGCGATGCAATCAATTTTGTTAAACATCAACCACAAATTTTAGAAACTTGTGGAAATTATATTTAAAAATTGAAAAAATGAGCCAGGCAGTGATGGCGCACGCCTTTAATTCCAGCACTCGGGAGACAGAGGCAGGCGGATCTCTGTGAATTCGAGGCCAGGCTGGACCGATAGCCTCCAAAACAATACAGTGAAACCCTGTCTGGAAAAAAAATTGAAAAAATGTAAAGGAGATAGAACAGAAAATATACATCAGTTTGCATATTAGATAGGGTTTGAGAAAATTACAGAAAACATCATAAGAATTTCATTGTGAATTCAAAACATTTATTGGTGGTTAAATTGGCAATGTTCTGCTGGTCATTACAGGTGATAACTAGAGTGACACATTAGTGTCTGTCACTAAAGGGAAAAGGATTTTGTAACTCATCTATGTGTGAAACTACATTGAATACCTAATGTTTCTAAATTGAGTGACATCTATTTCCTTGCCAGTAGACTAGTGCTCTCTAGATCTCGCTTTATTGTACATGGACTTAAGACAGGAATGAGAACTCTACTCCTAAAATTCAACTAGAAAGGAATATCACTAAATAGGCAACAGTCATTTCTCCAAAGAACATACAGGAATAAGTAGTGTGCACAGAAGAATCACAACATCAAGTTATAAAAGAATTGCAGATAAAAACTGCCACAGAGAGACTGCCTCACTCCCACTGGGATGGACATGTAAACATCTGGAGATGAATGTTAGAATGGATGTGGAGAAGACAAACATCTGTGCTTTGCTCATGAAAATGTAGAATGGTACAGCCACTATGGAAATCATGAGGGTGGTCATTAAAGGAAAAGGATACATGTAGATTTATCATTGGACCCTGCAGTCTACTTTAGGGTAACCTCCCAAAAGAATTCAAAGCCATGGACTCAAGCAGGTATTTGTTCACCAATATTCATACTGGCAATGTTCACAACAGGTAAAAGGCAGAAAAAAAAAGACAGGAATGAATTCTGATTTGTAGTAAATAACTGCAGATCAGGGGAATGTTGAAAGATTTGTTGTAATAATGGTAGAAAAATTATGTAATTATGGATTTGGATTGAATACTGTGATGCCAAATCTGAAAATCACCAAGAGGTAAATGTGAGAGTAGTTTCCGGCATGATAAAGTTGGTTATTCTCAATGGAAACAAAAATATTTTCAGTAAATGGCATGGCTACATTGGTGTTCCTGAAAGTAAAACATAGATATAATATTTTTATGTGTTCAGATTTAGCTATACTGCAATACTATATGTAGAATAAAATATTTTGGAAAATAAAATTGCAGAATGATAAAACTTAGGCTTATTCCTAGCATCAAACTTTAATTGTAAAGCTATAAAACTTAAGTTTTCCATGATAAGATAACGTAGCTGGAGAAAAAGTAAAAGAATAAAGGCAATCTTTACAAAACTTTCCATGAAAGATGGGTCTCCACAAAAGCAACCTTTAGGAATACAGCATTTTCTTGTTTACTTACATGTTGTCTCCTGAGCTCTGTGAAGTTCCATCTGTATGTGTTCACTAATGCTATCTCACTGTTTATTCCTGTTAAAGAGTCTAATGATCCAGGTGGGCAATCTCTTCGTACTACAACTCTTTGGATTCTTTTTTAATTTATTGAAAATTTGGTAATATATTTTTTGTATGTGGGTGTCTTATCTCTATGTATATCTATGTATCCCGTGCCTACAGAGGCTGCACCCTTGGACTGGTGTTAACAAGCAATTGTGAGTTGCCCTGTAGGTATTTAGAACTGTTCTTGAAGAGCAGTCAGCGAAGTAAACTGCTGAACCACCTCTTCAGTCCTAGGATTCTCTTGTCTTTACCGGAATCACACAATTAGCCACAAATTTCTGTTGCCTGGTTCTGAACAACATCACTGGATTTTAATTTTTTTCCATTTGTGTGTATAGGAGCTGCCCCTTTCTCACCTCTGTAGTGATAAATGCAAACCCCCCTGTTGTCAATGGATGTTTAATTACAAATATTATGTTCAAAATAATACATTCATTTTTGTCTCATTTTCAAAGTCACTAACAGAGTTTTGGTGGAAAACATTTTAATTTTAGAAACTCAGGCATCTAAAGAGGGGGAATGGCATCTTCAAGATCTACTGAAATTCACAACTAGTTCAAAATCATTCATAAAAATGTAAGAGAAAGAGAGCTATGGATATAGCAAAATGTAGAATACATTCCTATTATACACAAAGTCCCCTTCAAATGAAGACACATGTACCATTTTTCCAACTATCTGTTAACATTTCTGATTTTCTTAACCAATCAAATTATTCTTTTGATTGGTTAAGAAATATAATTCCAATTATCTTTGTGGATTTTATTTTCCCTAGATTTGCAAACATGAAGGAATCTTGAAGTATGAATTATTAGATGTGCAAAACCACAAAATTATTGCTAAATTCTGGGCAAAAAATAGTGGAAGAAATTTAATATAAATCTGTATATTTAGTAATATTTTATTAACAAATATTTGTCTGTTTATAGAATCATTCTACTCTTTTAATGTAATTTTAACATATACATAAAATGCCATAGGCTTAACTACTATTTGTTATTAAATATTAGAAAATATGGAAAAATTGAATTCATTGATCATTTTATAACTTTTCTTCAGCAGACACAATAACTTTTTTCTAAAAAATAATGGTGCTTGAAACTTCACTTCTCTGTATCTAGAAAAATGAAAAGTAAATACCTGGCATTGAATTTAAATAAATATATTAATATGCATAACATTTAACTTAGGATAATCTACACACTATGATTTATTTCCATTGTATAGCAACAGTATTGCAAAGTAAGAAGTCAGAAATTGTTATACATGCGTATACACACACAAATTCTTAGGCAGAAAACTTTTTCCGATTTCAAAAACTATATATTTTTCTCATGAGTTGTAAAAGTAGCTATAGAATCTACTCATTTGCGGGTAATTAAAATGCCCCCACAGAATTAATTTTAATTCCATAACTATATAAAATAGCAAATACTGTTAAGTTATATGGCAACACACCCATAAGAGGGGTGTCACACTACCCGTGCGCATGCATGCACGCATGCACACACACACACACACACTCATAAACTTATTAGTCATAATTAACAAGTTTTAAAGGAAAACAGTGTAATGAATGCAATGGCACTTTGAGTGAATAGAGGAGCTTTCTCTGCAGATGACTGACCAGTGACAATCTAACCATTCAGTTGACATGAAATGCTTTAATTCTTCCCCAAGATAAACATTATAAACATGAACATTCTCCTTTCTAATGAAGTACCAAAAGATAATAGAAATTCTGTCTGCAAATTTTGTAGTATGCTTTACAAAAAGAGCACTATACACTCATCCAGTCTGACTGAATTATTTATGCAGTGAAGAATCAGACTTATCATTCACTTTCCATCCTGTCCTTCAGTATTTTGCTTTCTGATTAAGTGTGTTTGGATACTCTCATGACTTATAATGGTCTAGTCAGGCAGTGTGGCTCATTAGTGGCTGGGTTATTTAATAAAGAATTTTATTTTCAAAGTTTATTAATATTTAGCAAATGCCATTTTTCTATGGTGGATAACATTGAATTGTATTCCTTTTTTAATATAATGTTAGTTACTATATAACACAGCAAATAAATATTAATTCAGGCATGGTTTTCATTTTGAAAAGTTGAAAGTTAATATTTTAAAGTAGCATGTTAAATACTTCTATCCTTGTAGCTTGAAAAAAACACAATATTTATTGTACTAGGTGTGTGAATCCCTGTTTTAAAATCTCTAAAATTTTAAAATATTTAGGCGATTTAATAAATAGTTTATACCTATTTATGTGATTTAACTGAATTATGTTTCAAAGTTTGACTGCAAATTGAATTAGAATTCTAATAGGAGAAAAGTGACATATTCAATTTGATATTATTTACATTTTATTAAATATTCTTTAAGTGATTATAGAACCCAGTTCAATAAATTTGTTATTATGCGATTTTTAATGTAAACTAATTTAAGTTTGGAAATCATTATTTGTTCAGAAACAAAAACTGTAAATGCTAATGGGATGATACTTATATTTTTTCCAAATTATCTAATTCATTTCAGGAGCTGACTCCCGAAGTTTATAATGGTGTTTTAATTTGTTACATATAATATCTTCTTCAAAATATTTTAGCAATATTCCAGTAAGATCCCAGATCATATCTAACGGTCTCTGAGGAGGATAGTTTTCTGGTAAAATACTGTTTCTTTTACCATCCATGCAAGTAGTGGGCTGGCTCCGAGGTAAGTTCGTAGTCCTATTTCTGTGAGCTCTTGCAGCGTGTTCTCAGTATCAGATACTTATAGTGCTGACATTCAGAAGCACAGATGGTGCAGAGGAAGTCCTCAGACGTCACCAGAGGGTGGTTTTCAAATTTTGTCACGGGTTGAAACAGATACAACTTGGAATAGACAAACTTTTTCACTGAGCTCTGCCTTTGCAGCTTAAAACTGGTGGCCTTCAAAGCATTGAGATTCCAGAGAGTTCACCTGAATTGACACAGTATGAAAGATCTTCCATTGATTTAAAGGATGCTGCATAATTTACTGTTTGCACAAATATTGTAGGTATTTTCTTTGGGCAGATTTATACATACTTTCTTTGACTGATATCCTTGTAGTTGCCTATTTAGGACAGGGTGGTACTGAAATGTCTCTCAGAATTTATTGCATTTATTGTTTTATTATTTTGTCTTGGAAGAATTTGTAATCTTCCTCTCATAGGAATTTTCCTAATTCAGTAGTAGGCACTATAGTGATGTAAATAGATTTTAAAGAATGGTGAAATGAATAAATGTCTGTGCTGTTTATACCAATTGTGTATATATGAGCAAAACGGTGATATATTTAATAGAGGAGAAAATAACTCTTCAATATGTATAATGCCTTCTGAAATTTTATGCCATCAGAAATTATTAAAACATTCTTATAAACATACTTTTGAATGCTCTTTAGTTTCATACATGTGTACATGTATATATAAGTGTATATATATTCACATATATGTCTCTATACACACGCAAAAATATACATACATATATATATTGTATATATATTTTTAATAGGCTCTCATGGAGCTCAGTCTCCATCTCCCTTCACATCCTTTTGTATAAATTCTATTCTCAGATTATCCACTAATTCTAATTACATATTTCACCAGTGTAGGACCAATCAATCACAAGAACATGTACTACCTACTAGTATCCGAATAAACCAAGAAATTTCTGACATTGGTGCAGAACACTACAGGCATTTATTTTCAGCATTTTGACCAGTTGTATGTCTTCACTTTGTGTAATGACTGATATAAAAATAAGTCTATTTGACTAATGCTGAGTGCAGCTCAGGTCTGTGGGGAAAGCAGAAACACATAGAAAGCATGTTAGAAAAATGCACTACCTAGTGTAATTACCTCTCCAGTCATGGACTTTTTTCAGCTTTTACTATATTTGACATGAATTTATGTCTGTGTAACAGACCTCAACTCCAATAAGAAAGTTGATTGGTTACTTCATAATAGTCATTCCACTACTGCATTAGCCAGTATATCTTGACCAGCAGGTTGGTATTGTGGAATGGATTATCCAGTGGTGGGCAAGCCCTTTGGTGTCTTTTTCCCTCTGCAACCTGGATAGCATCTTCACTGCAATATAAAAGCAAACCATAATAGACAGGATTCATAAATAATAAATCAATATGTTGGGCATCTCTGGTGGCCCCCTAGGTCGAGGTCAGAGATGGCTGGGTGTGGTATTCAATACTTCTGCAGCCTCTCTGAAACCCGGAGAGAATCAGGTGCAACAGGGTGTCAAATCAAGCAAGATCTCATTTATTGTTTAACAGCAAAGTCCTCTTAAAATAAAAAAAAAAAGAGGGCAGGAAAGTATTAGTCAGTAATTTTAAAGGTATCTATTAGGTATCTAGTGTCCTACCCCTCTTGGGCACTGTGTGCAAGTGTGATGACCTCATCTAGTGTGAGTTTGGGCAGCCAATTTTTTTCATAGTAAACACTTTGAAACCTCACCTCAGTAGCTTCCTCCCAGTGCCATCTTGTAATGGTGACCATCATCAGCTTTGGGCTACTCCCTTTTTTGGCAGGACATTCACCAGGTTAAGCCACTCCCTCACTTGGAATAACAAGATCTGTGCTCTGCCACATCAATATCTCATAATTGTATGCATAGATTACAAAAATATTGTAATAAATTTAATCTCAAAATCTCCAGTGAAGAATTACCTTTACTCATTTTTAATTGCCTTAGATACATTTTAAAATGCTTTGTATGTTAGTATGACTGTGGCAGATGAAAAGTCACTGAAATTCTTACTCTAGTGAAGGTAAAATTTTAATAGGCATATATATTTCATAAAAACAGCCATTTTTGTGTAAAAAGATTTCAATTAATGTCTAATATGCTATGTTGTGCAGTAACATGGAATTATAATAGAAATTCAAAATTCTTTTGTCAGTGATGTCACTGTAATATCATATCAAGATATGATTTTCATAATGGTGTTGTAATTAAATACATATTGCTGCCAGTAACATAAAAATATCTATAAAATTAGACAAGGGACATAACAAGTAATGATTATAACAAACCACTATTTTGCTGTTTCAGTGAATATTGAAGTTTAATCTCATCATTACTTTAGGTTAAAGTCTAAAATCTGATTACCATTTAGCAGCATAATTATGCCATACCAGCACCAGCATCACATGGAATGTTTACGTATTTTCTAATTATATTACCTTAGACTTGAATAACACCTTAGCATTATGTTTCTCATGGTGCTTGCAGAAATGCTATAGCAAAGGGGAAGCAATGCATGCACACAGATACAACAAATCAGTTTCAGGATGAATCAAATAGGAAGTGGAGTTGGTGTATAATAGATGATGAAACTACTTTTTCTCAGAAATACAATGGAAGTGAGCATCAAAGAAGTACATGGGTGCCTGTTAGAAGACATGTGACTTTTGTTTCTTCTCATATCCCTCTTTTGAGAATGGATATTAATTCTAGGGCTATGATGGAAGGGAGTAAGTTACATCACATGCCTCTTATGTGGACAGAGGAGTGCTAGTGCCCAGACTGTGACAATGTGCACCTCTTTCAAGAGAAATGTTTACATTGACATATACTTCTGGACCAAATATGGTGCCTTAAACAAATTCCATGCATAAACCTCTCTCTATATGTATCTCTCTCTTCCTCCCTTCTTCCCCCCATCTCTCTCTCTCACACACACACATACACACGTTTACACATATCTGATAGTGTGAATTTAAGTGAAGTTTAGTGATTCTAGCATAGTAAGGAAAGAAATAGTAGGAGAAAATTCTTAAGTTTCACATGAATAAAATGTAACTATCAATTTAATCATCTGCAGATTAGGCATATTCTTTAATACATATTGTTCTTTCAGTGGGTGATATTAGTGTGAATAATTCTGCTTCCATAATATGAATAAGGTAGTGTAACTTAAATTTATTTTACTTCCTCACTATTATAACTTGAATTTTACATAATTGGTAAATTCTTGTTTAATATTTTCTACATATTTTTGCCAGAAGTTACCAAATCAAACATCATTTTTGATAAAGCACAATATTTAATGTATGATTATCTTTTGTCTTTTTGTTGTATTACATGCATATATTATAGGACACACCTTTAAACACTAATGTTTCACATCATTTATAGTAAATTCTATTACCTAGTTAAAGAATTTTAACGTATGCATTTACCATGAGAAATCCTTTTAACCTTTCCATAAAGACACCTCAAGTGGAAGAGCATAGCACAAATTCACTGCTGGGAAAGTGCTAAGTTTCTAGCATGAGCTCCAAAATAAGATTCATTTCATGAATTTTCCAGGATTTATATGCATAGTCTTAGTGGTTCAATTCATTTGAAAGAAGATAAACTGAAAATCCAGTGCTGTCCATTTATCCTCAAATGAACTAAGTGGCTTGTCAATTCATTTTGCCTATGCCATGCTAATCTCAAATTTTTTCTCACCAAAGCAATTTCTTGTGTGATGCCAGAATATTTATTCAATTCCTGTTGATAGTGGTGGATTAAACTCAATATTAGAGTGCTAAGAACTATTATAAGGATTAGTTTACGGAAGAATTAGGGAATTAAAAAAGAAATACCTTAAGCTCAAAATAAATCACCCTCAGGCTATTTTCTAACAGAATATGAATTGTAATCAAGCTATTTTACAGTGCAGTGCAAAACTCCAGATATGAAATGGTATCCTGCAACACTCACAATTATTTCAAAAATGAAATCAATTAATACATTTCCTAATCCATAACCTCAGACAACCTTCAAATATAGGTATATAATAAACCACCAACTTTACAGCTATTCATGAAAATATAAGACATATCTTAGACAGTCAATGACTTTTGTCATTAAGGTCATTGTTATACATTTAGTGTTATGGCCATTCATTGTTGCCAACTTGGTTTTATCTGGGATGAGATAAAAATCAAGAAATTTAGGATATATTTGTGATCTGCATCATGAGGCAGGATCTGAAACACACCTTTGATCTTGATCTTGAGGTGGGAAGTCACAGGTTTTGGATCCAAATCTTGGATTGGGATGATGCATGACTTAAATCTGGATCTTCAGTCTCAAAGGCACACATTCAGTCTCTGGCACATCTTCTTCGGGAAGCCAGTATGAGGACAGTGGAAGTAGGAAGGGTCCATTTGTACTTTCTGCTTGCCCTTGTCTTGTCAGCACATCTGTTCCTTCCCTGGCAATGGAGCCCACTTATTTGTGATTTCAGCCTGTACGGAAGACCAGCTGAGACACCCAACTTCATGGTACTGAGGAGCTACTAGATTCTTGGATTTCCATTTACAGCTAGTCATTGTTGGGCTTCAGCCTATAATGACTATGACCATTAATATATATATAGATTTTATAGATGTCTTTTTGTTTTACAATAAAGCCATTCCTTGTCATTTTTCTTCATTTATAGTGTTGGGATGTTCACAAATAGAGCATAAAGGGAAACAAGATATTTAGGTGAATTATGAACACAGTTATTTATTACTGATATTAGCTAATTATTAGCTTTCTATTACATACTTGTGGAATTTGCAGTGCAATAAAAGTTGGAATAAAGAGAGGAGGCCTCAACAATCAACGAGGCCTGTCATAGTAGATCAGACAAAAAAGAAGATTAACAAGTTAAGAAACAGAATAAAGGGAGAGGTGATGTTAGAGTAAAATCTTCCCTACCTGTTTCCAACTTGTGAAAAATGATTGAAGAGAAATTTATTGCCACATGTGTAGGTGATAAACTTAAATCATATAGAGGCAGAGGCAGGTAGAACTCTGATTTTGATTCCAACCTAATCTACAGATCCAATTTTAGGACAGTCAAGCTTAGGCAGTAAAAGAAACCACCAAAACCAGAAAGCTTTTGAAGATGCAACTGAATAAGAGTGTCATGTTACAGACTGAGTAAGCAGAACTTGGTAGCTTCAACCACATTGTGCATCCTTTGCAACTAAGCAGACAATAATCATATAAAGGTCATTTTACAGCACATTTCCATATCGTAATTCAGGTTCATAATTATTTGTACATATATATAGGTACTTCTGTGTGCCCAAACCATTATACACTAAAACAACAATAACTTGACATGAATGGCTAAGACAGTAAAATTCAATTTTCTTTTTCTTTATGGTATTACTGAAATTTATTGTAGTCTGTGGACCTTATTGAGAGGTCTGCATTTATTTGGGTCACTGTGTCAATAAGAAGAAAGTATATATTTATTTGCATATATTTATTTGCATAAGTATCTTCTCTGGAGACTATCACTCCCTGCTGGCAATGTTTCTTTGGCTTTAAGGTGTCACCAAGGAGAAAGAGATTAAATACCTGTTATGTTTCCACAGAAGAACAGAAATACTTATGGACCAATGGGTGGACACACAGACTCGGGTTCTTCATTGTCACCCTCTCGTCATCATCATCATCATCACCACTACTATAATCTCTTTCTCTGCAATCTCTGACATATATTTGAAATGGTATTTACATTCACTTTTCTCATAAGCCCAAGACAAATAAATATTTTCATTCAATTACCCTGTTAAAATTGTTTGGGGACTCTTAGTGGTTTAGCCTTTAAGTTTCAAGGATATTTTCTAGTTTTATTTTTTTAGTCATTTTCACCTGTAAGTGTTATTGAATGCCTCCCCACTTGAAAAAAAACTCATATCTTTTTCCTTCTTTTTTCACTATCCTTTTAGTTTATGTTTCATCCATATTGAGAAAAATGCAATTATTGTTCCAAAAAGAAAAGTAATAGATTATTCTGCCCAAATGTAAGGGACAATGCTCCAGAAATACAGTTTCAGGCTCCAGGAACTGCAAGTTATACTATGAAAATATATATGATTTTTAATAGTCCCAGAACAAAAGAAACACACATTTCAAGGCATTTGTCAAGTTTGTTGATTTGAATACAAACTACATAGATTGAAACAATAGCTGAAAATCTCTGCTACAAATTTCAGATGTTATCTGATGACATTCTAAGCTTTTGGATTAGTAGGAACTAACGGTCCTCTATATTTATACATTCCAAATCTTTTCACTAACATGGCAAAAAGAAACACAGATCAGATACAAGGATCAATTATGAATTGCTATTAAGGGCACTAAAGATAGTCTACAATAATGCTGTCTCTCAGTTGGTGTTCTAGTTACTTTTATATTGTAGTAATAAATCACTATGACCAATGGGATTTAAAGAAGAAAGCTTATATTGCTTATGGTTCCATAGGGTTATAGCCCCTGATGACATTCATCTTGAACTGCAAGCAGAAAGTAGACACAGTGAGAAATCTAAATGGTAAAATTCATTTAACTCTCAAATCTCACCTCTAGTGACATACATCATCTAACACTGCTAAACTCTCAAAGCTTCAACAAAATATGCCAAGAATTGGGGAATAAGTATTCAAATATGAAAGTCTAGGGGACACACAATTATTCAAACTATGGCCATTAGCCATATATCTACTCTCGAAAATTATGGTTATGATTATTTAGTCACTCTTACAGAATCATATCATAGAGTGTTAGTTCAGTCTTACATAGTAATCCATATTTCCTCTGGATTATTTTTGTGCAATACATTATGAATACAAAGGGAAAAATATATTTTCACACTGAATTATTATTCAAATATACTTAATGTTAAAATGACAGCAAAGAATATCTTCAATTTCAGAAACATCATCCATTATGTTGGAAAGTAGATGGAGCTAGCAATTCCTGTCAGGACAGCCAGAAAACAGAGATATAAAAATTCCAATGTCAGTGGGATTCACCTCTTTACCCTTTTTATTTCTAGTATGGTGGTCCTCCACTCAAGAGTGGTCTTCCATTCTCAAAAAACTGTCCTTAGATATGGCCAGATGGACACACTTACAGGACATGTCACTATGCCCTAGGTTAAACTGAGTAAAATGGCAATTAACGTTATCCATCCCAGTCTCTCTCTATGGAATTTCTGACAAAATCCTCCCCCTGTTTGGGCCAGGCAATCCTCCAGTGCTGGCTTTTATAAACTTTTTTATATCACCAGGCATTGACCTTAGGAATGAACATGACGAGGTTTATGAGACTTTCCTTCCACTTCTTGCCATTTAACCTGTGTCACGTAAATTAATTACCACTTACCTGATGTCTGGCCAGAGTAAGTTTGCCAACAATTTTGAACCTAAGTCTTACTAATGAAGAAGTATACAAAGCAGAAGGGCTCACTGTTAATGATTATGCTGGTTCTTTCCTCCTTCATTCTTTTTCTGTGTATTATCCGGTATAATAGAAAAGTCTTTAGAAATTTATGGTTCCAGCAATCATAGAGTCATAGTCACACTTTTTAACACAACAGAGTCAACAATAGGATTCTAGTGTCTCTCCCATTGTGTGTATGTTTGTGTGTGTGTATGTGTGTGTGTGTGTTATATAACCTATGTAAGACTTATTTCAGTGAGACTTGAGATGACCCACCAATGCAAAGAATGCTTTGCTTCTCTGTAGTTTCTTATGGGCAAATAATCGAGTCTTTTACTTGTCTGCGTTTGTGGGGCTGAGAAATCAGCGCAACCATGTGCCATGGGACATACATACTGTACTATCAGCCTGTATCCTCAGGCAATTGTCCATTTTTCTAATTAAAATAAGTGAGTTAAAGAAAGAATTAGTATTTTATGTCTGTCATTGCAGCTCCAGCTTTTGATAATAGTGGCCAGGGGCAGTTAAGTTGTATTTTGATTTTATGCAACATCCTTGCCAATATTCAGAGCAGAAATGAGAAGCACTTAAGGGATTTTAAAAAGAAAACTAATTTTACTGTTATTTTTACGTAGCACTATGAGTTGTACCTCAGTATATTATTTCATACAATATGTCACTCCCCGTGTTTCTACAAGTTTCTCCCAATCTCCCTTTTGATCCATATTCAAAAAAATTTCTGTGTCTCCTTAGAAAATAAGCACCATCTAAAGAGTGACAATGAAATACTGAAAGAATGTTACCAAGCAAACAAAGCAAGGTGGAACAGGACAAAGCAGCAAAAGGAAAATGAGAGCTATAGACGAAGCACAGGAAACACACAGGCACAGAAACAAACAGGTTCACATGCAGAAGGATCCCAAAAAATCAGAAAGCCAGAACTCATATGTATATATATATATTTATGCACTAAGGACCCATAGGGGAAAACAAAACAAAACCAAAAAGGATAAATACTTTGTATTAATATTATGAGGAAAAAATTCCAAAAAGAACATTGAGTTAGTTGGTATTATGCTGGACATAATTCTGGGTATTAGGTCTACTCTTGCGAGTAATTTGTTGCCCCAGGGAGAATGCTTTGTTATCAAGCTGCTACCAACTGGGTATAGCTTCTGGGTTAAGGGTAGTGATGTGATTCTATGTCCTCTTTCAGCCGCAGGGCTTACATGGTGAAGACATGTACAATAACTTGGAGTACATTCTAATTGGGACATCCAGGGTGTAACTTCTTATGTAACTATTATTTTTATTTAAATAAAAGAAGAAGAAGAACAAAAATACTTGAATATATAATAAACAAGTTTTAGCTGGACGTTGGTGGCACACACCTTTAACCCCAGGACTTGGGAGGCCGAGGCAGGCAGATCTCTGTGAGTTAAAGGCTAGGCTAGCCTGGTCTACAGAGCGAGTTCCAGGACAGCCTCTGAAAAAATATAGAGAAATCCTGTCTTGAAAAACCAATAAATAAATAAATATAAACAAGATTTAAATTCTTGCATTCTAGTGATTTATAATTTTTATCATTTTACCCAACTTTTACCCTTTCTGTCATAATCTTGTCAAGAATTACAGAATCTTTTCAATAAATAATTGTGAAGCATTTGATGTGATATTTGTTTATTTAAAAATGAAAACTGTTTACCTTAGTGTCTTACAGAATTTGCTATATTTATCCTAATCATGTTTTGACTGAAAAACTCCACTGATCACTTTATGTTTGCAGAGGCTGGAGAACTAGATAGAAGCTAGAGGACAGATGTTAAAATTAATTCATTCACTGTCAATACAGACACCAGTTGTAATGTTACAGGCTAATTTCTTACAATGACTGTCTGGGTTGTAGAGGCTGTTTCAAGTGTATGAAATGTAAATTGTCATTCTCTTTAGTTCTGGGCATGAGAACTAACAATATTATGACATCTGGGTTCATTGTTTAAAGGCACAAAACAAAATATTCAGACTCAGAGAAAGAAGAAAAAATTCATAGTTCACACTTTAAATGACAATGATGTAATGGTTTCACAGTGTCATGCATTTAATAGCTGTATGGATCAAATTAATTTCTACATCAATCTGGCTTGAAAAAAGAATAGAAGGAAGAGAATGCTGGGCTTTTAGATAGTCAAATGTTTGTGTTATTAATTGAAGATAGATATTTTTCACACAATATATTCTTACTATTATTTTCCTCCCTCACTTCCACAGATGTTCCTCTTCACCCACATCCAAACCCACACCCTTTATTTTTCTCTCTCATTAAAATATACACAGGCATTAAAATAACAATCCAATAATAATAAGATAGAACAAGACAGATTGAGCATAATAAGGCAAAGTAAAAAATAAAAAAGTCAAGAAAAAGGTCAAGAAATATATATAGATTCATATAAACATATCTGAACATATGAAATACCATGAAAACCATAATTTATACACAAAAGATCACTAGGGAAAACCATCAAGGTGGTTATAGCACAAACCAAAGTTCCTAAGAAGATATTTGTCTGTTTGATAATTGTGACTATTTTATGATTGATACACTATACATTATATCAAAACAATATATATCCTAATGAGGATAATGGAAAACAGATTAGAAAACCAGCATTACAAGAGAAATATTCAATAGGTCTTAATTATATGTTTTCAACATGATACTTACTCAAGAAGTAAAACACAACAAATAAAAAAAAACTTCTGAAATTTCAGAGACTAAATTTTTCCAATATCAGGAAAGAATGGTATTAAAACTTAGATGTTCAGTGTAAAATTTTCTGGAAATAAATACCATTTACATAATTTAATATCTCAATATATTCCCAACAACACTGTGGATAATTTTATTGATCTCTGTAAGTTTCAATAATATTTAGTCAAATGAGCAAAATATATACTACAAATAAACTATACTTTTAAATATAATTATATAGTATTAAAATAAATTGGTGTTATACAGAATATATCACTCATTAAGATATTCAGCTGCAGTATCAAGAGTGTTGAGTCATGCTAATATCTCAGTAATGTCAAGGCAAAGAAACAAAAAACATTGTAAGTTCAAGGCTGGCCTAGACTACATAGATAGATCTAGATGCAGACATAGAGATAAACTCTATATCAATCAAAAAAATAAAATGATGAAGAACACTTGCAGGTATTAAAATAATGCATTCTTCATTGCAGTTTGTAGGAGTGAACCCTACAAAGTTATCTGCCCATGAGGGTAGGGACAAGTAAATTAGCACAGGTAGCGATAAAAGGAAGACCATCAAACATGCAATAATACAACGTGTGGTATCAATGTCTGAATCTCTCTATTTTATTATAATTTCCATTTCACTTTGCTTCTTAATATGCCTTAGTCCCAATTCATCTAATTGACGCTGGCCTTAGTGTTGGATTGGCTTCTCCTGCTTTAAACTGAAGCATAATGTTAAAATACAATTCAGAATTTCTGTATTATATCAAAGAGCCATTGATATAAGACAGAAGAAAGCAAAATTAGGGACTGTCATCTGTGTATACTTGGTTCTTTTTCTAAAATTCTACTCTCCTTTAAGTTTATTATCTTCCTTAGGGTTGCCTTTCCCAGTGTGCATACATACAAAAGTTAAAAATTTCTGTGCTAACATTAGTGTTTGAGTTTTCCAGACAAGGGATTTCCTGACAGTAATCTTCAACTGTTTCTGAAAGAGAATGGGTATCCACTTCTTCGACTCTGCCTGATTTGACTGGATGCATCTGAACTGCCCCACATCATCAACCCCATGTGACAAGCACCATCCTGAAACTGGTTTAGGCCTACTACATCATTCTACACAACTCCAGAATAAGGAACTGATACAGTGCATCTTCTACAATCTAACCAGAGCTTCAGATAAGGGCTTCAATCAAAATTAGAACTCCAATCAAGAACTTCAGTCAGGCATCTTCTGCCAAACAGGGACTAATTAACCTACTTAAGACTCTTGTTACACTGACAGTTTCTTCCCACAGGTCCCCATGATTGTCATTGTCCCACTTCAGCAGGAAATAAACTTGAGAATTCCATGCCCCCTCTCCCTACTATTGATATTAGAGGATAGTTTACCGTGTTAGTGTTAGTTTTCAATTATTTTATGGTTGGGATTGAAAGGAGGTGTTCAGACTTAGGCATCCCTTTCAGATAAGTTTAGAATTTAGGTGGAATGGATATGTTTAGTTTAGGATATAAGTAGAATATAACTTACTTATACATGTTGTATATGTTTGAGATTGTATCAAATTTAAATCTTCTACTTAGGCTAAAAGGGGAATTGTAGGAGTGAACCCCACAAAGTTATCCGCCCATGAGTGTGGGGACAAGTAAATTAGCACATGTAGCGATAAAAGGAAGCAAAAGGAAAAAGGACCTCCTCTTTTGGAAGCTGGCCACACTTCTGATTCCCAGCTTGTATGATTCTTTCTCTCTGGTAAATAAATATATAGTATTCGCTATTGCATTGACTATCATCATTAGCAGTTGACTCCTTTTTTTGATTTTCTTAATTTGTACGATAGATACAGAATTACGATAACTTTTTATTAGTGAGAATTTGACTTGGATAAGTACAATATTGTATTTTAATTAATTATTTTACAAATATAAGTGTAATTTGATTATATTTACTTAGGTAAAAGTATGGCTTTTGCACATTATAATCTTCAAAAACAGTTTTGAAATGTAATTACATTTTAAATATATTAATGAAGATGATAATCATTTAATGCATAGAAATTAAACTTATTTATTTACTAAGTTTGCCTGACACCTATTTTAAGGATATATTAATGTCTTTTCAAGAGCTCTGCAAACTAGTACAGAGGCTATTATCTCCATGTAACCCAGATTTCTAGGAAACCAGTACTATTACATTCAATATGGCTTTTTACTAAGAATATTATAGCTAAGAAATATGTCTAAAAATTATGGAGTAGTTCACTGTAATTTTGTGAAAAAAATGCTTGATGAAAAGAAAGTCCCATGAAATGACTAATAATGCATGAATATGAACGGCTATTTTTTGAATTAGAGTAATATTTCTTTAAAAATATTTCCCATTAAATTTGAAAACAAAAGCCTTCACTAAAATAGGAAAATCTATTCACATAAGTAATGCATTTTTATAAAACATGTTTTGGTTATATTCAACCCCCTCAAACTCTCAGACACATCCTACTCTGGCCCTTTCACTTCCCTCTTCTTTCTTAGAGTCTGATACCTACACCATTGAATTACTACACCACATCTTCCAGGAATCATTAACATTCTTCTCAGGAGGAAATGAGCCCTTACTGACACCTCCTCCATCCATTTTCTGAAGTTGGAGGACACGGTCATTTAAAGGTACCAATAAATGCTATGCTGATTTTTACAATGACAATTTTAATCATAGCTAACAGGATTTTGTTTTTTCTACAGCCGTTACTAAAATTATTTCTGCATTATGTATTCATTATACTTACATTAATGATGGATATCCTTGAAGGATGAGGGAAAGTTGATAGTTATGCTTAAACTGATTTTAATTATTCTCTCCTTGAAATGTAGCTTAAAACACTGATCATTTAAAATAATCCATGAACGGCATACCCATATCTGACAGGAATGGAAAAGTCAAAAAGCCAGCACAGCTGCTTGACATAGATTGAGTAAAACTGAGCTATATAATTGCTACTGAGCTACCTTTGGTTTTAATAACAAATTGTTTAATAATTGGGGGATTTTAAGTATTTGTACAATTTGGGGATGTTGGATTGATGGAAATTTTCTTATGAATCACTTATGGCTTCTCCCAGGAGCACTACTTCTAAAATTCTCCACGGAAGTCCTGAGCATACTACTCCTCCAACTTTAAAGGAAATATCATTATCTGCTTGCAAGTCTTACTTATGCCTTGGGAGTTTTGACACACATAAAGAATCCAGAGGTCTCTTTATGATACTATCAGATATTCTTGAGTTATTTGTCTCTATGCTTACTCCTGAACAAGATAATCAAAATAAAGTAAACTTAAAAAGGTTAACAAGATTCAATGGGCTAGAGGAGTTGTACAGATCAGATAATTCCATGGCATATATGGCAACAAAGTTAGGTTAATTGAAATTACTACTGACCTACACAGAATCTTGTAATGACTGGCAAAAAATAATGTAATACGATGATAAAAGGATGAGATGTCACCAGTGTCACGACCACCTCGACCAGCAAGGAAGACGCGACTCAGGAATCCTTCTCACAAGCAGTTTATTCAGGACCTTGAACAAATCTTCTGACCCCAGGGAGTGCCCGCCCACAGCTTAAAAAGGCCCTTGGGCGGCCAACCCCGGTAAGCCATGTGGTGACAGCAGATAGGTCCACATACGAGGAAGCAAGCCTGATATCCAGCCTTGACCAAATAAGGAGTTGTTTATCACAGAGAGCACTTGCTGTCGGGCTAGCAGAGGCGGAAGCCAGTACCATCTTAAGGGTGCGGCACTTCGCAGCTCTCTACAACCAGTACCACAGACACTGAGATAGAAATTAATAAATGGGACTTCCTGAAACTGAGAAGCTTCTATAAGGCAAAGTAAATAGTCAACAAAACAAAAAAGCAGCCCACAGAATGGGAAAAGATATTCATGAACTCCACATCTGACAGAAGGATGATCTCCAAAATTTACAAAGAACTCAAGAAGCAAGTCTCCAAAGGCCCAAAGGATCAAATTAAAAAGTTGTCTAAAGAACTAAACAGAGAATTCTCACTAGTGGAGACTAAAAGTGCTCAATATCCCTAGCAATCAGGGAAATGAAAATAAAAAAAAATTCTAAGATACCATCTTACTCCTGTCAGAATGGCCAAAATCAAAAACACCAATGACAGTTTATGCTGGAGAGGATGTGGAGAAAGGGGAACATTCCTCCACTGCTGGTGGGAGTGCCAACTTCTACAGACACTTTGGAAATCAGTATGGAGATGCCTCAGGAAAATGGAAATCAGTCTACCCCAAGACCCAGCAATTCCACACTCATACAACAGGGACATCTGCTCCACTATGTTCATAGCAGAATTATTGGTAATACCCAGAACCTGGAAGCAACCTAGATGCCACTCACCTGACGAGTGGTACATTTATACAAGTGAGTATTTTTCTGCAGGGAAAGAACACAATGGAATCTTGAAATTTGCAGGCAAATGGATGGCACTAGAAGAAACCATCCTGAGCAAGGCAACCCAGTCACAAAAAGAAAAACATGGTATATACTCACTCATATATGGATTTTAGACATGAAGCAGGGGAGTGCCAGCCTACGATCCCAATGCCAGAGAGTCTGAGAAACAAGAAGGACCCGAAGAGAGATATGCATGGTACCCCAGAGAAGGTGGAATAAGGCAAGATCTCCTGAGCAGATTGGGAGCATGGGAGGGAGGGAAGAGGGAGGCAGGAAAAAGAGAGGGGGAGAAGAGGAGAGGAGAGGAGGATATGGGGGAGCACTAAGTTTGAGTTAGGAGAAGAATAGACGAGAACAGGAGAGGAGATACCAAATAGTGGGAGTCATTCTATGTTTGAGGGGAGATTTGTCACTAGTGATATTTCCAGAGATCTACAAGATGACACCAACTGGCAATCTAAGAAATAGTGGAGAGAAAACCTTAAGTGCCCCTCCCTGATACTGATTTTGACTACTATCTTATATACCATCCTGGAACCTCCATCCAGTGACTGACAGAAGCAGAAGCAGATATCCACAGCTAATCACTGAACAGAACTCCTGGGAAAAAGTGACAGAGAAGGAGGAGTGATGAGCAAAGGGTCAAGACTGGGCTGGTGAAACCCAGAGATACAGCGGACCTGAACAAGTGGAAGATCTTGGACCCAAGACTGATGGCTGAGAGCCCAGCATGGGACTGATCCAGACCCCCTGAATGCGAGTGTCAGTGAGGAGACGTAGGCAATCTATTGGGTTTGGGAATTAGATCAGTATTTATCCTTGATAGAAGAATGGACTTTGGGAGCCCATCCCATAATGAGGGATGTGCTCTCTTAATGTGGACACTTGGGGGAGGTTCTGATCCTTCCCCTGTATGAAATGACAGACACTAGAGATTCCCCATGGAGTGCCTTACCCTCCCTGGGCAATGATGGGGATCTGGGGGACTGTTGGGGAGAAGTGGAATTGGAGGGGTGGGAGAGCTTGGACTGACATGGGAAGCAAGCTTGTTTCTAATTTAAACATATAATAAAAAGTGTTTCAAAAAAAGAATGAGGTATCAGGACCTGCCTTTATTAGAAAACTTAGCATATGTGGAACGTCTGTGATGTTATATAACCAAAGAACAAACAAAAGCCAGGATTAGACATAAAAGCAAATTCTACAAAGTATGAAATATAAATATTGTATTTTTAAAAATTGAATAATAAATGCAGGAGCTTGGTTTGAGGAATTTTCTTGGACACTCTGACCATTAAGTGTTAATAATACACTGCTTGAGACATGGCAGTTTCTCTGGGCTGGCTTGGAAATGTAGTTTTAGTCTGGCATCCTTGAAGTAACAAGAACTATCACCCTGAAAAAAGACTGTCATATATCCTAGACTCTTAAAAATAGTATTATAGGGTTAATGAGTAAAAATGGTTATAAAAGCTAACTCTTTATCAATGGTGTCAAAACTTGAGTGAAAAGGATTGTAAAAGATAACTATTCTTTCAGAGTTTATTAATCATGACTAAAATTTGGTGCATAGTTCAATATTGCCATTTTCAGCAAAATGACTGTGAGTATATTCTTGGAGCATCTATGACTGTTACATTGGATAACTGTATACCATTCTCAAGTTTAATAGGCAAAGACTATCAGCTCTAAATAAATAAAAATTGAGCAGACTAATGCCCTAAAACACTGTGTACTACTAAGTATCTGTAATTATCCCCACTGGAAATTATTCTCTCTCCTCGTTTTTTTTTTGTTTCTTTGTTTTCATTAAATTTAATTAAGAATGTAAAGCTACTTATGCTGCAGACTTTAAAGCAAAGTAAAATATTGTCTAACTCTGTATCATCAATGGAAGATTAAAAGTTTCTTTGGGGATGATTTTCTTGATGTCATTCAGTAAGGTTATTAGGTTATTATTCCCTGATTCATACTTTCTGTGAGGAACATACTGTTTTTGGAGAAGATGTAGGGTAAAGATAATTTAGTAGCTTAAAGGAATCAATGTATATTTTCCTCCAAAATATACAAATTTTCTAGAACTCAGCAGGCTTGTTCAGTCTATTATCTGCCCCAGGATGTGGGAGCATAAAATGTTAGAATCTTGAATTTCCTAAATTCCTTGTCAGGAAATTGGTGGTATGTGGGATAATTTGCCAAGACTGTCCATGAAAAAACTTTGTTTCAACTTCTCAGTATAACTCACAACACTTTATACTATGTTGAATAAATTTTTCACCCAGTAAAATAGTTACAAGTTAAAAAAATAATTGTTCAATATAAAGTAAATGGACTTGGTAGAACATGTAGATTTTGAAAAAACAAAGTGCTAAAATAAATAAATTTTAGTCCAAGTCTAAAAGTAAGCATTTATCTTTTTTTCCTGTGAATAGAGCATATAATTTCGAATGCAGGTTTTTGCTCTAAAACATTTTGATAACAAGACAGAAATGCTTAAGTAATTTCTTTAGTATCTGCATTCATCATTGTACACTGCAAAGAGTTTCCTGCACTATGGCAAGAGCAGTACTATTCTAAATGAATAATATAGATACATAGAAGGCATTTGGACTACATGGCCATTTAGGATGACATCATTAGTTAGTTCCCTTCTAGAACATATGATCTCCCAGCCATTATCTTTACCTTTGTTCTCATTGCCACTTATATAGTCCTTCCACTAACACTTGCCTCAAATCCATCCAGAATATTTGGCTAGATGCAAAATAATCACTATCAAGATAACCGTAAGCATATCTTTCTTAGAAAGTCAGTGTTGCAGTACATAAAGATTCATGGCTGTAATAGTGTCAAGATAAGTCCCCTGATTCCTTTTCCTCCCCAGATAATTATGCATTTTCTTTCTACATAATAGATTCACGTCCTGGTTGATTTATCTGTGTCTCTCATCTGAAATGTCTGATATCTTCAGTAAAGTGTATTAATATTCAGTTTTATTGGATGACTAAGTGCAGGGGCAGTTGTTCCTGTTGTAGAAGTCTTAGGAAGATGACCCCCCCAAAAAAATAAACCTTCCATGAAAAAAAACTTAGTTATGTAATTTTTTCTCTTACATTTTATTCTATCTTGGGGGGAAGGTGGGTGTTACAGGGTACAAGGTAGATATAAAGAGACAGGGAAATGAATGACATCAAGATGCTTGATGTGAAAGATGCAATAAATGAAAAGAAAAGAAAATTTTTAAAATTTCATAGTAAAAAGGAGGATGAGGAAAGTGAAAATCAACATAAAACAGAAACCTATACCCTAGTTCCATGAATGTAGCACCATTCCTATGAAACCTAAGGGCAGTTTTGGTGTCTCAAAATAGTATACTATTTGATGTAAGAGTTAACATTATAAAATGGAGACATGGAGATATACTAAGTTGTCATCTCAAGAAAATTGCAATGTGATTTTTTGGGAAATATATGATGTTTTGATCTGACAGTTTTAAATTTAATTTCTGTTGATATTCAAAAACATTGCTAATTCAGGAATCTCCATTCAAGAATAGTTAATGTCTTTCTTAGATTATGTAACCTGGGTAAGCTAGCATAATGTGACATGATTAAATAATTGCCTCTGCCTTAATTGCTAAAAAAAGTGCTCTGACTACCTGGATGGCTGTAGTAAAACAACTTTACTGCCAATGTCCCTGTTTCTTGGAGTGCTGTACAATTATAAAGATCCTAGATATTCCCATTTTTCTAAGACTGTAGGTGAAGCTTTAGAAGTTGAACGTTTTTTTATTAAGTGATATGGTCTCAATTCACTGGCAAGATAAGTCAAGGGCTGTTTTAAACTCCATATTTATGCAGGGGAGTTGCTGCTTTTTCTGATGATGTCCATGAATTTTTGTTTCTTCTGCTGAAAGTCAGAATTTAATTTCTACATAAAGTTGCTAATGTTTTTGATGAGCAACCAACTACTTAATCTTAACAACAGCGTACATCCTGATTGTTTATTCAGGTTTTCTGTTTCCAGCATTGCCTTAGTTTGTGTTTTTTTTTATTGTCTCAATTTCAGTTTTCAGGTCTTGAACTATTTGAATTATTTCCTTCAACTGTTTGATTGCTTTTTCTTGGCTTTCCTTGCTGTCTTTAAGAGATTTGTTGATTTCTTGCATTTTTTTGGTTTGTTTTTTCTTCCATTTCTTTAAGGGATTTTCTCATATCCTATTTGATATATCATTTTCATGAGGATGTTTTGAAGGTCATTCTTTTCTGTTTCATCTGTGTTGGGACGTTCAGATCTTGCTTGTGTAGAGTCTCTAAACTCTGGTGGTGGCACACTGGTTTTTCTGTTGCTGCCTGTCTTTTTATTTTGCCATCTTCCCATCCTTTCTTTCAGTGGGGGCTCATGGGGTCTCTTCCCTTCCTAGTGGGTTTGGGTCTAAGAATCACTTCCAGTGCATTAAAGTAGTTCCAATACTCAGATGCATCTCATGAAGTGTATAGGTGGATCTGAGACACTCTCAAGCACAGGGCAGAGACCAGCGGGTACTGAAGACTCAAGGACAGAGTAGGAAATGCAGGGGACTGAAGATTGAGATTTGGCCAGACTCAAAGTGGTCCTTTCTGGCAGCACGGGTCCACTCTAGATAGAGCATGATCAGGGAGATGGATGCAGGGAGATGTCTGGAGTTGGGGCCCAGAGCAGAGCCTCACTCACCTCAAGCAAAAGGCAATGAAATTTAGTCACTTCATTTTTAATGTAATTTACTTTAGAATGTCACATATTTGTATATAATGATTCAGCATGAAAGCTACATTGCTTTCAGATGGAGTTTTCTACAAGGAAAAAGGGAAGGAAAAATACGCAGTGGTTGTATTTTGGTAGTTGAAATCATATGATATGAATTACATGACTAAAATAAGATATAGGTTTTCATGATGTAATGAAGAAAATGTCTACAAACAGGACCAGGGGATGCTATATTTAATTTTTTCCTTTCTTTTTAATATACATTTTTATTTTTAAATTTAAATTTAAATAAGAAAAAGATTGCTTTACATGCCAATTCCAGGTCCCTCTCAATTTCCCTCCCCTCCTCCCTGCCCTCCAACCAACCCCCCCCAGTATCCCCTCATTTCCCCAGGGAGGGTGAGTTCATTGTCTGTCATTTTGTACAGGGCAGGGACTAGACCCTCCCCCAAGAGTTCAGGGTGAGAGTCCATCTCTCATTGTTGGATGGGAGTCCAAAGTCCATTTGTATGCCCAGGATAAATACTGATTTACTACCCAAGGCTCAATAGATTGTCTAGGTCTCCTCATTGACATCCACATTCAGGGGGTCATGATCAGTCCCATGCTGGATTCACAGGCATCAGTCGGTGATTCAAGAGCAAAACCTTGTCAGGTCAGCTGTTTATGGGGGTTAAACCAGCCAAATCTTAACCACTTTGGTCATCAGTCCTCCCTCTCTGTCACTGGATTTCTTGAGTTCAGCTAAGTGCTTAGCCATGTGAGTCTGGATCTGCTTCCAAAAGCCACTAAATGAAGTTTCTGTTTCTAGACTCTTTGGCCACAAGATTGTAGGCTGGCACTCCCCAGATCTATGTCTAAAATCCACATATGAGAGAGTACATGCCATGTTTCTCTTTTTATTACTGCATTATCTTTCTCAGGATGGTATCTTCTAGTGCCATCCATATGCCTAAAAATTTCAGTATTCCATTGCTTTTTCTGCTGAATAGTACTCCATTGTTTAAATGCACCATATTTTCTCTATCCACTCTTTGGTTGAGGGGAATCTAGGTTGCTTCCAAGTTCTGACTATTACAAATAATGCTGCTATGAACATAGTGGAACAGACATCCTTGCTGTATGAATGGGCATCTTTTGGATATATGCCTAAGAGTGGAGTTGCTGGGTCTTGTGGTAGGTTTATTCCCATTTTTCTGAGGAATCTCCATACTGACTTCCAAAGCTGTACAAGTTGGCACTCCCACCAGCAATGGAGGAGTGTTCCCCTTTCACCACATCCTCTCCAGCATAAATTATCGTTGGTGTTTTGATTTTAGCCATTCTGACAGGAGTTAGATGATATCTCAGAGTTGTTTTGATTTGCATTTCCCCAATGGCTAAGGATGTTGAACACTTTCTCAAGTGCCTCTAAGCCATTTTCGACTCCTCTATTGAAAATTCTCTATTTAGTTCTGTAGCACAATTTTAATTGGATCCTTTGGTGTTTTGGAGACTTGCTTCTTAAATTCTTTGTAAATTTTGGAGATAAGCCCTCTGTCAGATATAGGGTTAGTGAATATTTTTTCCCATTCTGTGGACTGCCTTTTTGTCCTGCAGACTGTGTCCTTTGCCTTACAGAAGCTTTTCAGTTTCAGGAGGTCCCATTTATTAATTGTTGATCTCACTGTCTGTGCTACTGGTGTTATGTTAAGGAAGCTGTCTCCTATACCAATTCATTCAAGGGTACCAAACACTTTCTCTTCTAAGAGTTTTGTGTGGCTGGATTACTTTTGAGGTCTGTGATCCACTTGGACTTAAGTTTTGTGCATTGCAATAGACATGGATCGATCCACATTCTTCTACATGCCAGCATCCAGTTATGCCAGCATCATTTCTTGAAGATACTTCCTTTTTTTCCATTGTATATTTTTAGTTTCTTTGTCAGAGATCAGATGTTCATACATGTGTGGGTTAATATCAGGGTTTTCAATTCGATTTCATTGGTCTACATGTCTATTTTTGTGCCAAAATCAAGCTGTTTTTAGGACTATAGCTCTATAATAGAGCTTGAAGTCAGGGATGGTGATGCATCCGGAAGTTGCCTTGTTGAACAGGGTTCTTTTTGACTATGCTGGGTCTTTTGTTTTTCCATACAAAGTTGATTATTGTTTTTTCAAGGTCTGTGAAGAATTGTGCTGGTATTTTAATGGGGATTGCATTGAACCTGTAGATTGCTTTTGGCAGGATTGCCATTTTTACTACAATGATCCTACCTATCCAAGAGCATGGGAGATCTTTTCATTTTCTGAGGGCTTCTTTAATTTCTTTCTTTAAAGACTCAAAGTTCTTGCTTTACAGGTCTTTCACTTGTTTGATTAGCGATAGCCTAAGGTATTTTATGATTTTAGTGGCAATTGTAAAGGGTGATGTTTCTCTGATTTCTTTCTCAGCCCTTTTATCATCTGTATATAGTAGGGCTATTGATTTTCTTGAGTTGATCTTGTAGCCTGCCACATTGCTGAAGGTGTTAATTAGCTGTAAGAGTTCCCTGGTAGAGTTATTTGGGTTATTTATGTAAACTATCATATCATCTGCAAACAGTGAAACTTTAACCTCTTCCTTCCCAATTTGTATCCCCTTGATCCCCCTTTGTTGTCATATATCAATGGCTAGAACATCAAGTACAATGTTGAAAAGGTATGGAGAGAGTGGACAGCCTTGTTTTGTTCCTGATTTTAGAGGAATTGCATTGAGTTTCTGTCCATTTAGTTTGTTGTTAGCTGTTGGTTTACTGAATATAGCTTTTATTATGTTTAAGTATATTCCTGTTATCCCAGATCTCTCCAAGACCTTCATCATGAAGGGGTATTGTATTTCGTCAAAGGCTTTTTCAGCATCTAGTGAGATGATCATGTGATTTTTGTTTTTGAGCTTGTTTATATGGTGGATTACATTGAAAAATTTTTGTATGTTGAACCATCCCTGCATCCCTGGGATGAAACCTACTTGATCGGGGAGAATGATTGTTTGGTTGTGGTCTTGGATCCAATTTGCCAGTATTTTATTGAGTATTTTTGCATCAATGAGGGATATTGCCCTGAAGTTCTCTTTATTAGTTGTGTCTTTGTGTGGCTTCGGGGATCAAGGTTATTGAAGCCTCATAGAAAGAGTTTGGCAAAGACCCTTCTGCTTCTATTGTGTGGAACACTTTGAGAAGAATTGGTATAAGCTGTTCTTTGAATTTCTGGTAGAATTCTGCATTGAAGCCATCTGGATCTGGGCTTTTTTTTGGTTGGGAGGCTTTTGATGACTGCTTCTATTTCCATAGGGGTTATAGGTCTATTTAAATTGCTTATCTGTTCTTGATTTAACTTTGGCAAGTGATAGCTATCCAGGAAGTCATCCATTTCCTTCATATTTTCGAATTTTGTGGAGTACATTTTTTCAAAGTATAACCTGAAGATTCTCTGAATTTCCTCAGAGTCTGTTGTTATGCCCCCCTTTTCATTTCTGATTTTGTTAATTTGCATGCTCACTCTCTGCTGTTTGGTATGTTTGGACAAAGGTTTGCTTATCTACTTGATTTTCTCAAAGAGCCAACTCTTCTTTGCATTGATTATTTGTATTGTTTTACTAGTTTTTACTTTATTGATTTCAGCCCTCAATTTAATTATTTCCTGGCATCTACTCCTCTTGGTGGAGTTTGCTTCATTGTGTTCTAGAGCTTTCAGATGTGCTGTTAATTATCTTGAATAACTATTCTCCAGTTTCTCATGTGGGCACTTAGTGCTGTGAACTTCCCCCATAGCACTGCTTTCAAAGTGTCCCATAAGTTTGGCTATGTTGTGTCTTCATTCTCATTGAATTCTAGGAAGTTTTTAATTTCTTTTTTTATTTCTTCTTTGACCCAGGAATGGTGCAGTTGTGCATTATATTTCTACGAGTTTGTAGTTTTTCTGCAATTTGTGTTGTTGTTGAATTCTAGTTTTAAAGCATGGTAGTCTGATAAGATGCATGGAGTTATTCCAATTTTTTTGAAGCTGCTGAGGTTGGATATGTTGCCAAGTATGTGGTCTATTTTTGAGAAGGTTCCATGTGGTGGTTAGAAGAAGGTATATTCTTTTTTATGTGGATGAAATGTTCTATAGATGTCTGTTAATCCCAGTTGGGTCATTACTTCTATTACCCCATTGTTTCTTTGTTGAGTTTCTGTCTTTTATTCCTGTCTACTGGTGAGAGTGGTGTGTTGAAATCTCCCACTATAAGTGTGTGGGCCTTTATATGTGATTTAAGTTTTAGTAATGTGTCTTTTATGAACGTGGGTGCCTTTGTATTTGGGGCATAGATGGTCAGGATAGACACTTCATCTTGGTGGATTTCACATGTGATGAGTATGTAATGACCTCCTTCACATCTTTTGATTGATATTATTTTAAAGTCTAATTTGTTAGATATTAGGATTGCTATCCCAGCTTTTTTCTTGGTCCCATTTGATTGGAAAGTTTTTTCCAACCTTTAACTCTCAGGTAATATATGTGTTTGAGGGTGAGGTGTGTTTCCTATATGCAACAGAAGGATTGGTTATGTCCTCAAATCCATTCTGCTAGCTTGTGTCTTTTTATGGGTGAGTTAAAGCCATTAATGTTGAGGTATATTAATGACCATTGATTGTTCATTCTTCTTTGATTTGGAATGGTTGTTGGTGTTGGAATTATGTGTGGAATTTCACCCCTTTGTTCTTTTGGCTGTTGGTAGAGAGGGATTATCTAATGCATATGTTTTTCTGGTTGTAGTTAACCTCCTTAGGTTGGAGTTTTCCTTCCAAAATATTTATTGCTTGAATCTAGTTTTGTCATGGAATATCTGTTTTCTCCATCTATAGTGATTGAGCGTTTTGCCGCGTATAGTAGTCTAGGCTGACATTCATGGTCTCTTAGTGTTGGTATAATATCTATCCAGGATCTTCTGGCTTTCAGAGTTTCCATGGAGAAGTCTGATATAATTCTGATAGGCCTGCCTTTATATGTTACTTGGACTTTTTCCTTAGCTGCTCTTAATATCCTTACTTTATTCTCTATATTTGGGGTCTTGATTATTATGTGGTGAGGGAACTTTTTTTGTGATCCACTCTATATGATGTTCTGTAAGCTTCTTGTACCTTCATTGGAGTGTCCTTTTTAAGGTTTGGAAAGTTTTCTTCTATGATTTTATTGAATATGTTTTCTGCCCCTTTGAGGTGGTTTTCTTCTCCTTCTTCTATACCTATTTTTTTAGGTTTGGTCTTTTCATGGTGACCCATATTTCCTGGATGGTTTGTGTTAGGGATTTGTTGGACTTAAGATTTTCTTTGGTTGATGAATCCATTTCTTCCAGTGTATCTTCAACACCTGACATTTTCTCTTCCATCTCTTATATTCTGTTGGTAATACTTGCATCGGTAGTACCTGACCATTTGCCCAGCTTTTCTATTTCCTGGCTTTCTTCAGATTGTTTTTTTTTATTGTCTCTACTTCAGTTTTCAACCCTTTCACTGTTTGCATTGTTTCTTGCAATTTTCAGTTTATCTTTTCGTCCATTTATTCCCTTTTATGAATTTTTTGGTTTGTTCTTTCTTCCATTTCTTGCATTTTTTGGTTTGCTTTTTCTTCCGTTTCTTGCATTTTTGATTTGCTTTTTCTTCCAGTTCTTGTATTTTTTGGTTTGGTTTTTCCTCCATTTCTTTCATTTTTTTTTGCTTTGTTTTTTTTCTTCCATTTCTTGCAGTTTTTGCTTTGTTTCTTCTTCCATTTCCTGCCTTTTTTGGTTTGTTTTTTCTTCTATTTCTTGCATTTTTTGGTTTGTTTTTTGGTCCATTTCTTTGAGGGATTTTCCTATATCCTCTTTTAGGGCCTCCATCATTTTCATGAAAGTGATTTTAAGGTCATTCTCTTCTGCTTCATTTGCATTGGAATGTTGGAATCTTGCTGGTGTGGAGTCTCTAGTATCTGGTGGTGTCATATTTGTTTTTCTGTTGCTGAGTGTGTTTTTTTATTGTCTCTTTCCCATCTCTTCTTCTAGTGGGTGCAGAAAGAGCCCCTTATGGGTTTGGTGGTTAGGGGACCAGAGTTCCCTTTTGGTGGGTGTTAGAAAGTCCAATAATCTGGTAGTTCTTCTATTCCTTGTCCTCATTCTGGTCCCATGGGTGGAGAAGAAGACCAGGAATCCAGGGTGCTTAGTCTTCAACCTGCTGCCCTGGACCCTTTGCTAGATCTGCTGGTTTCCTGGTCTCCTTGGTGGGAGAGAAGACCTGGAGTCTGGGGTGTTTATCTCCCTCTGGGATTGGAAGCTCTGTGCAGTTCCCAGGCGATCCCCAGGCACTGGAGCCCAGGCCCAGATGCAGGTTCTGTTTTACCTGGACCCACCAGAACTGCGGGTCCTCTTGTCTCCCTGGCTCCTCTGGTTTCCTGGTCTTGTTGGTGTGAGAGCAAAATTCTTTATGGGGATGAAACATTCTCCTTAGTTTCCCTGTGTGCTATTACATAATATTTACAGTTTAAAAGTTTCATCTCCTTATTGTTTCTGACATTTGTGCTACTTTATTAAATATTTGTTTCTTGAATTCAATGACCTTTCCTCTAAATGTTACAGGATATTTTTAAAATGTTGTCTTCATCAGAAATTTAACATATGTCAAAGTACTTTAGATACCATCAGTGTCCTTCTATTTTGTGTATTTATTGACTCATTTTTGTGTCTTTTCACGACATGGTGACTTGTGGCTATCACTTGTTTTGAAGGAGTAGTTGAAATGTCAACAAATTGCACATAATGAATGATATGTGGTAAAATAATGTCTAAAATATTTTTTAATTCCTAAATTCTGTTGTTTTTTTTAACTATGTATAAATTCAAAATACCATTTGCTTCTACAATAAAACATCTGTATAAGTAGCTGAGGCCCCAGCACTTCGTTTTTGGTTTCTGCACTGAAAATGCTTTGTTTTGCTTTATTAATTTTTTATTTCATTTTACATTCCAACCAAAGTTCTCCCTCCCACAACTCCTCGTGTATCCCTCTCCATCACAGCCTGCTCCCCATTTACTCCTCCCACAGGTAAGGGCTCCCATGGGGACCACTCTTCCCAATAATTAAGAGCTCCCTTGGGGAGGTAACAAAGTCTGGCACACTATCGTAAGCAATTTGAAAGTTATGTCAATGGTATTTAAATGAAAATGTCTAATATAACATGTCTAATGAGCAACCAATTATGGGGTATAAACAGTTGTAGTTGAGAAATAGACTTTGTTCAATATATTTTAATTAATTTTAGAATCTGAGTTTGAATAAATTATTAGAAGGAGTGGAAATTTAAATAAATTAAAAAGAAATGCATACATATTTAACAAAAATAAACTATGTGTCACATACAGAAGAATTATGTGGCAAGATATTAAATTGTGAAAAGCACATAATTTACTGAAAACTAAAGAGATTATGTAAAGTAGATTCATAGGTGTTCATGATTTGAGTTTTAGTAGCATTTCTTTTATTAATGTACATGCCTTTGTGTTGTGGGCACATATGTTTAGAAGTGAGACTTCATCTTGGTGGATTTCGCATGTGATGAGTCTGAAATAACCTCCATCTCTTTTGATTGATTTTACTTTAAATCTTATTTGTTAGATATTAGAATTGCTACCTCCACTTTTTTCTAGAGTTCATTTGATTGGAAAATATTTTCCCAACCCTTAAATATGTCTTTGAGCCTGCAGTGTCTTTCTTGTATGCAGCAGATGGATGGATTCTGTCCTTGAATCTATCTGTTAGCACGTATCTTTTTATGAGTGAGTTATGAGGAATATTAATGACTATTAATTGTTCATTCTTGTTTGTTTTGGATTTGGTGGTTTTGGAAGTGTGTGTGTATTTTCACATCTTTTCTCATTTGGCTGTTGGTAAAGCTGGATTATCTATTGCTTTTTTTTTTTTTGGTTATAGTTAACTTCATTGGGTTGGAGTTTACCACCCAAAATTTCTTCAGGACTGAATTGGTGAATATGTATTTTTTATATGTGGCTTTGTCATGGAAATCTTCTTTTCTCCATCTAAATTTATTGACAGCTTTTCTGGGTATAGTAGTCTGTGCTGGCATCAGTTGTCTCTTAGTTTTGGTAGAATATCTATCTAGGACCTGTTGACTTTTAGAGTTTCCATGAAGATGTTAGTTGTAATTCTCATAGGTTTGACATTATATGTTACTTGACCATTTTCCTTAGCTGCAGTTAACATTTTTTCTTAGTTCTGCATGTTTGCGGTTTTGAGTATTATATGGCAAGGGAACTCTTTTGTGGTCCACTCTATTTGGTGTTCTGTAGGCTTCTTTTACTTTCATTGGCATGACTTTCTTTAGGTTGGGAAAGTTTCCTTCTATGATTTTGTTGAATATGTTTTCTGTCCTTTTAAGGGGGGGTTTCTTTAACCTCTCCTATACCTATTATTCTCAGGTTTGGTCTTTTCATGGTGTCCCATATTTCCTGGATATTTTCTGTATGGGTATTTTGGGCTTAAGATTTTCTTTGTCAATGAATCTGTTTCTCCTAGTGTATCTTCAATGACTGAGATTCTCTCTTCCATCTCTTACATTCCATCTCTTACATTCTCTTGGTTAATATTGCATCTATAGTATCTGACCATTTCCCCTGCTTTTCTATTTTCATCATCCCCTTAGGCTGTGTTTTTCTATTGTCTCTATTTAAGCTTTCAACCCTGGCACTATTTGAATTGTTTCTTACAATTTTTGCTTTGTCTTTTCCTCTATTTCTCTAATTTTTCATTTTTTTCCTTCCATTTCTTTATGGGATTTTCTCATATCCTCTTTGAGGGCCTCCATTATTTCCATGAAGTTGTTTTTAAAAAGTCATTCTCTTCTGCTTCACCTTAATTGGGATGTTCAGGTATTGCTGGTGTAGCGTCTCTAGACTCTGGCAGGTGTCCTATTGATTTTCTGATGTTGTGTGTGTTTTTACATTGTCTCTTTCCCATTCCTTCTTCCAGTGGGTGCAGAAGGAATCTGTTCCTCTCCTGGTGGATACAGGACCAAGGTTCCCTTCCAGTGGATTCAAGCAGGACAATACTCTGGTGGCTCTCTTCTTCTCATGGATGGAATTAGTCTTATTACTGGGGCCTTGGCAGTCTCAGGGAGGGCTGGACCCTGTCAGGATGGGATCTGAAGTGCACATTCCCCTGTCCTTAGTTGGCTTTAAGTAGGGAACTGGAAGGTGGGCCTGAAACAGGCCCATGCTTATCTAGTCCCATAGGTGGAAAAGGGACTTGGGTGCTGGCAATCTCTGGGTGGGCTGGACCATGTCGGGATGGAATCTGAAGTGTGTAGTCCCCAGGTTTCAGGTGGTTCTGCACAGGGCACTGGCAATGTGGTACATTTTCACAATGGAGTATTACTCAGCAGTTAAAAACCATGAAATCATCCCAGACACACAAAGACAAACACATTATGTACTAACTCATAAACTGATATTAGATGCACAGTAGAGGACAACCAGACTACAAGCCACAACTCCAGAGAATTTACAATAAAAAGTAGGACTGTAAGCAGGACATACATGGAGGGTCACAAGAATGGGAAGTAGTTAAGATCTCTTGGGTAAACTTGTAGGAGAGGTATAGAAAGTAGAGTATGTGTGGTAAGAATATGAGTGACTGAGATGGCTGACTGTGAGGAGGGACAGAGTAGCAGCACAATGAAAGAGATATCGTGATAGAGGCAGCCATTTTGTGGTTAAGGAGAAAACTGTTTCTAGGCAAATTCCCAGGTTTCCACAAGGATGACTGAAGTTAGGGCTCCTAGCAATAGTGGAAAGTGTGCCTAAACTGGCCTACCCTACCCTAATTGTTTTCATAGAACCTGCATCCAATACCTGATGGAAACAAATGCATTGGTCCATATCCAATCACTAGGTTGAGCTTCTGGACTTCACTTGAAGAGAGGGAAGAAGGATGAGATGAGCAGGGGGTGTAAAGATCATGATAGGGAACATAGAGACAGCTGACTCTAGCTAGTGCCAGCTCACTGGAGTGGCAGTTTGGGAACCTACATAGGACCAGACTTGTACCTCTCAATATAGGTGACAGTTACATGGCTTGATCTGGTTGGAGATCCCCTGGCAGTTGACCCAGTTCTTATTCTGTGCACACCAACTGCCTTTTTGGAGTCCATTTGCTATGATAGAATACCATGTTCAGTCTTGATGTAGGGTGGGAGTGCTTGGTTCTTCCTCAACTTGGTTTGCCAGACTTTGTTGACTCCCAAAGGAATACCTTACTCCTCTGAGAATTGGATAGGGGTGTCAAATGGGGCTGGGGTGTCAGGTAAGGGGTGTAAGGACAGTGACAGGGAATAGGTTGGTATGTAAATTGAGAAGAGTTTTAAATAAAAATAAAAGCAAAATATATCTCTTATCTTGTTGACTAATGAGCTCTCATTGAAATATGATGCTTAACTACTAAAAGACATGTCATTTAATGTTTATGTTTTTCAGAATTACTTTGGTCAACAAGCTAGGAAAGCAACAGATGACCCATTTGTCATAAGAACATGGATTATTAAGGAGTTATTAAGTGATATGGCTTGCTGGTACCATAAGAAGATGAACTGTTCTGGTAAGAAGTTGTCAGGTACTCAATTCCCAGTTGGAGATCTGATTAGCAGACAATAAAGTCCTCAGTTTATGGAGAATTCCCATTACACAGCCTGTTTATTAGTGACTTTTCATATAACAGTGAGTGCATACATGAAAACGAATCAATTCATACAAAAAAAGGGACTTTGTGGATACAGTTCATCAAAGCAGGGAAAGAATGAAGACATGAGTTCCCTGCTATGGCTGGAAAAATGAGGATAATGCTGCTTGTTCACAGTTTATGTGTAAAAAGCAAAAAGAGCAGAATATGTCATTTAACTGACCTTCTCATTGTTTTCTTCTTATTCTGCCCTGGATGTCAGCCATGAGATGGTGGTACATACATTCAAAACACATCTCCATAGCTCAGTTAAATTATTTCCTGAATTGTCCTCACTAGGACACCAAAAATTGTGTTTTGCCTAATTTGCTTGAATTTTTTATTCAAATCAAATTGAAAATCAAAACTAACCATTACAACTGGGTTTTAATTAATGATTAAAGAATAATAAAAGCATTAAGTGTTTGGTATAAATCAATAGGTTTTTCATCCATTAATTTAAGGTGCAAGTAAGATTAGGTTGTTTTTATTCAGTGGACAGAACTCAGAAACTAGTGAACAGTACAATTTTACTTTCCCTGTGTGTATCTGAGTACACAGAACTGCCAAGGACACTAAAACTACTATTAAACCTTGATTGTTATCATCAATTAATATCTACTTGTCTTTTGAATGAACTGAGCTGTTTGGGAGTTGGAGGATTTGATCCCATTTGAGAGCTGTCATATTATCGATTTCTTTTCCTGGCTACATTTAATGGTGATCTCTGGACCAAGCATGATCTGTTTAGGTGACTGGTTGAATTACAATGAATGGCCATTTTTTGTGGTAAGTCCTAGAAAATTGCACTATGGCCAAACATGTCTGTAGCCCAATTGATTGCACTGACCCTGTAGGCTTTCTTATAAAGGTCAGATGATAGCCTATCCAATGATTTCATAAAATGGTATCCATTGTTGTAATCTATTATGAAATGCTTATGGCTAATGAAATCCTTTGGCAAATGAATTTATTATAATTAATAAGCATGTCACATACCTCTTCCATTAATCTAAGAAGGTTAAAACCCATTTACTTCCAGGTATTATAGAATCTTCTCTCTCATATAAATTTCAATGTTGAAAACGTAGGCCCAAATAATGGATTCTGTAAAATATGTTGTATATATTTGCCCTTTAGTATGAGCTCATCATGAGAAGATGATGTATGAAAAAAGGACAAACTCCAGGAGTTTTCTGTCCTAGAAGCAATAGCTAAAGATATGACAGTATTTACATCTAGCCTTTGTAAAAGAGCTGAGGTTTTTCTAGACTGTGATATAATTTAAAACTTTTATAATCATGGGAACTCTACCATAGGAGATTGCATCTGTGTGTGTGTGTGTGTGTGTGTGAGAGAGAGAGAGAGAGAGAGAGAGAGAGAGAGAGAGAGAGAGAGAGAGAGAGAGAGAGAGAGAGAGACTGGGACACAGAGAACCTATCTTACATTGGCTTCACCAATTAATAATTGAGGGAATTTGGTTTGATCATTATAAAAAGTGGTTCAGTGCTGTCTTATTATAGACTGATTTTTATTTTCTCTGGTTTTATAGACAGTAAGAGTTTAGCGAGATCAAAAGTAAGTTTCTTTGTAGTTTTCTAGGAAAACCTATATAATTTTATGGGACAATGTTATTAATTCATGTTTGTTAAACTGATTTCTGTAACAGTTTATCTTTTGCTTGTTTGTTTTAATTTTATATTTATTTATTTTTTACTTTTTTTGGTTTTTCCAGACAGGGTTTTCTGAATTGTGTTGGAGGCTGTCCTGGAACTCACTCTTTAGACCAGGCTGGCCTCAAACTCACAGGTATCCACCTGCCTCTGCCTCCTGAGTGCTGGGATTAAGACATGCGCCACCAATGCCCAGCTTATATTTATTTTTAACCATTTTATATTGATCACAATCTTTCTGTTTCCCACAACTCCTAGTGCCTTGATCTTACTCTTCTTCTTTTCCACCCTATTCATATACTCTTTTTCTCAGACAAAAAGAAAAAATAAAAACAAGTATCAGAACAAATATTCCAATGAGACAGCAAGGCTGAGTTTTATTGTAGTATTGTGAAATTCATGTACGCCATTCATGAGTCTTCTCTGGAAAAGATATATTCATAATATTGGCCTATTTTTAAATTGTATCTGCTATATATACACATGCCATATATACATGGAAATAGAAAGACCTTAAGAACAAACTGCAGCACAATATTGAACTGCTTAATTTTGTATATATTCTAGGTTTTGGTCCCATGGTAAATAGCAAGTGTAAATATGTTCAAAGAACTTTTTCCTATTAAAGATGTATATATTATGGCTGTGTTTACATATGTATGTGTTAAGTACATGTAAGTTGTCAGAAAACAATTTTAAGTAGCATGGATTATGGGGTCGATCTTAGGGCATCAGGCTTCAACAGCACTTATCTTTGCCTGGAGATATATTTAGCAGGCTGTGCTCTCCTATTTCTGAGTTATTATCTACTTCACTTTTTGTTTTCTCTAATGTATATTAGCATTTTCATATTATGTAACCTTTCTCATTTATTTTTTTCTTTTAAAGCCATACTCTAATTTGTTTGTGTAATAGTGCAATTCACATAGTGAATGACACTATGATGGGATAATTGGATTATCATTTAAAACAAAAGAAAAATGGAAAAATTCAGGTTACAAACCCATTCTTGAGCACAATTGTTTTTTGACAATGACATACTCTAAATAAGTCAGTGTGATAGTTTCTAGTCATGCCTAATTCTTATTGAACTACACAGATAAAAACAAACCCTAACTTTCACGATTATTTCCTCAAAGGGAAATCACATGTTGGATTCTTTTGTAACACAAAATGGTCATGCAATGTCAATACATAGAAACATGAACTCACATTTCTATTGGAGAGTACAAGGGAAACAGTGATTTGAAACAAGAAGGCAATCAGCTTTGTTTCCTCTTTCATGATTCATGACAAAAACAAAATGATGTCTGTAGTCTAGTTAATAGTGATGTGTCAGCACCCTTGTTTTAACTTTGTTCCTTGGTCATATAAATGTTGTTACTGAGGGAAAGCAGAGAGGAGAAATGTAAAATGCTTTGGACACATGATCATACTTAGAGAGGTGATAATGAGCAAATCAAGTATATAAGTGGCAAGTATATGTGTGTCCAGTATGGCCTCTAGAGAACACTGAGTTAGATTGCTATCTGTGTAAGAGATCCATAAGATAGTCATTAGCATCATAGGCAGAAGGACAAACAGCATCATGGTGAGGGTTCAGAAAAAAGTCGACATGTCACACTGAGGATCCTACAAACAAAAGGGAGATGTTCTGTGCTGTATGATTGGTAGGTGGTCTGTAGAACAGGCTTGTAGTCAGGCTGTCTCTGACACCTGACTGAGAGGGTTGACTGTTAGTCTGGTGCTGGTATGAAGGCTCAACTACAAGGGTGAGGAAGGCAGGAACCAAGAAAAACAAGTTGATGGAAGAATTTGATGAAACAGAATGTCTCATTTATTTTTAATCAGGTGATTGTTGTTCATTATTTTAGGAAAATAATATGTTCCGTATGCTAACATCCTCAACTATATTTTTATATTTTCAAGTGGTTGAAAGTTTTGATTTTATATTAAATAATTTAATGCATTTATGATGGATAGTTTGATCAATGAAGAGCAAAGTCCTTTTAATTCCTCCCACGGATATCCAGTCTTTCTCCCCACTATTAACTGAAGGGAATGTCTTTTTGCCCTTATGTATTTTTGTCTTCTTCATCAAAAATCAATTGGGTGTAATTTTGGAAGATGATTCTGTTATTCTTTGTGTGCCTTCCTCTGTTCCTTTAGACTGTGTTCTATACTGAAGTGCCTCTCTGGTATTTGACATTAACATTTCATTTTACTCTCTTATTTTCCTGATGCATATGTATACACATACACAAAAACAGTAAATAAAGCGCCTTGATGTTTAAAGGCAGTAACTTTCAAAAACATTATTATCTTATTTACTTGGCTGTGATTCTGATACTAGACATGTGAATTGTAATACCTATAGGACAATTAAGGATCCTGGACTGGTACCTTTTGAATAGAATTTTTTCCTTGCAGAATACTGGTGGCCAACTATTTAATAATATGACTGGAACAGGCTTAGTGGATTTTTTATTTAATTTCTTATAAGTGTAAGAAAATATTTTATCTTTTGTGCCTAATACTTCTGAATGAAACTACTGAGTAAGACTGGAAAAGAGAGACATGTTTACTGATGTGGTAACAATAACATGCATGAATATGCAGATATAAACATTTCTTCTATACTCTGAAAAGAATGATCTCAGCTCACTTGAACATCATAAAGATGAGCTTTATGTAATCAGGTAAACCTAATGAGCTTTATCTTTTACAGCCATAACTGAAGACTCTTAACAAAGAGGCATGATATATAATTTCTCTGTAAGTTGCATGAAGACCTATAAATTTGTCTCTCCATTGACTATCTCCTCCTTTGAGAGACATCTCTCAAATGGCAGTTCCATGTCCTCCAGAATTTATTTCTGAGCGTTGTTTTCATGTTTACTCTTAGTTATACTATTTGGACCATACATTTTATTGCGAATAAGTATGACAAATTGCAATGATTTTTCTCTGTTCTTTAGAATATGAGGATCCAACTTGAATGTGTTGAATAGTCAAGGGACTGCAAGCTTATAAGACTGCTAGTATCCTTCTGGGGATATGAGAGAAGAGCCTCACTTGCTTGCTTAGTAATTTGTATCCCATTAGGATTACAGGGTAGGGGTTTATATAGAATAAATTCCAGCATTACCATGTGTGCACTATAATAATGCTCATTTGTACAAGCCCGATATTTGCTTCTGCTATGTATTCATCGTACAATAAGGTACCGAGGGATTTGAACATTAGGAAGAGTATTTTTAAAAGATAAAAAACAGATCATGTATCTCAGATAGCTTACCATATCTCAAGTATGAAACTACATAGAGCTTTTAAGTACAATCCTCTTAGGGGATATAAACTCATTATTCATGTGCACTGTGTAGACAATTTTAACTGCAAGTTTTGTCATTCAATTATAAAAGAATTCAAGTATAATTAATTTTTTGGCCAAAATGACCAATGATACCTTCTTGACCAAGGAAGAAAATTTAACACACATTACCCCTTAGGATGAAATGGTCTGATGATGTTATAATGGTAGGCGTCAGATAAGACAATCAAAGGGAAATTCATATCATGGCTATGACTAGATTCATATATCACAAACATGAAGACCCTTTTCTACAGCATTTGGAGAAAGTTTCTTGACTTTCCTCAGTAGATCCTAATGTCTAGTTTGGAATTTTACACTTGTCATATAAAGGTCTCTGGACTTGGAAGAGATGAATCATATAAGACAATAGCCTTTAATACATGTTAAATGAAACTAGATAAAATGATTAGGTACCAGTCAGTGCAGTTTATAAAATATTCTTAGATGTAGCTTGGCATACAAAAATAAATGATCAAAGACTGAATCTCATCAATTTCATTATCATAGGAGAGCATTTAAGGAAGCCTCTCCACTATTGTTTGTATTGTTAGTTGGGGTCACCCTTGCAGATCTCTGGATATTTCCCTAGTGGCAGATTTCTTGTTAAACCTTTAACAGCTTCCTCTATTATGGTATCTCTTTTCTTGCTCTCCTTTCTTCTTTCCCTGACTTCATCTTTCTTTTCTTTCATGTCCTTCTCTCCCCTACTCTTCTCTCCTTCTTTTTCTTCCAACTCCCTCTCTCCTCCCCTCAAGCTCCCAGTTCACTCAGGGGATCTTCTCCCTTTCCCCTTCTCTGGGTGACCATGCATGTTTCTGTTAGGGTCCTCCTTGTTTCCTGGCTTCTCTGGTGGTATGGAATCCTGACAAGTACTTTTAGTGTATTGGAGAGTTTAAAGATAACAGGACCATATGTGAACATAATAAAAGCAATATAGATTGAACCAAGAGTCAATATCAAATTAAATGGAGAGACCCTCAATGTATTTCCTCTAAAATTAGGAAGAAGAATAGGATGTCCACTCTCTCTATACCTCCTAAATATTGTACTTGAATTTCTACCTAGAGCAATAAGACAACCAAAGGAGATTAAGTGGATAAAAACTGGAAATGAAGAGGTCAAATTTTTAATATTTGCAGATGATATGATGGTTTACATAAGTGGCCTGAAAAATTTTACAGCTGATAAAACACCTTCAGCAAAGTGGCATGATACAATATGATCTCCAAAAAATTAATAGCCCTACTATATACAGATGGTAAATGGACTGAGAAAGAAATAAATAAAAATCAAACTTTGCAATTGCACAAACAATATAAAATATCTTGGGTTAATGCTAACCAAACAAGTGAAAGACCTATATAGCAAGAACTTTGAGTCTTTAAAGAAAGAAATAAAATAAGATGCCAAAAAGTGGAAAGATCTCCCATGCTCTTTGATGGGTAGGATCAACATAGTAAAATGGCAACCTTTCAAAAAGCAATCTACAGATTCAATGCAATCACCATCAAAATCCCAGCACAATTCTTCACAGACCTTGAAAGAGCAATACTCAACTTTATATGGAAAATCAAAGGATCCAGGATAGCCAAAACAACCATGTACAATAAAAGAACTTCCAGAGGCATCACCATCCCTGACTTCAAGCACTATTATAGATACATACTGCTGAAAGCAGCTTTTTATTGGCACAACAACAGAGAGGAAGACAAATGGAATCAAATTGAAAACTCTGATAAGGATCCACACACCTATGAACACCTGATTTTTGACAAAGAAGCTAAAAGTATACAATGGAAGAAAGAAAGCATCTTCAACAAATGGTGCTGGCATAACTGGATCCTGGTGTGTAGAAGACTGCGGGTAGATCCATATCTATCACCATGCATAAACCTTAAGTCAAAATGGCTTTTTGCCTTCTTGTTCTTGCTTTTGCTGGCAATTTAATCCATCATATTTGTGTTGTATTCCTTAGACACTATTAGAACTTACTTTTTCAGTGTCACCATAAAGACACACTGAGACATCCAGCCTTATGGATTGGAAAATGATTGGATTCTTTGTTTTTATGTTAGGAGAAAGCTATTGATAGATTAGCCAATCAAAAGCCTCCAAGGTGTTATAATAAATCCCTATATGTAGTTGATAACAAGTATGTATCCATTGTATTGGTTTTGTTCATCTAGCAAACCCTGACTAATACAGAGTTTCTGTGTTTCCTGAAGGGAACACAAAAAATATGTGAGCAAACTACATATTTCATGAATAATCCCATAGCATGTATGAGAAGATCCATACCTAATTTGAATGAATGGAAGGAATATAAAAATTAGTATTCCGTGCTCTATTCAATGAAATGAGACTGTACTCCAACAGACACCTCACTCATATATTTATAGAATTTTTATTTCAGTAAAAGTACAATGTGTTAGATTGTATGTATGTGTAATGTAGATGTGTATTTAGCAGTATATAAAATATGTGTCTGGTTGAATTTTTAAAATGCATATTAAAAGGCCAGAATAAATGAAAAGTATTAGTTTGAGGTTCACTGAAATTTTCTTCTAAAACCTGGCATTTTATAAAATACAGAAGTTTACATATATGTTCATTGTGTACTTTGAGAGTCAACACAGTTGTGAAGAGCAATTGCTGTTTAATCATAAGAATCAGAATGCAGATTCCAGTATCACATAAAGAGCAAAGATTTTACTTATGTTTCCTGTAATCTCAAGCCCAAAAGGCAGAGAAATTTTATTGAATAATTACAATGATTCTACATATAAATTTGCAGTGACACTTATTCATCTTAATGTATTTTACAATTACATAAATACAAAATTGATAAAAGTGAGGGTACCATTGGTTATTTTGCTAAATGGGCTTGTTAAAATCATAGCTTGATGAATCGCTTAATGCATAGTTACCTTTATTTTTCTTTTGAGACAGTGTCTAGAATGTAGTCTTGGCTTGCCTAGCTATTCCCCCAACAAGGCCACAAGTTGTAGTCCAGAACCAAGACTTCCTTATGGCCTTTAGTGCAGACTTTGGCTGTGGTAGGATTAGTGACCTATACATGGCCATGAGCAAAATCCAGGCTGAACATCATAATGGCTTCAGGCCACAAGACAACCCCCCACATTCATCTACTACTCATGGCCTTCACATGGCCCTGGCAGGAATGCAGGACTCCAACATTAGCCTGTTATATCAAGAGGCTGTGCATAACTCGGGGGGCTAGGGTATATCCCAGAGGAGCTCTGGAGAATATCCAGAGAAGACAGTGTACCAGAAACCATGGGACTTGATGTACATCAGTGACTCATTGATGACCATTTGTTTGTAAAGCTGATTGGACTAAGGAGTAGACTATGTGACAAACAGCTCCCCATTCCACCACGACTAATGTAGATGTGCTGGAGAGGCAGAAAAGAAGAGGTTATTTGTCATTTGTTTGTCTGCTTGCTTGTTTGCTTTGTTTTTGTTTTGTTGTTGCTATTTTAAAATATTTTTTGCTGGGGCACTGCAAAGATGAGGGGAGGATGGGAGGGAACAGAAGGTGTGCAGATATAGGGTATATGATGTGAAATCACCAGAGAATCAATAAAAAATTATGTTAAAACTCATATTAAGCACTTCAATGTCTTTGGAGCCTTTCTCGGTGCTTACCGTGAGTGGGGGCCCTGCTCTAAGCCCCAAATCCCTTCATCTCTGGGCATTTTCTGAGCCTAAAGAGGACCTGCCCATCCCAGAAGGATCACCCTGAGTCTGCCCTCACCTCAGTCTTCAGTGCCTTCCCATACTTGCCCTGTGCTTAAGGTGATTGGGGGCCCTGTTCTAGACCCCAACTCCCTACATCCCCCGGATAAGTTTCCCTGGGTATTTTCTGAGCCTAGAGAGGACCTGCCCATTCCGGAAGGATCACCTGAATCTGGCCACACCTCAGTCATTAGCTCCTTCACGTCCATGCCTGGTGCTTAAGGTGAGTGGAGGCCCCGCTCTGAGCCCCAACTCCCTAAATCCCCTGGATCCATCTCCCTGGGCGGTTTCCTCACCTAGAGAGGAACTGCCCCACCCGGAAGGATCACCCTGAGTCTGGCCACACCTTAATCTTCAGTACCCTCCATTCTCTGCCCTGTGCTTGAGCTCAAGCCATGTGCTTGAATCTTTAGTCCCCTCTGGTCTCTGCCCTGTGCCTGAGAGTGTCCCAGACCCACCTGCACCCATTGAAGTATTGGACCTGCATGAATGCACTGGAAACTATCCTTAGATCCAAACCCACCAGGAGATGAAGAGACCCCATAAACTCCCACTGAAAGAAAGGATGGGAAGAAGACAATATAAAAACACAGCCAACAACAGAGAAATCAATAAATCTCTTAAAGAAAGCAATGAAAGCCAAGAAAAAACTATCAAACAAATGAAAGAAACAATTCAAACAGTTCAAGACCTGAAAACTGAAATGGAGACAATGAGAAAAACACAAACTGAGGCAATGCTGGAAATCAAAAGGTTGAAAAAACAATCAGGAACTACAGATGGAATCATAAATAACAGAATAAAAGAGATGGAAGACAGAATCTCATGCACTGAAGATACACTAGAGGAAATAGATTCATCGACAAAAGAAAGTGTTAAATCCAATAAACGCTTAACAAAAAGTATCAAGGAAATATGAGACACCGTGAAAAGACCAAACCTAAGAATAATAGGTATAGAAGAATGCAAAGAAGCCCAGATCAATGGTGCAGAAAACATATTCAACAAATCATAGAAGAAAACTTTCCCAACCTGAAGAAAGAGATGCCTCCGAAACTACAAGAAGCTTACCGAACAACAAATAGACTGGAGCAAAGAAAATTCCCTTCACTACATAATAATGAAAACATCAAACACACAGAATAAAGAACGAATATTAAAAGCAGCAAAGGAAAAAGGCCAAGTAACATATAAAGACAAACCTATCAGAATTACACCCAACTTCTCCACGGAAACTATGAAAGCCAGAAGGTCCTGGATAGATGTTCTACAAACACTAAGATACCACAGATTCCAGCGCAGACTACTCTTCACAGCAAAACTCCATCACTATAGATGGAGAAAACGAGATATTCCATGGCAACCAGAACCAGATTTATGTAATATGTATCCACAAATCCAGACCTACAGAAAGTTCTAAAAGAAAACTCTTACCTAAGGAAGTTAACTACACTCAAACTAAGATGGACAAAATATAATTTAACTTCAACAGAAATCAGAAATAGGAGAAAAACTCACACATGAAACCACCACCTAAAAACGGATCTAAGGCAAACAAGTATCAACAATCAATGGTCATAAATATCCTTGAATATTAATGGTCTTAACTCACTCTAAAAGACATAGGCTAGCAGAATGGATATGAAGACAGTATCCATCCTTCTTCTGCGTACAAGAAACACATCTCAATTTCAAAGACAGACACTACCTCAAGGTTAAGGGTTGGGAAAAGACTTTCCAATCGAAGGGACTTAAGAAGGAAGCATGTGTAGCTATCCTAATATCTAACAAAATATACTTCAAACAAAAACTAATCAAAAGAGATGTATAAGGTCATTTCATATTCATCATAGGAAAAATTCATCATGAAGAAGTCTCAATTCTGAACATATATGCCCCAAATATAATGGCACCACGTTCATAAAAGAAACACTACTACAATTAAAATCACACATTAGACCACACACACTTATAGTGGGAGACTTCTACATCCCACTCTCACCAATGGACTGGTCCACCAGACAAACTTTACAAAAATACAATGCAACTAACAGAAGTTATCACCCAATTGGGTTTAACAGACATCTATAGCACATTCCAGCCAAACAAAAAAGAATATACCTTCTTCTCATCACCACATGGAACCTTCTCTAAAATTGACCACATACTCGGCAGTAAAGTGAACCTCAACAGATAAAAAATAAATGAAATAACCCCCTGTATCCTTTCAGACTTAAAATTAGAATTCTACTTCAATAAAAATTGCAGAAATCTCACAAAATCATAGAATTGAACAATGCTCAATTGCATCAACCTGGGTAAAGGAAGAAATAAAAGACTTCCTAGAAATCACGGAAAGCAAAGGCACAACATACCCAACTTTTGGAATATTTTCAAAGCAGTTCTAAGAGGAAAATTCATAGCACTAAGTGCCCACATGAAGAAACTGGAGAATTGCCACACTAGAGAATTAGCAGAACACCTGAAAGCTCTAGAACAAAGGAAACAACTCATCGAGGAGGTTTAGATGCCAGGAAATAACCAAATTGAGAGCTGAAATCAATAAAGAAGAAACAAAGAAAACAATACAAAGAATTAATGAAACAAAGAGTTAGTTCTTTGAGAAAATCAACAAGATAGACAAACGTTTATCAAACCTAACTAAAAGACAGAGAGAGAACATGCTAATTAACAAAATCAGAAATGAAAAAGGGAACATAACAACAGACACTGGGGAAATCCAAAGAATCATCAGGTCATATTTTGAAAATCTGTACTCCACTAAATTGGAAAATATAAAAGAAATGCATGATTTTCTGGATAGATATCACCTACCAAAATTGAATTTGGAAGAGATAAACAATTTAAACAGATCTATGACCCCTGAAGAAATAGAAGCAGCCACAAAAAGTCTTCCAACCAAAAAAAAATGTTAATCGCCATAAGTATAGAGCAGTTAAGGTTATTACCAGTGGATTTTTATTCAGGCCGAATTCAGCAGGCTGTCAGTAAAGTTGCACATGGCCGCGAGAGAAATCTCAGAAGACCAGGTGCTGGTTCCCAGCTGTGAGCAGTAGTAGGGGAGGCAGGTATTATCCCTTACTTAGAGAAGGGGAACCCGCATGTGCCTGGGTCAGGCAGTGTTCAGGCCCGAGGAGGAGCAGCTGCTCCCAAGGCTCCTGGATCCGGATTCTGAAGCTTCCTTGCTGTAACAATAAACAACACAGGGTATAGGTAACTGTTTATTGTAGAAATTACTTACAAGAAAAAAATGGAAACCAAGATGAGTCACGTAGCTTTCTGCCACCGAAACTGAAGCTGAAAAGACAGTAAGTACAGCTCTGCTACACTCTTTTATAAGAGCCTTTGTACATGCCTCTAGCCATGCCCAAAAGTGGGTTTGGCTAGCAGCATAGTTCGCTGATCAATCTCTAGTCATTCCCAAAGAGGATGTGGTTAGCACTGTCCTATCATTACTACATCCATATGCCCCTCTAGCGCGCCACATGGCTAATGTCACAGTCCTAAGTCTCCTCCTACATCGACATATGAAAATCCATCAATGTAATCCACCATATAAACAATCCAAAAAAGAAAAATCACATGATCATCTCACTAGATGCAGGAAAAGCCTTTGACAAAATCCAGCACCCCTTCATGATATAGGTCTTGGAGAGATCAAGGATAACAGAACCATACCTAAACATAATAAAAACTATATACAGCAAACCAAAAGCCAACATCAAGCTAAAGGGAGAGCAACTAAAGGCAATTCCTCTAAAATTAGGAACAAGAAGAGGAGGTCCACTCTCTCCATATCTCTTCAATATTGTACCTGAAGTTCTAGCTAGAGAAATATGACAACAAAAGGAAATCAAGGGGATACAAACTGTAAAGGAAGAAGTCAGACTCACTATTTGCAGACGATATGATAGTCTACATAAGTGACCCAAAGAATTCTACCAGGAAACTCCTACAGCTGATAAACACCTTCAGCAAAATGGTAGGGTACAATTAACTATAATATCAGTTGACTTACTATATAGAGCAATAAAGGGGATGAGAAAGAAACCAGAGAATCATTACTCATTACAGTATCCATAAACACCATAAAATGTCTTGTGGTAACTCTGACCAAGTATGTGAAAGTCCTGTATGACAAGAACTTTGAGTCTTTAAAGAAAGAAATTAAAGAAGTAGCAGAAAATGGAAAGATCTCCAATGTTCTTGGATAGGTAGGATCAACGTAGTAAAAATGGCAATCTTCCTAAAAGCAATCTACAGGTTCAATGAAATTCATATCAAAATACCAGTACAATTTTCCCTGATCTCAAAAGGGCAATCCTCAAATTTATATGAAAAAAAGACACAAGATAGCCAAGAAAACCATGTACAATAAAGGAACTTCCAGAGGCATCACCATCCCTGACTTCAAACTCTGTTATAGAGCTATACTCCTGAAAAAAACTTGGCATTTGTACAAAAGCAGACAGGTAGACCAATGGAATTGAATCAGAGACCCTGATATCAACCCACACACCTTTGAACACCCAATCTTTGACAAAGAAGCTAAAACTATACAACGGATAAAAGAAAGCATCTCAGCAAATGGTGATGGAGTAACTGTATGGTAGCATGTAAAAGACAACAGATAGATCCATATCTATCACCATGCACAAAACTTAAGTCCAAATAGATCAAAGACATCAGCATCAATCAAGCCAAACTGAATCTCTTAGAGGAGAAATTGTGAAGTACCCTTGAGCAATTTGGTACAGGAGACTGCTTCCTGAACATAAAACCAGTAGCACAGACACTGAGAACGACAATTAATAAATGGGACCTCTGGAAACTGAGGAGCTTCTGCAGGGCAAAGGACACAGTCAACAAGACAAAACGACAGCCCACAGAATGGGAAAAGCATTCACAAACCCTACATCTGACAGAGAGCTGATCTCCAAAATTTGCAAAAAACTCAAGAAGCAAGTCTCCACAACACCAAAGGATCCAATTAAAAATTGGGGGGGGGGGTACAGAACTAAATAGAGAATTCTCAATAGAGGAGTCCAAAATGGCTAAGAGACACTTGAGAAAGTGCTCAACATCCTTAGCCATTAGGGAAATGCAAATCAAAATAACTCTGAGATACCATCTCACTCCTGTTAGAATGGCTAAAATCAAAAACACTAATGATAGTTTATTCTGGAGAGGATGTGGAAAAAGGGGTACACTCCTCCACTGCTGGTGGGAATGCCAACTTGTGCAGCCACTTTGGATATCAGTATGGAGATTCCTCAGGAAAACGGATGTCAGTCTACAACAAGATCCCAGAAATTCCACTCTTAGGCATATATCCAATAGACGTACCCTCATACATTAAGGACATCTGCTTAACTATGTTCATAACAGCATTATTTGAAATAGCTAGAACCTGGAAAGAATCTAGATGCCCCTCAAATTCAGAATGGATAGAGAAAATGTGGTACATTTACACAATGGAGTACTACTCAGCAGGAAAATTTGGAATCTTGAAATTTGCAGGCAAATGGATGGCACTAGAAGAAATCATCCTGAGTGAGGCAACCCAGTCATAAATTGACAAGCATGATATGTACTAACACATATACAGATTTTAGACATAGAGCAGGGCATTGCCAGCCCACAATCCCACCGCCAGAGAGTCTGGGGTTTAGGGAGGTCCCTAAGAGAGATATGTGTGGTAACCTAGAGAAGGGTTATGGGATGAGATCTCCTAATGGGAATGGGGGCAGGAGAAGGGGAGGGCAGAAGGAGATGGGAGAGAGGGAGAAAAGAGGACAGGAGGGGAAGACATGGGAGAGCAGGAAGGTTGAGCCAGGGTAAGAATACAGAAAAGGACAGGAGATACCATAAAAGAGGGAGCCAGTATAAGTTGGAAGAGAGATCTGGCGATACTGAGATCTTCAAAGATCTAAAAGAATGACACCAACTGAATTAAGGCTACCTTAAATGCCCTCCCATAATAATGAAAATGATGACTACTTTATATACCATCCTAGAACTCTCATCCAGTGGCTGAAGGAGGCAGAGACAGGCACCCACAGCTGTGAACCGAATTTAACTCCTGTAACCAAGTTGCAAAGAGGAGTGATGACCAAAGGAATCAAGATCAGGCTGGAGAAACCCACAGAGGCAGCTGACCTAAACAAGAAGGAACACATAGACCCCAGAGTGATGACTGAGGAGCCAGCATGGGACTCATCCAGACATCTCTCCCACCGAACTTGGGCGACAGAAAGGAGGCCTTGGCAATCTGTTGGACCTTGGAGAGTAGGGCAGTATTTATTCCTGGCATACAGATGAACTCTGGGAACCCAACCACGTGGAAGTATGCTCTCTTAGACTGGACACACAGGGAAGAACCTAGGCCCTTCCCGAGATGATGTGAGAGATTCTGAAAATCCCTCATGGAAGCCTTTGCCCTCCCGGGGAGCAGAAGGCAGATGGAGTGAGGTGAGGGGTTGGTAGGAATAGAGGTGGGGGAGGAGGGGACAGAGAGGGAACTGAGAGTGATAGGTGTAAAAAGTTAAATAAAAAAATATGAAGTCTGGGCGTTGGTGGTGCATGCCTTTAATCCCATCACTCAGGAACCAGAGGCAGGTGGATCTCTGTGAGTTCAAGGCCAGCCTGTTCTACAGAGTGAGTTCCTGGACAGTCTCCAAAACAATACAGAGTAACCCTGTCTCAAAAAACAAACAAAAAAGAAAACGAAAAAAAAACTCATATTAAGCATAATTATCTTTTCCTAGATGCTCATTGCAAAAACAAACATCAAACTATCATTTTAATATGTCACCATCAGAATACTCTAAAGTGTTTTAAAATGAATTTTCAAGTTTCTTTTTAAATTCTGTCTTTTGAATCATTTTACCCTCATAAAAGAAAGAGCCTGTGAATGTTTCCAAAGAACAGATGGGAAGCAGTTGGATCATTTTGCTAACACAATGTTTTATTGAGTGCAAAATTAGTAGAAACAACCCCACTTCTTAAATCTGATTATCAGTGAGATGCCATCAAAGACAACCTTTCATAGTTACAGAGAAGGCCCGTCTTAGGAAATCTCAAAAAGATTACATTTTTTTCAATGTAATTTTGACTTTCTTTGCTCTTAGGTGTAATTCTGAATTGAATCATATTATTTCTGACTATTCAATAAACTGAAAGATTAATTACTCATATTTTCTCACTTAAATTTTTAACACAATCTCACTGAAAGAACAATAGTTTCTCAAAATCATCAAGAAAGCAGATTTCTTTTACTTGTTGACTACACAATTTAACATTTGGATGACCCAATTTGATTAACTATACTTCATAGTAATGTTTAATAAAGGGATTCTGGGGTTGCAAATCTAAAACAAAATGTCTACATCCTAATCCAGAAATGAAATCATTATCCCTTACACTGAAAATATGCTAAGTCTATGATATTGCTGGCTATCAGAATGACACTATAGGTGATGCCTAACTTCTGCCACTATGCTACACCTGAAATAAACATCCTTAAATGTAAAATTTCTGCAGTTACATGGGGAGTTCATTGAGAGAAAAAGGTATCTACTGCAATCTCAGGTCCAATGCAGTAACACACAGCATTTGCCAAGTAGCTGCAGATGTCACAGTGAGCATCCATCCGAACATGGTTGAGCTACTAGATGCCTGAAGCCTCATTGGATACCACCCAGAGCAGAAGAATTGTCCTAGTAGGACTATTTATGTTATGGAATCATTTGCAAATATGAAACACTTCTTCTTTTCCTCTGCAAAAATTGAGAATGTGCAAATGTAGACCAGTAGATATCAAAAACATGGTTGATATATTTTATAAGTTCCTAAAGTCACTACTGTATAACTAGACACACGTCTCTTTACTTGGATAAGAAGAGGTGCGTGCTATGGAATAAGTGTGCCATCCAGTGAAGCCAGCAGACCACTCCTGAGGATGAGATGATAAAAGCAAGAAAAAAAATCTCTTAGGAAGAGACAAGAGAAAGTACACACTTTGAAAATCCAGTCTTCAAATGTGTACTGTTTTGTTTACAAATTCCATAAAAGTGTCATTGAAGGTTACTGATGGAGACTTTTGCTCCATAAGAGTCTAGGGTTCTTGCTATGTAGAGACAGGAAAACAAGACCGGAGTCAGATAATGAAAGTATAACTGTGTCTCAGAGAGCAGGACAGGCAGGGCAGTAAGCCAGTAATGGATGAAAATGTGAACTTGCCAGCAGCACATTTAGACAGAATCCTCAATAGACTGAGAACATTAATGATGACATGGAACCACAGCAACTTCTGGCAGGACTCTGAATAACAGATGTGAACAGGGACTAAGCTATACCTCAAAGTTGTTCTTGGGATCGCATACAAGCATGTCTCCTACCCAGTATATGAAGGCAGTCTCTCTTAAATACTTGTTTCTATTCATAAGGGCAAACTGTGCTTATTGGGCAGGCATGAGGTTAGGTTAGAATCAATCACAACTTAAGAAGGCATAGGAAATATATGTAGAATAAAACAATATTTACAAAGGATATCATAATCTTAAACATAAGCAAATCCTAAAGGAATTTGGTGCTCCTGGTTTCTTTTGCTTCCAGTGGAAGTTAGAAATCACTAAAATAGGAAAAATCTTTCAAGGAAAAATTCATATTTTGCTCATCTAAATAATGATAGGTGTTTTAAAATTGTCACACAGACTCTAACAACTAGGAGAAAAAATATAATCCCATAAGGATCTTCCCTCACACATATCATTAAAGATACCTGAACCAATTTCATTTTAGGTTTTTTTCTGAATATGGTTCAGTTTCCTGAGAACATTTTTAATTTTTTTGCATTTTATTTTTAAATTTAAATTATAAACAAGCTTGTTTCACATTTCAATTCCAACTCCCTCTCCTTCCTCCAACCATGTCCTTACACCAATCCCAACCAATCCCCACTCCATTCCCCAGGGAGGGTAGAAACTTCCTTGGGGGAAATCCAGATTCTGCCATTTCATTCAGGGCAGAAACAAATAAAAAAAGAAATGACCACTCATACTGTACCAGAGTCATTCATGGAGTAAGAGTGAAAGTAAGATTAGAGAAGTAAGAAAAGGAAAAGCTGAGAGACAAAAGGTATGTGGAATAATTTTGACTAGCAAGAAGCTGAAATGAGGCCAAGCAATATAAGTAATAATAAGCTTCTGTGTGATTTATTTGGGAGCTTGTTGGTGGACCCCCAAAGAGTAAGGATCAAATAGTAATAGAGTAATAGATTAAGAGAAAAAAACAACAGCATAACCAAATATGCTAAAATGTATTTGTTTTTGCAAATAACTAAGACAGCTGATGATATGCACAGTTATGTGTGCAAATACACACACACACATATATATATATACATATGTGTATATATATATATATATATTCAGACACAGAAATACAGGCACAGGCACAGATATACAGAAGCAAATTGTGCTTTAATTTTAATCAAAAATTATTAGAACAAAAATAATATGCAAAACATTTTTCTACAAAGAGTATGCATTAAGTTTGTGCAAATTTGCTCATCATTCTAAAAGCAATTTAGCCAGTAATCTAAATAATAGGAAAGATACAAAATAGATAAAAATTAATAAGAAAACCATAGAAGAAGATACAGTGCTCAACATACCCTGGCCTTATGTTAGAATAATAGAAAATATATCACACTTACATCTATATCTGGGAATAATAGGCACATATAGAACAGCTTTATCAAGAGTTGCACATGTATAATTAGAGTTCTGAGGAAATTCCTTGGTACTACAGTGACAGATACCCACGGCTAACCACTGAACTGAACTCCTGGAATCCAGTGACAGAAAGGGAGGACTGATGAGCAAAGGGGTCAAGACTGGGCTGGTTTAACCCACAGAAACAGCTGACCTGAGCAAGGGAGAGTTCTTGGACCCCAGACTGATGGCTGGGAGGACAGCATGGAAGGGATCCAGACCCCCTGAATGTGGGTGTCAGTGAGGAGGCCTAGGCAATCTATGGAGCCTTGGGTAGTAGATCAGTTTTTATCTCTGAGATACAAATGGACTTTGGGTGCTCATCCCACAATAAGGGATGCTTTCTCAGCCTGGACTCTTGGAGCAGGGCCTAGGCCCTGCCCTGGATGAAATGACAGACTCTGGAGATCCCCATGGAGGGTTTCTCCCTGGGAATCTGAGTGGGGATTGGGAGGGTGGCTGGAGAGCTGGGTGGGAGTGTCAGCAGATGAGGGGAGGGAGAGGAACCTGGGTTTGACATGTGAAGCAAGTTTATTTTGAATTTAAATTTTAAAAATGAAAAAAAATCCTTGGCACTAGTGGAAAAATAAAGACTATGAGGTATTTAAAATTTGGACAAAAATACCTGTGTATTAACGTTTTAGTTAGGATTGATTTTAGACTGTAAAACTTGACAGATAAGGAGACTATCATAAGAGAATAAGTAGCATATTTTCAAATTATTCCTTTTACTTTTTTAGATTATTTTATCTTTAATTAAAAAAGGTTTCTTTTGAGGCCAGGCGGTGGTGGCACACGCCTTTAATCCCCCAGCACTCGGGAGGCAGAGGCAGGCGGATCTCTGTGAGTTCGAGGCCTCCAAAACAATACAGAGAAACCCTGTCTCGAAAAACCAAAAAAAAAAGTTTCTTTTGTCATACAATATATCGTGATCACAGTTTCCCCTACCTCTATCCTCTCAATTCCTTCCCACCCCTTCCCTGCAAAATCAATTGTCTTTCTGTCTCTCATTATAAAAAAGAATCATCTAAAGATAGTAGCAAAACACAACATAACAAAACAATAACCATTCTGTTCAGTTTGAACAAGGTAATCCAATAGAAAATAGCCCCTGGAGAAGGCGCAAGAATCAAAGACCTACTACTTTACACACTCAGGAGTCAATGCAACCACTAAACTGAAAGCTGCAATACCTATACAGAGGTAGTCCCTTGCTTGCTACATCGGTCTCTGTGAGTTCATATGAACTTGGTTAAGTTAATTTAGAGGGCCTCATTTTCATGTTGTCCTCCATCCCCTCTGACTTTTGCACTCTTTCTGCCTCTGTTTTTACAGTGTTTCCTAAGCTCTGCAGGGAGGAATTTGATGCAGACATCCCACTTAGAATTGCATGTTCCAAGGGTCTCTTATTCTCTGCATAGTGTCTGGCTGTGGTTCCCTGTACTTGCTTCCAGCTACTGTAGGACAGATGAGTAAGGCACTGTTCTATGAGTATGCCAGAACACCATTAGGTATCATTTTACACTTTTTGAAAAATATCAGCAGTATTTGCTCTCACTCTAGGTTTCTTGTTTACCTAAATGTCAGGTATGGGTTCCATCTCATGGAGTGGGCCTATAGTCATAGCCTAAATTAGACATTGTTTGGTTACTTCCACAAGCTTTGTGCCACTGTTATGCTAGCATAATATGCAGACAAGACAACATCATAGTTCAAAGATTTTGTGACTGGGTTGGTGTGCACATTTCTCTTTTGGTAGCATGAAAAAAACACTTTCTCATACCAAATCACAAGAATATAGGGATGAAGGTTCTATTTAGGCCCAGACTGATCTCTCCGTGTTCATCGGGTTGTGTGGGTCTTATCTTCAGCAATGAGGCCTTGCTTTCAGATTATGGAGAGCAACACATCGTGTTACAATAAGCTGTGTTATTTAGGGATTTCCATGGTAAAATTTTGGTCAATAATTAAAATGCATGTAACCCAATCTTGGTACTTAAGTCTTCTTTGGTGACAAGAGATGACCAGTTAGGACTGTGCCACATTCAGTGTTTGTATTGTTTGAAAATTTCACTAGGATCCCTTTCATATATTTTAGGATATTTTCACTACACTAGGTTTCCATACCACCCCTCAAATGCCCCTCAGTTCTTGTACCTCCTACATTCTTTCCCTCAGCCACATCTTCCTCTTCTTCCCACCGGATCCTACCATTACTTTCCCACCACATGCCCAGTCGGCTCACAAAATTTATTTAATTTCATTTTCCCCGGAAGATCCAAATAATCCCCCTAGTCTCTTACTCTATATACAAATTGTGTGATTCTACACATTGTACCTTGATTGATATTTATTTAACAGCTAATATTCCATATAAGTGAATGTCATATTTATATTTCCAGGTCTAGGATACCTCACTCAAGATAATTATTTTCTAAGCATGCAAATTTCATGATTTTTTTAGCAGCTGAGTAATACGCCATTGTATACGTACACCGCATTTTATTCATCCAGTCTTACTATTAATATTATTTTAGCTTTTACTGATTTCTGATCCCCTTCATCTCCCCATCTCTTCACATCTGCCCTTTGCCCTTGCAATGTCTCTACCAAAAATCAAGACATAATTAAAAGGAAAAACAGAAACTCAATCAAACAAGTAAACAGCAAAATGTAGAGACAGAGAGGGAAGAATTTCTAGTGTGGCCCTGTGTGTAACAAGGTGATCTCTTTTAAAAAATTGGCTTTACTTGTAAATGTTCATTGCTATGAGTCACTGGTCTTGTTTGAAGCTTCTGGCTGCTTCTATATTATCAATAATGGACTCTCACTGGGGCTCCTCTAGGATATCATGGTATTGTTCGGTGGTATGGAGATCCTAGAATTTGGAATCTGTAGGTTCTTCCCTTTCACCTGTTCCAAAAGTTATTAGATTGGGTGGATGCGGGGATGGGATAATTCATAGCCCTGGTTCTGAGCCTGCATGGCAGCCTGGCAGGTTTCCCTCATTATCACTACCTGAACAACTTTCCATCCCTGCCTCAGGTAGATCATCCAATTCGGCCTGCAGCAAGGAGTACAGCCAGTCCTCCTGCTCTTAGGACCTCATGTCTGGCGCATACTACTTCTGTTGAGGGACATCTAAGTAGGATGTTTACAATTTCTGGCCACTAAGAACAGAGACACAGGAAGCATGGTCTAGCAAGTGCCCTTGTGGTAGGATGCAGTATCCTATGGATATATGCTCTAAAGCAGTATAACTTGATCTTGTGATAAATTGCTTCCCATCTTTCTGAGGATCCTTCATACTGATTTCTATAGTGGCTGTACAAATTTGCACTCTCACCAGCAATGGGTGAGTGTTACATTTGTTCCACATTCTCACCAGAATGAGCTGCCATTTGTATTATTGTTCTTATCCATTCTGATAGGTGTTAGGTGAAATCTCATGGAAGTTTTGATGTATATCTCACTGTTGAAAGGCATTACAGGCTGATCACAGGTTGCACTCAATCACAGCCTGGTACCTTTCACTAATAGTGGAAATAGAAAAAACTACCTCCCGCCCCCCAAAAAAAAAACATTCCTGCTCTCTACCTAGCCCTATATGTAGGATGTCTCTTTGCACAGAGTGCCTGATTTACCTCAAGTGTGACCCTTGATACGTTCTTCTGCAAATGCTCTTCCCCTGATGACCCACATGGTAATTAGGTAGGCACTCTAGCTATTTTGATAGGACCCTATTTCTGTATACAAATTCTTGTCATGGGAGCTTGTCACTTATTGCAAATTAGGCTTTGTTCCCAGGTTCTCTGATCCTATATATTCCTTGTCCTCTGGAATAAAGTGCAGCTGTTTCATCAAAAGCAGTCTTTTGGAGGGCTGCCTCTTTTTGTGTTCATGGGCCTACAAAGATTTCTGTCACCTCATCTGCCCCTTTGGTCATAGAATGGTGATCAACAAGCTGAAATGAAAAAGAGGACCTCTACATTTCCCTGCATTCCCTACATTGCACTTTCCTTTCCTACATCAAATCCTCATATTCTCTTATGTCACTTTATGGTTTCCTTTATCATTAATTGTTATTACATGCATTCATGTTTCAACTCTACACAAACAACCACAGATACCTAAAGAATACTGATAGAAGAGAAGAGCCAACCAATTAATTGTCTAATCCCAAATGGTCATCCCTGAAATATACATACAAGTATAATTGTGCAGACTCCAGTTGATTGTAGTGTGGATTTAAATCAGCTGAAGTGAGTTAGAGGCTCTTAAGCATTATCCTAATATTTAGAGGCAGTTGTAAGTATAAATACCTAAAGTTAATGAATACTTTCCACCTTCTATATCAAATAAATATATAGGGAAATATGTTAATATACAAAAGTTATGATTATAACATAGTAATATTGATAGAATAGATGCAAAAAAAGACTAATAATTTAAATATATAGATTGATTTTTACATTTTCTTTTTTATTTAACTTTTTACATGTTGCTCTCAGTTCCCTCTTCCTCCCCTCTTCTCCTGACTTTTAAGGAGGACAAAATTCTATTTATTCCATAAGGAAAACTTTATCAAAGAAAGCACAATTTATTGTAAGCTAAAAGTAATTTGGGCCATGACTCCAGGCAAAATATATATGTATATATTCACCTTGGTCACTATAATAAAAAAGGTAGTTGCAGCATATGAAATAGTTATTATAGATAAAGCAGAATAAAACATATCATAATGACACTGAGGGAAATGATATAGTATACTGTCCAATTTATGTGAAAATGTTACAGTAAAATTTCATTGTGATTCAACAATTTCTTCTCACTAAAACTTGAGATTTTATTCTTGAGAAGATGCTATTCAGTGAATATATATTTTCTTCTCACTAAAAATTGAGATATGTTATAGTTAAGACATTTTCTATAGAGAGAATATATTAATACACATTTTAGGGAAAGATATTTAAGAATTGCATGTAAAATTGGAATTCTGATCTCCAAAAACGATTAATGTAGAAATTTTAAATAGTGTTATTTCTTGTGGCATTAATTTGCCAAAGCTGAAAACATCTTTCATTTTATTAATGATATGAAAATTAATTATCAGTGTGTCATAAAAGCACAAGTGGTAACTGAACTCTCAATTTAAACCCAACCTGGGGCAGGAGAGATCACTCTGAGATTAAAGCCACTGATTGCTCTTCTAGAGTATCTGGATTCAGTTTCCAAATGTTATACTGAAGGTTACAACCAACCAGAAGTCAAATTCCAGAAGTTTTAATATCCTTATGTGACTTCAGTGAGTACTAAACATGCACATTTTATTTCCCCTCTCTCTCTCTCTCTCTCTCTCTGTCTCTGTCTCTCTCTGTCTCTGTCTCTCTCTCTCTCTCTCTCTCTCTCTCTCTCACACACACACACACAAACACATACACACACAGGCTTACACATCAAATAAAGGTAAATTAGACCTTAAAATAAATAAGACCAGAAATGATTTAAAATGTCCTCATTAAGTATTCTCAAAATATATAATATTTTATGAAAATTATTTTCATTTTTAGTCTACTTTACATAGGAGAGGTTTTAATACATGGGTATTGTGATTAACTCATTCCCTCTAATTCCATTGTTTCCAATTGCCCTTTTCTACACTCTCTAAATTCACAGCTTATTTGGAATGTACAATTATAATAGACACATAAAATCAAACCTGTGGAGACATTTTAGTACTGTTCATATGCACGTGTGTTTAGGACAGAGCTTGGGATTGGACAACTCATATGATCTTTCCCTTAATCTTCCCTCAATAGCTGTTAACTGCCTGCAGCTCTTAATCCAGCCTAGAGCTTCTGGGATTTCTATCTTTCACATTGGCCTGTCACCTGGTATTGTCATTGCGCTTCTCCTGTTTAGAAGGTCATATTGTTGACGTTCCATTAGTGATGCTTTCTTTTCACACACAGACAGTGCTATCTCACAGCAGACATCCTGGTCTCTGGTTCTTACAATCTTTCCAGTCCTGTCTTCTCCATGTTCCATTAGCCATAAATGTTACAGGATTTGTTGCAGATGTTTCAGCTGGGGTTGGGCACACCATGGTCAGCTTTCTTAATATCTAAACAGTTGTGAATTTCTATAATTATCCTCATCTATTGTAAAATGATCCCTTTTTAGGAGGTGTTAGAGCTACACTTAATATTGGATATGAGAGACGTTTATATTGCAGCTGTAAATAAATCTGATTTAGGAAGTGGCAGTTACATGTTTTCCTAATCAAGGATAAATTTATACATTTACTGTACAATGTATGAATTCTCTGTTGAGCATCACTTCAGTCCAATAAGGAAGTTGGTTTGTAATTTATTCCAATGCTACTATTATAACATTATGTATATTTTTCCTTGCTGGTTATTGTGGTTTGTAGTGTTAAAGATGATTTTGAATTACTGATTGCCTTTATCCTTTGGCACCTTACAAAAAAATTTGTAGATATTCTGAGAGCTAGTTCTCACACAGGACGCTTGTGGTTATTCAAGCATGATTTGGCAATTCCTAAGTTTCAAATGTGTGGTGCTTTCAGAAAAAGTGTCTTACCTTAAAGTATAGGAGGAAGTAAAGGCCTTTATAGGGACAGCTTTAAATCTCTGGAGAAAGGTTTTGGATTACATTAGAAGATGGAAAAGTCTCCCGTACTAACAAACCGATAAACTAAACAGACTACTGAAAAGGAACATCATACCAAAACCAGTTTACTGATCCAATACAATCATACTCTAAGTGCACATGCTATTCTTCACAGAACAAACGCTTTTGAAGCTATTGTGAATGGGTGTGATTACATGATCTGTTTCCCAGGAGTTCTATAGAAGGCAGAAAAGGCTACTGACTCTTGTAAGACTATGTTGTTTTATGTCATTTGCTGAAACTGTTGATCATTTCTAGAGGCTTCTGGTAGAGTGATCCATGTACCAATAACAGATATGGTTATAATGAGATCATAAAGATATCACTCAAAATGTATCATATGAGTAAATGAACTCTTTCAATATGTTCCAAAAATCCAGTACTTTCACCATTTTACACTGTGGTGGTTTGAAAGAAAATGGCATCCAAAGGGAGAAGCACTGTTAGGAGTAGTGTGGCCTTGTTGGAGTAGGTGTGATTTTGGAGGAAGTGTGTCCCTGTGTGAGTGGGCTTTGCGGTCTGGTTCATTCAAGGTTCCTTCAGTGTGTCAGTTGAGTTCCTGTTGTCTCTGAGTAAACATGTAGGACTCTCAGCTCCAGCACCACATTTGGCATCATACCGCCATGCTCCCCTCCATAATCATAACGGATTGAAACTCTTAAACTGTAAGTGAGCCCCTTCAATTATGTTTTCATTATTTCTAGTTGCCATGGTCATGACATGCTTTCTCAGCAATAAAAAACTAAGATATACAGAAATATTATGCTTCAATAGAAGGCCTAGTGAAAAAGGAATTAAATTTCTCCATGATCATCTTTGTTGGAGAAAAAGTGATTTATTTACTATAATGAAAAAGACTATGGTAGCCAATTTACAGACAAACATATCACAATAATTAAAGATACTTGTCAGTTTATAATATTATGAATATTAACATGATTGTTAGTATCTACGTCTTTAACTTATGAATTTCCTCAAGGCTGGATATATGAAAACTTCTTTCCTTAAAGCTTACTATTTCAGACAAAATTGAGAAAATGTGCATAGTGCTTCATTGGCACTATAAGTAACCATGGAAAAACTCCATCTATATTAATGGAATTTAGCAAAATTATATAAGGACTTAAATGAATTTAATGTTTGAAGCGTAATCAAAGAGACAAGTATACACATATTATAACACCTCCATAAATATACACATATATATACCTACACACCCACACACACATATATATATACATACATGTATATACTATGACAAATAACTCAATAGGGCAAATAACTTTACCTTTCTGTATAACACTCAGTGTAAAAATATCTAAAAATTACACTAAAATCAAGAGTCATTTAAAAAATTAAATTTATAGAAAGCTAAGGTAAACATGAAAAAACTAACCCATATTCATTTTGACTAATAAGGAATGTGAGTATTGTGTTAGTATGTGTGTAGAAAATAATGGATGTGTATAATATACAGGAAAGGTTGTTACCATACTATGTGTTTTCAGAGTCAGTAAATAATGAGGGAAAATGTCTCATATTCCTATTGGTGTTGCTAGTAATAAAACTGAATTGACTAGCACTGAATTTCTTAATTGCTAAATTCTTAATATGATTATAATTTCAAGAGATTTGAATACTTGATTCATGAGTATGTCTACTGATATGTTAAAGACATTTTCAGTGAAATTCCAAATCCAAGCCTTATAATGCCTAAATTCAAACATTCTTTGATGGAAGAAATATGTGGCAGGAATGATGCACTCTAGGTATGAGGATTTGTATCCTATTCCAAATTACAATTTAATTTACAATCTCACCTATACACGTAATAGACTTAGAAAGTTTAACAGTAGAGAAACCTCACATTACCTATGAAGGATTTAATCACTGGGCCTAAACTCAATACAATAAACTCAATATTTGCTTCTAAATTATATACTCACAAGCAGTATTGTTTCTATGATCTGAAACAAACACATTTGTTGAAGGATTTTGAAAATTAACAAAAAACAGTTATTTGTCCTTGTGAATGGTGGGAGCAATGAGAGCAGGCAGGACCTGAAATTCCATTTCTTCCTTTTGGCCTTGTAGTTTCGATTATACAGGTGGGAAATTCAAGAGAACCAAGCATTTGATGATAAGACAGGGACATAATAATTCAAAGAGCTGAAGTGGCTAGAAATGAAGTCACATGGACAAAAATTAATGTTATGCCTGAACACTGAACCTAAATGCTTTGAGGCAAGATTCTAAGAAATCAGTTAAAAACAGTGTGGAGAACAAGAATTGCTAAGAAACATTAAGAAAAAAAAGACGTAGGACAATGAGACAACTCATTTCTGATTATCCAGATTGAAAAGATTTTACTAATCCCTTGAAATTTTATTAGAGACCTGAGAAAATTAGCATCTAATTAGGAAAATATAAGACAAACCTAATCTTAAATATACACTATATTACAATGTGTACAAACTCATAAATTTGCTTCTTTATTTCTTGTAGTAATATAATTTATTTATTAATTCATTTAAAATACACAGTAATTTCAGGATCATTAATCAGTGTAAAAACAAGAGTGTTCCGTGTCATATATATTTTTTCCTGAAGAATAAAAATAAGAAAACAAATGCATTTACAATATAGTAATTATAAACAAATACTTCCAAGTAAAATTATACAAAATGTGAAAAATCCATAAAATAAAAACAACAAACATTTGAAGAAAAAAATAAAGGAAATGATAATGGAAAGATATTTCTGCCAATGTTGAGGGAGCTGGATTCAAACTTCATAAAACACTGCCGCTGTCCTGAATCGTTAACCAAATTAGAAATCCTCAGTCACATAGCAGAAGAAAATAAAATTATTGTTTTCTATGGCACCAATCATCTATATTTTAAGAAAGAAAGGAAACTATTGCCAGCCCTCTTCCTAATTTAAATATTTTTTACTAGATCTAGTAATCGTGGTAGTAAGATATAGATCATGGAGGGAGTGAAAATAGAGCAGCAATAAGTTAACATATTTGCCATCAACACAACTTCAAAAAGAAAGCAAGTAATACACAGGAAGGAGGAATTTTGTAACAACGAATGGTGTTAGAATAAAAAAACGGTGAATCCTAAAAACACACATAAAACTAAAGGCATATAAACTAGGTAGGTTGTATTCATGTATTTAGAAAAACACACACACAGACACAAGCACACAGACAATGAGATAACATACTGATTTCAGAAGCATAAAATGAAAACAAACCTGTTTTGAATAAAACAAAAATTGGAAGTTCCTAAATCCAATGTAAATATCGAGTGACATAGAAGTCACACTTCTAAGAACATTGTCAGGGCCTTGAAATCTATCTTTAAAATAGTTTCTGCACTCTCATAATCACTCAGCAGTATTTACAATAGCACTGATACAGACATAGAAACGAGTTTTACACATGATTGGGCAGATTTAAAAGTGATATGTTTATATTATGATGGTTAATATTGCTTTGGGAGAAAACTTATAAGCTGCATATTTTCCAGACACTTCTTCATGAGACCGTGAAGATAATGACTAACTTGAAATAGAGACCCCCACCCCAGGAGCCCTGAGAACTGAACTACTCTTTGAGAGCAGCAGTAACAGAGTGAAACACTACACGCACAATACGTGGAGATCTGGAGGTGACTGAAACATTCCATCATAGGAGACACATGATGGGCATGAAAACAAAGAATTTGGTGTTTTTCACCCTGGATTTCAGGCTTGATACCATTCTATTATCCCTTCATATCTCAGTATTCTTGTTTAAGTGAAAATATTTTCACATATCATTATACATTATAGTAAATTAACTGAAAAGGATATAACCACCTGAATCTATCTGGTACAATGATTAAAAGATGGGGACTTTTAAGTCTGGCTGAATAAATTTTTAATTTTAAGATAACCATCAGTTTATTGGGACTATAGGAAGTATGTTGAAGCTTAAAGGCAGTTTATATGAGTGTTAGTTAAACTGGCAAAAGTTGAGGCTGTGATGGCTAACATTTTCAGTTTGAGAAAGTTTAGGATTAATTAGCATACATAAACATTCTTATCATTTACTATCTAAATTAGATACCTTCAGAGCATACATATGAGAGATGATCTAGATGACATTAACTGACCTGCCACCTGTGGGTAGTGCCTTTGCATGGGCTGTGGTGATAGACATAAACATAAGGAAGAAAAGCTGTATGAGGACATCCTTTGCAGTTTGCTTCCTGAGTCTAGATGCAGAGACTATGGCTTCCTGGGCTTGCTGAATCCTTAAACAGTGAAAGAAAACACCATTTTCTTCTTCACTTTCTTTCTGCCAGGGTATATTATCACAGCAACAGGAAAAGTAAGAAGGATATACATGGTACATTATCATATGACCTTAGAAAGTGTGCAAATTTTGGAGTCTGCTGTAATAAGAATGAACCTTGAAGGTGTTGCTGAACGTGAGACAAATCAACTACACTCAGGCAGTACAGGGTCCCAGTTTTAAGTCACATAAATTATAAACAACATGAATATGTGAGTTTCATTTCTGATTAAATCAATGTTGATAGGCACATCAATTTTTTAAAAAAGTTGAGTAAAAGTAATTGTTTCCCTTTAAATGCGTCTATTCAACTTGTAGGCTGTGTGCCTTAAAGTTAAATAAAAAAATTGTATGCTTATGTAAAATTAGCATTTTTAAATCTACATTTATATGCCCTTTTCAATATTTAAAACCAAAAAATTATCTCTGACACAAATTTTGTTCAAAAATTCTGTGATAAGAGTGCATTAGAAACAGTTGATCCAGTCGACTGGAAATGAAGAAGAACAATAACCTGTTTGAAGCAGTAGTGATAATGTGAAAAACGAAATAAATAAGTAACAAAATATGTCCAAATTGCGTTTCTGATTGTAAATACTAAAATTACAGAGAAATAAAATATTATTGGATGGAAATACCAATTATGGCAAAATGTAAAGTGATTAGCTATGTTATTATTTCTTCTGACAATTATACTTTTAAACATAAATCAAAGACTGAATGAGCTATATTTAAGTATTTATATGTGTACACAAAAACATATATGCATGTATAGTAATTAGTTAAAATTTTGACAGGGTGCATGTCAGGTTATATGGAAGAATTTTTAGGAAGGAAATGGAAGACAGTAACTATATTATAACCTCAAAGATTAGAATAAAACATATCACTATTACTGTTGTTTTTAATGATATCTTTTTCCATCATATTAAGATTAGATATGTTAAAGTCTTTGATTTTTTATTAACATCATAATCCAAAGTAACCTTTTCAACATGCTGAATTCCAGAATAACATCTTTAAAACCTACAAAAAACCCATAAAAGAACACAGGGTGTATTTGCTCTTATATTCAGTACAGTAAATGCTTTTTAAACACGGTATTTTAAAGGTACTTAAGCCTTGGGAAAATTAACTCGCCTTAAAAAGAAAATTTAACACTGAGAAAAAAAGTCAGTCATTCTCACAGCTGTCTTCCTAACACCGAATACATAAAAATGATCCAGCACCAGGGCATATGGGGAGTACTGCTAGCAGACTGCCTTCTGACTAGCAATATTATTCATGATCTTCCATAATTAGTTATGCTTAAAATGGAGACAGCTGCTAGAGAATCCTTTTACCACCTACATGTATTATTAAATTAGCTTCAAAATACAATGAAACTGTGGCCAACTTTGAAGGTGAAGGAGCATCTAAAGAAAACAAACAAATGAAAAAAAATTCAAGACTTCTTAAACGCTTTCCCTTGGCTGGATGTTTTGCTAAGTATTTTATTATAATTTCCTGCTAATCCTCACAAGAGAAATACTTCAACTCAGTTATTTTTCTACATCTTAGTGAAAATAATAAATCTTTTTTAAAATTTATTTTTCAGTATAAATTTAGATAAGAAACAAGGTTGCTTCACAAGTCAGTTCCAGGTCCTTCTCCCTTTCCCTCCCCTCCTTCCATGCCCTCCCGCCCTCCAGTGCCCTCCTCCCAACCCCCCATTATCCCCTCATTTCCCCAGGGAGGGTGAGGCCATCCATTGGGGTGTCCATAGTCTGTCATTTCATATAGGGCAGGGCCTAGACCCTTCCCCAAGAGTTCAGGGTGAGAGTGAACCTCACATTGTTGGATGGGAGTCCAAATTCCGTTTGTATACTCAGGATGGGTACTGATCTGCTGCCCAAGGCTCAATAGATTACCTAGGCCTCCTCACTGACCCTCACATTCAGGGGATCTTGATCAGTCCCATGCTGGATTCCCAGGCTGAGGCCTGGGATTCAAGAGTTAACCTTTGTCAGGTCAGCTGTTTCTGGGGGTTAAACCAGCCCAGTCTTAATCCCTTTGGTCATCAGTCCTCCCTCTTTGTTACTGGCTTTCTTGAGTTCAGCTCAGTACTTAACCAAGGGAGTCTGCCTCTTCTTTGATCAGCCACTGAATGAAGTTTCTGTTTCCCAAACTCTCTGGTCATGGGATTGTAGGCTGGCACTCCCCAGATCTATGTCTAAAATCCATATATGAGAGAGTACATGCCATGTTTCTTTTTGTGACTGGGTTACCTCACTCAGGATGGTTTCTTCTAGTGTCATCCATTTGCCTGCCAATCTCTGGATTCCATTGTTTTTTATGCTGAATAGTACTCCATTGTGTAAATGCACCACATTTTCTCTATCCACTCTTCAGTTGAGGGACATCTAGGTTGCTTCCAGGTTCTGGCTATTACAAATAATGCTGCTATGAACATAGTGGAACAGAAATCTTTGTTGTATGAATGGGCATCTTTTGGATATATGCCTAAGAGTGGAGTTGCTGGGTCTTGTGGTAGGTTTATTCCCATTTTTCTGAGGAATCTCCATACTGATTTCCAAAGTGGCTGAACCAGTTGCCACTCCCACCAGCAATGGAGGAGTGTCCCCCCTTTCACCACATCCTCTCCAGCATAAATTGTGGTTGGTGTTTTTGATTTTAGCCATTCTGACAGGAGTGAGATGGTATGTCAGAGTTGTTTTGATTTGTATTTCCCGGATGGCTAAGGATGTTGAGCACTTTCTCAAGTGACTCTCAGCCATTTTAGACTCCTCTATTGAAAATTCTCTATTTAGTTCTGCAGCCCACTTTTTAATTGGGTCCTTTGATGTTTTGGAGTCGTGCTTCTTGAGTTCTTTGTAAATTTTGGAGATCAACCCTCTGTCAGATATGAGATTAGTGAATATTTTTTTCCCATTCTATGTGCTGCCTTTTTGTCTTGCTGACTGTGTCCTTTGCCTTACAGAAGCTTCTCAGTTTCGGGAGTTCCAATTTATTAATTGTTGATCTCACTATCTGTGCTAGTGGTGTTATGTTCAGGAAGTTGTCTCCTGTACCAATTCATTCAAGGGTACCACCCACTTTCTTTTCTAAGTGGTTCAGTGTGGCTGCATTTATGTTGAGGTCTTTGATACATTTGGACTTAAGTTTTATGCATAGCGATAAACATGGATCGATCCGCATTCTTCTACATGCCAGCCTCCAGTTATGCCAGCACCATTTGTTGAAGATGCTTTCTTTATTCCATTGTATATTTTTAGCTTCTTTGTCAAAGATCAGATGTTCATACGTGTGTGGGTTAATATCTGGGTTTTCAATTCGATTCCATTGGTCTACCTGTCTATTTTTGTGCCAATACCAAACTGTTTTCAGGACTATAGCTCTATAATAGAGCTTGAGGTCAGGGATGGTGATGCCTCCGGACGTTGCCTTGTTGAACAGGGTTGTTTTGGCTATCCTGGGTCTCTTGTTTTTCCATACAAAATTGATTATTGTCATTTAAATGAGAAAATGTCACAATTTCAAATGTGTGTAATTAATAAATACATTGTTTTGGATTGTTAGGTCACCAGTGCCTGTGAAGGGGCCAGTGCCTTTTGTCTCTTCTTGCTTCAGGACAGATCTCCATTCTTAAGATTCAAATTGGAGACAGCAAAGAAAACAGAATTTAGATGCTTCATACCTAGGAAAATTGGGTATGTGTTTAAAATATAACAAATTTCAACAGAAATTGGTGTATTTTGTCAAATCCTTTTCACCATGAAATTTAATGTTCTATGCATCATAGTGAGATATTGGAAAGAGAATGAATGTCTACCAATGAATGAAATGTTAGATAAAACGATTCATTTACACAAAGGAATATTATTTATCCATTAAGAAATAAGAACCTGAAGTAGTTGGATTACAAATAAACTCTTATCCTGAGTGAGGTAACTGAACTCCAGAAACACATATGTTAAACATGTTGTCTTACATGTGGATGTAAGCTGTGATGTCTTCAATAATCAGCGTACACAATCTGTGTAAATACAGAGATTAGGTTTACAGTAAAAAGCTAAGTGGGGGGGTGGATCTCTTTAGGAAGACAAAATAGAATATATAGTTATGCATGGGTGAGGTAGGGCTGGAATGGGAGGATGAAACAGGAAGTGAAAGGAAGAGGGAAACACCCAGGACAGGGTAACTGTTAGTTGTTGGCCAAAGTGTTCCATGGAAACCCCTAAAAACTTCTTCTGTTTTCAAGGATATTAATTGCTCCGCAAACTTTATGCTTAGGTCCTATTGCTGAAGACACACCTACACAGCTCATTGAAATGGAGAAGTTGATTTTGTGCCTACCTAGAATCAGACAGACAAACAAACAAAAAACCAAATATACACCCTTCTATCTTCAATTGTTACTGAACCAGCAAGATGTCCTAGTGCGACAATGACACCAATCTTGTGGGAATATCTAACAACCCATTATAGAGTGTGGTAACTACAAATGAATAGGCAGGCTTGACAAATTATTGTAGTTTATGGTAAAAATTACAGTAATAATCAAAATGTAAAGGAATTTGTTTAAATCATCATGAATTACCTTAATAAATGAGTTTATAATGTAGAGTTGTAAAAATAGATTTAAAAACTTGTATTTGATAAGGTGAATTTGGGAGATTAAAATTGTGATAATATTTAAAACTATTGAGTTTCATTGCTATTTCTCTTTACTGATGATGGTATAACAGTAAAAAAGAGGGAAGGAGGCCTTTAATCTATATTACTTTTTGAAAAGCTTTTATAAGCAGCCAAGAAACATTCTTGATTTTCATTTCTCAAGTTTACAATACATAGATCATGATACCAATGGAACTTTGGAGGATTTTCAAACTTATTCCATATAGTATATCCTGATTACAATTTCTCAGCTCTGCCCTTCCCAATTTATTCTTTTTATATTTGTAATTAGAAAATAAGCAGGCAAGTAAGGGATAATATTTAAATAAAAGAGAATATAGGAAGATTAAGCAAAAACAGACATACTTGTTTTAGAGGATTTATCCTTGATAATTTTGTGCATCAAAGAAGAAAATCTTAAATATTACCATATATATGTATATATGTATATATATTATGAATGTGTACCATATGCATACTTAGTAATCATGGAGGTCATAAGAGTTAATCAGCTCCCAGGATCTATAGTTTTAAGTGCTTGTGAATCACCATATGGGAGCTAGGAACCAAAGCTAGGTTCTCTGCAACAGCAGGAAATGCTCTCGTTTGCTGTGTTACCTTGGAACATAATCTTAACAGATGAGTGTCTTGATATGAACGTTAATATGTGTGCATGCCTATGTGAGATTGTCTTGTTTGTTGACTGGTTCTAGATGAACCATTTTGGGCTGCACCATTCCCTAATCTGGAGGGCCTAAACAATATAAGAGAGAAGAAAACCAACAGAATGAGTATATAAAAGAGGGTGTGTTTATTCTCTTTTGCTCTTGCCTGGATATGCTGTTAATAGCTGCTTAACTTCCTGTTTTAAATTCAGTGTAATCTTGGGCTATAGATTGAAATAAAGCCTTCCTCCCTAAATTTCTTTTTATCAAAGTATTTGTCACAGCAACAGAAATGAAAGTGAAGGTAGAGAACCAACTCCACAAAGAAGTTCTCTGACTTGTACATGTGTGTTTTGGAATCACATACTCACTGTGACACATGCAAGCAATATATACATTTCAAAAATTAGAACTATGAAAGCAAAACTGTTATCAATAATTAAAAAACAGGAAGAAAACTTGCACTGTGGATGAAAATAACTTATGGTGACTTAAGATAGACATTTGGTGTATAACTTTAAATAGCATGGAAATGAGAATTAAACCCAAGGTAAGTGACTGAAGTTTTTGTGTTTGTAACAGAAACATTGCTGATGGCTTTGTTTTTGTCTCTTCAACTCAGACATGTGTTAATCGTGGAAGCATTAGTATGTCCAACTTCCAAAACTATAGGACATAAGTAAATACAGAAATGCATAAAATAACATAATTTGACTGTTCCACTGAACTAACAACAGCTGCCTAAAAACAATGGCCTGTGGAGATGAAGTCCTCAGTCATAAACATTTACAGTGTTTATCCCAGAAGCGATAATATTTTCAAGTATTGATTTGGCAGTGATGCCCATTTAATTAATATAATAATAAAAAAGCACCACAAAGCCTACAGTGGGAAAAAAGCTGCTGAATTGACGATTTCATTGTAATTCTCAGTTTCCCAACAGTTAATATAAAGTATTTTAAAGGAGAAATAGTTCATTTAGCACTTGTGTCAGCATGTACGCCGAATGAATGTTGGATCAGTAAAGTTCATTAAATATGGCCAAAAACTGAGAAAAAATGTATCAATATTATTTGATGAAGATTTTAGTTTCTCTAATCCTGGAATTGAAATGAGAGCTGTTTCTGTAACTAAGAATGGCTAAGAATTGGTTCAGATAAAGACACTTGGAATGAAATGAAACTGCCCAAAAGCAAAGACTTAGAAAGTAAAATTTCCATGCATTTATTATATATTATTAAAGTTAATAAAATTATATATTGGGAACAGAGAACAACAAGGCAAGTGTGGATGCATTGGACAAAGAATGCTACTATACACTCTTCCCTTGAGATCTAATTAGAAGCTTTCTCAACAGCCTACACCAAATATTGACAGGCAGATTGTTTATATGTAGTGTTTAATTAAAGATTTTCTCTCATAACTCTAAAAGGGTTTATCAAAGACATCTTGCACAATAACAAGCATACTGCAAAGCAACATATTGCAAAGTAAAAATGAATGAATACATAAAATACAGATAAATATTCCCTTACACTAAGAAAGAGAATAATTTCTGTAACTTTTATGGAAAATGTTTTAAATAAGCAGTATAGGTATTCAGTCATTAAAAATACATTTTCAACACTGCACACAAAAGTCAGTCACACATATTTCAGCTCCCCAAACAGTGTTTCTGCTTTGTCAAAAATTGCAATCTTGGGATAAGACTTATGAAGATATTTCTCAGTATTTGATGAATGCTTATGATTCAATTGTTATCTAGGTATTGGTATTTTCAGTTTCCAGTTTCACACCGGAGTAAGTTGAAAATAAATACCACTGGGTTTATATCTGGATAATTTCAGAAATATTACCATGTTTGGGGAATATTTGATATTAAGAAAGAATAACTCACAAAATCAGCAGAATACATATTTATGAGCAGTTAAAAAGCAAATGGGATATAAGCAACTGCAAAAAGAATTAGGAGGGATTGGCAGATTGAGATGACATGAAAATTTCTTGATACAAACAACTTCAGCTATTGTTTAAGTGCATGCACATGTACGTACCATTTTATTTATATGTTTGGGAGTTCTAGTATAGATCCATAATCATACATAAAAATGGTATTAAAGTTTTCAGTGTTCACTGTGGAATCCTGTATATAGAATACATTATCCCTGATGTTTCCTAAATATGCTGCTCATTACTTGATTTGTTTGGCAAATTCTGATAGATTTTATGGCTTCTGTTTATTCAACAACACTGGTATTGCCAAGTAAATAGTATATTTTCTTGTCATATATAACATTTATGGTCTACTCTTACCCTTTGAATATCTCCTATTTTCCAGCATTTTATTACTTAATTATGCTTAAGAGCTTCCCTGTTCAAACATCTGCTTTCCTATTTAGCGATATTATTTAGAATGCTTATTTGTAGGCATGACTTGCTGTTTAAGGATCACAAAATATGTTTAACATTTCAAAATATGATTACGTAAGGGAGTTATATGTCTTAATGGTGTCCCATCAAAACAAGAAAATACTTATTTAGTGTTCTCAATATAGATATTATTTGAAATAGACAAGGTTGTTATTTACATAATTTTATTGAAGAAAATTAAAGCATTCAGTAACTGTGTACATCCAATTATGGAAGCTACGCTGAACTCATCAATTTTTTTCTATATTGCTCTTCATTCTAACAAAGAATCCTAGAGCTCTGAACCTGTGGAAGACTTCAGTCATATCATAGCCAAGACAGCTTTGACACTGCAGACTCTGTGCTAGGGGGATTTTACTGTGGTGACATTTTACTAAAATGAGACCATTGGGATTGAAGCATATGCTTAAATGTTAGTAAAATTTCTCCTGTTAATGTTAATGGGTTTTTCTGCTCTTTCTTTTCTCTTTATGCTAATACCTGAATGTAATTTTTTTCTACTTCTCTGCCAAAAGAGCCGATTTTATGTATTTAACTCCCTAAATACGCATTAATCCTCTAGTAGGAGGATAGAATTAATGTTTAAAACAAAATGAAAAGAAAGTTATTGAAAGGTCACCCAACTAATTGATCCTTTCAAAGAAAAATTATTTCTTTAACAATCTGGGCACATAATTACTTACATTCTTTAAAAGATTAAACTTTAGTGAGGTTATCATAAACAAAGGATTATTTCTTAATAAAATTCACACAGAAATATCTCTAAGTAGTTTTTATGCTTTTTAAGTCAATTATTTCAACATCAAATAAATCAGAAATCACCCCCATTCTCTCATTTACATACACATATTTATACAATCACATACTTGGTCTCCTACAATGATACTGACATTATTTCTAGGATTATTAACTCAAATTATTTTGATTGGAAATATTTTTATTTAAGTTAAAATACAAGGAAGAAATACAAAGCATAGCTTCCATTTTTCCACTGATTGTGTTATTGTCAGAACCTGTAATTTTGTCTTCCCTGTTGCTTTAAGCATTGAACAAGGTTGATGTTAAATGTAGTGTCCTAATTTCAAATTGCATATACAGTCTATTGTTTCCAAATGTATTTCAATAGATTATTTTATGATTCTTATTGATTTAGTTGTTTTGGAGGAATTTCTATAGCTTTTTGCTAATCCACGGCCAAAACTCTTTTCATGGCTTAAGCAAAAAAGCGCTAGTACTGTGTTTCAGAAGTTGTGAGGGCATATGGAAATCTCTCTTTCTCTCGTGGTCACATTTGCTTCTCAACAATAGAGCTTCTGTCATGGGTTCCTCACTTTATGTGACCTTAATTCTCCCAGTTGGCCTCCTTCTTGAACATTCTCCTCCTACTTTGAAATAAATGGCTCTGAAAATTGTTTATATAAGGACTGTATGTGAATGTGTATACATATATATATGTGTGTGTGTATGTATGTATGTGTGTGTATGTGTCTGTGTGTGTGTATGACTGTGATTATGTACAGTAGTCATCAGTCTAAATTAAGTTTTGTTAACTACAATTTGACAAAAAGAAATTTTTATTATGAAGAATTTAGTGTTTTCTTAGGTTTGTTGCTTAATACCAAGGTATTATCTTGCTCTCTTTAGCATTTCCATGCATAATGTCTACATTTATGAGTGTTTTGCTTTATTGTTTCATAAGTGATTTAAGACTTCCTTTGGTATATCAGGCAATGTGTTAGTATTCAGGCATCTATAATGGCCTGCCCTTTGGATTCTGACAAGATATGCCCTCTGCTGCAGTGACTAAGCTATGTTCCCTTTTAAAAGGATCCTGCCCAACTCCCATCTTTTTTTCCCTCTCCTTCTCCCTCTCCCTCCCCCTTTCTCTCTCTCTCCCTCCCTCCCTCCCTCCCTCCCTCCCTCCCTCCCTCCCTCTCTCTCTCTCTCTCTCTCTCTCTCTCTCTCTCTCTCTCTCTCTCTCTCTCTCTCTCTCTCTCTCTCTCTGGCTCTCACTCCCTCTCTCTCTCTCTCTGGCTCTCACTTCTCTTCCACCATTACTATCCCCAGAAGTCAGCCTTCCCTCTCCTCCACCTTTTCCCATTTTCTTTCCCCCAATAATATCTCATCCACTCAAGTTCTGTGGCATGGTGTCTTTTTTCTTAGCTGCTTTTCTAAAATTTCAGCAAAACTTTTGTTAACCATTGTAGTTATATACAGTAATATATTACTTTGTTGCTTTTCTCAAAATATACTACACTTATCTAATTTAATGTAACTGTAAATCAAAATAAAGTAAATTTATCATGTATTTTATTTGTAATATATGTTTACATGATTTTCTAATTCTTCATCATATAGTTTGTGACAGTATTACTAAATGTTGAATCCCACATTGTTGAATCCTTACATTGCAAAGCTACACTGATGCTCATGACATTCAATATTACACTGCAGGAAACTCCTTGAACTGAACTGTGCTGTCATGAGAAATTGGTAATTTATCATCTACACATTTGAAGAAAAGAATAAAATATGTATTTTTTTCTCCTTCTGTAGACTAATACACTGTACTACTGCTAGATCATGGTCACTGTAGGGTATATGTCTTTTTCCTTTATAATTTTAGAACAACATATTAGGCAATTCAATTCAAATTATGTGTCATCCTAATTGGTACTGGAGAGCAATTAACTTTCCTGTGGCAAAATGTCAAGTACATTTTTATATATCTCATCAAAGAGAGTATGTCAAGAGAAGTCTATAGTTTGGTATAAATTAAAGTGGCTAATAATTGGTCTCTTTCTCATTTAGCTTATGAATTACTTCAAGTATGACTAAGGATAACAACCAGAAAATTCAGTAAGTAGCAGCAATGCTTTTGCTACTTAGTATAATAACATTTTACTAAGTATACACTACTCAAATAAACATACTTCCTTCATTAAATAAAATACATGATAGCATATCTCATTTTAACAGCAACTACTCAAACTCTTATTAATAAATTTATGATTTAATTAATTCTTTCTGGATAATTATACTATGCCAAACAGGTAAATTTATGCTATTACAGAGCTGAACAACAGGGATGTGTCTACATAAGTAGACTCTATAGCATTTCTCATTTGTGCATACTTAAACTCATTCTTTGTTTTCACCTCATTTTCATTTGTAATTCAATTAATTGTTGAAAATCTCTTGATTTTTTCCTCCTTAAATCATTCTTTACATCTTACCTTGTTCCTTAACGTCTCACAATTGAAAATTAAATAATTCTTAAATTTTGCATTAACTTAAATTGTGTACTAGTAAGTGATTCAACATATTGATTTTTAATTGGCCTTCATTTATTCCAAATTTGAAAAGAGAAATTTGTGCTCTTACTATCTCTTTTTTGCCTCTCTCTGTGTCTCTATTGCATCATCTTTCTGTCTCTCTCTATTCTTTCCCCCTCCATCTTTTTCAATTTTGCTCCTCATGTCTACATTCCTATATTTTAAATTCACTCATAAATGGTATTGCATACAAGGAAATTATGTATATTATTACTCTATAGATAGAAAGTTGTGAGCAGTTTTAAATTGTACAAAGTATATGTGTATAGGCAGATTATGTAAATGTTAAATTTTAATTTAGTCACCTGTAGTTATATATTAATTTCTGAATCCATCTTTTTGCAAGTAGAGCATTAATCTGACAAGTTATAGTTCTTAATAAGTCAACTTACAGGACAGTTTGCTAGTTTGATGGAGGAATGTGGTGGCAGCTGTATTTTATATGAGCAAACAATACTTAAAAATACAAGGCTGACCCGGGAAAAAAATATGAGATACATCATAGCTGCTTAAAATTTTCCCTTGGAATTCTGGGCATTATCACTGAGATTAATATTGCATCATAGCTTGAAAGATGGCATATCTTATTTAACTATATATAAGACATTGTTTAGAGACAAGAGTTGGTTTAAAAAGTTAAAAAAAACTTTAAAGATATCACTAAAGATTTTTTGAAAGAAGATACCATGTGCAAATTGAACTTAATATTTTTCTAGTGCTATGTTACAGGGAAACGACAGGAAATAAGAAGATAGGCAAAATATCAATGAAGAGCATATTTTATACAGATGATGTGATGAGTTAGATGAAATGAAATGATAATATAAGTTACATGGGGTAAGGAGAGATGAGATGAGGTAAGATGGTGTGCGATGTTATGTAGATGGTTTCTTCCCATAATTCAGGGAATTGCTCTATGATCAGTAATTATTCAAATGAATTGGGTGAAAAAACAATTGTATAAATCCAACATTAGTAAACAAAAAGTGTACATTCCTGTTGTGCAATATTTTGATTGCATTCTGACAATAAACCTTGCTTTGAATCAGAGGACAGAGCTAGACACTAGTTGGATAAAATCATAGAGATTTTTTCATCACTCTGGACAGATAGGAGACGGGAGTACTAAGGCAGTGCCGAATGGGAATGGAGCACAGAAGAAAAACCGAAGGCCACTGATGACTTCTCCACAGTTTCTCTAATATTTCACAATCTTTGTCTGTTTTATTTCTATCGTATTTGTTCATTCTTTATTTAAAATATTTATTTTTTAATTCACATATAAACCTAAGTTCCCACTCCCTCTCCTCCTGCCCTCCACCTCCAAACTTTCATACCCCCATCTTCAACTGAGAGGGCTTAAGACCTTCATTGTGGAGTCAACAAAGTCTGGCATATCAAGATAATACAGGATCAAGGTCCTCTCCATCATTATCAAGGCTGAGTAAAGTATCCCACTAAAGTAAATGGGCTATAAAAGGTCAGTTTATGAACCTTGGATAGGTCCTGGTCCCACTACCAGGGACTCCTGAACATATCAAGCTATGTAACTGTCACCCACATTCAGAGGGCCTAGTTCAGTCCCATGAGGGTTCCTCAGCTGGCAGCCCATATTCAGAGAGTTCCCACTAGCTTGGGTTAACTGTCCTTCTGGTTTTCCTACCATGCTGTTGAACCAGCTTGTTCAAATCATACCTCCTCCTTTTCTTCAACTGAACTCCAAGACCTCCGCCCAATTCCTAACTATAACACCAGGAGCACAGATTCTGAAGGCAACAATGGGACCTCTTAAAACTTAGAAGCTTACATAAGGCAAAGCATATTATTAGTAAGACAATTTTAGAAACTTACATAATGTAAAAAGACATTTACCAAACCCATATCTGATCTCCAAGATATATATTTCATCTCAAAAATTAGACACCAAAGTACCAGTAATCCAATTAAAAATGGGGTACAAATCTAAATAGATAATTCTCAACAGAAGAAGCTCAAATGGTCAAAACAGTTTAAGAAATTTCTAAACATCTTTAGTCATCATGAAAATGACTCTGAGATACAGTCATACACCTGCCAGAATGGCTAAGATAGAAAATAATGAAGATAGATTTTTCTGGAAAGGATGTGGAGTAAGGGGAACACTCCTCCATTACTGGTAGGAGTTAAAGTTAGTACAGTCACTTTGGAAATCACTATGGCAGTTGCTTAGAAAATTGGGAATACCCTACCTCAAGACCCAGTTTGGAAGTCTGGTTAATGTATAGGGCCTCTAGTAGTGGATCAGTGTTTATACCTATTATACAAATGGATTTGCGGAACCCATTCCACATAGAGGGATACACTTTCATCCTAGACACACGGTGGACAGTCTTAGCTCTGCTCCAAAGGATATGGCAGATTTTGAAGGTTCCCCCATGGAAGCCCTCACCCTCCCTGGGGATGTAATAGGGGACTGTTGGGGAGTGGGGATATGGGAGGAAGAGAGGGAGAGGGAACTGACATTGACACGGCTTCATCAGAGAAGGAGAATGTCCCTTTACCCTCACCCAATGGACCGTCTATCATCATGCGTATAAAATTATTGTCTGGGAAGTAGAAACACTAGGAAAATTGCAATTTATCTGTTAACCAAACAATTTCATTTAGGATATTTTTTAAACAATCATCTATCACCTATGCTGGATTTGATGCTTTATACAGAAAATCTTTTAACAATCCTGCCTTCCCATTGTCCCTCAAATCTTATACCAATCCTGTCTTCCCATCATCCCTCAAGTTATAGGTTCATAGGTATTATATAAATGCTGGTCAGATTTTACTTTTATTGTTTTGTCATGCTTGGTGTTATAATGCTACTGCTGCTAAACAGCTCATCATTTAATAGAATAGTAAAACTTAAATATGACATTTTTATCCTAGCCTCAAATTCTTATTTACCAAGTAACACTAGGAATTTTGTAAGTTACTCATGTATGAATAAAGTAATTAAAATTATCCTAAATATGTTTATTGTTTCCTTTAATGTTATTTCCTCCTCCTCTTTATCTGTCTTCTTCCCTCCCTTCAACAGTACCCTTTTTTCTGTCATGCTGATATTCAACAATTTCTTTTATTAAATATCTCTTTATAGCTCTATTACAGAGATTTGAAAATGTTTTTCTGCTCCCCTTTTTTAATACCCCTTTTCTCACAAAACATTTTTCAACACGGGCATTTGTGTGTCTTACATTTTCCCTAAGTTACATCAATTTTTAATGTAAAATTTAGACCTTGAAACTTTGAAAATATGGAAAGCAAGTGTGTGATTTTCAAACCAAATATGTTTTTAAAATGAGCAATCACATTAATCATTCAGCAGTTGAAGAGGCCATCATAAATCTGATGAAATAAATCCTGTTTTATCTCTTCCATCAAACAAGCCATGGTGTTCTAGCTCATCAGAATTTAGGGTGATGACTGGCAATGATGAGGCTCATTGTGTTCAAATGGAAGCAGTTCAGATGGAATGGCCAGCAGCACTGGCATGCTAGGCAGACCTAGTCCCTTCCACGAAAGTAATTTCCCACACCGCTATTATAATTAGACAGAGGACTTCATGTGAATTGAGAGGAAATTTTTATTTCATTTAAGCTCACATTGAGTTGCAGAATGCCATACTAGAATTTCTGCAGTTAAACGAGACTTTCATAATTGCTATGATATTGAAATGCACAACACACAAATACATTTTCATAAAATAATGTAATTACTAAAGGAGTTGATGGGATGTTTTGTGACAGAAAACACATGTGAATTTAGTAAAATATTTTAGCATGTGGATCAAGATGCAAACTGTATATGGATAATCTTTAAATTTCCACACTGTTTATGTACTTGATAGACAATATCACTAATTACAATTTGTAACTGTGCTATTTATCATCATTTGGTTTATTATCTTGACAAAATCCAAACTCTAACTAATTAAATAAATAATTATTAATTCTGTGAATAATTGAGAATAAATGGCTTGATTCATATTTAAAGTTGTTTTAATTATAACTGTGATCAGAACAGAATATTCTTCTCAGACGGAATAACTAAGGTTAAAAGAATAATTACAATCCAACTACCTTTTTATGTATTCTCATAATGCATCCTTTTAGTTTTTGATGTTCCTTATTATTAAATAATTGTGTTTCCACAAGTGATTTACATGATGAAATGTAAGATCATGGTTATCATTAGAGAAACTACAAGGTATGTTGGCATTTTGCTTTTAAGAGAATTTCAACCAAGAGGAATAAGGTGCTGCCCCACCATATTACCTTCCCTGGGTACAAATACCTGAGCTGGAAGAATGAGGTAGAAATCATAAGGACACTCAGGACTAAACTTTACACATATTCTGAATAATTTCTAATTCAATTTTGTGCATATCAGAGCAAAAACTATATGGTGTATTGAAAATAAAACATATATTGAGGTTATAGTTTTCCTTTTTATTTATTTATTTATTTATTTAGTTAGTTAGTTATTCATTTATTTATTTATTTATTTATTTAGTTGGTTACTTTTGGTTTTTCAAGGCAGGGTTTCTCTGTGTTGTCCTGGATGTGCTGGAACCCACATTGTAAATGAGGTTGGCCTTTAATGCAGAGATCTGCCTCCCTTTGTCTCTGAGTGCCAGAGATAAAGACATGCACCAACACTATGAAATTTTTGTTAAGGATGACTTAGTTATGTGTTCAATATATGATTGAGAGTGTAATACAATGTACAACATATATGTATTATACTTTTTACAGGTAATGTTCATTTGAATACATTTTTGTATTATACATTTCAAAGATTTTATTTTTTGTCTATTAACTTATAAAGGATATATTGTTAGCTCATGAAATAAATGACAGCTTGTGCTGAAATATATTAACATTTAAGAATTTTTGTATTTTTGTTCTAAAACTCTTTTAAACTTTTGAAATTTCCTTTATTAGATACGGACATAGTATGGATTGTTTCCTGATGGACACATCAAAATTTTCTCATTTTTAAACATCGTAATATAACTCCACTGATTACTCTTAATATCATTATTTATAATAATACTATCATGTTAATATTCTTGTGTTCCTTTCCATGTGACATTTTCTTATCTCTTCACTTTTAAGCCACTTTTATTTTTCCTTTTGCATCTGTTGGAAATGTTTCCCTTTAAAATAAAAGTTAATTATCTAATCAGGGAATTTCAAACTTTGCATTTAAATGATCATCTCATATTTAATGTAATGATTGCTTATCGATGTGTCTGGCATCTGTGTACAACTGTGTGTATTTTTGTATACTGTGTCTGTTTCTTACCCACATCTCTTAATGAAGATATTGATACATACCCATCTTCATTTCCCTGTTAATCTCTGTAATGTTAAAATAAATGTTAAAAGTGCTAGGCTAGGGTCAGGTTTAGAGGCTCATGAGTTGAGTACTTTCAGAGGCAAAAGCAGAGGCAGGCAGCTCTCTGTGAATTCAGTCAGGCTGTTCTATAGTGAAACTAGGAAAGTCAGGACTGTTACACAGAAAAAAAACCTGTCTCATTAAAAAATGAAAAAGAAAAAATTCAATAAACTAGTTGTATTTTATTTTGTTTTTCACATTATAATGATCTCATCACAAATGTCTGCACAAAAATATAGTTTTCTTTTGATCACAAATTGCTTTTGTTGTTGGTGTTTGTTTTTGCTTGTTTAGTCATACAAGAATATAAGTTTTGGCAGTTCTTTAATTGTTCTGATCTAACAAATAATTGTTTCAGAAATTACCATTTAACTTAAAATAAAATTTCATCAAAGCCATTCATCCTTGTCAGGATTTTTGAGAATACTCTTCAAAAAATATTGAGCAAACAGGATTTAGTAATTTCCTTTCAGCTAACTACAAGTGTGCTCCTCCTTCCCATGTTATTATAAGCTCTGGCTACTAAATGGGAAAAAAAGAGCATAAAAGAGGTAGCTGGATTCCTTCCACACACAAGGGAAATTTCTCCTGCCAAGTATAAAAAAAGGAAACAAGCTGGGTGGTGGGGGCACACGCCTTTAATCCCAGCACTCAAGGCAGAGTAAGGTGGATCTCTATGAGTTTGAGGCCAGCCTGGTCTACAAGAGCGAGTTCCAGGACGTCCTTGAAAACAATACAGAGAAACCCTGTCTGGAAAAAAACCAAAAAACAAAAAAAAGGAAACAATGGGAGACATCCATTAAAGTAGAAAGTCACAGATTTTGTGACTGTCTTGTTTGTTGCAAGGTTGACATATATGCCCATCAACTCTGTCTTTGAACATGAATTGGTTTCCTGATTCTATATTCTACAGTATATGAGAAACATAGTTACATTTATACAATAAAGTTTCAATGAAAGCTACAAACACTTTTAAAAGTATCTGTTTTTCTTTTCACACAAGCATCCTTTACAAATTTTCAAAAAAGTGTTCTTAACACTTTTATAATCAGATGTGTTATTTTATAGAATCGAAACTTTACAAAAATAGCTAAAAGAGGAAATACAACCTTCTTGTATTAAAAAACCTTGAGCATTTGCAATAATTTTAAGCTGATTACAGGTTGTACTAAGAACAAAAAGGGAAGTAAAACAAGTTAGTAAGAATATCTACTCAATCATGTATAGAATCACTTATATGCCATATATGATAATTTTTAAAGTGATTTGAATTTGTAACAAAGAGGATTGTACAAACGAAAAGTTTCTCTGTCAGTCTGTGATGAAAGGAGTAATGATAATTCTGGAAATTTCCTCACAGATATGCCAATACTTCTAAAACAGTTCTTATTTTTATATTACCTGAGCATAGGTTTTATACTTCAGGCTTACATTTAAAATCTATAATGGTCTTAGTATGGTGCAAAAACAAATCTTTCATTGAAGAGGGGATACTACTTAACGGTAGGCATGAAGGAAAATATTTTGCATGTAGTTAGGCACATTGCTTGTTTGGTAAGCTGTCAGTTGTAGATTCTTCTCCAAGATCCTTAGCAATTTTCCATAACTAGTCATGGTTTGCCTCTTGTGAGCAGGTGTTGAGTCAAATAAGAGACCTGCTCCTTTCCACCAAGTTACCTGTGTCACTGCTTAACTCTTAGATTTCTGTTTCCATGCTGGAAACATAGGCATCAGAGCTGACTATGGATGGTGGTTGCTTTCATAGAGCCTTCTAGTACTGTGAAATCCTCAGGAGAAATACTAATGGTCAGCTCTAAACAAAACATTCACATGCAAGTAAGATTATACTGACTGAGAGGGATGTATTTATGCATGTACAAATTAGAGAAGAAGAGTCTAGGAATTTGGTAGGGTGTATGTATGTTTCTCTTGTTGGTTGATGAATAAAACACTGTGTGGGTAATGAGGCAGGAAGATAGGTGGGACTAAGAAATGAGGAGAATTCTTGGAAAGGAAGATAGAGAGAGCCAGCCATAATTAGACACATTGTAGAACACAAAGGAATAACAAGTCCAGGCATTCTCTGTTAAGCCAAGGCCATGGGGAAATATATACATTAGTAAAAACAGGTTAATAATTAAGACATATCTAGCCAATAAGAAGTTTAATAATTACTTTGGGGGTGAGGCAGCTGTGAGACCAGTCTGGAAAGAAATGGCCAGCAACAATAGAACATATTAGCATATGAGAGATTTCAAAGGGATGAATAGAAAAAGATAAATGATATAAATATAACATAATCTCAAAAAGTAAGGGAAAACATATTGTTTTAGATAAAATATTTTGAAACTTCCAGTTATCTTTTCTTATCAAAGCTTTTTGAGAAGGGATCTATGCTGTTTCAAATTCTAGCTATTATAATAAAGCAGCCATGTACATGATTGAGCAAGTGTTATCTGTTGTGTAGGATGCAGAGTCCTTTGGTTATATGTCTATGAGTAGTACACATGAATCTTAAAGTAATTAGATTATTACCTTCCTGTAGAACTGCTACATTGATTCCCATAGTAGCTGTATATTGCCCCTGCCATCAACAACTGATGAATGCTGTTCTTGCTCAGCATCCTTTTCAACAAGAGCTGTTGTTTGTTTTATAGATCTCAACCTTCAGGACAGCAAAAAGCAGTTTTGACTAGTGTTTTCCTGGTGGCTAAGCATGCTGCACATTTCTTTAAGTGTCTTTCATCCATTTTAGTGTCTTCTTTTGAAAATTTTCTGTTTAGATCTATATTCCATTTTTAAATAGGCATATGTGTTTTGTTGATATCTGCTTTTTGAGTTCTTTATATATTTTGGAGACTAGTCCACGATTAGATTTGGAGTTGATAAAAAAATCATTGCCCAATCATGTAGGTTTCTGTTTTATTCAAATGATGATAGGTTTTGACATGCAAAGGTTGTGTAGTTTCATGAGATTGTATTTATTAGTTGTTGATTTTAGTGCCTTTCCTATCAATGTCCTATTTGGAAAATCTCTTTCTATGTCAATGAGTTTATGGCTATTTCCCATTTTCTCTTCTACAAGATTCAGCATAATTGATTTTAATATTTATATGTTTGATCCATTTGAAGTTGTGTTTTGGGACAGGGTGATAATTATGGATCTATTTGAATACTTTTATATTCAGCTTCAATGTTTGACTACAATCATTCTTTGAAGATTATGTCTTTTTCAATTGTATATTTATTTCTTCTCTATGAAAGATCAGATGTCCATATGTGTGTGGGTTTATGTCTGGGTATTCCAATAAATTCCGTAGAAAAGTGTGTCTTTTTTTGTACCAACATCCTACTATTTTCAATCTATAGTTAAAGTTGAAGTCAGTGATCATAACACCTCCAGAAGTTATTATTCAGAATTTTTATGTATAATTTTTATTTATTTGTTTGGTTGTTTATGTGCGTATGTTTTTGCATAAAGCTGAAAAATTGTCATTTCAAGGTCTGTGAAGTTCTTTGGGATTTTTTGTGGGATTTCATTGAATCTCTAGATTGATTTTGATAAAATGATCATTTTTGCATTTTACTATATTAATCCTACTGATTTGAAGGGTATTATTGGAAATTATACCATTTACCAAATATTAATTAATCATTGTGTCAATAACATTTGCTTTGGCTAAATTCACAGCTTTCTTCAATGTATAGTAATGAAATAAAAGTCTATGAAGGAAATACCTGTTACAGATCATCTGATTATAAAATACACTCTCCAGTTCAGGGAACTGCCAGATTCTATTTAAATTTGTGGCTTAAATAAAGCAATTAAACATTGACTTTTATTCAAGGGATTCAGGTTAATGGAACCCTGGCATGGTAGAGAGGTGGTTCCTTGTGTAAGGCATCTGGCTCAACTCTTATAATCTGAACTGGATCCCCAGATTCTATATAAAGTTATACATATAAAAACCAACAATACCAGTGTTCCAACTACAAAAACAGGAAGCAGATATAAAGAACTCCATGGGAACTTGGAGGTTTGATAGACTAGTATATTCACTGATGGACAAGAAAACTTGTCTCAGAGAGTGTGGAAGACAAAGAGTGACATGTGATATTGCTCTCTGATCTTCGTGTGTTGATATCTACACTTGCAGATTATAGCTTTAACATAGGTACCTTCTATGTGTACAACATAATGAGCAACCAAAAATAAGGAAACCTATAAAAGATTACCATTCCTTACTCTGGTCGTCTTATCACATGTCCTTAGAGTCTGCTTTTGCTGCCTTTTGATTTTTTTTTCTGAAACACAAACAATATCTTAGACAACATCTGTTCCACCTTTATATGTTTCAAGTCAATTACTTGTGATGTAATTGAACACTTCTCTCCATTTCAAATACGCAAAATATTTGCAAAAATATACATACTATTTATGATATCTCTGGGTAAGTAAGCAGGAAGTCCTCAAACTTACTCTTCAAGTAATTTTTTATCATACTTAGGAAAAAATAAAAGTAAAACATTCCTATAGAGCAGTTGCCCTCTTAAATATAGACAAGAAACACACTTCCAAGTAAATATAGAAGTATGAGTCAGGACTGAGAAAACTTCATGCCTTTCTCAGTAACTAATTGGCTCAAGCAGATTTTTCTAATTTTAAAAGTTAATAAATATACACTTTGCACCTAAGAGGTGCCAATCATCTCACACACACACAAAAAAACCTGGAGCCTTAACATTTAAATTGCATAGCTTTATTGAACGACTGGAAACATTGTCACTAATGCATTTGGTGTTTGATATAAGAAATGGAGAAAGAAGGACAGTGGGAGGAAGGCAAAGAAAACCATGTGAAGGCCAGTTTCAATGTTCTTAACATTAACTTTTTTCACGCTGGGCTTCCGTGATTCCTTTGTGATGTACAGAATTTATGAGATATTCACTTTACTGTAATATGTAGCAGTTGAATTCTGTGCTTTCTACTCATGTCTTAAGTGGATGAAAATATCACAAAATTAAATACATTTAAATTGTAGCTAAAATTCTGTTATAAATTTACCATTACATTTTCCTAAGGAATCAAAGTGTAGTAAGAAAGGTAACAAAACATTATGAATTCACTGGATTTCATCATCTAGTAGTGAAGCCTTGATCAATTTCCCCTCTCCATATTGCTGTGTAGATGGGTGTAGAGAATACGAAGTGCCTTTTTAAGACAATTATATTGTTGCAATCTAGTGGGTGTGGCTTTTCTATCAAGTCTAGAATACACTAGCAGCAAGATTTCTCATTATCAGATACATTAGCTATGTTATTAGTGCAGTATGGGTTCAGGAACTACATTGTGCATATGCAGGGGGTGGCAGATACCTCCAGGTCATCATTACCACAGATAACCAAATTCTGCTGAGGAAGTGAAACTCAGTCTTTCCAGGGATAAGTCCTCTAATACATTATACACTTTCACGGGGTCAGTTCTATACTCATATACATAAGAACAACATTAAACTGGATCAGTAGATTGTATTATGTACACATACAACATTGTGAAAAAACAATTTTAGGTGGCATCATGAACTAGATAGTGAGTAGAAATGTGGACAGAGGGAGTTGGAGTGAGAGGTGGGAAGAAATGATGTAAATAGTGTACATACATTTGAAATTCTTTAAAATAAAAATTAATAAAATGGGCCTACCCTCAAAGTTATTGGATGAGTACACGAACCAATGCAGAAACAGTGTGTTTCACAGTCACATTTACACAGAAAGTATTTTATCACCATTACAGGTGTTGATTGTTGAACACATGAACGGTGAAATTCTGCTCATGTTGGACCCTTTGAGCATTTCTTTGTTGATAGTTGGGTCAATATAACAAATTATCAGGTCCTGATGTGACCTAAATGACCTGATTTCTAAATTCGTATGTTTCTTATTATATAAACTGTATCCACTATTGTTGATTTTACTGTCTTGAAATATATATACACAGATGCAGAGCAAATATTTGCTTTTTATTTGATGTAATTTATTTTTCCAAGTAATTGGTATTTGTGTCTTTAGATTATAACATTTTCAATCGATTTCTTTTACATTCTCGTGCTTTGGGAACACATGCCTCTCTCTCTCTCTTTTCCTGTGTGTGTATTACAATTAGATGTGGTTGTTGATTTCTGTTCCCTAAAATCTTAAGAAAACAAGAATTAATCTAAGTCTGCATCCTCATATGAAAAATAAAATGGAAATACTTTACGTTTATCCAAAGTTCTTTTGAATGATCTCTCCACTGTACCTTGAATGATGCTAAATTGAATCACACCCAGCATATACCAGCTAATTACATGACCACACTAATATTTGATAGAGTATTATCAGACATGCTAAATATTTAAGAGTGAAAATAGTAAGATATTGATGTTTGTCAGTATGGTTGATCTCTCTGTTATGCTCTTCTTTTTATATTATTTTGTTTGATTCATACACTACCTCACTCTGTGGTCAATAATGATTGGAGAGAACAATGGGTAACTCAGGCTGTCTTCAAATTCAGCATATTTCCACTTCCCCAGTTTTTCAAGTTTCTAAAGTTACAGTGCTGAGAGACCCCATTCTTTTCATAAGAATCCGTAAACTGTGTACAGTTTAAAACAGCATGGTTCTTCAATAAATGACTCCTTTAACCTGCTTCTTCAGTTTTTATTATCCCTTAAATGATACAACAGCAGAAAATGGATTTAACAAATCATTCGTGTTATATGTTCATTCTCCAAGGATGATGAGAAGGAGAAGACAAAGTGAGAATACTGCAGTAGTTACTCCTCCATTGCTAAGAGTAAGTACCTTGACCAAGACAACCTTGAGAAGAACAAGTTTGCCTTAAGAAGCAATGGGAAGATTGTTAGAGGAGATGATGCATTGAATTGGAAATACCACGGGCAATGGCATTGCAAAACCTGTATTCTGGGTGTGGGAAACTAAACAGAAACAGATTCCTGGTTCATTAAATTATAATGTAAGCTATAGAACTGCCATCAGCAAGCCTTCTCTTTGATTTATTTATTTTGTTTGCTTTTATATTTTTGGGTGTTATTTTCAAACACTAAGCTAACGTTATCTTGGACCCTCAGCATTGGTGATACAAGCTGACCATATAAGAGGAAAACATAAATTTAATTGGTTGCCTAATTTTGTGATTTAAGACAATGAATTGAGATTATAACAAATCACAAAATATAATTTTTCAATTTTTATTTCATCATTATCTTCTTAAAAGTGATAAGCAAACCAGCAATATAAACAGAGAAATGAGAACTTACATTTTATCCATGTAGGCCACAGGAAAGGAAAGCACAATTCCCAAGTGTACCCCAGAACTGACCTAGTTACTTACTGTGCAGTCTTCCACATAAAAAGTGATGGCAGATCAAAGTAGATATCTTGCTGAAAGTCAACTTGATTTATTCTCTAATGCCACAAAAGCACCTGATTTGCTTCTTATGCAAATTTTCAGGTCTCTATGAAGGGTTTGCAAGCTTTTCTCTTCTAACCATTAAAGGCATTGAACTCTTTGAGAATACCACACATAGAGAGCTGGAGGGATTAATAAATGAAATATATTTTCTCCTGATAGACTTTAATGTTAGGAATGATGTGTGCACAAGAAAATTTATGCTTTGATAGGTTAAATTTTTTTCTAGGTCAGAGATTTTAAGATGTGGATAAAGCAGCTTCCTGAACATATACCAGAGAAAAAAGTATCAAAGATTCTAGATGTATATGGGAAACCATAATGAAATGAATGCCACTGGTCATTTTAAACAGTGGCGCACACCTTTAATCCCAGCACTCGGGAGACAGAGGCAGGCTGATCTCTGTGAGTTCGAGGCCAGCCTTATCTACAGATTGAGTTCCAGCACAACCTCCAAAACAATACAAAGAAACCCTGCCTTGCAAAACAAAAAACAAAAACAAGCAAACAAACAAAAACAGTTAGCAGTTGTGACTAGGGCCTGGAGAGATGGCTCAGCAGTGGAGAGCACCCCTGCTCTTACACTGAAGTACAATTCAGCACTCACAGCAGTTCTTTTTACTCCTATCCTAGGATATCTGAAGCCTCCTCTGGCCTGAAGAAATTTCTCATATGTAAATGTGATGTACAGGTGAAGCAAGTATACACACACACACACACACATATATATACATATTTATGTAAATTTATGTATATATAAATTTAAAGTATTTTTAATATTCTATTTTACCATTTCCATCTTTCCACCTTTCTCTTTTTTCCCTACAAACCTTCCCCATATACCTTTAAATTTATGACCTCTTTGTATTTAATGGATAAAATTATACAGCAAAACAGATGATCTCTGAAATCATATCTACTGACCACTATATGAACATGAATATGAATGTCCAATAAACTTTTCTGTAAATTGTACTTGCTAATTTTTCTGTTACTTCTGCTATCACTTTAATATTACTATTTGTAGAGTGGCACATATAAGAACTGTTTTTTAGTTCATCAGCCTGATGAAAATTTTTTTTTAATCTTGTAATATTGAGGGTTTATTTTTCACTATTTTTCCTTCCTTTCTTTTTGTGCTTCAGAAAAAAATCTGGTACATAAAAATTGAGGTAAAATTTGATACTATTATTGATGTTTTAACTTCTTGGTATGAAACTAATCATGAGAGATTAAGATTCTACTTGTACAGTTACTGAATACTTAGAAATCAGAAAAAAGTTTTCACATGTGTAGTATTCATGTACAATTTATTTCATTAATAGACTGAATAATAGTAGATACAATATCATTCAAAAATAATTTTTCTAGACATATGGCATTGTTGAACTACTCAATCATGACAACTTCTTATTAAGTTAAAAAGATTCATGAATATTAAGCAGATAAATAGACTTTGGTGATTAATTAATTCCTTTCATGTTGTTAAATACTTTTCATTAAATAGGAGGTAATATACATGATTTCAGATATCCAAATCTCATATATTTAAAGTAAATCCTCAATTGAGGAGTCTGAAAGTAATTGATAAAAATTTTTTAAAAAAGAGTTGTATTCTCAATGTATGCAGATCCAATCTGTCTAGTAACGAAAAAAGTAAATGCATTATCTTACACCAAGGAAATAGGCAGAATTGATTTAAAATTAAATATCTAGCTTTTTCTAAGTCGGGTGTCTTGTCAATTGACTTCAACATTCCAATAGATGTTGAATTCATTGTAGTTATTTATCTCATTTATGCTAAAATAGGAAAAAAAGACAGTCAACAAAGTTGAAGTTGTGATTGACTAGGGCAAATTTTTAAGGAACTGATGCATAATGTCAGAAATATCACATCTATGAATAATCCATGAGTACACATAGTAATCTTGTTAAGAAAAGATGCTCCCCGATACTTGAGTGTATGTGTTTTGTAACTCAGATGAGAAATGAAAACCATTTTAACATATTGGTGTACTTATTTTTAGCATTTTATAATATACTTAAAGTATATATCTAAATTCTTAAATAAATGTATTATAAAAGGTAAAACTTTTAAATATTATGTGATTTTCATTTTTGTTTAGAAATTTTTTGAGGCCAGCCTTCTATACAAGCAACTTCAAGGATAAACTCCAAAGCTACACTGAGAAACCATGTTTAGGACCCTACCCCCCAAGAAAAGAAAGTAAATTATGAAACTAAGAGATCTTGTATAAAGTGATACACTAAAATAAAATTTACAAACCTTGTACATGATACATAATTTAATTTGCAGCAACTGTTAATTCTTGTGTTTTATTAATTAGAAACAAAGAATTTTAAACACACAATGACAAAAAGCCAACATCCTGTTATCAATAAACATTGATGGTATTGTCTTAAAGTAGATTTTCATCTGGACATGTAAAAGTATGTGAAAACCTGTACTGATTTTACTTTAGCCTATTTTCACTACAGGCCCCTTCAACATATATGGTCACATGTTCAGCTAGTGCAAACCTTGGTTAGATTTACACTTTATAAATTAAGTCATGCAACTGAATTTTTGTGTACATCTGAAACATTTTATTCCAAGTCCCTCTCAAAGTGAAAAATCACCACAGTTCTTTGAATCACAGGATTATCAGAAACCACATTAACAATGTTTTATTCCCCAATGCAAGAATTTTGCTTTATGAAACTTTATTTCATACATAATGTGGTAAACTCAGGTTTTGGTAGTTGTTTTGTTTTTTTTTAGAAACATATATGTAGACCCTTCCTTACATAGCTGTTCTAAAAAAATTTAAAGGTAAGATTCTGAATATAAAACACTGTTATAAATAGAGTTCAGAAACCTACTCCAGGATATTTGATTTCATCAGGTGAGGCTAGACACTAGAGTTAACCTTGCTCCATTACAGAAAAAATAGTTTCTGTGCTACATAATCAAATAATATATGGGTCAATAAACAAAAATGGTGAATGTTAAAGAAATTATAACTGTGGCATAAAAATAGGTGTAACAAATCAGAGGAAAGTAACAAGTTAGTGAATTTCATTTCAAACTATGTATATGTTGAATACTCTCAGAAGAAAAACGATACAAAAACACCCCGGTGAAAATAGCCAAGACATGAAGTTTAAAATCAGTGTCCACCAGTCAATGGATAAAGAAAATGAAACATATGAAAGAGTAAAACACTTTAAACAATGTAGAACAATCTAGGAGGTGTTATGGCATGTGGAATATAGCCACAGACAGACAGCAAGCACAAGAGTTATATGTATGCTCTTCAGAATGAATGGTATCATGGAAACTGCTGAACAATGGTTACTAAAATGTGGGGAAATGTCAGTGTGAACTGAAGATGAGTTGAGATGATTTGGATTAGTTTGTACATGAAACTTTTGTAAGATGATGATGCTTATGTGTATACACACATGACTGGAGTTAATCATGATCCAGGGTGGATTTTTCAAATACACACCAGAAAGTGTTGTGAAGGTATTTTGAATAATCTTATTAATGTTCAGAGTAATAGGTAACTATATTACACTGAATTGATGTTAAGATCTATACAATATTCATAATATGTAACATTTCACACCTATCAATTAGATTGCATTATTGTATTTCAGTACAATTGGTGGGAATCAAACCTAGGTTCTCTGAAAGAGCAGACAGTGCTCTTGACTGCTGAGCCATCTCTTCAGCCCCATTTAAAAGCAAATAGTACAGAGGATCAAAAATCAATATTTGTCAATATAACGCTATTTTTTAACTTTTCTTAATTCTCTGAAAGAATTTTAGAATATATGAATATATTTGATCATATTCACCAACATTTCCCTCCAGATATGTCTCATCATCCCTTGTACATAAATCATGTTTTATATGTTTTTTTTCTTAAGCTCATAAAGTGTAGTCATACATTCTTGAGTTTGTGGGCTTGGCTGAAGAAAGGTCAACATGTCAGTTTCTACTCCATATAGGAAAACTGACTCTCCCTCTACTAGGAAATATAAGCTACTAGAAGCACCTTACCAAGTACTGGGACTGGAAGCCAATTTCCCTTTTCCCTGATTGAACCATGTGTGGTTAAGATTGTGATTGATGTCACATCTGCTGTAGGTTCATCTGTGGAACTCTCCTGATGTGGTAGAAAACACTGTTCCCTTCTAGTCAACCACTGTTGTTGTCTTTTGCAATCTTTCTGCTCCTTCTTCTGCAATGATACCCCAAACCTTGCAAAGAGGGCTGAGAAATGACTGCTGTTCCATATTTATCACAACTTTAACTTCACAAAAGATTCAAAGTAGATAAACAACATGCCCATCAACTGATTAGTGAACAATAAAACTGTGGTACATTTACATGAAGAAATTTTACTCACTCATTATTTTTAAATTAACACATTAATAGATTGAGCTTAATAAAGAGTTAGGTATCCCAAATCACAGAAAAATATTTGCCCCACATATCTCATGCATAGATATAGGGTACAGATATCTATATTTCCTATCCAATAAAGGCCTGGAAATTAGTAAAATGCTGTGGTGTTGAGGGCTTTTAATGGAGAAGAGATAGAATTTACTGCTTTAAAATGCTTCAGGGAAATAGTGGAAAAGTATTATTTAAATTCAAGTAATAGATTGGAGACAGACTAAAGAATGTGATATGGAGATGGATCACAAACAGTAAATAGCTTTTGGAAAAGCTGTATAAACACCAACCAGTGTACAACCTCCCTAACACACACACACACACAAATGCGCACACACACGAATGCACACACACAAATGTAATGTATATAGAGTATGTGGAGAGAGAGATTGAAAAAGAGAGAAAGAGACAGAGACAGAAAGAGATAGTCTCGCCATAAAGGGGTAACAAAGTAGATAATACAAACTAGCAACTAAAAAAACAAGTGATAGGGTTACCTGTAGGGAATAGCCCACATACCAGCTATGCCAGTTAGGGGCATGGACAAAGGAATGTGGAAGAGGCAAGAGGTATATAGGAGAAAGCGAAAGTAAAATCTCTCTCTTGGATACTGACCATGCTTCTAAGAGCAGAGCACTTCCCAGGTTCCCCTGTAAGTGTTTTCTATGTTTAAGAAAGCATCCTAGACCCCTTTTTTCCTGGTGCACTGTTTCCTTATCAACTGTAACCAGGAGTAGTTCCCACTGCCACCAAGCAAGCTCCAGCTTTAAAGCCTGAGCCACCCGCCCCCTATGGTGTAGCCAGCTCTGTGGCTGTCCCACCTCATTCTGCAGTTGTTCCTTGTGGGTCAGGCCTCTACCTTTCCTAACACCGAGACCACACCAAGGATTGCCAGCTCGTGCAATGCTTGGCTGGGCAGACACAATTCATGCCTTTGCCTGTCCCCTCCTCAGCTCCCTGGCCCCTTGGGATAGGTCGCAAATGTTGCCCTGTGCCTGTTTCCTTTAGCAGCAGCAGCTGCGACCCGCCTGACTTAATGTGGCCAGAAAGCCTCACCAGCTACATGGTCTTCGGGTGTTTCCCAGCTCATCTGCTGCTGTTGTTGCCACTGCAGGTGTAGGACTGTACACAACGTTAGAAAGCCTTGCCGCACCTGCTGACTCCCAGACCTTGGGCCTAAATGCATTCCCTGGCTGCCTCCCCTATTAGCGCAGAACTGTGCACGTTGCAGGATCTGTCCCTTTTAGCTAACTTCTGTACAAGCTGCTTAGAATATTCAGATACCTGTTCGGGAGCACTGACTTTCCGTGGTGGAGCTGTGTTTGGCAGTATACATTTGTAATCTACTGGCCAAGGACACTAACTGCAGGTACAAATCCTTTCATTAACCTGAAAAATTTTGGAGGTAAGGTTGCAACTTTAACATTGGTGGTAGGATTACTCGCTTTATACCATGCGGATAATTTAACGATGTAGAAAGTTAGAGATCTCATTGCCAATGTCATGGATTATATACTCGGAGACAATTACGATATGTTTCAAATGTATGTGTCTGATGCTCACAATTAGCTTCCTCACACATATAATCACATGGAAGAGATTCATTAATAATAAAACGTCAGATAAAGGGGAAATTGTACAGATGACTAAAAAGTAGAGTCAAAAATTCAAAATCTTCAGGTCAATGAGGGACTGTAAACAAAGTAGATAAATTGGAACTTAAACATAACAACTTACAAGACAGGCTGATACAGTCAACTCATTCCATGTCTGATGACTCAGTGAATAGAACCTGAAGACTGAAACATCAGATTGTCAAGCTTACTGATACAATTCATTGTATGTCTGGACATAAGGAACGGCTAGCAGATAGGATGATATTTCTAGAAGGCAACCTACATGCCATTCAGGCCTCTAAGGAAGATAGTATTAAATGCTTGGAATAAGGCATAACTGCTGAGTCCAAGGAAAGGTCCTTAGAAAAACTTTTGATCCAGGAAATTCAATTACTCAGAGACACGATGGTTAAAGACTGCAGATCTTAGATGATCTACAATCTGATTCATCAGATTTAGAGGCACTAACGACAGGTCCTGACAAAGGTTCCTCTACACCTTTTTGACAGTGTGGGGAAGTAACTAAGGTTGTTAGTCCATCTCATATGGCCTTCACAGCAGCTGTGACTGAAAGGCCAGCAACAAGGAGGCACCATAATGATTCCATCATTTATCAATGGAAGTCAATACAGATGAAGGACCCGAAGGAGACGAAGCAGGCCATTGTTTCATATGGGGTCCATAGCCCCTATACCAGGCAATTGCTGAATTCTTGGGCAAGCATAAATATGGTAATATCAAAAGATTGGGGTCACTTGATTTCAATGGTGCTAGACAATTCATCTCAAATACAGTGGAAGTGCTTTGTGGAAGGTGGAAGAGAAGGCCCTTGAGCTTCAAGCCCTAAAGAAAGGTGATAAGCCTCCCCAAGATAAAATTCTTGGTGAGGGTAATTGTGCTGTTCCACAAGCCCAGGTTGAATATGATGAACACAATCTATTGTAATGCCTTATAGCACCTCTGAATACTGTAAATAAGGTTCATGAACCAGGAGAAAGATTTGAACCACATAAATTGACACAAGGTCCCAGAATAAGGTTCACTCAATTCTTGGAAAGACTGGCCAGAACAGTAGAATTACAAGTATCAGACACAGAGTTTGGAAAAATCCTTGTAGAGTCTCTTGCTTATGAGAATGCAAACCCACAATGTAAACAAATATTTTGGCCATTAAAAATTAGGTCAGCATTATTGAATGCATGAGTTTTACATACAGCCAACATCGAGTATAATGATCAAGATACAGGAACTTGGATAGGAAAGGCAACTTCTAAGGCCTTAAAGATATTAAATGCCTTAAACACAAGAACATATAAACTTGGGTAGGAGAAGCAATCTCCAGAAATGTAAACAGGCATCAAAATACCAGATGTTTTAACTGTGGTAGAATATGACAACTGAGAAGAAATTGTAGACAAAGGATTCATAGAAATAATGCTCCTCCTAGGAATGATTCAAAGAGAAGGACTCAGCCTTCTGGATTATGTGGAGATGTGGCAAAGGCTTACACTGGACCAAGGAATGTAGGTCTACTAAGGAATGTAGGTCTACTACAAACAAACAAGGTAACCCTTTACAATTGGGAAACTTCTCAAGGGGCCTCTCAAAGGCCCCCATGTCAAAAGTGTTCCAGTCTTTCTCAGTCACTGTAGAGGATATTTTCTCGCAGGACAAATAGAAGATCCACTGCCTAATGTAATAGCACTGTGGATGACAGATTAGTTACTGAGGATGAACAATCGATACTGGAGGAAACAAAAAATGTATATTTTACCAGACTTCAATAAATGACACAAGACCAAAATTCAAAGTGCAGATAAATAACATTATACTGGAAGGCTTAGTGGACATTGGAGTGGATATTACTGTTATAACTCAAAAATATTGGCCTCCAAAATGAACCCTACAAGAAATAAATGTTCAAATGTTAGGGATTGGAACCCTATCTCAAGTAAAACAAAGAGATGTGGGTTGACTGTATGGGACATGAAAGACTAAGAGGAAGACTGAGGCCATATATCACAGATATTGCTATAAATCTCTGGGGTTGTGATTTATTGCAACAATGGAATACCCAGATTAATATTCCTCCTGTGTAAGGTATGAATCATAAACAATATCTTAGTGGTAGAAAACATTATAAGACACTACAGTAAACAGATGCAAATCATACAAGCTGTACAGAAACAGTAAGCTACTTCCACACCTACCCTTATAAGAACTTCAATAAAGCATCTCCTGACAACAGAGACTAAATGTTAATAAGACTTTAGTTAAACTAACTTTTTTTCCTATAGGATTTCATAAGGTTGTTGTCGTCCCATTTCTCAGGAGGTAATCTAAATATTTTATTTAGACTAAAAGGGAAATTGTAGGAGAGAGCTCACATATCCAAGATGCTAGCCATGCCCGGTTGGGTCACGGACAGAGGGATGTGGAAGAGGCAAGAGATATATAGGTGAAAGAGAAAGTAAGGTCACCTTTTTGGATGCTGACCATGCTTCTGACAGTAGAACATTTCCCAGCTTCTTCTGTAAGGGATTTCAGTGTTTAATAAAGTATCCTAGACCCCATTTTTTCCTGGTACACTGTTTCCTTATCAGTTACCTATTTCGGAGATAGATGTTGGCCAATGCTGTACCAAAGGCCTAAAATATAAAAGACTATTACCAACATTATTTTTTACCCCCTAGAATTTTGAGATAAATTCTTATTGTTCATCCCAGTCAGGGAAGCAAGGAGGCAAGCTGCAAATCTTTAAAAACCCATCTGCTCGCCCCAAATTCAGTGCCCCATTCACATTCCTATGTCTGAAGCAGACTACCTGCATGGTCGTCTTCCCTATGGACCCTCTTTAAGAAGATCATGAAGATCTTTCTATCCATACTTCCTTCCCCACAAACATTTCATTCTGGTAGCATATACACCCTGTAGTACTTTCATGGGAACTCCATAGCACTCCCACGGGAAACCAGAGACCACTATAGGCAGTGAAGCAGGAAGATTAAGTGTAAATCTTTACCTCTTCCTTCTTTCCTCCAAGCCCATTCCTCCATTTTCATCACTAGCATGGAAGAAGACACTGTGATGTGCCCACCCTTTACACTCAGAACAACACCCTTATGGATTAAAAAGAGATCCCCCATGGAAGGTCCAACCCTCCCTTGGGAGTGATGGGAGTGTGATGAGGTATTGGTCAGTGGCATAGGAGGATGGAAGGGAGAGGGAACTGAGATTGATATATAACATAAGATTGTTCTTAAAATAAATAAAAAAGATTTTAAAAATTTGGTAGAATACCTTTCTGTGAACTTTCTTTCCATCCTGCCCCAGGGACAACTCACATTCCAATGAATTAATTTCCAATAACTAGAAAAAACATTTCTCCTCTAAACCCCAGGATCCAAACCATTTGGGACCTGTAGGAGGAAAACAGAACTCCGGCATTAGTCATGTGACTTATTAGAGGTGCATACAGATGAGGTAATCAAAGGGCGTTTTACCACACTGCTAAACACACCCACTTTAGGCATGACTAAAGACATATACAGATGCAGGTGGTAAACTATGTCACTAGCCAGGCCCACTTTTGGGCATGGCTGGGGCGTTATGGAGGAAGGTATACAAGACTGAACAGCGGAAGTCTAGCTCTCTTTTCTGGCTTTCTGGCTTCCAGTTCAATGGCAGAAAACTACTCGGCTCATCTGGGTTACTTGTTTGTCTTTTGTGGGTAATTTCTACAATAAATACTTATTTTTAATTTTGGTAAGTATGCCATTTATCGTTGCAGCATCAGGGACCCCAAAATAATTTCCTACAAGGTCACACAGTCATTATGCAAACCTAAAAACAAAAACAGACATATTGAACAAGTGGACTGAATTGAAGACCAAAACATGAATCTACACATATATGGGCACTAGTTTTTTTTTGTTTTTTTGTTTGTTTGTTTGTTTGTTTATAAAGAAGACAGAAACACTTATTGGAAAAAAAGACAGCATTTTCAACAAATGGTCATGGTCAAACTGGATAGATCCATGTTTACCCTCTTATACAAGAATTAACTCCAAATGTATCAAAGAATACAAAATAAAAACAGATATGATGAACCCGATAGAAGAATAATTGAGGTATGGTCTTGAACACAATGATACCGGAAAAAGTCTTTCTGAATATAACCCTGTAAGGACCAGCACTAAATTCATCAGTAAGTAAAGGAAACTCATGAAACTGCAAAGTTTCTGCAGAGGAAGTCTACAAAATAGAGAAAGCTTTTTAACCTCTCTGCAACTGATAGTGAGTTAATATTTAAAACAAATTATTCTAAATTCAGATATAAAAAAGCAAATAAAATGGGGTACAGATTTTTTGGTTAAAAGTTCTCAAAGAAAGAAACCCAGATTGCTGAGAAACACTTTAAGAATTGTTCAGCATTCTTAGACATTACATAAATGCAAATCCAAACAACTTTAAGACTCTACTTTATTCCTGTCAGTATAGCTGATATCAATTTAAAAAGAAATGACACCACATGCTGGTGAGGCTACAGCAGGTAGAAAACCCATCCACTGATGGTAGGAGGGCAAACTTGTTAATCTACTTTGATATTTTCCTCATGAATTTAGATTTGATCTACTTTAATCTAGTCTGTAACCAATGAACACTCCGGCCTACCACAGAGTCACTTGCTCAACAGTGTGTATTGCTCTTCAATTAACAGCCACATTTTGGAAACAACCTAGGTTTCCATCAAAAAAGAATGGATAAAGAAAATGTGGAGCCTATACACACTTCTCATCTATTAAAAAGAATGAAACTTTCAGGTTTGTGGCTGCAATTAGAAAAAAATCATTTCAACTGAGGTATTCCAAATTCAGAAAGACAAATATGCTATATATTCTCTTATATATGGTTATTAGCTGTTAAATAAATGCCAAACACACTGAATTCTGTCAAAATACAGAGGTTAAGTATAGAGTAAAGGAACTTGGGAAATAGAGTAGACAGTTATGGATGTATGTTAGCAATGGGACGATTTGAGTGAGATGATCAAGTATGGAGGGAGAAGGGAGAGGGATTGATAGAGCTAATATAGGAGGAGACAGCTAAAGCTAGGAACAATATAAAGCATGGGTCCTCACACATTAGAAGCTTTTAAAAAGACATGTGTAAACAAATTGATCAACAGGAAATCGCTAAGAAATGGGGGACCATCACTTGTAACCAAATGATGCTTCCTGTACTGGGATTCTGTTTGTGTTTACTGTACATGATTTATACATTGGCCAATGATGTCACATGGGAACCCACACACAACACAGGATGTTTCCAAGAATGTGGTCATTCTCTACAAATGAAAAACAAACCCAGTTTCCTGAAGATAATTCCATACAGCCCCTTGGAACATGGAGTAGACAAGCTGGTGCCTATACAAAGCCTGCATCCCTGCATCCTGCATCCTACAGTCCTAGAGAAGATAAGGTTTACAGCACATTGTCAAAAGAAAAATACAAACATTATATCAGTCACAGTGTGCTGTGTTACCTACAAGATAGGTAAATGCAATGGTGGCACAAAGCTTGTAGAAGTAACCAACAATATTTGATTTTAGTTAAGGTCCATTCCATGAATTGTAACCAATAATGTACACTTCTTAGGTGACCAAGAACCTGAGATTAAATAGGCCAGGGTCTTAGAGAAATTCAAGTACTACTGTTCTACAAATAAACAAATAAGCAGACAAAAAACATAGTAATAAGATGACTCCTAATGACTTTCTGCTACACTCATTCATCATTGTCTTGTTTAGCCATCATCAGAGAAACTCTCTCACACAGCAGATGAGAGAGAATAAATACAGGCATTCACTACCAGACATTATGGATTGAGTGTGAGACCTAATGGTTCCTAAGGGCCTATTTTATATGTAAGTATCAAAATATTTTCAATATTCATCAGAGAATCTTCTATTTGCAGTAGAGTGTGATTCACTCAGAGGCCTACCTAACTAAGTTACAGAAATGGAGAGACTGCCTAAGTCCAGCCGTAAAGGAAACATATTTAAACTATACAAAAAACATTTAAAGAAACACATACTTTTACTACATTCGCTATTTTTTGTTGAAAGTAGATTCTTTCCTAATAATATACATCCTGACCAGAGTTTCTTCTTACTCCTCTCACCCCATTTCTTCCCAACCCTCACCTCCCCCTGTTCCATGTCTATTTTCTTTTCAAAGAGTAGGCCTCCAAGAAATGACAGTTAAACAGGAAAAAATAAGTTTTAGTAAGATAAGATAAATTACCTATATCAAGGCTGGACAGAGCAACCCAATATGGGGACAGTGTCTGAAAATCAGGCAAAGGTGTCAAAGATACACTTTCTCTAAATATTTGAAGTCTCACAAAAGACCAAGTTAAAAGCTGTATCATATACACAAAGACCCAATTTAAGCATTCCATTTAAAAGCCTCTATACTATTTTTTTTCAAAATTGAAACAAAAGTCAAAAGTACTTCAGTTTAATTTTGAATAAGAATAAAGCCAAGATTCACCATTTTCTGAAAAGAATAACCAAAATGTTAAGCTATATGACCAGGCATATTTGCCGTATGATTATTGACTCTAAGAATATATGAATTCACATGTACTATATACAAATGTTACATAATCTTGTAAATAATGTAATGGCAGTTTATCACAATGGAAACAGCATAGGGGTCCAGAAAGCTTTTGTTTTTGTCTGAGACAGATACTAAATGATCTTTAAATACTTCTGAGATGGCCAGAGTTTGAACAGAATAAAATCATTTAATCATCTATGTTTTGGAAATTTATGTGGGCTTTGAATCCTTCTACCTATAACATACATTACATTTTTCAAACTAGATTGGAATTTCAATTATTATGTGAAGAGACTCTCTTCTCTTATTAATTTTTTATTCTAGTGATAACTAAGGAACCTTAATGTGTTCAAATAAGGCATGTGCAATTAATCATACAGTTACATTGAAATAATGGGAATTTATTTTTGACAGTTACTACTGGTCTTTGAAGAGTCAATCAAGATGCAAAAGTCCTTGAAATTTCTTTAATTTTTTGAAAGATTATGAAAGCCATGATAAGGTGAAGTCACAGAACTGTAAAATTAGTGGCAGCAGCTTACCACAAAAGGAGGAAAAAGAGAACACATAAAAAAAATTATAAGTTCCTCATAACAGAACCAGTATTTATCCCTAGTGCATGAATGGGTTTTGGGAGCCCATTCCCTATGGAGGAATATACTCTCAGCCCAGAAACATGGGAGAGAACCCAGGCTCTCCCCAATATGATGTAACAGACTTTGATGATCCCTCATGAAAGGCGTCACCCTCCCTGGAGAGTGGATTCAGAATGGGATAGGAGTTGCTGGGGGACATGGGAGGAAGGTACAGAGAGGGGATTGGGATTGGTACATAAAATAAGATTGTTTCTAATTTAAATAAAATTTATTTATAAAACAGAACTTTTCTTGAAAACAGCATGGAGTTTTGAAATACTAAGTCTGTGATTCATTTTTTTAGAATGTTTGACCATATTAAAGGATAAATTGTTCATTTAACTCAACCCCTTAATTCCAAGTGCAGCAAATCACTGCTCTCAAATGTTTTCTTGGAAATTTCTCTGCCAGTATCTTATTTTCTTTCATTTAAATATAAAGGGTCAGCAAAAATATTCCCATAATGGTTCAGTATTCTGAATGGAACAGCATGATGTAGAGTATGTAAGTAAAGGGTCTTCTCTTGGTTCACCAGTTATCTATTCTGGCTTCTTCTTTTCTTCTCTACTCTGTCTCTATGCTTTCCTCTCCTTTTCTCCTCTCTAAGTTTGTATTTAGAATGACAAAGACAAAGTTAGTGATATAAAACTATAGACACTATAAGTGTGGTTTTACACAATTTTAACTGTAGTTCTCTAGATGTAGAAACAGATGAATCTCTGTCATTTCCAAGCTAACCAGGGTGCAGAGTAAGTCCCTTTCTCAAAAGAGGTTTCCATAATTTCTGCAATCTATAGTCCTTTTAATTACTTAATAATAAAAATGAATAAAACAAATGTCAGATTTCAATTTCTGGATCTGTAAGAAAGAAATTTTATAGAAAGTTGAATAGCAAATGTAGAAATTACATTTTTATACTACTTAGGCAAGTCCTTATTTTTAATGAATAGACTGTGAAATGTATGAAACCAGTAAATTATTAATTTGGGGGAACAGTATTGTACAAATTTCAGATAATATGGTTAAAATTTTCAAAGCTCAGAAATACAAAAATATTACCACATGCACAAGAAAGTGTTTCTCCAAGAACTCCCCTAATTTCACATGATAACATTCATGTGCTTTCACACATGTACATGAAAGCATAAATATGCATTTATCTAGATCCAAATCCTCCTTTTCCTAAAAGATAGTTTAAGGAATATTATATAGTTTTTGAACTAAAGTTTTGTGAAATTTCTCTCAATTAAACTGTGTTTTCTTCCTGGAAGGAAGATACTCTGAAAAGGAAACTCAAACTTTTCATCATACACTATCACCAACTCCTAAAAGCTGTATGACATAACTGCAGGCTTTGACTTGGATCATTTGCTTAAGGTGGTATTCACCATGACTCTCTAATGTAAGACTCTGTCTTTCTATGCTGTGGTCACTGATGTTATGTCACTCTGGCTATAGCTGACATCAGACAAATATTCTGCATTTATCCTGATGTGAAAGGTACATAAATTCTTTGGAATTCTGATACACACAAGGCTTATCTATTCTCTCCTATTTTCATAGTCATTGACTTTGTATGTGTTCCTGAATCATAATTCCATACATAATAGTATAACCCAATAGTAAAATATTTATTTGAATTCATTGATATATTATTTTTGATTTATTAGAGCTTTCTTGCAGATTCAGAAGGCAAAGTCAGCCAAAAGCTATAGAAGCTAGGCACACACCTTTAATCCAACATCCAGAAGACAGAATGTGGTGGTGCCCACCTTTAATCCTGGATTTACTATGAAGTAGATCTCTCTGAGTTCAAGGCCATCTAGGCATACCCAAGACTGAATTAGTCGAAAAGAGTAACAGAGTTCATGGCTTTAATCCCAGAACTAGAGAGGCATACAAGACAATCACTATGAGGTATTCATGCTCCAGCCATAATGAGAAGTTCAGATTGAGACTTGTAGAAGAACTCATTCATGGATCAGCCTGATGAGGAACCCTTTCAGTATGAGCTAGAGATGAGAGGTAATTGATGTCTGCTTTACTGCCCTGATCTTCAGCTTGAGTCCCAATATCTGTCTCTGGGTCTTTTATTAATTCAGGTTACATTTTATTGCTCAAATTGTATCAGCTTCAGATATTAGAAACACATTGTGTCCATGTGATTTGAAGACATTCCTTATTTTTAAGAATTTCATATATATGCATAAAATATGCATGGTACCCCAGAGAAGGGGAATGAAGCAAGATCTCCTGAGCAGATTGGGACGATGAAAGGGAGGGGAGAGGGAGCCAGGAAAAAGAGAGGGGAGAGGAGGACATGGGGGAGCAGTAAGGTTGAGTCAGAGGAAAAATGGAGGAGAGCAGGATGACTGATGCCATAATAGTGGTATAGGGTTATGCGGCATAATTGTCCCATTATCTATGGAGAAGAATTCACCAGAAAGTATTCACATATACATGTCTGATGTATCCTCAATACTTTATTCATTATAAATAGTTGCATCTTCTACTTGATAGAAATGAATATTTATGCATACCATCATGTGGGTGAATATATATGTGTTTCTACTGTGAAGGATCCCTGTCTACCTGAATCAAAAAATCAAAAATGCATTCATATTAACCTGTTCTCTAATCCATTGCAGTATACATTTCCATATCTTCTCAGAAATAATTAGCTTATAACTTGAAAAGTGATAAATTGCCTCTTACACATCACATTCCATTTGTTAGTTTTATACATGTAGGACAGTAATAACAGTGATAACATTCTTTTTTGAAGCACCTTTACCAGAGTATGTAGATATATTTGCACATTTACTAATGTTGCCTCTTCATTTCCAAATGACTTTTAAATTTAGATATCGAAAAGTTCATTATTTGTGCTGTAAAATGTTATTTTAAGACTGAGTTGGACGAAGAATAGAGAGCAAGAAAAGAGATACCATAATAGAGGTAACCATTAAAGGATTAAAGAGAAATCTTGTAACAGGGAAATGTCCAGAGATCCACAAGGATGAACCCAACTAATAATCTAAGTAATATTGGAGAGTCTACCTTAAATGCCCTTCCCCTAAATTGAGTTTGATGACTACCATGTATGCCATCCCAGAGCCTTAATCCTGTAGCTGATGGAAGCAGAAGCAGAAACCCACAGCTGAGCAATGAGCCAAACTCCTGTAATACAATTGTAGAGAGGGAGGAGGGATGAGCAAAGGGTTCAAGACCATGCTGGAGAAACTCAAGGAAGCAGCTGATCTGACCAAATGAGAATGTACAGACCCCAGCAGTAAAACTGGCGAACCAGCATAGGATCAAAGCAAGCCTTCTGAATGTGATTATAAATTAGGAGGCCTCAGAAGTCTATGAGATCTCTAACAATGGAACAAGTATTTTCTATAGTGCACAAATAGACTTTGGGAGACCATTCCTCATGGTGAAATACTCTCTCTGTCTAGATACATGAGGGATGGCTTAGATCCTCCCCCATATTATATGACAGATTTTGATGATCCCACATGAAAGGCCTCACCCTCACCGGGGAGTGGGTGGTGTTGGGATGGGGAGTCTGGGGGGAATTGGAGAATGAGAGGGAAAGGGAACTGTGATTGATATGTAAATTATGATTGTTTATGAATTAAATAAAAAAGATTTTCAAAAAATGCATACTGTCATTTATCCACCATTAGAGTATCCCATTAAATATTTATATTAGCCATTAATTCATTGCATGTAATTCATTTGAACATCCCATCAAAGCCATACCAGCAAGGACCTGGATGATTCAATCATCCAGATCAATTATTAATTGTAAAATTTCCCTTTCTAATATACATTCTGTATCATTTTCAAATGTTGTGTTGTATTTATATCTGCATGGATTTCTGCATGTATGTGCTTGATATCGCAGGTCATTTTTTGTTACTGATAACTATTTTGCCATTATTCTATTTGCTGTTTTCTTAAGTGTCTATTTTATTTTCTTTTTGTGCTTATTTATAAGTGTGTATTCTGCACCATTTCATATTCATAGCAACAATGAAACACACCTCTAGTGTTTTGCATCATAAAAATCTATTAAAATCCTGTAATCTCAGTTGCTTATTTTCCATATTCTATATGGAAAATTTGATAACTCATGAATGAATTAAATATAAAAATGCTAAATTTTTCCAATTCCATTTTTGTAACATTCAGGATATATCCTTTAATAGCTGTATATTGAAAAAGCAAAATGTTTATAACCTAATTTTATTAAGTTCTTAATGTGATGAGACTTTTCAACAAGTATATTTTGTATATTTGTATCTTGCATTGCATGAGGCATTTTGTTTCTGTTTCCAACAAAGACAACAAAAGACTTGTAAGAATATGTACTTAGCACAGAACTGTTATAAAAATTTATATGTAATATGTTATGTAGTGGTTTAAGTCCATCAGTTTCTTAACTGTAAAGACATCAGTTTATCACGATCCTTTAGTGTAACATAACTATGCTATACATTTCAAGTCTGGCAACTGTCTAGACCATCAGTACCAATTCTTTAATCATTTTAAAAATTTCAGGTATAGCATTTACTTTTGTTAGGGAGCAATAATTGTTGATCTTTGCTTTCTTCCTTTTACCTTTTTTCTTTCTCTCTTTCTTTCTTTCCAATTTTGGTTGATATTTGATAGGGAAAATAACAGTGTTTAAACTTTAACCACAATTATTAGTATAGTCAAAATTTGAAGTATGTTGCATTTTGTTGTAGTCACATTTTGAAGAGTATTCAAGGAGGATTTCTGAAATATATAGGTGAATTTTATGAAAAAAAATTTGCAAGATTTGTTATACAATAAAATAAGAGTAAAATCACTATCCTTATAGTATCCACAATTGCAGAATAATGCTCAGGGTCTCTTTCTCTTTAGATAATTGATTGGCTTCATTTATTAACTGGAAATTAATTCTTTATTGAGACGCATGCTATTCAATATTTTATAAATTGTTAATTAAAAAGTAGAATTCTCATCAATCTATTATTGTAAAGTAATGAATACATTCTGCCACATGTTAATGACTAAAATAAACTGATCCCTCTGTCTAAACCAATTTACTTTTGTGGATTTTTGTGTTGTATTTGGGTACAAAGCACAGGAATTGTTTTTATTGCTTTCTTAGAGAAAGAAAGAAGAAAGAAGTGTGATGCTCAAGATGATACATAATTAATTGACACTGGAATTTAACTTACATTGCATCTTATACAATAAAATAAATTAAAAATATTCAAAGGAAATTCCTGAATACTGATTATTGAGACTCCACTAGACATAATAAATTCAAATAAACACCTTATAGCTCTTCAAACTTCTTATAATAAAAATTTTCTTTTTCATTAGCCTTCCCTCCTGAACTTTTCTTCTTGGTCTATAGTTTTAGTGTCTGGGACCCTTTGTGTTATAGCACTGACTGAATCTTTTGCATCATGTTGTTATTGCAGCCAGACCAAGGTCAACCTTTAGGACTGGGAATATTTCACTTAAGCAAGATAGAGTCATTCATTATGAGCCAGGGTTCTAGGGAGCCATCAGATATGTCAGAACACAAGTATCAATTCTTTGAAGATAGTTTTATTACACTTTCTATGGAATCACTGAAGAAAAATGTTGATTTCTTCTTCCAAAGCTACAACAAAGCAAGACAGTAGTAAATGTGAGTATGTAGAAACCTTCAAAGAGGAAACAAGGAAATCCCTTAAAGAAATAGAAGAAAAAATACATGAAACGGGGAAAAGGAGAGCCAAAAATTCAAGAAATAAACAAAACTCTCAAAGAATCTAAAGATCACCAAGAAAAATCAACCAAAAAATGAAGGAAACAACTCAAACAGTTGAAGGATTGAAAGCTGAAATAGAAAGGATAAAGAAAACACAGAATGAAGGGATGCTGGAAATAGAAAAGCTGGGTAAACGATCAGGAACTACAGATGCAAGTATCACCAATAGAATACAAGAGATAGAAGAGAGAATCTCAGGTGTTGAAGACTCATTAGAGGATATAGAGTCGTCAACCAAAGAAAATCTCAAAACCAACAAATCCTTAACACAAAATATCCAGGAAATATGGGACACCGTGAAGAATCCAAACCTGAGAATAGTAGGTATAGAAGAAGGCGAAGAAATACAAGTCAAAGGTACAGAAAACATATTCAACAAAATCATAGAAGAAAACCTCCCTAACCTAAAGAAAAATATGCCTATGAAAATACAAGAATCTTACAGAACACCAAATAGGTTCAACCAGAAAAAGAAGTCACCTCGCCATATAATAATCAAAACATCAAACCTACAGAGTAAAGAGAAAATATTAAGAGCAGCTAAAGAAAAGGCCAAGTAACGTATTAAGTCAGACCTATCTGAATTACACCTGACAAACACCCACAATTAAATATTGAACTGAACCCATGGAAACCAGTGACAGGGAGAGAGGAGCAATGAGCAAATTGACAAAGAATGAGCTGGCAAAACCAGCAGAGTCAGCTGATCTGAACAAGGGGGAGCTCTTGGACCCCTGACCTACAGCTGGGAGACCAGCATGGGACTGACTGATCCAGACCCTCTGAGTGTGAGAGTCAGTGATGAGGCCTGGGTAACCTATGGGGCCCTGGGCAGTAGATTAGTGTTTATCCCTGACATACAAATGGACTTCTTGTGTCCACAACACAAAGATGGATGCTCTCTCAACCTGGACTCTTAGGGGATTGCCTGGACCCTGCCCTGAGTGAAATGACAGAGCATAAATATCCCCTGTGTGGAAGGAAGTGGAGATAGGGTGGGAGGCTGGGGAGGTGGATGGTGGGAGGATACGGGAGGAAGGGAGGGAGAGAGAACTGGATTTGATTTGTGAAGCAAGCTATTTAAAATTAAAGTAATAAAAAAACTTAAAAAAAGATGGAATATTTCCAAACTTCCAGGTCTGTTGTGGATTTTTCTCTCTCTCTGTCTTTGTCTGTCTGTCTGTCTTTCTGTCTGTCTGTCTGTCTGTCTGTCTCTCTCTCTCTCTCTCTCTCTCTCTCTCTCTCTCTCTCTCCCTCTCTCTCTGAGTGACCGTTTAGTATGGATCCTAAGTGTTATATTTTAGCTCCCAGAATTGTTTTGTAAAGACACAATTTTGAAAGATGCCTAGCTTTCCCATTGCTTCTGTAGAAGAATTGGAAAAATGTAGGCTGTTTCTGCATTATGTCTATGATACTCATTAATACTAAAATCACCTTAACCTCACCAATGGTAGATGTAGAACAGACTCTGTTGGACCATGCTATCCAGCAATAATGAGACTCAGTCAGGTTTCTCAACTGATACCCATACTCTATGTACACATATTTTATACTTTTCATGATTTTTTCCTGAATTTTGTAAGCTTAGATTCTAATTATAAATACCTTGGGGTAATCCTAACCAAACAAGTGAAAGACCTGTATAACAAGAATATTGATTCTTTAAAGAAAGAAATTAAAGTTTGCAGAAAATGGAAAGATGCCTCATGCTTTTAGATGGTTATGATCAGCGTAAAAAAATGGCAATCATTCCAAAAACAATGAATAGATTCAGTGCAATCCCAATACAATTCTTCACAGACCTTGAAAGAATAATGCACAACTCTACATGGATGAACAAAATATCCAGGATAGCCAAAATCAACCCTGTACAATAAAGGAATTTCCCTGACTTCAAGCTCTGTTATAGACCTTACAGACCTGAAAACAGTTTGGTATTGCCACAAAAATAGACAGGTAGACAAAGTGAATTGAACTGAAAACCCTGATATGGACCCATACACCTACAAACACCTGATTTTTGACAAAGAAGCTAAAATTACACAATTGGAAGAAACGAAAACATCTTCCATAAATGGTGCAGCCACAAGACTCAGATTTCTAAAATAAGACGATTTTCAGTACAAAGTTATTATTTCTCAGTTTTATTCAACAAAATACACAAAAGATTTTATGGAAGTAAACAAGAGCAGTGGAGAGCAAAAAGTCTTGCATAACAGTAATGTTTGTTTCTCTCAACTTCTTTCCACAAACAAGCAGTGTCTTGTAGATACACATCATTTGTAAAAATTATCCTTCTCTTGCAGCATAATTATACACTCAGCCAGGATTTTTAAAATTGGGGAGAAAGACTATAAAATATGTAAAACAACTGGTGAAGTATTTACTCAAGTAATAAATATAGTAACCTTTAAACTTGCCAACCTGCATCAAATATTCTCTTCTTATTCTCTATCAGCTACAAAGCTTTTCATCAAGTCTCAGAATAAGAGCAAATGGTCTTAAAGATTGGGAAGTGCTTGTTTGTGAAATGGAAATTCAGAGAAGAGCTAGTATATAACACCTTCTGCACAAATTCAGTCTCTTGGAGGTATTCTAAACATATACCATGTATGAAATAAAATAAATTAAGATTTTTTTATTGTGTTTCTGAAGGACATGTAAAGTCCCCAGTTGCACACATAAATGGGTGTCTAACTGTTGTTTATCTAAGAACTGTCTCGTGGCTAGCAGGAAAAGGCCAGAGTGTATTTGTTGTAGTAATTGAAGAGGAAACTGAGTTGCTCTGCTGCATTAGTTGATATTATATAGTGACAGCATGATGTCATACCATTAAAACCTATTAAAGAATCAAGAAACAGTGTCATCTGGTGAGGGCCCGCAAAAGCAATCATTTCAGATTCTTCATATAACCAGCATAATTTCGATGATATCTATGATAAATATTTACAATATTTTCCACCTCTAACTCAAAATATCTATGTAGAAGTGTGATGACTGTGTTCAAAACATGATTTAGTTCTATCACTTCTTTGTTGGCCTGGATCCTTCAACATACCAAAGCAGCATGTACAGTTCAGGATTCACTCTCATTGCATTATTCTTAATTATTATTCACTTTCCAATGTAAAGCTCTATTTTTGTATGTGCTTTGTTGACATTCGATATTAAACAATACATAAACATTTGAAATACTGAATCATAGTTTAAAATATTTAGCATAAGTAATTAATAAATATATTAAACATTAGGCACACTAATAGTTATTAAAATGGTGGGTCTTTTAATTGCTTTCACAAAATAAAATAAAACAACATTATAAAAAATGAAAATAGTGGGAAATATCATATCAATCTTATTAATAACTTTATTATAAATTGAAATTAGAATTAAGACAGCATTGTTTCATTTCTGTTGCATGTTTTTATTCACTGATTTATAAGAAAAAATATTTCAGTAGATTGCAACAGTGGCAGGCACATAGTTTCATAGTCTACTGTGATGATTTCAATCTCCAGAAACCACATGGTGGAAGGTTAGAATTGACTTTCACAAGTTGTCCTTTGACCTCTGTAGGTGTTCTGGGGAAAGTGTATATCCATGCATACACATGAATACCAATACAAGATAAATATATCTTTAAAAAGAAATGAAAAAACAATGGTATAACTAAATTAAATTCCACTAACAAAAATAATATAAATCTAATGACTGTCTCTGTGATAAACAGTAGAACCGAGAAGTACACCAATTCCATACAGCCACAACACTCACATCGAATTAAATTTCCAACAGTGTTTAGAAATTCCTTTTTTTTTAGTTAAATAACTTTTTTATTCATTTTACATACCAACCAGCTTTCTCTCCTCCCAAATCCTGCCCTTTCCCATCCACATTCTTCCCATCTACTCCTCCTCTATCTCTGATTTGAAAGGGACAGACCACCCACGGATTTGCACAAAGCATAGCACATCGAGTTGAGGCAAAACCAAGCATCTCCCCTTACTTAGAGGCAGCGCCAGGTAAGCCATCCTGGAAAACATGTTACCAAAAGTCAGTTAAGCACCGGGGAGAAGTACTGTTCTCACTGTTAGAAGCCTTATTAAGAGAGGAAACTACATATCACACACATGTAAATGGTCTAGGTTGGACCCATTTTGACTCCCTGACTGTAAGTTCAACTTCCATGAGCTCCTTCAAGCTCAGGTCAGCTATCTTTGTAGGCTCCTCCATCAGGACTCAACTGACTGGTACAATCCCTGCTCCATTTCTTCAGCACGACTCTAGGAGCTCAGCACAGTGCTTATCCTTGGGTCTTTCTCGGCTTCTATCAGTTACTGGATAGAGAATCTCTGTCAGCAATTAGGGAAGTCACCAATCTGCTTATAATAGAGGGTCAGTTCAGACATCATCTCCACCATTGCTAGGATTCTTAGTTGGGATCATAATAGGGGTTCCTAAAAATTTCCCTGGCACCAGTTTTCTCCATAACTCCAAAATGTGCCCCCAATCAAGACATCTTATTTTTCATAATACCTAGAACATGCAAACAACCTAGATGCCCCTCAACTGAAGGATAAGGAAAACATAGTAAATTTAAACAATGGAATACAACTCAGCTGAAAAAAAACAACAGCAACAGCAAAGAATAACTTTGAAATTTTCAGGCAAATGGATGGAACTAGAACAAATCATTTTGAGTGAGGTAATATGTGGTGATATTTGGCTTGTACAAATAAAACCTGTCTGGAGGTAAGAGAATGGAACTAACCCTAGCTAACTACAGACATTGGGAGGCTGTACAGATAGACAAGAAGAGAGAGATAGCAGAGACAGGATATATGCAGGAAGAAACAGGAAGTCACATTCTTATTGACTGAGAAGCTTGGAGGTAAGGTGTGATTGTGACTTGCTAACTCTCTCTGATATCTTAACATTTTCTTATATATCTGACTACAGGTTTTTATTACTTAGGCCAATTAAGAACTCCATTTGCAGTAACCCAGACCCAGAAAGATAAATATGGTATGTACTCATTCATTGGTAGGTATTAGGAGTAGAGGATAGGGTAACCAAAGAACAATCCACAGCCTCAGAGAGGCTATATAAAAAGGAGAGTTGAAAGAGAGACACCTGGATTTCCCTGGGAAGACAAGTATGAAAGAAATTATTATTGTTGGGTGTTTCATCACTGATATGGGTCCTTTGCATATGCTGGCAAAATATTCAGTTCAATTCTCTTCTCAAATAATTATTTCATTTATTTTCCATTGGGAGCTGAATTCATTTTTCAAATTTTACCAACTGTTTTTAATTTCATAGGGATTATATTTTGCAAAATTTTTGAATGGAGGGCTTCAGGGAGAAAACAGTGGAAAGGGAATGTTTCAAGCTTTTAACTTCTTCCCTTGGTTGCTGAAAAGACATATGTAGTGGTGGCTGCATATAGCTCTCACTATCTTGTCCCAGGGTAAGTTCAAAAGCTCAACTCTTTGAGGTTTAGATTCCACTGGAAGGTTCCATGTTTGAATACTCATAAAATTTATTCTTAGAATGCTATCAATTTGAATAAATAAGTAAAAATTGAAATAGGAAAAAAAGAAAACTGTAGAGCCAAGTAGGAGAGCATAATAAATTCAAAACCCACAGGCAAAGGTACAAGAAGAGGTCAAAGAAGCAATACTATTTAAGAGTACCAAATTTCGATGTGACATATGCTTTTCCAGTTTTCAAGTTCTGCAGAAATGTGGGAAAAGAGACAAGACTATATTAATATTTCAAATCTCACAGCTAATGTAAAACAAATTCCGCCCTGGAGGACAGACAATGGATTTCCAAATCCAAATTATATGAAAATTGTGTACATTAAAAAGATAAACATAAGCTTGCATTGAAAACAGCTAAGACATATTAATGTTAAGACAAAACAATTAAAATACAGGAGAAAATATAATATTACATAACAACAACAAAACTAACATGTAAAGAGCAACTAAAATCAGGGCTTGAATATCTTCAAAAAACATACTAGAGAGGGATGGAAAAATAGAAATCTACTGAATAATGTGGCATAAAAGCAGGGAGATGTAATGATCGAATGGGTGGAGGTGTGGGGTTAATTTCCAAAGAATTCATTTGACTGAAAAGTAGAAACACGTCACTTTCAAGTCTATCTGAAGTAAATAGCGTATGTGTGAGAAAAGCCGAAGGCGTACAAACAATAGGCAGAAAGGTATTATTTTAATAATCTTGTTAATAATACTCCTGCCCCAAAACTTTGTGTGTGTATACCTTTTACCAGTTTCCTTGCCCACTTCCCTTCCCAGCAGTGCCTTTCATTAATGAATGGTGTGCTTCTATTACAGTATCTGTCCCTCATGCAACTCTTTGTCCTGAGATGCAAGAGCTTGGAAAGCTTAGTGGATGCCCCCTGGACATAGGGCCATTTCTATAAGAGCTGGCAAGCCAGACAGAAGATAAGCCCAGCATATATGCTTCTGAACTTTTCTCTGTTCATTAAGAAAGGAATTTCCTCCTTCTTCACACACTTGGAAATTTGGAACCAGTCCCTGAATGGTGTTTATAGTGCTGAAGCACCCTTTCACTCAGCTTTCCTTCCATCTTTCCTTTCAGTAGCTTATGCAACAGTGACTAAGAGCTGCCTGAACCCAATGGAAGTCATGTGAATTTGTGCACCAAATTTATGCCACAGTATTGAATATTTTAGCGATGGTGGACAAGCATGACTTACAGATCAAGACACAGCTTTGATTAATGTGTAATATAAGTGAAAGCAATTCCTTGAATGTTTGAAAGTACTGACAGTGAAGTTCAATAAACTCAGTCCCCCAAAGGGTGCTGCATCACATCTACTAAGCTGTCTAAAACATTTTGAGAATATTTAGCATTGATATATCTTCTTTGAAACACTCTTGACTTATTTTTTGCTTTAAAAGTCTAAATAAAACAATCCAGATTTAGTCCCTCACATAGAAGCTCTCTGAACCAGCCATTAGGCCTGAAAGATTCCTTTGGGGGACAACAGGACATTCATTTCTGTCTCTGTTATGCAGCCAGATCACACTGACAACAGCACAGATACTTTGCACATAACATAACTTTTCAGATACCGTGGCAGAAGGTCTGGGTAATTCGAAGGGTGCTAGGTAATTTTTTTTTCTCAGACCAAGAAAGGAGCTCAACTGTAGGACTCTGGTGCAGTATAAGACTTGTGAGTTTCCTTATAAAATATCTTTAATGGTCGTGATCCAGGCTTGGTATATGGTAGAACTGGAAGCTATTCTGTAATTGGGACACATATACATATGAGCCTTCACAGTGTCATAATCAAACAGCTCCAGCCTTTTGTGGCTAGGTAATGATGCAACTGGTGCTTTTAGTCACTGGTATTCCATTCCCATGCTGACTCTGGTTTTAAAGCCTAGGTTTTCTTCTAAATTAAGTTTTCTTACTTACATATGATCTTTATCATGAAATGAGTGTTCTGACCTCACAATGTAAAGAGGACACCCTGGCAGTGACAAAGTAGTGATCATAGTAGCTATATAAATAACAGTGGCTGCAGTGGAGGGAACAGCACGAGAGCAAAAACAGAAAAATGTAGAGGAAATAAGGAGAATGATTAGAGGCAAAGGATGCAGAAGCCACCAATAGTTGAGATGATAGAAAGTGTCAGAAAGAGAGAAGAAGCAGAAACTCATGGTGGTGGAAGGTAGATCAGCATAAAAGTCAAATACCAGAGAGCACAAGTCCTGGTGGATGAAAAATATTACAAGTCTCAAACACTCAAAGCCCTAACTCCAGGAGCTTTAGCATAAGCTACTCCTGAGACTTTTAGCAGTGTGGTATTGGCAATTACCTCATGCTTCTACATTTTGGGACCATAAACTATTGAACTTTTGTCACTGAATGTGAAAATACTTCCAATGAAATCTCAGATGTGTTGGTTGCTTCTACATCTGTTTGTCTTGTCAATATATCATTCCTATTCTGAATCTCTGAGTTCCCCAACTGATAATCTTTGCCCATTTACAGTTGTGTCACATGGTGAAAATGAACTTCATCCCCTTGACCAGAAATAAGAGCATAAATACACCACACACTGGAGAGTGTTATTTCAGGTAACAATATGTCAGCAGATTCAAAAAAGAATCCACTTAAGCATCAATAAAATCAAAGACTTACATGACAAAGTAAAAATAACTGATATCTTAAGCTTTCACTTTATGCTAGAGCAAAATACACAAGGCCAAAAGTATACTTGAATTTCAAATAAAAAGTTTATTTTTAGACATTTTCCTGTTAAAGCTAACAGTCCCACATAATTAAAGCAAACTAAATGAATTGCATGAACTTTCACAAAGGACACAGGACTTCTAATGAAGTGAGCATTAAGAATGAAATTTGCATATGAAATTGTAAAATGATTGTAATTCACTCAACTTCAGTGTCCTTAGAATGGTGTAGATTCAGATGGCAATGATGTACTAGGAATAGGCTTGGGGATAGTTGTATGGTTCTCCCCTCTCAAGCCTGAGATTATCCCCTTCCTCTACTCTTAAGGTCACCATTCAGCACAAGTCAACATTTTTACTACACATATGCACAGATAATTTCTCTGAATTCTCTTGTTCTTAATTATATTTTGTTGATATGACTATTCTGACATATGAAGAACCATAAATCTGGAATTGTTACAAGTAATGAAATCTGAAACTAAATTTTTGACATCACGGTATGATGTCTACAAAATGAAAAAGAGAAAACTAAATATCTTAGTGAAATTCACACAAAGTGTTTGTTTTATGTTTTGATATAACATAAGATATATCAACAAAGTCTTAGTTTCAAATGTTATAGATTGAAAACTGAGTATAATGTTTGCAAACAAAGCAAAAGACTAGAATCCGATTGTTTTCTAAGAAACAGATAGCTATGTGCCAACAAAATTCTCATGATATGAAAAGATGATTGTAGCAATTAACAGATTAACTAATACCATTCCTACAAAGAAAACATACACACGCACAACACAGTGGTTATTTAAATAAGAGTCGCCCATCCTAGGCTCATATATTCGATTGCTTAGTCACCATTAAGTGGCACTATTTGAAAAGATTATAAGAGTTAGCAGGTGTGACATTGCTGGAGTAACTGTGTTCTTGATGGAGAAAGTATTATCACTGGGGTTGGACTTTTATGCTTCAAAAGCCAAAGCCAGTCCAATGGTCATTCTCTTTCTCAGCCTGTGGACCAGAAAGCAGCTGTCAGCTACTTCTCTAGCTCCATGTGTGCCACCATGCTCCATGGCAAAATGATAACAAATTAAGACTGAAACTGTTAGCAAGCTCCCAAGAAGATGCTTTATTTTGTAAGAGTTCCCTTGGTCATTAATTCTCTTCAACACAATAGAACAGTAACTAGTCAATTGTAGTTTGATATGCAAGGATAGTAGATTTACAAAATCAAGATAAATGTTTCAAAGTGGTTACATAATTACTTTAATGTAACTCAGTGAAAAACTTAGGGACTACTAAGGGAGGTACCTAATAAGTGGCAAAAGTGTTTATTTATAGAAGATTCTAATTTGCATTTAATGTAAATATATAAAATGTTGATTGTGAAACTTTTTCATTATGAACTTCACTGTATTAATAAAGCAGAAACCAAAGTTGTGTGCATCCGCAAATATTTGTCTTGCATAAAAAAAATCCCAAAATATTTAATTGCTAATTCAGTTTTTCAGAATGGCAAAAACATTTTTCAGTTACTAAAGTTACATTATTTACTGAAGTGTATAAATGATATAAATAAAAAGTAATTGAAAATTCTTAAAACTTCTACACTAGAGGCAGGATAAAGTTTTTCTCAATTAAGAGCACTTTCTGCTTTTGCAGAGAACTTGAGTTCAATGACCATCACCCATGTCACAACTGCCCATAAAGCTGTGTTCTGAGGATTGGTTCCCTCTCCTGACCTCCATATATATGCATATATCCATACATAAAAATATGCACATACACATGAGGAATTATTTTTTAAATATTTAAACTTGTTATAAAATTAAAACACGTTTCCCTAAACTCTTTGGAACTATAGCTAGTCAGGAAACATTTAAGTAACTCTCTATAAAAAATACCATTCAACAAAAATGCTTATGGATTAAATCTTTGTTAAACTAAATCAGCACTAGCCTGATTCAGTGTTAAATCTCAGTCAGATACCAGTATGTGGTAGACCCACTGAATTGAACTGAATTTTCAACCCAAACAGGTTAATTAGTGCTCATTAGCAAACTCATTCATTTTGCTGTTCTCTGCCAGGCTTTTTGACTCTTCCAAGTATTAGACAGATGTTATCTTCTAGCCCCGCAGAAAATTCCCTGTGGATGAGTCTCTTCCCAGTCTCTTTCAGACACCCTTTGTTCCTAATAAATGTGTTTCCAGCCACTTTTGGGATTGTGTTATTTAATTTAAAAAAATAATAGAGGTAAAGCAGTAATCAGAGTCAAACATTTTAGATTAATTTGCATTTTATGTACAATTTTTTTCTATTATTCTATCTCATTATTTTCAAATACCTCTTAACTACTTTCTTCTTACTTTATCTGATATTTCAGATCTATATTTTTCCATCTAATTCATGTGATTAGAAGGTAACGATGGTGGGTGTTTACCCACCATCGTTACAAAAGAACTTGATTCTGTATAAAAAACAACACTGATTAGAGCTGACATTGGAACTCAGGACTGCTATATGTAGCATGTGTCATTCACAATTGAATGGATGAACTTACTGAAGTACACTCATCTAAACACAATTTCAAACCGCCTTTCTACCCACACTTTTGCAAGGAATATTAAGGGCAAATTATTCTGATTGTTCAGTAATATGTCTCACAATCTCTGAATGCATTTGAGAAATACAAAGATTTCTACTCCAATGTAGTGTGAAATCTCTTGAAATGAAAATAATTAGCTATTATTAATGCTAATATATCCAGATGGAATTGTCTTTGCTGAATTAATCCCATGTAATTAATCACATATAACAGATATATATAGTGAGCTAATCTTTTATATGTGAGATTTCCATTTATAGAATTTTGAATAATATGTAGAATTCTGTATTTGGCATTTCCAATAGATTATTATATCACTGGAAGAAATAATACATAAAACTATAAAGAGTAAATAGTATTTGAAGGTAGGTATTGCATATCTGTCCTGACAATTAAGACATATTCACATTCAAGAGATTGATGATCAACAGTTTATCATTTCTTCATTAATATCATGGAGATTTATTTATTTACCAATAATAGGAGTCCTATTAACAATGTCATTGTTTTCTCTGCATCTTTAACTTCTTTCCCTGTTTTTCACTAATATTTCTTTTTCTATCCGAGATCCAGTTTTGAACACACAAAACAGTATAATACCTGGATGATTGGAATTGTGAAACGACTGTAGTAGAGAATATATATGGTAAGACACTTCATTTTCAAACATGTTGAAACTACTTTTATAATGAGTATTCATCCTTCCAGGCTGAGCCCAGAGCCGCATCAACCACAAATAACACACAGAGACTCTATTAGTTACAATGCTGTTGGGCTGTTGGTCAATGTCTGGGGGTTCTCACTGGCTTGTTCTGTCTTAAGTATTACCCATAACTAGTAGTATATGTATTTGTATAAGGTTTTATGTTACTGAAGATGCCAGCCTCATGTCTTCTCTTCCCTGGATCGTATGGCAGCTCTCCACATTTGACTACATTTCCCAGAATCATCCTCAACTCCTAGTCCCACCTATCACGCTTACCTATTGGCCAATAGTGCTTTATTAACCAATAATACAAGCATATACACAGGATGATCCCTCCTCCCGTCATACTCTCAAAAATACAACTATATTGTAGAAATTTATACACTAAATTGCTGCAATCACAAAAATTACCAAAATGTTCTTCACAGAAATAGTGATTTTAAAATTAACATGTAAACAAAATTCATAGAAAACAAAACTAATGGTGACTACTGAATATTTCAGTAATCTAAAGCACAATAGCCAAAAATCAGTCTCAAGTTACTGACTGCCTAAGCAATAGACACATAGACATAGGAATAGTATAGGAGATTTGGATATCAACTCCCAAAGGTACCTTTTGTATTTTGACAGATAACACACAAAAATTACTTGGTACACCAAATAATTAAAAATTCCAAACAAGCAAAATGTTTAGAAAGAACTAGTGAACAGCCACCATTATTTTATTTCATTTCTACCTCACAAAGATTTCTGTGTTTAGTTGCAACAATGGTGTCTGCTTTGCTCTTTTCTCTTTGGTTGATAGTGCTTATTTAACTAACTAGTCCATTGTGAAACTCACCTGGATTTGTAGTATTTTTGGAGATGTCAGATTTCCTTTTCCTGTTACTTCATTTTATTGCCATGTCAAACTTATTTTTCCTATTTCCCCCAGTTTTGCTGGAAATTATAACTTCAGTTTTACCTTGGATTCATACAGTAGCATAGAATGACTTATAGATAAAAGTGAGTGATCCAAAACAATACAGAGAAACCCTGTCTTGTAAAACCAAAAAAAGTGAGTGATACTTAGTTACCATGGCAGCTACTGTGCTAATGAATACCATAGAGTCACTTGGTTTCTTTCCACTGTAGGTCAGGTCAACACACACACACACACACACACACAGAGAGAGAGAGAGAGAGAGAGAGAGAGAGAGAGAGAGAGAGAATGGAAAATGCAAGGATTACCAATACAGAAATAAGCACATGAACTGAAGCAGATGTTGTAACATGCTGTACTTGAGACACTCAAATTTGATAATAGAGAAGAACCTCAGCCTGAAATGAAAGTTGGTTAACCTATTAGAGTGGCAAAAAGAATTAATGAACTACCATTTGAAGCACATTCTATATATAACAATATGTATTATTCTGGTCACAACATTAGTTAGACTACAAGAAAAGTGACACCAATTTGTAAAGACCAGGAAGATTTTTTAAAATCTTGAACTTAAAGATAGTCTAGAAGTTCTGTTGCTTATAACCACTGTCTGGGAATGGCTACATCCAGAACAGTTTCTTTAAAATTGGCGTTGATAATATTAAAGGAATCATTCTAGCTTTCATTGATGTTAAGTCCCTAATTAAAAAACCAAAGGCATCACTGTTCTCATGCAAGAATAAATGTCTTGAGACAGGAAGAAAATCATTTGGCACTGAAATAATTAAAACCAGAGAGCATAGTGAAGTACACCAAAGAAAATATAAAAAGACTTGATTTATTCAAGTATATTGCAAAAAGTGAACTTGGTATTTGAGCTTTGAAGAGATGATTTCATACAATGAGGAATTATACGTGCTATTCAAAATGAGGCTCAAACATCACATTACTTAATAGCCAAAATTGTAGTTCCCTTGTGTAGCCAAAGAAGGAATGCAAGGACTGGAATGATGGAATAGTGAAGACATTATATTATATGGACACTGCACAGCAACTGTAGGAATCTGCTCCCAACAAAGCCTTACTTTACTAAACATTAAGAGTCTCGTGTTAGAGGAATTGTGCATTTGGAAGTTTTTCTCTGTTTCACCCCTTTCCACAGGATAGGTTTCTTTGCCACCAGGCAGTTCCCCAGCTAATTATGAAATAATCACTCAGAAGTATTATTATATATAACTGTTGTCTAATGACTCGGGCTTCTTTTTGACTACCTCTCTATGTAAATTATCCAATTCTTAATAGTTTATGCACTTCCGGTTTACTTAGGTAATATTCTGTGTTTCTGGGGTCTTTGATGGAGCTGTAGATATATGTTTATAGGTATAGTTTTCCTTAATTATGAAACAAAGACAAACTAGATATAAAACTTTAGACTTACAAAGATAGGATAGATAATGGAATATGATCTTTAATTTTGCTGAAAACAAATGGACTAAGCATTGTAATGGTAATTCTTGGATTGCTGTTTTGTTGTATATGATATTACTATGTTAAAATTAAAACTCTCATTTTTCTTTAGAGAGAATAGGGGGGATGATGTGTCATGTAACTTCTGTATGCTGCAAATATGTGTTGCTTTATTGGTTGATAAATGAGGCTGTTTTGGCCTATGGGAGGGCAGAATATAGATAGGCAGTAAGAAGGCGGAGTCAGAGAGATGCTGTGTAGCAGATGGGAAAGCAAGATGTGAGGCAACAAGCCTCGAGGCTCCGTGGTAAAACACAAACTACTAAAATTGGTTCGTTTATATTGAGAGCTAGCCAGTAAGAAGCCTGGGCCACCAGACAAGAGAAACTATATTTAATATTAGCCTCTGAGTGATTATTTCATAAGCAGCTGCAGGGACTAGCAGGTAGAAGAGAAATCGGTCCAGTGGGAAGAGGTAAGACAGAGGAAAAACGTGCAACTACAGAGCTGTGTGTGGCAGGCTGGCTGAGATTAAAAGACTCTGGGACGGGTACCCTGATGCAACATAAATGATAGGCTTTGGAGACAGAGAGGCCAGATGGCAGTAGTGAAAGCATCAGGGACAGCGTGAGTGCAATTACTAGAATTAAGCTACATTAGCATAAATTTAATTAGGTGTACTTAAGCTCAAGGATTTGCGACAATAGCTAAATGATCTCAAGTTTGCTAGATATTAAGTGAAATTTCAGAATGCAGTTTTTCAGTCTGGTCTAGGTAGGAAAACTGTTTCATAATTGTTGAATGTTGAACATAAACCAATTTGACCCTAATGGCTATTCTAGTAACTAGCGAAATTATGATTTGGTGGTGGCTGCTGTTTATAAATACAATCTAATGCATGCCTGGTTTTGAGTACTCTAAAACTTTTAAATTTTCATTCAGCAGAAATATTTGTGATGACTATCTAATCAACAATATTTTAAAAGAAATGCTGAATTCAAGTGGATTACCTGGGTTCATATCTTCGCCTCAAAACAAGAATCCATTATTCTTAAAATGAACTATTGGAATTTATACATGGAGGAAGCAAAGGTTTTTTTTTTCTCTCTTCCTTTTTTATTTCAGTTAGAAACAAGTTTATTTCACATGTCAATCCCAGGTGCCTCTCCTTCCCCTCCTCCCCATCTCCTCACCAGGCCCCCGTCCCCCACCCAGTCTACACTCCGATCATCCGGGAGGGTGAGGTCCTCCGTGGTGGAACTCCAGAGTTTGTCATGTCATCCAGGGCAGGGTCTAAGCCCTCCATCAAGAGTGCAGGCTTAGAGAGCATCTCTCATTTTGGGATGGGCACTCAGAGTCTATTTGTACGCCAAGGATAAATACTAACCAAGGCCCCATAGATTACCTAGGCCTGCTCACTGACTGCCACAGGAAGCAAAGTTTTTATTTCCAAAAATTTCACCAAAGGACTTAAACCTAAAACAACTTTACACTTCTGTGAGAGTCAGTGATCAGATTAGATTTTTTAATATGCATATCTGCCAATTCTACTATATATCATTCTGCTGAAGAAAATGGGGGTACTTCAAAGGTTGCTATGTAAAATATATTATCAGACACTTACCTGTTCTTTTAGTTCTTTGAAAATAGCAACTCAACAAAATTATATGAAGAGGGCATGCAAGATATCCTGGAGGGTGGAGTCAGTCCTTACATAAAGTAAATTTGTTACATTTTATTTTGCCAAAGCAAAGGCAAATTTTATCTTCTCTATTCAAAGGATGTTAAAAGTTGTTCCTACAAATGGTATTATACCACCCTAATGCAAACTAGTCCGCATACAGGAAAAACTCATTGATAGTGAACTATTAGTTCTCATTACAGCCTATTTCTGACTACAGATTTTCTATGGTGCAGTTTTTTTTATTTATACTTTATTTTTTATTAATTAAATTTATTTATTTTACATCTTTACATCAGTTCTTCTACCTTCTCTCCTCTAATTGTCTCCCACCACCTCTACCCTTTCTCTCTGTACATCTACTCCTCCTCTGGTTCAGGAAGAATCAGGCATTCCATTGGTATCAACAAAGCATGGCATATCAAGGTTAGGTATGACTAAGTACCTTCTCTTTTCTTAAGATTGGGCATGGCAACCAATTATGAGGAATGGGTTTCCAAAAGCCTCCCAAAACATTAGGGATAGACTGTTAGGGTTCTCATGAGTACAGCAAGATACATGCAGGCTGCCTGGGTGTTGGTTCAGTTTCTGTGGACTCCTATAACCCCAAGTTAGATGTTTACATGCATTATGTCTTGTGATGTGTCTGACTTGTGCAGTCTTTTCTTCCTGTATTCAGTAGTATTCTCTGTGCTTGGTCTAATGCTTGACTAGGGTCTCTTCATATGTTTCTGTCATTTACTGTGTGAAGCCTTTATTAATTTCTTTCTTAGTAAGGTTATTCAAAGAAAAACAGGAATTCTAGTGATTACTATACAAAAGCTAACAACTGCCATGGAAAGGAATAATGGGTGGAAATGCTAGATAAGTAGAAATTGGAGTGAAAATGTGCAATATGTAAGGAGACAATATAAGTGTATACTGGGTAAAAGGCAAAAGAGATAAGTAAATTAAAAGAATCTTGGTTTTAAGTTCCATTTAATTTTGTTTTTGTAAACTATATTCTTATAAAAACAGTATTGTGCATAGTCACTTTTACTTTTTGGGTAGAGATGTGGCTGAGGTCTTAGTTGCATATATTAGTAATCACATACACAGAATGGCATGCATACTTAATATTAGACACAATTTTCATCTTTACTTTTATAAGAGTGTCCCATTTATCATTGTGCTAAATATCTTTTTATTGTTTTTCTAGATTAATTCTATGCAAGTTCTGTCCATTTTACTGCTCCAGACGTCAGAGCATGGACCTAGTCAATAATTACTCAGTGCTTCTTGCTTAGTTATGTTTGCAACCAGATGCCTCAGTGCATTGGAGGAATGGAGATAATGGAACTCATTTCTCTTGCTGCAATCTGATACACAAATCTTCTCTCCAGAGAACTTGAAGTTATTATCTCTCCATTGTTACTCAGCATTGTGCATTCTTTTTGATTTAAGTTAGAAACAAGCTGGATTCACGTGTCAATCCCAGCTCACTCTCCCTCCCCTCCTCCCCCACCCCCTACCAACTCCCCTATCCCTTGCCCAATCCCCACTCCCCATTTCACAGGGAGGGTGAGGCCCTCCTAGGAGGATCTTCAGAGTCTGTCTTTTCCTTCAGGGCAGAGCCTAAGTCCTCCTGCAAGAGTCCAGGCTGAGAGAGCATCCTTCATTGTGGGATGGGAACCCAAAGTTCATTTGTATTTAAGGGATAAATACTGATATACTACCCACGGCCCAATAGATTGCCTAGACCTCCTCACTTACACCCACATTCAGAGGGCTGGATCAGTCCCATGCTGGCATACCAGCCTTCAGTCTGGGTAACAAGAGCTACCCCTTTTTCTGGTCAGCTGTTTCTGTTTGTTTAACTAGACCAGTCTTGACCCCTTTGCTCATCAGTCCCCCACTCTTTCGCTGGGTTCCAGAAGTTCAATTCAGTGTCTAGCTGTGTTTAGCTGTGGGTATATGCCTCTGCTTCCATCAGTCACTGAATGAAACTTCTAGGATGGCAGATAAGGTAGTCATTAAACCCATTATCAGGGAGAGGCATTTAAGGCAGTCTCTCCACTATTGCTTAGTTTGCCAGTTACTGTCATCATTGTAGATCTCTGGAAATATCATTAGTGCTAGGTTTCTCCTCAGACTTGTAATGACTCCCACTAGTGTGGTGTCTCTCATCCTGCTATCCTCTATTTTTCCCCTCTTCAACCTTACTGCTCCCCCATGTCTTCCTCTCCACTCCTCTTCTCCACCACTCTTTTTCCTGGTCACTCTCCCATCCCCTTGCCATGCTCGCAAACTTCTCAGTAGATCTTGCATAATTCCTCTTTTCTGGGGTACCATGCATATCTCTCTTAGGGTCTTTCCTTTATCCCAGACTGTCTGGCAGTGGGATTGTAGGATGGCACTCCCCGATCCACGTCTAAAATCCATATATGAGTGAGTACATACCATGTCTTACTGCTGTCAAAAAAACAAGAATTGTGCATTCTATACATACCCCAGGGTCTCAACATAGAGCCTAACTGTGGGTTATGTGCTTACCCATGGAAACACTAAATATTCTCACACAGAGGATCAAAATGATAATCACCATGCTTATTTCCATGTATTTTAATGACTTTATTTCCAAAATTCTTATTATGCTAGTGTCTAATTTTAAAAGCTTGATATTTGCTTGCAGATTTTCAAAAACAGTTGTATTTGTTATATGTTAATCCTGTACTTGAGCAACTTTATTGGACATTTAATATATGAAGCAATAGGAAAAGAGACACTATCAATATTAGCATTAAAACCACTCGGCTTAAGGGGTTCTTGGATTTCCACTGTGTCCTGAGGTGTTTTTATTTTAAAACTAATGTGAGTATGCTGATGAGTTCTGTAGCATGCTAACTGTTACCTCTAGCGTTGTGTGTTGTTTTTGCTCCTTTGGCTTTTGGGAGGCCCACTACACAGCTTCCAAATTAATCACACACAGAATAGTGTTATTACTTACGAATGCCGGGCCTCAGCTTGCCTTGTGCCCTGCCAGCTTTTCTTACTTAAATTAACCCATCTATCTTTTGCCTCTGGGCTTTTTCTTTTCTATTCCCATGAGTGTGTAGCTGGGTGGATAGTAACCAATGTCCTCCTCCCTTTGTTCTCTCATTGCTCCTCTTCTTCCTCATCTTCTGTTTATGCTCTCTACCTGCCAACCCTAGTATCATTTTTTGTTACTGGATGTTCAGCTCTTTATTAGACCATCAGGGGCTTTAGACAAGCAAAGACAACTTTCCCAACCTAAAGAAAGACATGCCAATGAAAGCACAAGAAGTCTACAGAACACCAAATAGAGTAGACCACAAAAGGAATTCCCCTTGGCACATAATAGTAAAAACCCAAACATACAAAGTAAAGAATATTAAGAGCAGCAAAGGAAAAAGGCCAAGTAACATACAAAGGCAAACCTATCATAATCACACAAAATTTCTCCATGGAAACTCTGAAAGCCAGAAGGTCCTGGATAGATATTGTACCAACATTAAGAGACCACAGATGCCAGCCCAGACTACTACTCCCAGCAAAGCTCTCAATAACTATAGATGGAGAAAACAAGATATTCCGCAACAAAACCAGATTTAAACAACACGTATCCACAAATCCAGCCCTACAGAAAATATTGGAAGGTAAGCTTCTATTTAAGAAAGGTAATTATGCCAACAAATATGTGCAATAGATAGTCCAAATTTATCAAAAGACAAAAGAAAAATGGGGGTTAATCCACAAACAATTACCACCAAAAACAAATAAAAAACAAACAAGAATTAACACTCAATGGTCCTTAATTTCCCTCAATAATAATGGTCTTAATTTGCCTATAAAAGACACAGGCTAACAGAACAGATACTAAGACAGAATCCATCCTTCCACTGCATATAAGAAACACACCTCAACTTCAAAAACCGATATAACCTCAGAGTAAATGGTTGCGATAAGGTTTTCCAGTCAAATAGATCGAAGAAACAAGCTGGTATCACTATCCTAGTATCAAACAAATTAGACTTCAAACTAAATTCAATCAAAAGAGATGAAGAAGGTCATTTCCTGTTCATCACAGAAAAAATCCATCAGGATGAGGTCTCAATTTTGAACATCTATGCCGCCAGATACAAGGGCGCCCATGTTTGTAAAAGAAACATTACTAAAATTAAATCACACGTAAGACTTCAACACCCCACACTTATGACTAGACAGGAACACTAGACAGAACCACCAGAAACTCAACAAAGAAACACAGGAACTAACAGAATTTATGAACCAATTAGGTTTGACAGACTTCTAAAGAACATTCCATCCAAACCCAAGAGAATATATGTTCTTCTCAGAGCCACATGGGTCCTTCTCTAAAATTGACCACATACTTGGCAACATAGAAAACCTCAACATGTACAAAAATTGGAATAACTCCCTGTATCTTATGGGACCATCACGCTTTAAAGTTAGAAATCAACAACAACACAAATTGCAGAAAAGCTACAAACTCATGGAAATTGAACAAAACACAATAACACCATTCCTGGGTCAAGAAAGAAAGAAAGAAGGAAAGAACGAACGAAAGAAAGAAAGAAAGAAAATATAGATTCCCTAAAATTCAATGAAAATGAAGACACAACATACCCAACCTTATGGGACACTTGAAGGCAGTACTAAGAAGAAATTTTATAACACTAAGTGCACATATGAAAAAACTGGAGAATAGTCACAATATTAACAGCACAACTGAAAGCTCTAGAACAAAAAGAAGCAAACTCACTCAGGAGGAGGAGACATCAGAAAATAATCAAATTGAGGACTGAAATCAATGAAGTCAAAACAAAGAAAACATAAAGAATCAATATAACAGGTAGTTGGTTCTTCTAGAAAATCTGCTATATAGACAAACCTCTGTCCAATCTAACAAAAAGGCGGAGAATGAACATGCAAATCAACAATATCAGGAATGAAAATTGGTACATAACAATGGACACTGAGGAAATCCCAATAATGTTCAGGTCATACTTGGAAAACCTATACTCCACAAAGTCAAAAATTTAAAGGAAATGGACAATTTTCTGGATAGATACCACTTACCAAAATTAATACAAGAGCAGATAAGCAATCTAAACAGACCTTTAAACCCCATGGAAAAACAAGCAGTCATCAAAAGTCTCCCAAGCAAAAAAAGCCCATGTCCACATGGCTTCAGGGCAGAATTCTACCAGAAATTTAAAGAAGAGCTCATTCCAATACACCTCAAAATGTTCCACACAATAGAAGAAGGAGGTTTGATGCCAAACTATTTTTACTAAGCTACAATTACCTTGGCACCCAAGCCACACAAAGACACAACTAAGAAAGAGATCTACAGATCAATCTCCCTCCAATGCTGGTGGGAGTGCCAACCTCTACAGCCACTTTGGAAATCAGTGTGGAGATTCCTGAAGAAAATGAGAATCAATCTACCACAAGATCCAGCAATTCCACTCTTAGGCATATACATGAAAGATGTATGTTCATACAACAAGAACTTATGTTCAAACTATGTTCATAGCAGCATTATTTGTTATAGTCTGAAACTGGAAGCAAACTGGATGCCAATCAACTGAAGAGTGAGTAGAGAAAATGTGGTACATTTACACAATGGAGTACTACTCAGCAGAAAAAAATAATGGAATCTTGAAATTACTAGAAGAAAACATATTGATTGAGGTAACCCAGTCACAACAAGACAAGCATGGTATGTGCTTACTCATATATGGAGTTTAGGCCTGAAATAGGAGAATGCCAGCCTACAATCCCCAGCCAGAAAATGGGAGGGGTGGAAGCTGGGAGACAAAGAGGGGGTGAACTGGAGGAGAGAGGAGAAGGACATAGGGAAGCAGGAAAGTTGAGTAGGGGGAAGAATAGAGGAGGGAAGGATGAGAGATACCATAATAGAAGGAGACATTTTAGGTTTGAAGAGGGATCTAGTACTAGTGGGATGTCTAGAGAACTACAAATATGACACTAATAGTGGAGATGCTACCTTAAATGACCTTCCCTACAACGTGATTGATGACTTCCTTGTGCGCCATCCTAGAGCCTTCATCCAGTGGCTGAAGGAAGCAGAGGCAGATACCCACAGCTAAACACTGAAATATACCCCTGGAACCCATTTTCAGAGAGGGAGGAGTGATGAGCAAAGGGGTTATGACGTGGCTGGTGAAACCCACAGAATCAGTTGTCCTGAACAAGGGGGAGCCCATAGACCCCAGACTAATAGCTGAGAAGCCAGCGTGGGACTGATCCAGAACCCCTGAAGGTGGGTATCAGTAAGGAGGCCTCAGCATCCTTTGGGGCCTCAGCCAATGAATCAGAATTTAGCCCTGTCATCCAGATGGACTTTGGGAGCCCATCGCATATGACAGACTTTCAAGATTCCCCCAAGATGGGTCTCACTCTCCTTGGAGAGTGAAGTGGGGACTGGGGAATAGGTTGGGGGGGAGGTTGATGTGGGGTAGGAGAGGGAGCAAGGATTGACTTTTGAAGCAAACTTGTTTCTAATTTAAATTAAGTTAAAAATTAACTTTCTCTTTACTCAGAAGACATGATTTTATTTCTGCTGTATTACTTCTCCAAACAAAAAAGATCCCATGTATACTACAGAAGGTGTATCCTGAAAGGTAAAGATAGCCTTCAGAGGAGTGATGATGGTGTAAATGACTTAGCACTCAAGATTGATTCTTTTTAATCAAGTAAAAATATACATAAATTACTTTTTGAACAACTAGAACAGAAAAATTCCTGAAATAGGAAGCAAAATGTAAACTGAAGTATCAATGCTACTTCCACAGATATGGTCTTATGCCAAAACCATAATCATAACTATTAAGCAGCATGAATACATTGAAAATACAATAATTAAGCAATAAAATTCAACACTTCCAGTATGAAGAAGGCAAAAGCTCTGTCATATGGTAATCAATCTTCCACATCTTGTTCCACACTTTTAAATATTTTGTGAGGGAAGAGAGAATTTGTACTCTACATCACATTTATCCTGTGGTAAACCACAAACTACAATATAAACTCCAATACATTTTGAAAGAAACTGATAGTTTCTTTAAGCTAAAAGACTGCATGGGGAAAACACCTGGAAGGTCTCAGGCTTACAAAAAGAACTAAAGGCAGCTGGGGAAAGCCTAGAGCAGATGACATGGTCTTCTCAGGGGAAGAGCACACCAACTGATTGACCAGTGCCAAATGATTACCTCTGAGAACATGTACCAAACTAATCCACATGTATGTATGCAATAACAATTAGTCAAAAAAGAGGCCATGAACTAGAAAGAGAGCAAAAAGAGGCATATGGAAATATTGGGGTAGAAAAATCAAGGATGAAATACTGTAGTTTTATCATAATATAAGTTTCTCTTAAAATGATAGTGTTTCATAAGTAGAAATTGAAACATTTCATTCTCTGAAAAGTATGATGCATTATCATTTTAAGCATATACACACGAGGTTGTATATATATTAAGAAAATATGGCTGTGTTTTATTACTGAATGGTGATTAAATTTATACTGTTTAGCTCACAAAATAAGCATATACAGACAGAATATTTAAATAAAATATAAAGACACAATAAAATAAAACTGATTTAGAATTATTAATAATATGCAAGTAGGAAAATACAGTGAAATTCACAGTTCAGATATCTGCAAAATGTGAAAAATAATACACATAAAATAAATATTTTAATTATAAGACTAATTTTTATGTATTTAATATTCTGCCTTATTAGCAACCCAACATACATAAAAGAGTAACTGCTTTGCAACTTCTTTGCATATAATTTTTCATGAAACAATAAAAAATGTATTAGAACTGAAGATATCAAATTTAATTAATTTAAGAAAGTTTTATAGACCATCATGATTATCTTCTAGGCATTTGAATTAACATTATGAATCAGAAAATTTACTTTGCCACATATCTTTAGTTATTCCTAATTACTATATTCCAAATATTAGTTGAGGAGAACATATGGAGATACATAATTAACAACAAAGACTATTGAAAACTTCATTTGGAAACAATACAGTACATAATTAGAAATGTATGCATATATAAATATGGTTAAACAAAATTGCACTAAGTGAGGGGACAAGGTTGTTCACGGATACCATAATGAAAAGCCTAATTTCAGGTGTGGGATACTTGCTTTCAAAATGTTTGGGAGTGGGTTATGATGGATCGCAGCACAAAATATTAAAGGCTATTCTTGGTTGCTCTTTACAGCTTGATGATAAGTGTGTCTTGCTGAAAATGCCACATAACTGAGGACCTAGGACAAACAGAAATTGAGTTTTCAATCACTTGGGAACTTCATCCCTATTGATTAATTTCACAGTGCTGGAAAGTTTCTATACATGCTACTGGAGTAAAAAAAATAATGAAGCACTCTCATATAACTGTCTCATGAGCTATAATTACTACCAGCTTGGGACTATACTAGCATTAGTGCAACAGTAACATGCTATATAAGGTGGACTTCATGCACAGCAATAGTAATTTTTGCTAAAATCTATGACTGACTAAATCAATCATATGGGAGAATCTAATACTATTATTCTGATAAATGTGCATACTAATGTAATAATAATAAACCATCACTGATTTAGATTTCTACCCACAAATAAGTACATCTCATATCCTTCATCAAGAAAGCTTCTTTCCTTAAGACACAGGATGACTAATATCATGTGCCACAACTGGTCAACATTTAGGGCATAAGAGATATTCCCTCACCAGGTGGTGGTGGCGCACGCCTTTAATCCCAGCACTCGGGAGGCAGAGGCAGGCGGTTCTCTGTGAGTTCGAGGCCGGGCTGGACCGATAGCCTCCAAAACAATACAGAGAAACCCTGTCTCGTAAAAAACAAAACAAATCAAAACAAAAAAAGAGATATTCCCTTTTTCCGAGGCTCAAGCATGTTCATGGAAGAGAGAAAGAGTTTAATATCAGAGCTAGTGGGTGTCTGCACAACTTATGCACAAAACCTGTAGAAGCTCAAGCAGCCAAAACTCATGTAAAGACTAGAGCAGTAACCATAAAATACTTCCCTAGTCCTAGTAAGGTTCTTATTATTGTGAAAAGTCACCATGGTAACTCTAATGAAAGAAAACAGTTAATTAGGTTGTGGCTCACAGTTTCAGAGGTTCAGTCCATTATCATCATGGGGGAGAGCACAGCCTCAAGGAGAAATGTTGATGTAGCTAAAAGTACATCTTTCAGGCAACAAGAAATCAACTGACTGGGTGGATGGCTTTGAACATAAGTAATCTCAAGTCCCACCCCCACGGTGACAGACTTCCTCTAACAAGGACATACTCAATTCAACTGAGTCATACCTTCTACTGGTGCCACAGCCTATGAGGATGTAGGTGCTAATTACATTCGAACTACTACCAGATTTTAAAGCTATTATATAATTTATCATAAAAGAATGCACTGATAATCTGTTTGAATGTATTCGCCATCACTTGTCTCAATGGAAATTTATTGAAACTCAGAATAAAATGTCACTAGAGCAGACCTATGAAAAAAGATAAGCTAAATTTTAAAAGTGATATGTTGCCCCTAATAAACATAGTATGAGCCCATGGTTGCAAACGACTTAAGGAATAGAAAAGCATTGGAAAATTACAACTGACAAAACTATTTTTAAATGGTTGAACAGGTAAACATGAAAACTCCATTGAAGGAAAGTATCCAGGGTCGTGGCAGAATTGGAGTGATTGTCTAATATCAAGAAACAAAACCAAAATTCTCTCAGGAATATCCACATAGCTGTCAATATATAATAAAATAACTCTCTCTCTATATATATATATATATATATGTATATATATATATATACCTCTCTCTATATATATATCCCTCTCTGCCTCTCTCCTCACACACACTACATACATACATATATATTAATTTCAAAAATATAGTTAATTTTTAATCAGATCTAATTTTATAAAATATGGAAGAATGAAGAATGTGTGAATGGTATTAAAATTCAGAGGGGACTTAGGGATATAGATAGCTCAATCCATAAAGTGCAATGAGTACAATACGAAGAATAAATATGAAACAACCAGGGTTAAAGACATGTTTTCAATACTGCTGGGAAAGCAGAGAGCATAGACCTGGCAAGCAGCTTATCTGTCTATTTTAATTCTATACCTGGAGATACCCTATGTGTAAAACAAAGTATACGGTGACTGAGTAAAGAGACCATAAGTTGTCCTCTCACCTCCTTTCACCTCTATACACCTCTAAATATGCGTACATTCACATACATTTACACATCATGAACACACACACAATTCAGAAAGCAAATAATGCTGTTAAATTTTTCTATGCATTAAGGGTAATTTTATAGATAATAGTTAGGAAATTAATACAAGACTCTTTTAGGGACATATTTGTTTGTTTTATAAGCTAAATGATATCAAAATGTACACATATTTTTGAAGAACAAAGAGAGTAACTGTAAGACAGAGGAAATGAATCCATTCTTCTATCTGAACATAGGGCAAAGAAAACAGAAGTGAAGGAGGAAGCCCTGGCTTGTAGGTTTAAATATGAAAATGAGTATTTCAGTGTTTTATATTTTGTAAAAACGGGTGGGAATAAAGATAAGGTGGCAAAGGATTTAGAATTGTCAAGAGTGAAAGATCTTAAGAGGAGTGTTTTTGAAGTAATATCCTGATCTCTAACTATTACACTGTCAGTTTAACTGTGTGGTTAAAGTTAACAGATGAAAATTGATGGAGGCATTATTTTTTATGTTATTTTCACACTACCAAATTTGCATGATGTTATTTAACAAATAGTAACAGAAATTTCAGAAACCTCATGCAGATACAATATATGTTATTAATCACACTAATAACTATAACAGACACAGAGTAAAGTTTTTTGAAGGCTGGTATACACAGATCTCCCTGATCCATCATGTAGGACAAGCTTCAAAGAGGAATTAATAACTTCATAGCAGATAGTTTGTCAGTTGAACATTTTCTCATAAGACCTTTGACTTTATTATTTAAGCTACATAGCAAAAATAAGTTCTGGAAATAAAACACTGTGTACATTTACAACACCTTTCGCTGATTAACTAACTCTAAAAACTTTTTAAAAAGTGTTTAGCTTTGGGTTTTCGCCTTGCTTCCATTAGTCACTAGATGAAGGTTAATTGCTTATGTATCAATAATGCATGCAGAAATATGAGTGTTATTTGTTTAAGACACAATCAAATGTAATCTGATTAACTCAGCAACCAAAATCTATGTGATCAAAATCCAACAAAAAGTATTCAAAAAATAATTACCACAGAAGAAAGGGTATTTTTTTCCTACTACGGTGAAACCTATTGACAAGGATTGTTGTTAAGATTCACAAAACGGAGGAAAATAAAACCTTTGGAACATTAATTCATTTTCATATTGACACTCAGGGTGAAAATCTTAAGAGAAATGGAATTTTTCCATAAAAATAAGCGTGTGGTTAGATACAGACAGTAATTATGGTTAATTGGTAATCATGTGTACATATATATGTATGTATACACACACAAGTATATATATATAAATATATATATGAAATTAGTGGAACTCCAAGTCCATGTTTTGAATACTAACAAAATAGATAAGGGTCTGGGACAGAAAGAGACAAATAGAGCCATTGATTAATCTTTCATGGTGTGATATGGAAAGGGCATGTTGTCAGAAAAATATTCAGAGAACTGTGTAGCAGGGAAAACTTAAATTTAGAAAACTAAAATTACACACACACACACACACACAGAGAGAGAGAGAGAGAGAGAGAGAGAGAGAAAAACAGAGAGAGAGAAACAGAGAAACAGAGACAGAGACAGAGACAGAGGAGGGAGCTTATATCTATGATTAACAGTAAACACAGTTTGAAAGAGACACCATATTTTCATCTTCAGAAGATGAAGGACTTATACATCTGAAAACTCATTAGAAAGTATTGTAGAAATGGCGATATATTCTACTCACTGATCTGTAGAAAGACAGACAACATAAAATGACTAGTCTCTATATAGGCTTTAGCAAAAGTATTGCTACTATAACCTTGGTGAAATCACACATAAAATAATGTTTATTTAGTACTTATTAGTGGAACAAGTATTAGTGTCCTTTGCTGTAAGAAACTGCATTATGTTCGTCTTGCTCAATCATCAATTACAATTTTGGAACAGTATTAATGTCTGTTGCTGTAAGAAACTGCATTATGTTCATCTTGCTCCATCGTCAGTTACAGTTTTATGAAATTTGTGAAACATAGAAAGTATCAGGACTATTATCTGTCTGGCCCTCTGTCTTTTTAACATCATTTTCTCTGTGAACTCCTTACTTTGCTCTTGTGCTTTCTTTATGTTCAGTTAAGGATCTACTTTGAATCAAAGACATTTTGATTTTTGTTGGGGAAGTCCTGTGCATTTGTCAATAAAGCACTGTCTGGCCAGTAGGGAATCTAGATAGGAGGGACTAGGAGTCCAGAAGGACTCTGGGTAGGAGAAACACAGGAGATTCGAGATGTAAAGCCATGGGGTAGGAGCCCGGAACTATTCTCCAGTAAGAAACATACTTAGATTAACAATTGGGGTAATTACTTAAGTCAGAGCTAGCCAGTAAGAAACAAGCAAGGCCAACAGCTTCATAATTAACATAGCCTCCTGTGTGTTTATTTGGGACTGATGTGGCTCTAGAACCAGGCTGGCGGGAAGGCTTCTCTCAAGGAAAAAGCTTCTCTTTACAGATTGTAACTCACATGTCAGTTCCATAAACAGATATTTTGTGAGAATAAAATCCAAATACCATTTCATGGGATGATATGTGTGGACACTGGGAAATGTGCCTTTTCATCATAAATTTTGGGTTATATTAAGTATGATTTTATGGCATTCTTTTCAGTTTTCAAATATGGATGGCCAAATTATGAACTTTACATTATGAAAATGAATTAAAGACAATTTGAAAAAAGATAACCATATTTATGCTATAGTATATGTACTTTAAAATTTTTTCAGAGTTACACAAACATAGTTTTAAAAATGAAACAATTCATTTGGAGACCTTAAAACTGGAAACTAAGTTTAAAGTTATTCATGTAGCTACTTGAAATGTTACATTTATGAAATGCTAACAATTCATTTTAAAAGTTGGCAGAAGATGAGCTTTGGTAGAAAATTCACTCCAAGGAAACATACCCATATGTTTAATCAGAGCTGCAGCCCTTGACATTTCTTTTTCCATAATTCAACTATAGAAAATTACCTGTGCACATGTAACTAAACTGAATTTAAATCAGGTACCTCCACCTTAACACATGATTTAAGTTTTAAAATAACTGTGTTCAGGCAATTTTTTCTATGAAGTCACTCATTTAAAAAATCTAGCACAACAAAATAAAATTCATAAATTGCAATTTAATGCTAGTAATATTTATTTTTTTCAACTAAATTTATGAAGATTATGGATCACATCAAATCCCAGTATGTTAATCAACTAGTATAATTTGTGTGTGTGTGTGTGTGTGTGTGTGTGTGTGTGCAAGTGACTATGAGGACATGTATGCATAAAGAAACAAAACAATACAGACTTCCTTGCTTCTGATATTATAGTTCAGCCATTACTAAGCAAAATCCAACTTTTCAGATGGATACTGAATGCTAACTTTTTATTTAAATGTTAAACATATTATTTATTTTGACGTAATAATTATAAATAAATTCAGACTCAAGATGAATTTGTTAAAGGCCTATTTTTATGGATATGATCTTAGTGCTATAATTTGACAGTAGTAATTAGTAAATTACTTCTTCACTAGAATTCTAGGATACCTGAATGAAAAAGTTTGTTTATTAATCATCAATGAAAAGTGGACATAACTGACAAATTATAGATGAGAAGAAGCAGGAAACCTGTGACTCAAATCTTGCTATTGGTTCTTTTATCACTCATATGCTCGGAAGTGAAGGAGCACAATTGTCTACAGGAATCTGAGTTAATGTGTGGACGTAGAAACTCTACAGCTGTAGTACAAATGAAGATTACTTGCACCAAATAGCCATAACCTTCAGTCAATCTTCTGTTAAAAGACCATTGCAAGACTGATGCCTATTGATCAGAGTGGTCTGTATCTCTTTCAAGCGGAAACCTGTAGACTAACAATAATTTTTTCTAGCTGACAGGATTTTAGAAATGTAACAGCAACCACTTTCCAAGGCACTTTTCTTCTTTTTCTCCAACACAATACCACTCCTAACTTCCAACATTCACATGTGAGTCTATAACCCAGAAAAAGTACACTAAGCAGAAAGTAAAAATAGCCAGAGGGAATGAGTTGTAGAGTGGAGAAAAAAAATAAATGTGGTTTGGAGGGAGGAATGAGAAAATCAGGCAAAAGCATTTAACTGAGGAAGGAAAATTTTGCACAACAAAGAAAAAATTTTTATTCTTAGCATAAATATATATAGATATAGACATAGATTAGATATAGATATAGTGCATGTGTGTGTGTGTGTGTGTGTGTGTGTGTGTGAAGTCACACTACTTGGATTTGTATTACTTCCCCTATGACACATAGATTAACAAAAAATCCAAAAATCTCCCCTTCTCTTTCTTCTAATTCCCTATCCTCTCCCACCATGCTTCCAGTTAGCTCAGGAAATTTTCTCCTTTCCCCTTCTCCAAAAATCTTCTCCTTTCTCCTTCTCCGGGGGACCATATATGTCTCTCTTAGGGTCCTCCTTCTTTCCCAGCTTCTCTAGCGGTATGGATTGTAGGCTGATATTCATTTGCTGTATGTGTAAAATCCATATATGAGGGAGTACATACCATTTTTGTCATTTTGTAACGGTGTTACTTCACTCAGGATGATTTTATCTAGTTCCATCCATTTGCCTGTGAATTCCAAGATTCCATTGTTTTTTCCCTCTGAGTCACACTCCATTATGTAAATATACCACATTTTCTCTATCAGTTCTTCAGCTGAGGGGCACGTGTTGAGGAAGACATGAGAGAGCAGGAAGATTGAGTCAGGAGAAGAATAGAGGAGGGCAAGAAAAGAGATACCATAATAGAGGGAGCCATTATAGGTCTAAAGAGAAATCTGGCACTAGGGAAACATCCAGAGATCTACGGTTTTCACCAAAACTAACAATCTAAGCAATAGTCAAGAGGTTTCCTTCAATGTTCTTCTCTGATAACAAAATTGATGACTACCTTATATGCCATCCTAGAGCCTTCATCCAGTAACTGATGGAAACAGAAGCAGACACCCACAGCTAAACATTGAGCTGATCTCTGGAATTCAGTTGCAGAGAGGGAAGAGTGATGAGAAAAGGGGTCAAGTTCAGACTGAAGAAACACACAGAAACAGTTTACCTGAACAAAGAAACAGTTGACCTGAACAAGGTAGAGCTCAAGGACCCCAGACTGATAGTTGGAAAACCATCATAGGACTGTTCCAGACCCTCTGAATGAGGATGTCAGTTTGGAGATCTGGTTAATCTATGCAGCCTCTGGTAGTGGATCAGTATTTATCACTAGTACACGAATGGACTTTTGGAGTCCTCTCCACATAGAAGGTTATTCTCTAGGCCTAGACACGCAGGGGAGGGTCTAGGCCCTGCTCCAAATGATTTGACAGACTTTCAAGATCCCCCATGGAATTCATCACCCTCCCTGGAGAGCAAAAAGGGGATGAGACAGGGGACTGGTGGTGGGCAGGGGAGGATGTGTAGGATTGACATGTAAAACAAGTTGGTTTCTAATTTAAATAAGAAAAAAGAAAAAAAAAACACCATTTAACTAGCAGTCTCTTTACTCAAATGAATTTGTGAGGCTTTGTTTAAAAAAAATCCAAATATGTACTGCATAGCAGAAATATATGGAAAATGTTTTCAGCCATGAAAAACTCTTAACTAAAATTTGCCCTATATTTTCCAATAACCATATTTTGGGACAACAATTTCTGCATTTTCTTTATGAAATAATCTGTTCCTATCTTAAAACAAGGGTGCATTAAAATTACATTTATGTAGACGACATTAAACCAAAACTGATCAGACCCACTAGCTATACAATATATATTTTAAATTAAAAACTTAGTTGAAAAGCAAAAGCAGCAATACAATCTGTCCCCTTTTCCCTAAAACATTGCAAGCGGTAGTTCATGAGTTCATCTGAAGTACATTTTGACAGATTGGTAAGATTGTGTTTTCTTGGCATAGTTTTATTTCATTCTTTTCTGGGAATTCAGAACTCCTTTCAAAATCTTCAGGAAGAAGCAAACAGAAAAGGTGAACTTTGTACTGAAGATGTTTTTGATGGCCAAGTCATTTCCTGATCCAGGAAACTGGGCTATCTATAGTTAAAAAGATGATGTCTGCCATTCTCTGACTTAAAAAATGACTTATAAATCAATTTCTGAGATGTACACACTAAAACTTAACAGTTAAATTTGCGACAGTTAATCATATCATACTGGTTAAATTTTCACTGGTAAGTTCAATCTTTAAGGGCAGTTGCATTGCTATAGCCTACATACTCAAAAAACCAACAATTAAACAAAATAAAATCAGCAAGAACTTCATGTTTTTTTCACCTCATCCACCAGTTTCTTTTACACAGGATATGTAATAATGCATTGTCATAGTTTGCACAGACCCCATGCCCTTTTATATTCCAAGTAAATTGCAGGAAGAATCATGGTTGCAAACAAGACTCATTAACAAACTGAGTGCCTCTGTATTGGGTTTTTGCTTTCTTCTGTCTGTTTATCAAGTTTTCAATAGAAAGAAATTCACACAAAAGATTGTTTATACCTGCTTGCCACTCATCTTTACTTTCATACTAACATTTATTCAAATACTGGTGAGGTTAGAATTGTACCACTTGAGGAATGTTTTGTGTGGTGCTAGCACTGTAGACTTTTATTCGCTATGGGAGATACAACAACTTATTTTTTTAATGCTATTGTAGCACTTCACTTTGTATTTAACCACCCAGGCAGCGTTAAATCTCTAATCTCCTCATGAACCAAAGGTGTGTCTTTCTTTTGTTACATTTTTGTCTCACCCTGCAAAAATGCTGCTAACTTTCTTGATCAAGTTTTATTGAAAATCTACTTCAGTTGTTTTATAATACTGTTTATAAAAATATACAAGAAGGCAGTTCTCTATTAATTAATGAGTAAAAGTTTGTGTTACCACATCCCAAGGATACATCATTAGTTTCATCCTATAAATTGAAAGCAGAGAACAAAGGGACCTCACAAAGCAACCCTATAGTCTAAGAAGTGAAAGTGTCACTTTCATAGCCAAACTGCAATGCACAGGAATACACACACACACACACACACACACACACACACACACACACACACACACACACACTCTCTCTCTCTCTCTCTCTCACACACACACAAATCCAATGGTTTCATGTATTTGTTACTTTTAACTATTTTAAGAATGCTTTATTACATTTATAGAATTAATCACTTTTATTTTAAAGATGGTAGCTTAATTTTCTGCCATATTTTTAAAATTATAAATTCCTAGGAAAACAGTGAAAGACTTTTCCAAACAGATTGATGTTTTCATCATTTTACTACTTCATGAGTATTGATTTTGTAGTTAATTAAATTGTGCTTAGACACTATAGTCTTTCTGATCTAAGATGCTATAAATATTTTCAAATTCACTGGTGCTTAACATGTAATGAACACTAAATTTTTTCTTGTGTGTTTTAAAAGATTTTCCTTGTTCCAGTTGTATATTTGATATTTGTGCTTACACCATTCTTGTTTAAAGTTGTCAGATACTTTCGTTGAAATCATTACTGTTTTAATTAATAATGTATTAGTCATACCATTAAAATGTCAGCCTCAGGGCCTGGAAAATGGCTCAGTAGTTAAGAATAAGTACTTAGAGATGACCTGTGTTTGATTTTTTTGTACTCAGAGCTCACAACTGAGATATTCCAATAATGGATATCTTGCCTAGCCCAAAAAAGACTGTGCATTCACCACCAGTATTAAATAAATACCACTGGCAAATGTTTCACTGCCAATTATCTCCTTGTAACTAACTTTTTCAAATGGTTCTCTTCTCCATATCATTCTAATATACAACACCCACACTTCAGCTACTACCCTTAAGATGTTAATGAACTCATGCACTCTATTACTGGCATAAACCTCAATTGGTTATTGATCCTTCTGTCAGTACTTTATCTTATTTTTAATTAAAAATATACTTTTTTCATACAATATGCTCTATGGTTTCCCTTCTTCCAACTGCTCTGAGATCATTTATCTGAATCAACAGACTAGAAAGTCAACAGGCATCTAAAAAGTAACAACAAAATAAAATAGCATAAAAAAAACTGGAAGAGGACAAAAAATAAAAATAAATACAGAAGAAAAAGAGTCAAAGACAAGCATTATGAACACATACAGATTCAGAGATACACACGTCCACACACAGAAATCTTTTAAAACTCAAAACTAGACGCCACACATAGACACAAGGACATGTAAGGGTGGAAAAGATTCCTGTCATGAGACTCCATTGGTGAAAACCAGTTTTTCATTTGCAAGTGGAGCTAGCTTCTGGGTTGGGTATTGACACTCTTATCTCCTTTCTGCATCGCAACACCTGCCAGCATGAAGGGTCATTTTAGGGGTTGTGTGAAAGCTTAATACAGTAGAAGGTTACTAAAATATGTGCCTGTTACGACAATCTAGACTGCTCATCACACAAAACTTCCAGTACCGGAATCAGGTTATATTTCATACAGTTGTTGGCCAAAGGTGTCCCATTGGAAGACCCAAGCAACTCAGTCTATTTGCAAGGCTATTCTCCACAAATTTACAGCGAGCCCCTAATCCTGAAGATAACACCTACACAACTCATTGAATACAGATAAGTTGAGTACCTATAGGGAGCCTTCAAAATTACTGACTAGTGGTACTGTCAGTGTTTTAAACCTGTATTTAGAAACTAGTTTTTAGAAGCAAATATATACTATTCATTACTCTTTTATGATGAATAAGGTTGATTTTAACTAACTTTTCAATGAATGTCTTCATAATTTGTGTTAGGAGAAGTTTACTTTGCAAACTTGAAAAGAAAAATCCTTAAGGAAGAGGAAATGTTCTCTGGGTCATATTTTATACCCAGATGTCTTAAAGATAAACTGTCTTCCTTCGAACATATTAAATATTAAGATGCTGAGTTATACAGAAACAAATTTATTTTTCTTTTTGCCAATAAAAATAATGAATGGAACCACACTAGCTTTAGTTACACAATGGTTTCATTTTGAGAATAATTTTAGAAGTTTATGATTCATTGATTTCATTAAAGGTTAACAAAATAAAGCAGAGGACAGATAGTATCTTAGACACATTGAGACGTTTTACAAAGAGCATTGCCACTAGGTTGTAATGCAGGTACAAAATATTCTGAGATCAATCAGAACTTCCCTGGAACTAAATCAACATGACTCAAAAACCAGAGGAAGTGTCTTTTGAAGCTGCAGAAGTGTAATGCTGAAGGTTAGCAGATCTCTTTTAGTCTGCATATTTGCCCTGCAAACTCCAACCATCCTGTATATATCAACTTCATCATGAAAATTTTCTTTACTCTTAATGAAAGCAAAGAAAAACTTTTTTTAAATTTGAGCTGGATTCTTCTACACTGTCACAAATCTTTGTCAGAAAAGCAGTTCAGGGACCTCTGAGAACAACTCATTTACGCAGTTGAGAGAGTTAGTCTGACCTGACTACTGCTTTTGTCCTCATTTTCAGGTTCCCATTAGGTGTGTTAGTCACTACAAAAGACTTCTTTCTATAGACAGAAGGACATTAAAGATAAGTCACTAAACTGAACCAAGTAAATTAATAATTGTACCCTAGCACTCCCTGAGAAATATTTATCTTTTCATACTCAGGTACTACTGACAATATTTGCACAAATTTGAGTGGTATAATAGATGTGGACATAGTAATACTTTCTCACTTTAAATTTTAAGATAACTTTGTAAAAGTCTAAGCTTTATCTGGTTATATTGGAACTGAATGTATAATAAAATAAAAAATTAAAGTGCATAAAATACATTACTAGATTTGGCACTAGTGAGATCTTTACAGATCTACAAGAATGACATCAATTGGCATTAAGGCTACCCAAAATGCCCTTCCATGATAATGAGAATGATGACTACCTTATATGCTACCATAGAACTCTCATCCAGTGGCTGATGGAGGCAGAGGCAGACACCCACAGCTGTGAACCAAATTGAACTCCTGGAACCCAGTTGCAAAGAAGATTGATAGCCAACGGAATCAAGATCAGGCTGGCAAACCCACAGAGGCAGCTAACCTAAACAAGGGGGGAACACATGGACCCCAGACTGAAGACTGAGGGGCCAGCATGGGACTGATCCAGACACCCTCCCACCAAACCTGTACGACATAGAGGATGCCTTGGAAATCTGTGGAACTTTGGAGAGTAGAGCAGTATTTATTCCTGGGATACAGAGGGACTCTGAGAACCCATACCACGTGGAGGGATGCTCTCTCAGCCTGGATACATGGGGAAGAACCTGGGCCCTTCCCAGGATGATGTGACAGACTCTGAAAATCCCTCATAGAGGCCCTTGCCTTCCCTGTGGAGCAGAGGGGGGGATGGAGTGCTGGGTGAGGGGTTGGGAGGATTGGGGGTGGGGGAGGAGTGGAGGGAGAGGGAACTGAAAGTGATATGCATAAAACGTTAAAAAATGTAAAAAAGAAAATATTGAAATATTTTTAATCACTAGTTATGTTATTTGATGAGTAGCATCATGTTTCAGGTCTAATTCATCCAATTAAAATTATTGACAGTTGATGGTTATTGAATTCCTCTGCAGATCAAAAGCAAATGTGTTTTGGGAGAACCGTGTAATGAGAAGGGTGGAGTCAGACTCTATGTTGTATGTGTTTTTCCCTTGTGAGTGTCAGAAATGAGGGCTTAGTTTTGTTTTGTTATTGCCTTCTCTCCTTATATGCTCTGTACTTTTAGCTCTTCCCACAGAGCTCCATTCAGCTTATAAAGGAAGCATAGGAAGCTTTGATTATGTAAATGTAATACCCCATTGAAGCAGCACCACAGAGAGCCAAAAGAGCAAAGAGTTAGATTTAGACATGAATCCAACTAATAAGGCCTGTGGGGACTTCTGCTTACAATTAGTTTGTTCTCATACAGGGCTAAATTAGTTTTTCATATCCTGTGTAGTAAGAAGGGTTTTCTCTAAGTAAGTTTCATGCCATTGTGTACACAATGGTTTTTATGTATGTTTGAGAGAATAATAATGACAGGAAAATAGAGCTATCTAAATACCTGTATGGGTTTTCATTCCTTGGTAATAATATTTTAGACATTGAAAAGGAAATATTTAAACAGGCATTACTTAAAATTATGCCTATTTTAAATTATAGGTGCAACTTTTTAAAATATTAAGAAAACTTTTCCAGTCACTTCGTATTTTTTAATACAGGAATATAACAGTATTACTGTTAAATTTGAACAATTAAATTCTAATTAATATTATATCATATGAAAGTGTAGACATGTTTTCTTCACTAGAATTAGGGTGTTTATATGTGTGTGTCTTTGTGTGTTGTGTTCTATTAAGATATGTAATAATAGTGTATCACTGGTAGCATGAAATCAATTTTTTGTCTGAAGAATCTACACACTTAGTTCAAAGAAAAGTTAGCTTTACATCAGAGCATTATTAACACAGCTTAAATATTTCAGAGAAATTACATTTCATAACAATTATTCCATAATGCCATAAAAGTAGCTGTGACAGTGTGTTTACTATAGTTAGCTTCCTACACTGTGAACCACAGTCAATTAATAAACACACAGAAAGTTCCTCACTTTTGCTATGGTATTTACTATTATTAAGTGACAAAGCTGGTTCTTTATGCGTTACAAATACTGTCACTGGGGTGGGAAAGATGAGTCAGTAGTCAAAAGTACTTGCAGGGGACTTGGTTAGGGTTCCTGACACCCACACTGATGCTCACAACTGCAGTTCAAGTTACTGGAGTTACTTCATAGTCTTCTGGCCTCTATAGGAAGGGACAAAGCACATATGTGATACATACATATTCTTGCAGGAAAACATATATGCACATACTAGAAATAAATAAATCTTTTAAAAACAACTGTCAATAAATTCTATAACTTATTTTGCATTTTCAATCTAATTTCTTGCTACTTGGGATTAGAGTCATCATCATATCCAACCCTTTACTATTTGTTTTAAAATAGGGCATGTTATTTTATTACTTATGAAGAATAAATGTACATTTGACTTAAAATAGTCTCTGTTAGTAAATTCATGCTTGTCTAAACTTTCTTTCATATAGGAAGCAAACCTACCTTGAAATACAATGTACTTCATGTGATGGCACTCTGTAATCATTTGATTAACCCTCAGCCACTACATTCAACCATCACAAGTTGTCAACTAGTCATTTACTTAATGCAATTGCAAACATTGAGACTGTCTCTGTCATTATTTCACTCTGTCTCCTCAAGTTATGTATGCATAAGGTTAAGTAACAACATGTAGAAACCAGTCTTGATATGAACTACTACTCTGTTTTCATTTTTTTCACTTAAATAAATTTTGTTATATTTAATGAGTTTCATAGTCTCTTCTGATAGTTTTCAGACTCAGTAATATCTGTGCTAACTTGTGTCTCTAGACAGTCTTCTTACAAAAATGTTTTGAGATTTACTCATTCTATTGATGATCTGTGATCATCAATCCATATAATGAATTCAATAACATGGACCTATATTGTGGAAGGAAAGAAGTGACTTCCCTAGTTGTCGTCTTATTTACGTAATCAATGGAGGACATGCATGTGATTTTAGCCACTCTGACAGGTGTAAGGTAATGTCTCATAGTTGTTTTGATTTGCATTTCCCTTATGGTTAAGATATAACACTTGTAACACCAACACTGAGACTGACAATAAATGGGTCTCCCTGAAACTGAAAAGCTTCTAAAAGGCAAAAGACACAGTCAACAAGACTAAACTGTATCCCTAAGAATGGGAAAAGATCTTTACCAATACCACATCAGACAGAGGGTTGATTTCCAAACTATGCAAAGAACTCAAGAAGCTAGTCACCAAAACACCAAATAATTCAACTAATAGTGGGGTACAGAACTAAACAGAATTCTCAATAGAAGAATCTAAAATGGAGGAAAGACACTTAAGAAACTGTCTTAACCTTTCCATTGCTATGAGAAAACACCATGACCGAAAAACTTGTTGAGAAAAGGTTTTATTATGAGCTCACAGTACCACAACACATTCAATCATCAAAGGAAATCTGAGCAAAAACTCAAAACAGGAACTCAAAGGAACCTGAGGCCATAGAGGACTGCCATTTACTGACTTATCATGGGTTGCTCAACCTGACTGCTTATATAATACATAACTGTCAGCCAAGTATAGCATTGCTCACAGTGCACTGTGCCCTCTCCCCTTCATCATAAAGTAAATTTACTACCGGTTAGCCTCCAGACCATTCGTTTGGGGGCATTGTTTTTCAAAGTTTCTATGTTAAATCATGCTGAAAACAAATTATTAGGCATAAAATCATGCAGTAACTTACGGCTATATATTGCCTTTATCATGTTGATGTATGCTCCTGTTATCCCTAATCTCTCAAAGACCTTTATCATGAAAGGGTGATGGATTTCGTTGAAGGCTTTTTTTCAGCATCTAGTGACATGATCATGTGGTTTTTCTTTTTCAGTTTGTTTTTATGGTGGATTACATTGATGGATTTTTCATATGCTGAACCATCGTAAATTCACAGGTAAATGGATGGAACTGGAAGAAACCATTCTGAGTAAGGTAACCCAGTCACAGATTGACAAATATGGCATGTACTCACTCATATATGGATATTAGACATAGAAAAAAGGAGTACCAGTCTACAAACCACACTGCCAGAGAAACTAGGAAACAAGGAGAACTCTATGAGAGAAACACCTGGTCCACTGAAGAAGGGGAAATGACAAGAGCTCCTGAGAAAATTGGAGGCATGGGATGGGTGGCGGGGGGGAGAACATGGGGAGAGAGGAGAAATAGAATGGGAGAAGAGGGGTGGAAGGATAACATGAGGGATGAGGAAGATCAAATCTGGGGAAGAATAGAAGTGAGCAAGAAAAGAGATGCCTTAATAGAGGGAGCCATTATAGGTTTATAGTGAAATATGGCACTAGGGAAATCTCCAGAGATCCACAAGAATGAATGCAACTAAGAATCTAAGCAAAAGTGCAGAAGCTTCTTTGAATTCCCTTCCCCTATAATAAGATTGATTACTACCTTAAATGTCACCCGAGAGCTTATACAGTAGTTGATGTAGGCAAAAGCAGATATCCACAGATAAGCAATGAGCTGTTCTCCTGGAATGCTATTATATAGAGAGAGGAGGGATGAGCAAAAGGGTTAAGAACATGTTGGAGAACCACTCAGAAACAGCTGACCTGCACAGGTGAGAGAACATGGATCTCAGTCATAAAGCTGGGGAACTAACATTCGACTAAACCAAGTCCTCTGAATGTAGGTGCCAGTAAGGAGGCCTGGGCAGTCTTTGGAAACTCTCACAATGGAACCAATATTCATCCCTAGTGCACAAATGGACATTGGAAGCCCATTCCCTATGTATGGATTCTCTGTCAGCACAGAGTTTGATTATTGCCAATGGAAGGCCTCATGCTCCCTGCGGGGTTGATGGTGGGTAGGTTGGTGAGTGGTCGGTGGGGGGTATGGGAGGAAGAGAGAGAAAGGCAGGGGGGGACCTGTAATTACATGTAAATAAAATTGTTTCTAAATTAAACAAATACATTTTTTAAAAATATGAAATAAAAAAACATGCAGTAACTTGATTGAGAAGACGATGATTCAAAAAAGACAATTGAAGATTAAATTGGCATATCTGATTATATATAAAATTATATTATATATATATAAATTGTATTCTTCATATTTTATTTTAAAGAGAAAGACAACTAAAATTGAATCTTATATATATATCCAATATACAGGGAAACATATTCCTTAATGACTATCTTATTTTAAACAAACCTTTTTACAAAAAGTTCTTACAGTTGGTAATTTCCCTAAAGATATTATTTTTTTTGTCAAAAGCAAAACTGAAGAAACAAGACTTAACACAGGCCAATAAACAAATGATATTTACTATTTTAAGAATTCTTATGAAATAACAATAATTTTTTATTTTGCCTATCACGAGTGTAACTTCTTTGGCCACTTGCCATAGAAAACAAAACTTTATCACCAAGCCAAACTATGAAAATACAGCATTTTACAAATTTTCCTTCACATTCCCTAAGGAAGATCTGAAAATACTTTGCCTTTAATACTTCCAGATTCAATCTGTAAATCTGTAACTACAACTACAACATGAGGTACCTTGCTATGAAAATAGCCAGAAGCCCATCTTTGCACATTTGACTTTACCTCCTACAATGACATTTTAGAAACTGACACTAAAGTTGACTTCTCTGCAATTTTGTTTAGACACTTTCAAGCAAAGTACTGTGCCCTACTTTTCTCAGTCAAATCACTGTAATCAAACAAGTGAGTCAGTCCTGGTAACAGAACTTTCATGCCTTCCTTTTTCTTGCACATATAACAGCCTGACTGGCATGGATTTCCTAGTGATTTCAAATTCATTTCAGGGACTGTCAACCATTTTATTATGAGTAATTCAACCTTTATGTTGGTGTGTAGAGATAAATAACATTGAAATTCCAAACATCCATCAATGATGATTTAAACAACAATATTTCAAATATAAATTAATACTATACAGCAGGAAGAATATTGAAGTTCATATTCCCAAGAACTATTGGAAACTCTTATATTTTTAAAATAAAAAAATAATCACTACAATGTAATTTCCCAATAATTTTAGTACAGAGTACCCATTCATAGAGAAAAGAATAAAAGAACTTATCACTTTCTAATATGATTACACTTCATGCATATAGCTTCTGGCATTCTTAAGAGGCACAATTACACAGAAAATACCATGTTCTTCTTGTTCTTACACTCCTCATACTCCTCTTTCTCAATGATATCTGAGCCTCAATGGCATGATTTATAATGTATATCTATCAGTTCTGAATATGCTTAATATCTTTGTATTCAGATGGGTTGTAGTTTCTGTGATGTTACAAAAACAATGAATAAAATTCCATGTATTAAAAAGAGAGTAAAAAGAGGTATAGGTGTGACATGGAGTGAAACAGGAAATGAAAAGCAGATATTATATAATTATGCTACAATAATAACTTCATAAAACATTCTATTGTCATGATGCACAGAATTAATATTACAGAAATGTGAATCTAACCAAAATTAGTCTACATATTAAACTCCTTAAAAAATCTAATGACAATCTGAACTAAAAATAAGTCCAAACATTTACATGAAAAGCACAAATGGCCATGGATAGACAAACTAATACCTTTTGGAAAGAACATTACTTGACCACAAATAATATTAAACTGTAATAATCAAGGGAGTCTACTATTGGTACCAAACTAGACACGCAAATCAGTGAAACTCAGTACAGGACCCAGAAATAAAACAGACTGAGCCTTGCACCCTTAAGTAGATAAGGGATGCCTCTTCCAGTGTTGATGTGACTGTATGTGCCCAGTCTTACTGTAGAATGTTGGGCCATGTATGGTTGGCATGTCTAAGAGGTCTACTTCTGTTCTGAGGGCAGATGGGAGAGGGGTTGGATTTTGGGGAGAGGAGAAGGTAGGTAGGGATTGGGAGAAGAAGAAGGAGAGGCACTGCACTAGGGATATATTATATGAAAGAAGAATTTTAAAGGAATCTTGTTACCTTATTAAAGGGGCATGGATTATGAATTTCTTAATGAATATTTGTGAGTTACTTGGCATTCTCTTGGTCTAAATATTTTTATACATTAGATTAAAGTAGTTTTCATTTTAGTTTTATAAAAATAAGGAATCACAGAAACTGTTATATGACCTATATAAAATAAAACTAAAATAAATTAGAAAACGTGTAGGGTATATGATTTTCATTCATATTGAAACATCATTAGACTATATTATATGAAGTATTCATGTTTAACTAAGTTTGAGGAATTACTTGACATGTTTTGTTAGCTAATGAACTGTCCCTATCATATTTCTCAGTACTTTTAGAAGTGAGCAAATATGTGATACGGTTCATCTTGAAATGTTCTAATGTGTCCAAAGTTCACACAAATGCATTAATGGAAACATTTTCTACATGGTAGTGCTCAATTTTAATGCCCTGTTTAAAGACGTAGAACTCTCATTTGCCAAAAAAATAAAATTAAACAAAAGTATGCAAGTCAATTCTCCCTTAAACAAATCAGTTTAATTTTAATAAACTCACATTTTTACACCAAAATTCTACATGGTATATGTCACGCATATCTATTTCTAAGGTTCCTGCTTTTTGCAAGCTGGATGAGCATTTAACTAGTTAGCAAGTGTTTATCAGTGTAGCTAATGAAAAAGATAAGAATAGGAAGTTGTTCTACAACAGTAAGTTAGCTGTATTGTATCCCATGATTTTAATTATTGTTATCTGTGCTGGCTTGAATAGAATTGTCCCCACAGACTCACATATCTGGATGATTGGTCATTAGAGTGTGGTGCTACTTGACAGGGATTAGGAAGTATGGCCTTTTTGGAGGAAGTGTGTCACTAAGGGTGGGATTTGGGGTTTCAGATGCTCAGTCTGTCCCAATATCTCCTTTTTTCTTCTGCCAGGAGATCTGAATGTAGAATTCTCAGCTATCATGTCAATCTGAGTGCCACCATGTTTCACGACATAAGGATAATGGACTGCTGAAGCTGTAATCAGTTCCCAATTAAATGTGAGTTGTTATGGTCATTTGTCTCTTCAGAATGATGGAACACTAACTATCTTTTATAATATTTGTATATAACTAAAAGGAAGATAGTGTCTCTGAAAACTGTTCTAAGTTAATTAGGCTATTATTTAAGGAGAATCAATAATTACAAACCACTTCCAATTATAGTTGTGAAAATATATTATCAGAAATCAGTTTCTTTCATAGATTATAGCTGAATATTTTTTATCAAATACAAGAGGAAATCTATCTGATAGCTCACAGAAATGAACAATAACAAATAATATTGATTACCTAATTTGGGTAAAAGTTCAAGCATTAAATATGTTTGTTGTGTTAAAATTTGAACACAGCATAGACAGTGGGAACACGGAGACATATATTCTTTATCTCTATGATGATAGTACCTCATCTTGAAATGGCAAGAGAGGGGAAAGCTAAAAATACCCAAGAAAGCTAACCAATATATTATTTATAGATTCTACAATATTCTGGTCTTTATTTAAACAATGTAAGCCGAAGCAAGTATACACATAAAGCCCATGAAAGATATTAAAAACATAATTATATATAGAAATATGTATCCTACTTAAAGGTATAAAGTTTATATCACACTTCCTCAAGAATAGTGGGTGATCTGAGGCAAAAGGAATACATTACAGGAAAGTAAAGATTTGCAAGAACTGTAAATTGTAATACTTATCCAACTGTATAGGATGAGTCAAATTCATCACTATAAAAACAAAAAAAATTGACTCTTTGAAAGGAAATACTAACTTAAGTCTAAACATGAAATAGCCTAAATAGAGATACAGCATATTTCAAAATGAACCTTAAGTAGCTGTTATTTATAGGTTTAATTAGTTAAACTTACCACCTCCATATAATTTTAAGTAAGTACTTCAACAAAAATGACAACAAATTGTATACAAAATATAAATAAAAAATAATATCTGAAATATAAATGAAAGTATCAGTCAATTTGGAAAGAGAAAATAGATTGATAGCTAATATATCCATCAAAAGGCATAATTTGAGTTTTCAAGAAACTGAGTAAAAACTACAAAAAATAAATCAAAGAGACCTTGGTTACTTATTTTTTGAGGTCATATGTTTCCATATGTTGATTTGTGTTTGCAACACATAAAATAATTTGAAGAGGCATACACAAATATCTACAGCAACTATAACATTCACATGGTGTTAGCAGACATGAGGTTAATAAAGAATTAGATGTGTTAACATAATTTTTAAAAAGTAGAAAAAGGAAACAGTCACCAAGTTAAAGGCAAATAAGAACAAAAAAAGTAAAAAACAAAAGCCCCAAATAACAATGGTAAAATGGTAAAACTTCAAGTCCAGTGCTAGAGAGAAAGCACAGCTGTTAAATGCTCTGGGTACTCTTCTTCCAGAGTGATGGAGCTCCTACACGGGAGCAAAATCTGTTTGTAACCCAGACCCAGGGGCCAATCACCTTTTCTGTCCTCTACTGCTTCACACAGATACATTCAGAGATACACTAATATACTATAATATATATATACATTTATATACATATATATATGTAATCAAATTCAAGTCCAAACACATGTACAACTAAAACTATATTAATAAGCTGGACACTCTAACATGCAATGTTATTTAATGAGATTTAAATGCATGAGTAAATACTGCTGTCAACACAAATTATCTCTAAATACAAAACATTGGTGATAGAGAAAATATGGAAGTGTGATAGGAATTACTGACAATAAACAAAGAAGTAATCATTCTAATAAAAATTTTTCTTCTGGGGTAAATTTATGATCAGAGAAACAGAATCTAAGTAAAAGAACAAGCTCTGTTCATGAATAAGACATCAGCGTCAGCATAGTTTCTAATTAATAACATTGTAAACTCTATTAACAAAAGTCTGATAAGCCGAAGTGTTAAATTAGACATTTACATGTATATTAGGTAAGTATCACTTACTTGTTCTTATCATTTCATAGAAAACTTGATGAAAATAAACAAGTTTAAGAAGATTTTTAAACTCATTTATTTCTTTGAAGGTTGTAACACATTACTATGTTTTAAAAATGTCCCTTATTTCTTCTTTATTTATTGAGTTTCAAATTTTGTTAAATTTATATAGACTGCATTTGTTTCATATAGTATGTCTATATATTTCTGTCAATGGCCTTAAGTTTGAAAACATTAAATATCCTCAAATATGTGGATATTATACACTAACAAAAGAAGAGAAGAATATACTATGAATATACTATACTGTAAATAATTATTTTGACCATTAATTTTGAAATTTTAATTAATAAATTAGATAATATTTCCTTAAAATATGAAACCTTACATATTTCTACTAGAAAGTACAAAAGTCTCAAATCAGTGATGTTTAAAATTTCAAAATGTAAGCACAGGATTCACACAACGACTGCAACAATAAAACTGAGAGAACAAGTAATTGAAAATAGTTTCTTAAAATATGCCACTGTTTAATGTCTCCACGGTGCTACCATCGCATCAGGAAATAATATAGCTGAGATGCTAGCCACTAGAAGTGACTATGTGTTAAGTGTGGACATTGTGATTTTAATACAGGTGTCTCCACTCTCCACAGAAATATTGAATTTGGGGATTTCCTTTACAAAGCTTATGAAAGAAGGGAGACAGACAGACAGACACAGAGAGAGAGAGAGAGGGAGAGAGAGAGAGAGAGAGAGAGAGAGAGAGAGAGAGAGAGAGAGAGAGAAGAGAGGGTTTGTTTTTTTATTGTACTTTCTAGCAATACACACCTACCTGAGGCTCCTCTTCCTCCCCTCCTCCCAGCCATTTCCCTATTCCTCTCTTGCCCAGATCTTATTCTCTTTCTTTTCCATTCAGAAAATAGCAGGCTTCCCAGGGATATCAACTGAACAGTGCATAATATGATGCAAAATGACAAGGTACAAACTCCCATATCAAGGCTGGAGGATATAACACAATTGGAGGAAGATGGTCCCAAAAGCAGGCAAAATAGTCCAAGACGTCTCCATTCGAACAGTTAGGAGTCTATCAAAATTCCAAGCTAAGCAACCACAACATACTTCCCGAAGACCTAGATCAAATCCATGCAGGCTCTGTGATTGCTACTTTAGTCTCCTTAATCTCGGGACTATGAGCCCTGCTAATCTGATTCTGTAGAATGGTTCTTCTAGTTTCTTTGACTTTCTGGGTCTTACAATCCTTCCACCTGTTTTCTCCTGACTTCCCTGAGCTCCTCTTAATGTCTGGCTTTGGGATTCTGCATCTGGTTCCAATACATCCCACGGGAGGACTCTCTCATGAACACTGGGCTGGGCACCAATCTACGAAAACAGCAGAATACAATTAGGAATGATTTCATTGCCTTCTTTTCCTTTCTTTTCTTTTCTTTTCTTTTCTTTCCTGGGTCAGTTGTGTTTGGTTTTACCCTAGGACTCTGGGCCTTCAAGCTTCTGGTTCAACGTTAACTGTGCAGCATAAATCATGAACAACCTCTCATGGAATGGGCCTCAAGTTAGACCAGTCGTTGCTTGGCCACTCCCAGAAGCTGTGAGCCACCAATGTCTCAGAACATTTTGCAGGGAGGACAAGTTGTACTATAGTTTTGTGGTGTTTATCTCAATCCAACCACTCGAAGTGTTGCTTTGTTAGCTCTAAATATATATCCTAGGCCGGGCGGTGGTGGCACATTTCTTTAATCCCAGCACTCCGGAGGCAGGCGGATCTATGTGAGTTCGAGGCCGGGCTGGACCAACAGCCTCCAAAACAATACAGAGAAACCCTGTCTCATAAAAATCAATATATATATCCTAGCCTTAGAAGTGGTCTTTTACTCTCCTATTCTTTCATTATAAGTGAACTAGAATGTGTATTCAGAAACTTAGAGTACAATGATCTAGAAACACATATAACAATAAAACTGCCTTTATAAGACATGTTAAATGTTGCATATATAAATAGGTTTCTAGGTTCTAAATTACACTGAAGTCACAATCACTTTCAATTATAACATCAATTTTACTATAATATTTCTAGGCATTAGTTTTTGTAGTTACAATTTTCTTTTGTTTTTTGTGACGGCAGCCATATATACTACATATGTGAATGATTTCATATCAGGTTTTTCTATCTTAAACAGGCTTCATTAACTTAAAAATACTGGAAATAAAAACAGAAGAAGGAAGGAAGGAAGGTAGAAACAAGGAAGGAAGGAAGGAAAGAAGGACGGAAGGACTAAAAATAAATAGAAACATGGGGAAGGTATAGGACTAGTTGGAAAAAAGGCTGTCTGGAATGACAGAAGGATGAGTAATGAGAATATCGGGTTCAGTGTAATCATGGTAAATTATATAAAAATACAATGTAAAATTAGATACAAATTTCTTAAAGGGATAACAGTTTAGGTTCAAGGAACAAAGAAAAATTGTGGAGAACTTGGGTACTGCATTGATTCGTGCACAGGAGAGAGGGACTTCTTAAGCATTGTGCTCACATAGAGTATATGTATGTGTGATTTGTGAATTCTACTGAGAGTTCTTTGTTAGTGAATAGACTAAGAAGTTACCAAGAATACTCACAGCATCAACACTGGACTCTAAGAACATGAGTATGTACATTTAAAGACACCCCTCCATCTCTCACACATAGGCACACATGGTGTGTTGTTTCAAAGCATTTTAACTTCTACATTAGTTAGCAACAGATGTAAGAAGAAGTTTATTTAAAATACTAGAAGTTAAATTATTTTTAAAATAAATAATTCTGAAAATAGATGAAATAAGGTAACATTTAGGTTTACAAACAAATTCAAAATTTATAGAGAATTTAATTTGAGGTATGAAGATTTTTAACTTAAAAACCACATTTTACCCCTCATACTCTGACTAAACGTTGGATTTCATTAGTTAATTACAATTCATTTAAAGTTGAAGTATTTCCCCAGCCTCTAGATTTAATTTATTTAATATAATAGACCTTACATTAGTGATACAAGGGATAGACACCTTCAAGCAAACAGGAAATAAATAAGCACTTCAGAGTTGATGACTTAGCACTCAGTCAATCTTTGTCAATACTGTCAGGGTTTAACACCTGCTAGACACTGTTCAAGGATCCAAATCTGGTATTATCTGACTCTGCAGATCAAGCCAGATCTTGTTGCAACTGACAAGTCTTTAATTGGGTTTAGTTTCATGGCCATGTGCCCATTACTCAAAAGTATTGCCTTTTAAAAATTATACCAGTAAGATCTTGGCGCAGCCTCAAGTTCATTTCCTTGCAGTCGCTGAAAGGACATAAAACAGAAGAGCCAGTGTGCCTGTTTCACATAAAAATATTTAATAGCATAGGTTGGATCTCGCATGAAAATAACAATTTGTTTTATTTTACTTTGGGAAATGTAAATCAGGAGAAGTGAATACTCAGCAAATATTGAAACGTGTTTTACATCAGCTAATATTAGAAGATGTAATGAAAACCTGTGCAGGCTACTGAATATAATATCTACCAGTACAAATATACAAAGTGAGTTTACAATAAATTAACATTTTATCATTGTTATAACATAATTGTTGTTACTTTAAAAAAATTTTTAAATGGGAAAATAACCTGCATATTCTCAACACATTATAATTTGAGAATGGGTATTTGGGCTGTTCTCATAGGTCAATGTACCAATGTAATTCCATACATAAAAGTACTACATAGAAAATTAAACTACATTAAAATCATTCTTTAGATGGGAAAATTCATTTTCATTTTTTGTACACATTAATGTCAGCAGAAAACTTAGACATAAGTTATCCCTGGGAATAATTTGATATATCAAAATTATTGCTGCATGAGTTTCCTTGTTATTTGCTAAATAATCTCTTTACTTGCCCTCTGACCATCTGCGTGTGTGCATGTGTGTGTGAGAGAGAGTATGTATGTATGAGTGTGTATGAGTAAGTATGTGTGGGTTTTCTGTGTGCATGTGTTTGCGTGAGTGTGTCTGTGAGTGTGTGTGTGATTGTGTATGTTCATATACATGTGTGTTTGTGTTTGTAAGCATGTTGTATGTGTGTGTGTGTTATATTGTATACTCTTTTGAATCAACCTCTCAGTCAGTAGTATTAAAGGACACTGACCTGTCAAGTATAAATACATTGCTTCCAGTCACTTGCATGCCTGAACTAATTAAGTAAATAAAAGAAATCATTTCTTTATTTTTTCTACCTATCTGTGAGTTAGAAATTCCTTCTCTTGATCTCAAGCTCTCACACATAGATTGAGGCAGTCAACATATCCCTTATTCTTCACCCAAAGTGGGAATTTTTAGGAAAGTGAACCTGTGTTCAATATTCAACACTATGAAGTTTATATAATACAGCTGAGGTTTGAGGATGGAAAGACATATAAGGCTTTAGACATTGTCATCAACAGGTATACCAGGAACAAGAAAATCAGCGTCATCCTCTGTTCTAAATGGGATGTCTCCATCAATTACCTACCTTCACAACTCAAAGATCCCTGCAGAAAATGGCGATGAAAGAGCTGTCTAAACACAGTAGAATCCATGCACATATGAACTCTCAAAAACAGGCAGCATATACAGGGCCTGCACAAGTCTGAACCCGATAGGGTCCCTGCCACTACTCTAATTCTGAAAGTATCTCCCATGAATTGTTGCTGGCAATGGAAACTTGGTTTTCTCCAATGGAGCCACACTAGGTATACAAACCACTCTTAAGTTCAGTCCCCACCCCAGCAGAAGATGACCAACACTAAATGAAATGCAATGGTCTTGCTGAGGTTCCTATGTCTAACAGTGCTTTTGTCTTGGCTAGTTGTTTTTCTCTTACTCTACTTGTCCTTTGCCTGTATATCATGGTTTCTCATTTTGTGTTCTTATGAGATTTCTGCTTGCGGAGGTCTCCTGTCACTGTGTCTGTAAGTGTCTCCATGTGCTTTCTCTTTGGTTATTGATTTTCTGTGAATTTGTTTATTTTTGTATTTTTTATTTAATAATTATTTCACTGTTTTAGATGCCTGTGCTGGTTGTTTATTTTAATGAGAGAGAGCAATAAGGGTATTGATTTGTGTGGGTGGGGAGGTGCTGAGGTCCTGGGAGGAGTTGGGAGAGGTGGGACCATAATCAGATAATCAGACTACACTGTATTAAAAAATCTATTTTTAGAAAAGAACTCACAGAAAAGGAAAAAGTCAGCATCATTAAAATCTAATCAAGGTAAACAGAGGGATGACATTTGCTCTCCGAATTCTCCAGATTTTTCCAGATTCTGGGGGAAATATTCTAGGCAGAAAGAGATTAATTAATGTGTAAAATGCTTACTAAACTGACTTAAGCATACCTCATCTCTACTAGAATAATAAAATTCAAATGGGATCTAGAACAAGAAGAGCAATGGGGTTTGTTTAGCAGAAATTGTTATGAGAAAGGAGAAAGAACTGAGTAGAACAAAAAATTATGTTTTACAGCAACCTTTCCTAAAGACACCAGAAAAAAAATCATTTTCATTAGTCATTTTCTGATTCAGTATGTGATTTTCACTTGTGACAAGCTGACTCCATTGTGAATCACACAAGAGAGCAATTTATTCATGTGATTCAACAGGCTTCTGCTTGTTTTCTAAGTAGAAAACAAACATATAAATAAACACAGAATAATGATAACATAACTAAACTATGTCAAGCATAGCCTCAATTTTCAAATTTTTGTGAGTCAGATTTATGTATGTCTCTATATATCCTCTCTCTCCTCCGCCTTCTCTCTTCTTGCTCCAAAACCTGCTGTTTCACCCTCCCTTGGTCCCTCTCTATCTTCTTCCCTTGCTCCACCATTATCTCCTTCTCTGCTTCCCCCACATATATATTAAATTAAAATGGCATTTTAAGAATTTTCAACTTCATGTTGGTGAAAAATTGAAACAAATTAAGAATAAATTATGTTTCAAGTGCTGAGCTTTGATTTTGTCCTGTTTGGAGACACATCACAACACTATCCTTGTTGGGTTGAAGCAACTGTCCTCAACTTTCTCCAACCCATCCATCCATTCACCCATCTATCCATCCCTCCATTCACCAAACCACCCACCCATACCGCCTCCATCCATGCACCCATCCATTCATCCATCTAGGAATTTTTATGCCCCATACTACTCAAAACTGAGTCTTGCTAAATTGTGTTATTAATTAAATTTTAAAGATTGATGCTTACAATTTATGATTTATAATTTATTTAGATGTAATTTTAAATACACTGTCTCTACTTCTGACAAGTTATGTTGCTCTAGAGAGTACCTTGACCGATTCACTTGTTTTGCTTTTAATATATAACCGGAGATCAACTTAGTGTTCTTCTCCAGTGGTTTCCACATTAACTTTTATTGAATTTTGAAACTGTTTCACTTACTTAGGGCTCACATTCGCTTGACTATCTAACCAGGAAGTTCCTGTGTTCCTCTTGTCTCTCATCGTTTAGCATGTGCTGTTGTGGTGTACATTTGTGTGGGTTCTGGGGATCATATATATGCAGTAAGGACTTAAAACAGTAATTTTTATCTCCAGTCAGCATTCAATTTGTTAAAAATTAGTAATGTTTGAGTCAATATTTTGATGCCACTCAATCATATACAATGAAATATCAATTGGTTATTGATTTGCTGTTTAAAACTAATTATAAAACTGATAGTAAAATATACATTTCCAGCTAAAATTTATAAACTCTCTCTGTATCACCATTTCAAGAATTACCTAACATTCACAATATCTATATCAATCACTAATTGAGAAATAATTTTACTTCCTACAGTCACTAAATACAAAGTAAATATGAGCAGGGTTTTGTGATGCTGTTCACAAGTACCTTCATCAGTATAAAACCTGGCCCTGCTACAGGCTTGAATAACTTTATAGAGAAAAAGGAAGAGTAGAACCATGAGAGGATTGAAATAAGCACAGGCAGAAGGGATGACTAGCCTCCTTCCTACCTGTGGCTTCTCTGGAATGCAAGCAGTCATATATCCAGAGCATCTTTATTACTGAGTGTTTCAGTGTGTACAGATTTCTTTTTTATTAATTTTTAAAAATTTTCATTTAAATTAAAAATAATTTTATTTTAAAAACCAATCCCAGTTCCCTCTCCCTCCATTCATCCCAGTCCCCTTCCCCTTATCCATCCCAGCCTCCATCCACTCCTCAGAGAGGGTGAAGCCTCTCATGGGGGATCATCATCATTTAGGCAGGACAGTGCCCCTTCCCCATGTATCTAGGCTGAGAGAGTATCCCTCCATGGGAAATGGGTGCCCAAAGCCAATACTTGAACTAGGGATAGTTCCCTGATAGAGGCTGCATTCACTACTCAAGCACCGCAACTGACACCCACATTCAGAGGACATGGTTTGGTCCTATGCTGGTCCCCTAGCTTTCAGTTTGGGGTTGGTGAGCTTCTGCTTGCTCAGGTCAGTTGTTTCTCTGGGTTTCTCCAGCATGGTCTTGACTACTTTTCTCATCACTCCTCCCTCCTTACAACTGGATTCTCTCTCAGCTCAATGCTTAGCTCTGTGTCTCTGCTTATGCTTCCCTCAGTTACTGGATGAGAACATGAGGGGTTAGTAATCTCAAGTTTGGGGAAGAACGGAGAACAGCAAGGAAAGATATACCTTAACAAAAGGAGCCCTTATTGGCTTAACGAGAAACCTAGCACCAGGGGAATCTTGAAAACTCCACAAGGATGACCCTAATTAAGAATCAAAGCAGTAGTGTAGATGCTGCCTTAAATGCCCTTCCTCTATAAAGAGATTGATGACTACCTTAAATGACATCATAGAGCCTTCATCCAGACTTTTCTTTCAAGAGAAATATCAAAGACAGTACGATTTGGAGGTTATGATTGAAGGATATATAAAGAGCCAAAAGTATAATTCTCATAAGCTGAACTGCTATTTGTTATACTTGAAATGGTCAGAATTCAAAATGAGCTGAAGCTAACAGTGCTTTAGGTTGATGGACAATATCCCAGAGGAGGAGCAGAGCGGGAACAGTGGCTTCTCATCACACTGTTAATTATAGTCTTTGAGCGAGTCCCCTTTGGATCAAAGTATAAAAACTCCATCAGGACTTTGCTGGACCCAGATGGTTGAACGATTGAGTGACTACCATTTCTGTGCCAGATTGGCACATCCTGATACTTTTTCATCCAGGTCCATTTGAACTGAAACACTGTATATGAGGAAAAAGATTATGTCACAACATGAAAAATCAAATATGTACAAAATCTACTAGGAGTTATTACCAATATTGGGAACAGAGATAATACTCCAAATGATTAACGAAATAAATTTTCTCTATATATTTTATACTTATTAGGGAATTAGTATATTATTAGTGAATTTCATAGAAATTATAAAAATGAAATAAAATACATATACTTAAGGCTAATAGGTAATAATCTCTATAAAACATTCAAGGTATTTCTGTGATTATTCCTTTAAAATATATGAATGTTTTACATTTTCAGGATATATGGATAGTTGTTCCCACATGGGAGAATATTAAATTCATACCGAGGAATAACTGGTAAATGAAAATATTTAAAATTATCAAATTTATTTGTTTGAAATAATTAATTTAACTCTAATGTGTTTTTCAATGAGGGGTAAGCCTTTCACACAACTTTGCAGGAAAATGGATGGAACTATAAGAAATCATTCTGAGTGAGGTAACCCAGTCACAAAGAGCTTTTAAAATTGAAACAAATAGTCTAAGATATAATACTAATATTCTAAGTGGAATATTTTTATATTTTATAAAAATTAAAATTCCATAAAAATGGTACAATACACAGAGATTTTTCTCTGTGATTTCATGATGGTTTAATTTATTATATCCATAAAAATTTTAGCACAAGTTAACATTGTTTTGTTTTACTTTTACCTTTAAATGAAGTTAAATATTGTAGGCCATCATATGGTATATGTATTTATTTTTTATTTTTTGCTTTTTCGAGACAGGGTTTCTCTGTAGCTTTGGAGCATATGGTATATTTTATCTACATTAATTATTAAGATTTTATGTCTATAATACCCCTTGACATGGTGATGCCTGATAATTGGCCTTTTAATTTATTCAGTTTTCCATTTACCTTTCTTCATGGGACCTAATAGCTCTAGTAATAAATGCTTGCTTTACATTCGCTTTACATGTGTATCCAGTTTGTGGGATTCTGGGTCAGCAAAAAAGATGACTAGTATAAAATTGTAAATGCTAAGGATGCAATTTCCATGTTTGATTCCTGGTTGCTTTGTAGGAGGGACAAATGCCAGAGAGATCCATATAACGCATACTCCTTACCTTTTTCTGTGTGATTCTTTATCAATTGAGTGTTCAACATTGATAAGGAAGTAACTGATTTCTGTTCTTTGATTTTCACTTTCTTTTTTCCCATTGATATATGTTTTTATTTAAATTAGAAACATGCGTGCTTCACATGTCAATCCCAGGTCCCTCTCCCACTCCTCTTTCCATATCCCTCCACCAGCCTCCCCCAACTCCCCAACCAATCCCCACATCATTCCACAGGAAGGGTGACACCCTTCTTTGAGGGAGCTCCAGAGTCGGTCATTACATCCAGGGCAGGACCTAAGCCTTTCCACATGTGTCCAGGCTGACAGAACATCCCTCCATGTGGAATGGGCTCCCAAAGTTCATTTGTACTCCATGGTAAACACTGATCTACTATCCAAGGCCCCGGAGATTTCTGAGGCCTCCTCACTGACACTACATTCATTAAGTCTGGAACAATCCCCTGTTGGGCTCTCAGACATCAGTCTGGGGTTCAAGAGCTACCCCATTTCTGGTCAGCTGTCTTGGTGGGTTTCACCAGCATGGTCTTGACCCCTCTGATCTTCACTCCTCCATCTCTGTCACTGGGTTCCAGTAGTTCAGGTCAGTCTTTAGCTGTGGAAATCTGTCTCTGCTTCCATCAGTCACTGGATAAAGGTTCTAGGATGGCATATAAGATAGTTATCAACCTTATCATCAGGGAGAGGCTATTAATGTAGTCTCTCCACTATTGCTTAGTTTGCCACTTGGTGTTATCCTTGTATATCTCTGGAAACCTCCCTATTGTCAGCTCTCTCGTCAAAACTATAATAACTCCATCTATTATGGTATTTCTCATCCTGCTCTTCTCACTTTCAACTGATACAAAACAAATCATTTTCTAACTTGTCCTGACTGATATGGTCTTAGTTTACAAAGAAGTGAACAAATAATCATCTAGCTGAACCCCGCAATTTGTGTACATATATTCCAAAAACTTCAAACTATATTCATAAAATAATTTTAACCTATATAATGGGTTATTACTAAATGTTATTAATCAGTCAGATGAAGAGTCAGATTGTTATGTCTGCCTAAGAATTCAACGTAAAATTTATCTGTGATATGTTGATTATATGCAAATACAGAGTCCATCAGAGCTCTCTAACTCTCTGGCAGCTCCACTGAGGACATTCCCTCCCAGTTTTCTGACCTTGATGATTAATTGGTGGCTGTTGCTATCATTTAGTGACTTCCTGTACCTTGTGGAATATCTTATTTAGCCTTTCTTTTCCAACTCTTCAGTAAAACCTGTATTCTTCAGTGCCTTTCGAAAAGTTGTTGATCATGAACAAGTATTCTAATAAAATCAACTGTTTGTCAAGAACACACAGCTTAATCTTCAAAATTTAAAAATAAATCTGGTTTTCTGATACAAAGATGGAAACGCTGCATTTGCTGTCAACCTCCAACAATAATTCACTTTAGGTACATTATATCACTTCCAATTAAGAACCAGGTGTCACTAGGATGATTTGACTCTTTGCCACTCTGACTTCTATTACATACTTAGTTATTAAAATGGGTAGACATTTAATTAAGTAAATTTAATTAAAATTAGATTAATACTTTCCATGAAGTATCATCCAGATTATAGCAATTGAAGGGCAAAAGGAACTCTAACACCATCCTTAAACAGGGAGTTACCTCAATGCTCCATTTAATGAGACAGAATTAAAATTTAAAACCTATGTTCTCCTAGGAAGATATTCATACTACAATTGTATATCTCTGCAACTCTTCACAGGTTTATATGCCACTATGAATATACATAACGAAGAAATAATTTTTTTCTAAGTGAAATCAGTTTTGAGGGTTTCAGTGGTAACAATTACACACATTTATAATAATATAATTAAAATATTGCTCAATCTAATATGTAGCTGCAATTGAAGAATTATTTGTGTGATATTTGTAGCCACTATTCTTAAATAATCAGGTATGACTTTTAAGATTATCTTACAAAGGACTTATGTGAAAAGCATGGTAGCACACATCCAAAATGAGTAGTAATGATAATAATAAAAAATAATACCACATATACAAGGAAAATAAAAACCATCTAATATTCTATTAATAAACAATTGTACCATATAATAACTCACAGAATGTTTAAGTGCACAACAGGAATTGGTCATTGACCATGACCCATTTCAGAGTATTGCTTTATTTCACATCCCAAGTCATTTATAGGAGAGATGATAGAATAAGTATTAACAGAGTAAAATGCAAGACAAACAAATAATGCTAAAAATTCAGTTCTACCTACATTAACACCAATTTTTGATGTCTTTCTGTTATGTTCACTTTTGAGAATGACAAATAGTTATCAGTCTACAAATTCAAGGGTAAAGAACCCACTTTCATTAGATTATAAATTTACTATGTTTGCATAACTTTGCATAACTGGAATAAGTACTAAATTATTTCCATATAAGATAAAAGAAACAAAACCAGATTAGTTTATATAGAGTTTATATTAGAACACTTTAATAAGGATTCCTATAATAATGACATTGCTTAGTACAAATAGTATACATAAAAACTAAGACTTGAATGAACAACTTAAGGAAGTCAAGAAAATACTGAAATGAATACATTTTATTGATTTTACTCAGTAATTACTTTAAATTAATACAAAACCATAGTTCATTCAAATGTGAATACTGAAAAGAAACTGAAGTAAATCAATTTGATTCCTTTGTATAGACTTTTATCCTGTAAGGAAAAAATAAGTAACAGACTAGATATGAAGAAGACTGAAATCAAATTCAAGAGTCTACCATTCTCAGAATGTATTTAAAAACACTTAAGTGTCAAAAATACAGTTGTTTTCTTGATCTGCAACTTGCATGCCACATTATCGGAGTATTGAGATCCTAAATAGGGAGCATGGCTTACTTGCTATTGGTGGCTCATCTATTATTTCTGTTGCCTTATTATATCTATGCCATAATATATACATAACTTTCACTGAAAAGAAAAATCTATTAAATATCTAACTTCATGCTAAACAGTATTCTTTCCTCCTTTGTATCTTACTTTGGTTATTATTTATTGTCACATAAATTGCCTCTGTGGGTATGTTTGTTCTCTAGCACATGCATATATAAAATCTTTTGAGTTTATTTTATTGTACCTATATAGTTTCAAGGATGACATTTCTGCACTGGAAAACGAATGAAGAAACTCATTTCTAGAAGAGACTAATGATCCTTCTCCCAGAAGACATTGGTTACTTGTATTTCTTTGTATAGATGTGGGATTTAATGTAATTTTCCTCTTTCCATGTTAACACATGTATTGATATTACCACTTTTCCTGCCTTCTCTATGCAGCCATTTCTGAAATACAGTTTTTCACAGAAGATATGAAGTCACTTGGGCTGACAATACTCCCCACAGATGCATACACTGACAAAATTCCAAGAAACATGCATGAGACACTATTGAATTGTTTCTCTGGTAGTCCTAACGACTCAGAAAGAGATATAGATTAAAACCCCTGATTGCCTTGCAGAAGAGAGTACGTTTACATGCTGAATAGACCATACAGCACACATAAAATGCAGAACTAGAATGATTTGATCTGGATCTGACCTGAAAGCCTCTTTTCTGAGGTCTGCCTTCTATGGTTATAGAAAATACTATGCAAGGTGCCAGAGGACAAGATCAATTGAATAGTCATACCCAGCTGCAATATGCATGAATTAAAGCAATTACCAGCATGGCAAGACATATACAAAGGAGCAATAATTGGCACTCACACATTAGTGGCAAGTAACAGATGTCTACTTAAGCTTAAGACCTTCTCAACAGGAAGGGAATCATTCCTGGTACTAGAAATCTAGGTGGCCTTCCACATTAGTGAGGTCATAGACCTCAGAAAGGAATCCACTTCTACCATTTACTTAGGCCTACATGAACATACTAATTTCTAAATCTTATTCTTATACTCACATTTTTCAAAACTGGAATATTCAGTGGAAAATGAGCTTACAATTTTTTGTGTGTGAGGTTGAACTGACATGGAGAGTGCTTCAGAATATATATAAAAGGGAACAATATGTACTAAGTAAATATCATTTATCATAGTAACGTGGAAGAACCAATAAGAGTAGAATCAGTATAATTAGTAAGTACTATATTATTTTAGTCAAGATTATCAGTTATGCAGTGAGACATCTGTTTCATATTGTATTCATGAAAAATATGTTTTTCTTGTAAAAGAAGAATTAGACTGTATTGGCTTGACTCAAGTGAGTTCATCAAAAGGCAAACAAGGCATTATTGTCAACATATCTCTTCATGTGGAAATTTCCTGGCATAATATATTAACAGTTAATTTTAAGAACTATGTAATGAATCATCCTAAACAGAATTTACAATCTGATTTACCTAACATCTATTGTGATACTAAACTGTGTATACAAATTACATTTAGCAAAATGTACTGAATACTTATTCTAAATAACTAACCTAATTTTGGCTTTAGGTTTAACAGTGAAATTTTTTACATGATATAAAAATTTCAATTCAATTTAACCTTTCTATATCAACATGCATAATTCTACAACTTGCAATTTTCTCCACTATGAATAGACATTCCTAAATGCAATATATGACTTTTATTAATAAGTTATTCTACTACATATGTAAATACTTAATGATCATTTGTTATTTTATTTATATTAATCTTAAACTCATGTTACAGTGGAACTTTAAAAGTTAAGGATAAAAGTATATACTTCTGAATTTTTCATTTTAAAAATGCTATATATTAATGTTTTATTTTATTAGACCATACTTAACTCATTGTACTTTATTTTGTATCAAACACCCTAAATCCAAACAAAATCAAACTTGAAATGTATATATAATTATTCAGTTAGTAAGGGATTCAGCAATTTCAATTCAGCAGATACTAAACGAAGTCATAGAAAACACCCTTCTCTGGTACATTGAAATGAGAAGATTTATAATAGCATTCGTATGTTTTCCATGATCCTTTTGGCTAGGGTGATCTATGTGAGACTCACATGAAAATATGCAAGACTAGGTAGCAATGTAAATAATCTATGCTTCCCAGTTTTAGTAGGATGGACTATTACTTATATGGTTCACTTAAACACAATTTCCATTCCCCCAAATCAAAGGTCTACCAAAGTTTGAAATGGAGTCCAGAGTGCAAAATTTTTAACACCCCATTGAAGTTATTGTGATACAGATTGTTGGGATAGGAAGACTAAGGGAACCTGCTTTAAGCTCTCTAACAAAATGTTACATTCATCACAAACTAAAACTGTTATTAAGCAAAACAAAGCCAGAGTGCTACAGTGAGCAACATGACAGCCCAATCTAAGAAGTAAATGCAGCTATTGGTACTTAATGTACTCGACACAAATGCCTCTTAATGTAAAGAATATGGATGTCTGCCGGAAGCTGTTAGGATTAGATATTCAAATAATGCTACTCGATTTACTTGGATTTCATGCTCACCAGGTACATTCCATCCATTTGCTTTCGTATACGTTATGGATTATAATGAGAATACATGTACAGACTCAAACAATTATTCATTCTACTTAACAACTGCATTTCACACAGTAAATTCAACTTCAACTGTTTTGGGGGTATTTATTAATTCCATTGTTATGTACTGTGATGGTGTCTGATTAAATTAACCATGAGATACTGTAAGTTTGTGTTTTGAACCTACAAGGTCAACACTTGGACTCTGGAATTCAGTGAATTAAATTCAAAGTTCTGAGGCTTCTTCTTACTAACCAACTGTGCTGAACTAATAACAACTTGGTAGTAGTGATACATACATACATACATACAAAAAACAAATATGCATACATACATACATATATACATATAGCTCAGAACAACTACAGATATATTTGCCCAGGAAATTCAAAGACAATCAGAGAGGAGTAACATACAGCATTATTTGAAAAATATGTAACATTTGTTTAGATGACTGGAAGAGTATCAATTATTCATGTAATTGATGAAACAATAAAGAAAAGCCAAGCAGAAGAAAAATAGAAAACTTATGTTAGTAAACAAAAAGCCAACATATTGACTTAGAACATTTGTCAAGTTAAGGACAATGAAGAAGGAACAATAGGGAGACTTCTAATTTGATCCCTGTAATTTGATGTAGAATTATAAACTTCAAAAACACTGATATGACTACATATTCAATATAGTTCTAAGCAAATGTCTACAAAAATTTGCCGAAGAAATTCCCTAAGTTATATATGCAAAAATTAGAGAGTAAGGAATGCACTAAATGTGTTTTAAGACACTATAATTTGTCTTCATCCATATTACTAGTCTTCCATAGCAGAAATGTAATCTCCTCTAAGGATCAAGTCACTTGATATCTTCTTGATCTTTGCCCTAGGCTTATACTTTAGGTGATGGGCATACATTTGGATGAACACATAGAATATTACTGATTTTATCCTTAGTCTAATTTTAATGGGTCTACAAGAATAATAATTAATTTTTGTGTGTCTTCTAACAAATATTCATGTGATGGTTGATTTGGAGTTGCAACTTGTCTGGATTGAAGAATGACTAGAAGCTAATAATATGTTAATGTTATATTTCCTCTCACTAAGTCTTAAGTCATAGAAAAAATTAACAAAATTCTTCTTATCCTTTAACAAGAAGAGCATCTATTCCAATTTGCAGTAGTGTCTGCCCTTAATTTTAGAAACTTTGGTTTCCTGTCCACATCACTATCTACATTCCAGTCTTATAGACTTTTCTGCTAAAATCACCTGCTAATAATTTGAACAACTCCTAGGCTTAGGTGAACCTGACCTTCCAAATCCCTCCTAAATTCTTGTCATATCCTAACCAAAAATTTATACTGTAACAAAATAATCAAATATAATCCAGCATTATAATTCTACAGAAATAGCAACACTTTTGGACACAAATTTCTAATAAGTATTTGTTCTCCCTTGCTCTAACAAAATGCATAAGGATATTCACTAAAATGGAAGTGGTGATTCATTGTTCTTGAAATTTCAGATAATGGTCTACACTGCTTTTGGTGGGCCTTTAAGAAAAACAGCGCAGTATAGCAGGGTTGTGAGTGAATTAAATTCCACATTTTCATTCATTTAATGTGTAACCAGAAATAGACCACTATAACATGAATTCTTCCTGCCAACCTACTGCCAGAACCTCTCAATCCCAAATGAACATGCAGGATGCTGTAACAATTATGAAGCTGTTGGATGATTGCTATGGCTTTTTAATGACTAGCTCTGAGTTAATTATTAACCCATAATTGCTAATATATGCTTCTAACATATTTTTATAAGGTCTTATCTTACAAAGAATGCCAGACTTGTGCCCTCTCCTTCCAGAATCACATAGTGACTCCTACTCTTGACTACACTTCCCAGAATCCTCATCGACTCAGTACCATATATCTTGCTTCCCTATTTACCAACAGTGCTTTATTTATCAACCAATAAGACAACAAATACACAGAAGGACTTCCCCTATCAGATAACAAGACGAAGAGACCAAGGAAGCATAATCTTCAGGGGTATGGTTCCATGGGTTTCAGTATATCAAATTGTTTCTGTTTCCAAAATGTTCATAGTCAGTTTCAACCTTGCCATCAGACCTAGTACATAAATGTCAGTTAGGGACACTGCTGATATGGAAATCAATCCTTGATCCATTTTTCCCCATTTATTCATAATAAAATTATTCATTTTTAACTATAAAAACGTTTTACCTAAAGTTACATTTTACATGTCACAGTGTGGTAATTGAACCATATCTGTAACTTATTAATGGAATCTTTATCATGGCACATTGACTTCATCACTGGGCTCCTAGTAGTCATACTTGTTTTAGAGGCACGAGTCAGTTTTGATTTTGATTTCTAAACAATGAAGTGTCAGACGGTAAAATAAAATTGAATGTGTGATAGAATAATCAATAACCAAGAACTCTTAAGTCTTGAGTTCAAAGGAAATAGAAATAATCAAATATTAACACTAATAAAATAAATACAGCTCCCACATCCTTTATTTGTCCTCTCTTCTGACTTTGAAAATTAAACTCATAAATAAAAGAGGCACGGGAAATCATATTTTCCACAAAATCCCCAAACAACCAATGTAGAATGCATGATTGAACTTTCTGCTTACTCTAATGGGGATATTAATGAAATTGTCCCTCATTACCAAGACAAGTCAATGCTGTGATATATTGAGTTTTCCTATAATATGCTTCTCTCTTTAACACAACTGACCTTGTAACATGTCCTCTGCATCACTTTTCCTGCATTCAAAATGTACCAGCACAAAAATTCTACTAATAGCATTCAAAAATGCACCTCTAGTGGTTGGTTTTATATAATCCTGTTTTCCTAGTAGGCCTGTAAGTCTTCTCCTCAAAAGAAATTCTGAATAGTGATCCATTATTATAACATGCAAGGATCACCGAAGATATTTCTAGTGGGTAGCAGGATATGTTACTTTTAGAGAGAAAGTAAGATAACTGAAATCATTTTCACCAATTTCTACAATTTTGTTGTGTACACCTTTTATAAGTTTTACCAAATTAATATGAATATATTAGTCTTCATTTTAAACAATTATTATTTATTTTTCAATGAAAAATCTAGAAAAATAGCTCTGCTTTTGAACTTATGTGTTTAAAATGCATCACCTAAAAGTAAATAAATAATTTATAAGTTATACATACATAAGGAAAAGTGATATTGTATACATATTGCAAATGTAAAATTATCAATCTCCTAGTTTTTCCAAAAGAGCCATAAACTACTTTTCCAATTATAATATTTACTCAAGTCTTAAATTCTTAAGATTTCAAATAACCTGGATTTGACAACAGCAAACAAATGAAAGATAAATGATAACAAAATACCATGATTTTCTGTGTATTACAGTCCATCACTAACATTTATAACATTATCATGGTGTCTAATAACCCATATTATATCTGATAAAATCCCTCACATAACTTACTCATAAATGGCATGCCTAAAATATATAATTTAAACAAACTATGCTGTGGTAATATATTTTTATGATCGAATAAAGCCACTGGAGATCAGAATGCAAAGCTAGCCACAGTCATAGAAGCTGGGCAATGGTGACACAAACCTTTAATCCCAGGAGTCAGGACAGTGAGGCAGATGGATATCTGTAAGTTCCAGGTTACCTAAGGCTACATGATACTGAATCATTCTAAAAGAGAAACAGAGCTGATTCCATCAATCCCAGCACTATAGAGATATATAAGATAGAAGCAGGGCATTCAATATTCAATCTTGGACAATTACTCTCCAGCCATGTTGAGGTGAGGATCACTCCAGCCCTGGTAGAGGTGAGACCTCTCTGGTAGCTTGACTGCTTTGCTTCTCTTATCTTCACCTTGAATCACAATCTCTGTATCTTGATTTTATTATTCAGGTTATACAATGTTTTATATTTAATTTCTTATTGTAAGTAGTATTTTAACTAACTTTTTCAGTGCATGAACCACAATGTGTATATTCTTATACGCTTATAACTTTTACTTACGCTTTATGAAATCTCATGCTCAAATTAGATATGGCTGCTGAATATACTCAGCAGTATACAAATCGAACATACTCATTACTCAATTTCCCAGTTCATGTATTCTTTTACTTGCTATTTATGCAGCCACTTCTAAACAATGAAGTGTCAGACAGTAAAATAAAACTTAATGTGTGAATAGCTTGAAGCTTTCATATCTGTATGCTACAAATTTGCATATTATATGCATTATTCTTATATTTAGTAGCTAATTTAAATGGGAGTATTCTCTGATTATGTCAAATGATCACTTTTACAAATGTATTCCTTATATACTGTCTGAATTGCTACAATGAAATGCTTTGGCTTTAGGAAGGAGTCACATGGAAGACAATTACATAAAGAGGTCTGCAAAATAATAAATAGGATTATTGTTTCCCTTCCACATATGAGGATATTATTTTTAAAATATATATCAATGAGACAGCATATAGTCCATTACTATAAATGGAATTTTCTGGCATTATAATTTTAAATTTCTATTCCTTCTAACTATATATGAAAAACTTTAAGAAGACAGAACGAGAGAAATAAAAAGTCCTATTTAAAATCACTACCTAGTCCATGATATTTTTGATACTAAGTCAAATAGCCCATGGTTAAAATCTGATAAATAATAGCCGAACAAACTGCTAATTGCTTAGTAATATCAACAAAAAACAGTTCACTGGTGTATTAACTTTAACAAGTAAACAAACAAGAAACAATAACTGTATTGGAAACTCATGGGTTAAGAGCCAGATCACCATCTCCATATTTTCTCTGTTTCATATGTAGCATTTAAAAACATGAATAAGCCTTCATTAATTGTTATGCAAAGCATATTTTCCCTCTCTAGAATTATTCTGTGTCACTGTATAATCCACTTTTGAATGTTCAACTCCTCTGCTTCATTAACTCCATGTGCCTACAGTTTAATAAAGCATATGCTATCTCCATGTAGCATGTTATTTTGACCCTAAAAATATCTTAGCCCAATTGTATACTAGTATTTGAGATAAAAGAAAAGAGAACATCATTTCTCAAAATTTTATTCTCCCGTTCCTAATGCCTATGAAATGCAAAGAAAAATTGGCACTGTTCAAAATGTAAGAAAATTTATCTAGGCTGTGGTGGGACACATCTTTAATCCCACAAATCAGGAAACAGATGCAGACAGATCTCTCTAAGGTTGAGGTCATCCTGGTCTACAGAACAAGTTCCAGTATATACTCCATAGACACACAGAGAAACCCTGTCTCAAAAAACCAAAAGTTAAAACACAATTAATATGTAAATTGTTAATTATTGTGCAGTATTTTATCATCTAAAGTGTGAGAATCACATTCATTAACACTTAACATAAATATTGAATAGTTTTCTTGAAATTCTTTCTAAAGTTTTAATTTTGGGATCTTTCCATAGCACTGAAAAAAAAAGTTGAACATGTATAAATAATCTTGTTGTTTCAAGTGAAATACTAGCAGATTTGCCAGGGAAAGACAACTACATACAAACATAGAGTTTCATTTAATTCTGAGCACCACCAGGGGAGTGCTAACTTTTCACATAAATAAATAAATAAATAAATAAATAAATAAATAAATAAATGTCTTATTATTTCTTGGTGTGGCTGAATATTAATGTTTTCACTTGCGGTTGTGATACTTCTTTTTGGCTTTTTTGGGGAGGCAGGGTATAGGTTTTGCTTCCTTCACATAATACATCCTGATTATGGTTTATGCCCCTTCTACTCCTCTCAGTTCCTCTCCACCTCCCCTCCCTTCCACAGCTATTGTGTCTCCTGTTAGAAAAGAAACAAGTTTTAAGGGGAAATAATGAGATACAACAAAATGTAATGAACTGTTTTCAATAAGATAAAACAAAACCTACATTTTGAAATGTGCTGAGACAAACAAACAGAAAGAATAAGCCAAAGAGAAGGCACAGAAACACCTCCTCCTAAGTGTACACACGAGTCAAACCAAAACACAAGACTGGACCATATTATTTGAAAGAAAGACCTGTGGAGTAACAGAGAGAGATGAGAAAAGGTACACATAAACAATAAAACAAAGCAAAAACAATGGTGTTACTGCCTGTGCTAATGGTGTTCTGTTCAGGATATGCTCTCCTGTGCCAAAGAGTTCAAACTATTCCCCACTCTCTCATCTAACTGCTTAAATCTATCTGGTTTTATGCGGAACGTGTTCTAAGCATGGGTGTATTTACACTCTAAAAATAAACATCCAGTTTGACCAGCACCATGTCTTTAAGATGCTGTTTTTTTTTCCATTGTATAATTCTGGCTTATTATCAAAAATCAGGTGTCCTCTTGTGTTTGGATATACCTTTGTGATAGGGGATGTCCTGTGTATGTGCTTATCTTATTAGTTGTTGAATAAAGCACTGTTGGCCATTAGGGAAGCATGATAGGTGGGACTAGGAGTCGAGAAGGATTCTGGAGATGAGAAGCACACGTAGTCACAATATAGGAAGACAGAGGAGTAAGAGGTCCGTACTCTGTTCTCCAGTAAGCGAAGACCACATGAAAATATTAAGATTAGCAATTATGGGTTAACAATTAAGTCAGAGCTATCCTATAAATATCATAGCAAACAGCCAACAACTTCATAATTAATATAGTGTACTGTGTGTTATTTGGGGGCTGAGACAGCGGCAGGCCTCAAGCAACTGGCAGGAAGACATGTTACACCTCTGCAGCTTCAACTCTATTCAACTGGACAGTGTTATCATTTATAACCTGATGAAATGCAATCATTTCAGATTGTGTCCTGGAAACTATCTCACTTAATGGTTACAGTCAGAAATTTTGCATTTTAGAATGCTCAATTTTTTACACATTTCAGTTTCAAGGAAAAAGGCAGAGATGTTGTCTTGCTAGTTTGGTACTGTGTAAAATTATAATTGGGGAATGGAATATGAGACTGAATAGAAATGTTCATTGTATCCCGATGTGGCTTATGGATTGGGAAGCACTGAAAATGATAGTCTCAATTACAATAACTACAGCATACAAGGTATCTCTCAACAGTTTGTTATTGATCTGAAACTATGTATGCTTTGTGTTTATGAAGAGAGTATGCCAAATAAATGTGTTGCAAAGGTGAATGTTGTAAATATAAATATTTGAGTGGAAATAATGCTTCAGTTTTCCCTAGCGTAAAAAGAGGCATTCAACGTTTTGCCTTCTTGTAAACCATAGAGGATTTCCCTTCATGTGATTGCTCTTTTGTCTTTTCCCACATGTAGATGAAAGAATAAGCTGTTTGAATTTAAAACACCAATATAATTAACATTTCATTTTCCCAGGGAGGATATAAAGGTCTTGGTTTATTCACTGCAACACTGATTTGGTTCTCTCGATGTCTCAGGAGTTAATAACAGAAAGCCACTAATTATTAAACAATGTGCTCTCTACCCTGTTTCTACCATTCATTAGTTTCTTCCACATGAATCCTAAATTTCTTTTTTTTCTTTAATTTTAGATAGCTTGCTTCACATGTCAATCCCAGATCCCTCTCCCTCCCCTCCTCCTGTACCTCCCCACCATACCCCCCAGGCTCCCACCCTATCCCCACTTCCTTCCACATATGGAATATCCAGAGTGTGTCATTTTGCTCAGGGCAGGGTCCAGGCACTCCCCTAAGAGTCCAGACTGAGAGAGCATCCCTCTTTGTTTTATGGATACATGAACTCTCTATGTATGCCAGGGATAATCACTGATCTACTGCCCAGGGCTCCATAGGTTGCCCAGGCCTCCTCACACCCAGGGGGTCTGGATCAGTCCCGTGCTGGCCTCCACACTGTCGGTCTGGGGTCCAAGAGCTCTCCCCTTGTTCAGATCAGCTGTCTCTGCTGGTTTTGCCAGCCCATTCTTTGCTCATTTGCTCATCGCTCCTCTCTCTGTGTCACTGGGTTCCATAGGTCTGGTTTTGATGCTCTTTGATTCTTGCTTAGCTCTCCCTTCTGAGTAATTGCTCCTTTTAGTAGTAAAAGCATGTTCTGGCAGCTGAGTGATTGTACTCAGTGTGTTTCTCACATACAAAATTTGCAAGTATTTATTTGTTTCTCTTTTGTTCTTTCTTGGCTCACATTTCTACTTTTGACAATTGTATTCATGTATACAATGTACTATGATCATATTCACCCCTGCTGCCCCTTTTAACACCTCTCCTCTCTCTTCCTCTCCTTATACTCCTATTCGTCTTCTTGACGAATCTGCTCCTTACTTCTGCCTTTCTGTATGTATGTGAATCATGGAATTGCCTAGAGCTATTGATTTATGTAGTGGAGGGCCTATTTATTGGATCATAGGGTAATTTATCAGTGGCTACAAAATGGGAGAAAAATACATCCTACCTTCCTCTAGCAATTATTAAGTACATAGTACACCTCTAAGAGGGGAGAGGTCTCACTTGCACTTCTCCATCCATGATGGAAGTCAAGGGTTGATCCTATGCAAATCTTGAATGGTTAAACCATAGTTGCTGTGTTTTAATGATCGTAATAGCCCTTGTAGGACAGAATCCAGTGTTTAACAGCCATGCCCCAGGACATAGGCAGTTAAAATATTTCTGAATCTATGATGTCAACCCTCTTCAATAAAAATGGGTACACTTTGGAGACACACAATCTGCAGAATGATATGATTCTCATGTGTTCATCTTTCCATTCCTTGCTACATTCTGTACAACGTAGAACGTGTATACAGATGCAGATAAATCCCATATGCATATGCAAGCATACGCACACAGGTCATTTCTGTATAATGCGGAATCTCTCCGACTTTAGTGTATTAGAGAAATGCATGACACATGTCATCTTTCAATTAACCTTTTGTGCATCTGAGACTTCTAAAATGCTAATCATTCAGAAGTGCCACTCCTGTATTGAATCATATGTTCAGGGTTTTACTTGTTATTCTTCAAGTCAAATTGTTACTTTTAGCAAGCTGTTGTTGTTTTAATTATTTGTACTTAAATTAGAAACAAGCTTGTTTTACATGTCAATTCCAGTTCCCTTTCCCTCCCCTCCTCCCTTGTCCCCCACTAGTCCCCTCTCCTACTCCTTTTCTGCTACTCAGGCAGGGTGAGACCTTCCATGGGAGATCTTCAAAGTCCATTACATCATTTGGGGTAGAACCTAGGCCCTTGCCCATGTGTCTAGGCTAAGAAAGTTTCCCTCTATGTGGAGTGGGCTCCCAAGATCCATTAGTATGCTGTTCCACTACCAGAGGCTTCCCTGGATTAACCAGACCTCCAAACTGACATCTTCATTCAGGTGGTCTACACCAGTCCAATGCTGGTTTCCCAGACATCAGTCTGGTGTCCATGATCTCCCCCTTGTTCAGGTCAGCTGTTTCTGTGAGTTTGTCCAACTTGATCTTGACCCCTTTGCTCATCACTCCTCCCTCACTGCAACTGCATTCTGGGAGTTCAGTTCAGAGTCTACCTGTGTGTGTCTGCTTCTGCTTCCATCAACTTTCAGTAGATCTTTAAATCTCTATAATGTAGAGAAGTTCCACATAGTGAGGCATCATGTTTTGCAATCCTTAACAGTTATTCTCTCATTGTACACCTGGAACCAGAATCCTTTAACACTTTGGAAACTCCCTGAAATAAGCTCTCAGTTCAACTTTTGTAAGCTATGATTTAACGATGAATGTAAAATACAGCTTAGTTATGAGAACAATCTTCATATCACAATGATCCCATTTTCTTTCACACCTGAGAAAACCCAATCTTTAATTCTCTGAACGTGGGACATTAGTACACATAGATTCCACATTTACATGAGTAATGTTCTTTCTGTGTTTTATTCTCTGTCAAAGGTGCAGTAGGATTCTGTATCTCTGAAACTGTTGTTAAATGCTCAGTAGTAAAACAATTAGGATCCACATTTTACTCACAGTCTATTAAAAACAGTCTAGCCCTTTTCTCTCATGCTTTGCCAAGTATTTAATGACTTTCCTTGTTATGCTATAGTAAGGCACATGCCATTTTTGTACAGTGTTCATCACAACAGTATCTCACATTTAGTTCACAAATTTGCTATCAGATCATTGTTGCTATCTGGCACAGAAAAGGCTGAGCTGTACTATGGCAAACTATGAGGATTTCTCTTACATGACTGAGAGATATGGGGATTAGAGTCCAATATCTACAACAGGCAGACTCAAATATATTGGAGAAAAAGGCTGTCCATAAACCAGCTTTCTCTTTTCTTATATGAAGCTCAGATCAATTTGTATGGTCTCACAAGAGATTATTGCATGCATAGCTACCCTCAGTAAACTCAAATTTTATAGTTGAAACAAAAAAATTAATAAATATCCCACTGATACCTAGATTCGTGTTTGATTAAATTGCTGGATAGTAAGTCCTACCTTAGTTGAGCATCAAAGTAACACTATGATTTGACCTTGGATACCCTGAACTCACAAGAGAAAGTCCGAAGGACAGGAAAAGTGTATGAAGGATTGACTGTGTTGTCACAAAACATGAAATATTATAAGATAAAAAACTATTTGGAGGTTTATCATTACAATTTTCATCATGTATTCCTTTCTGGTGTGTAATATTCTCTCTCTGTCTCTCGCTCTCTCTCTCTGTCTCTCTTTCATTGTGTGTGTGTGTGTGTATGTGTGTGTGTGTGTGTGTGTGTGTTTGCATGCTTGCCTGAGTATAGGTATACATGTGGGAGGACAGAATTGATCTAGGCTGTTTGCCTTGACCACACTCTACTTCTCTATTTTTGTCTGGCTCAGTTGCTGAACCTAGAGATCACCAATTTCTTAAGCCTTATTAGATACCTCAGACTGATGATCTCTGTGCATTATTTATGGTATATAGAGTAAAATAACTTTAGAATGCAATATATATTATATTTATGCATGTATATGTATATATGGATGTATTACAGTTGTGTATAGGCTGTGATCTGGTTTGTCCAAAAATGGCTGTCTACCAATCAAAGTCTAAGAATACAGAAGTTATCAGTCCATTAAGTTTGGTGGTCTTCATTATATACCATATTCCCAAAGAATTAGATTCTATTGCCAATAAATAAATGAAATTGCCAGTGAGAAAAAGAGTAAGCAGGGAAATACGAAGAGCTTTCTTCTACCATGTGTTTTTTACAGGATGCCACCAGAAGATGTGGCCGAGGTTTAAGGTGGATCTTCCTACTTTAAACGATCAGGAGCAATAGTAGGTTTTCCCATGTTCAGTGATGTAATTAAGACAAATCACTTTTGGATTCACACAGCTTCTTGGGTTTTAGTTAACTCCAAATGTAATCTAGTTGACAACCAATAGTAGACATCACAATCTGTCTTTGCTACTTGCGTGCTGTTATTGCAGGAGCATGCAGCTTTTGTTCGTGTGCTACAGAATCTAAACACAGGTCTAAATGTTTTTTTTGTTATACATTGATATAATTTTCCTCTTCTAATCTTAAAAACTGATTTTATGATAATATTAACTTATCCCATTTGAGTGAACTTGTTTTAAATTTTTATTTTGACTCTTTCCTCTCATACATATTTACTGTCCCTTCTACCCACCAATATACATTCAAACATTCCATCCTTAGACAGTTTAAAAGTTTGATAAGATGAATACATTCTGAAAATGTACATAATGACTGCAGTTAATAATAATTTAAATGGGCAGGCCTTGCAGATAGCAGCCCATTGCCATTGTGATGAACAACAACATGATGGAGATATGGGAAAAATAGGAAAATGGAGCAGTTAAACAGAACTGGAGTCAAGATGGCAGTGATTAGTGCACCCAGTAGGGTCACCACAGTGGGTTCCAGTATCTTAGGGCTCACACAGACAAAGACTCAGCCCCCAAACACTCTATAAGCCACAAAATGGTGTGAACTCTGTACAATAATGGAGGTCTGAGATGAGGAATAGTTCACTTTCTGGACTGTACTTCCTCTAAGGACCAGCATGGTCTCTGATATCATCAGAGGTCATTTTGATGTATGTAGTCCATGATGCTGCCCCAGGCCCTGATGAAGTCCATGTTCCACATCGACCTGTGCAATCTCTGTTGCGGGTGTGTTGTAATTACCTTGAAATCTTTTTCCTCAGGGGGCCATGCTGGTGTGAATGGCTTGTGTAGCCATTGGGGACCATGTCTGAATCTGAGGTCTTAGTGCAGCCAGAGTTTGTGTTGGTGTTCCTGGTTCATGTCACTACTGAGGACCATGTGCATGTCCACAGACTATGTTGCAGTCTGGTGCCATGTTGGTGTCCAAGGTTCAGGTCGCTGCTGAGGGCCTTTTCCATATCTGTGGCACTTCTGCAGCTGGATCCAGTGTGTGTGGTTCATGCTTGAACCAGAAACCATGTAAAGGCCCAAGACTTGTGCTCCTGGTGACTGTGATGAACAACGAGGCTACTTTTTCTGTGATATTGATGACTGAAGACATAAAATTTTGAGGGAGAGACTTGAAAGGATTCTGTGATAACCCCTAAACCCCCAACCCATGCCAAAAAAGTAAGAGCCTACACAGGAAGTCATTGAAGAGAACTCTCAAGTAGCTGATGTGGATGCTGAAATTTAGCTCTCAACAATTGATGCCTTCTTACAGGGCTGTGGGAGGGGAAGGACTCACTTCTATTTAAGAGTCAGGGCACTGAGAGTGGTCCCATGCCTCAGAGAATATGTAGACAACACAAATTAGACTTGTTTCCTTACTTTTATTTTTTTAGGTGGTGAAGTCACAATGTTGAGGGGGCCGGCATGGGAGGACTAGAAAGTGAGTGTGATCGCAGAACATGAATAGTAGTAACCAAATAACCAATGAAAAGTATAAGTTGAAAACAGTGGTAATTTAAGTATCATTAGTTGATTAGCTATTAAGCAGCCACATCATAAATTCAGTACAAGTATGTGACTTATCTTATGTTATCATTAGAAATTATACAGACATAATCTTATGTCATATAAGTTTATATAATACTCATTTCTTTTCTCCTAATAAATCAGAGCTTGTAGGACTATGACCTTGCTGATACTTATAATGGATTATTTCTTCTTTTTCTTTCTCATTTTCCTTTATCTGCCCTCTGCCCCACATCAGGAGTTCTTAGCTTCATATTTTTATCATAAGCTGCACAGATTCCATGAGGTTTTGAGTTTTATAATGTTGGAATCAATACAGTCAAATATGCACTTGACCTCTGTATATCTGATGAAAACGGGTACAGTAGATGAGAAACTCATGAATTCTGACAAGTAAAATTGGGTTTAACTTGAGAAGGAATGAGTATGAATGGAAACAGAACAAAAGCCCCTGATCCCTGGGAAAGAGCTGAAATCAATGCAAAACTTTAGAAAATCATTACATCCTTCTTCAAAGACAAAATGCAATCATTTGCACATATTGTGAAGTATCTCTATTTAATACTTTCATAATGTTCTAAAGAGAACATAAATGAAACTAGTTTGTGAAATTTCAAGCTAAGTGCTTTCTCTTTGTATAGCATCATTATTCAGACGGTCAAAGGTTCTATAGTTCATGCTTTCTTGAAACCAGGCCAGATATAATTTTTAATATCTATTCCACTGTTGAACTTTGGAGAGATATATTTTTAAAAATTACTATTCTTTGGAAAGTAAGAATGTAAAATGAATAAAAGTAAATTAGGTGAATTGCTTCCAATATTGCAACTCATGAGAGACTGAATGAATTTTAAATTGTGTTTTGTGTGAGTTCCCTTTCTAATTTTAGAGGTAATATAGTATACTAAGACAATTTCAAGGTTTTTTTTTCAAAATCCTCTAGTAAAGTTTCATTTATGGTGGGAAATGTGGAAATATTATAAAATGTTAAGAAGATGAATAATGAAAGTGTTGATAATTTCATAAACTGAGTATTAAGGAAACCAACAATCAGGAAAAATTTTACAGGTAATTCGTTATGTTCAAATAATACTACCTACTAGTGCCCTTGAGCTAGCCACAAGTGGACTTTGCATAATGCCACATAAAGACATATAAGGATTTATGAAAATGTGAAAGAAATCAGAATCAAAGTACTAGATGCAGAATAATACAGAGTGAAATGGCATGAAATACATCATCCATAATGTTGATCTTTGGTTATCTGAGATCCAGTGGCTTTTAGAGCCAAGATTGGAAAGCTTCTCTTTAAAAACTCTTAAACATGTTCTGGTAGAAGTGATCATGCAAATCACATTCAAGCACTTGTCTTTTCCAGCTTAAATGTCAGTGGAGAAAATGCAATGATATTAATATTTGTATAAATGTCTATAACAAGCTGATGTCTATTTGGACACCTCAGTTAGATAAAGACATAAGAGCAAAACAGTGATGGTGTGTACCATCACCTGCAATCTTCTCATGACTGACAGCACTGCACAAATGGAAGTGTCATTTACTGTCCACATTCATGTTCCTTGTCCTGTGGGGTAAAGATGTTATGATACTTAGAAGCAGTTTATCTAACAATAAATGAATTTTATATTGTCAGTGTCCACCAGTACAAAGATTATCTACATTGACTTTTAGAAGGGTATCACAGAAAAAAATGTCATGGCAATTAGAAACAATACTAAGCAGAGCAGAATGTTTAGGCAGGAAAAGATATAACTATGAAATTGATTTTATAGTTGAAATGAGCGGTTCCACATCCTAGAGGTGCAAGACCTGAGGAAGTTCTGGAAGCAGAACTCTTACACACTAAGGCAGATATTTTTATTCAATGGAAATCCTGGTGACATGAGGCGGATTTCAAGGAAAAACTTAAATGTAAAACCTGTTACATTTTTTCGTCTTTGATAGGTGACAGAAAGAAAACATTTCACCTTGTACACTTGGAGAACCATTGTGTATCCCTCCTCCCACTGATAGACAGGAATCCCAAAATTGTGGTAAGAAGATTCATCAAATGTGAGTTTGATTATTAAAGTCTAACTCTTAAGTAAAGTAGTCATAAGAATAACAGAAGAGACAATTCACAGCTGTCTTATATAGTAGATGGAAAGAACAATTTAAGACTCCAGAGGGACAACAGATTATTTAATGATTTATTTCTTTTTAAAATAATTTATTTTTTTATTTTGTTTGCATTGGTGTTTTGCCTATGTGTATGTCTGTGTCAGGGTGTTAGCTAGATCCTGGGGTTACAGACAGTCATGAGTTGACACAGGGTGCTGGGAAGTGAACCTGGGTCCTCCAGAAGAGCAGCCAGTCCTCTATATTCCATGAGTCATCTCTAAAGCCCCACGGGATTTATTTCTTGAAAGCAACATGCCACGCAGAGACAACTCACATAGGGATTAGAAATTGCGGCCGGGCGGTGGTGGGGCATGCCTTTAATCCCAGCACTCGGGAGGCTGACGCAGGCAGATCTCTGTGAGTTCGAGGCCGGGCTGGACCGAAAGCCTCCAAGACAATATAGGGAAATACTGTCTTGTAAACCCCCCCCCAAAAAAAAGAAATTGCAAGCATCCAGCCTGCATGAGTCTGCACAGGTCCTTCACCTATACGATTTGACTGTTAAACTGGTATTTTTGTGGGGCTCCTACCTGTGGAAACTGGAGTGTCTCTGACTCTTGCATGCACCTCAGACTCTTTTCCTCACGTTAGGTTGGGTGTTAGGATGCTTGCTTTGCCTATTGTATTTTGTTGTGTTTTATTTTGTTGTTTCATCCTGTAGGCCTGCTGTTTTCTTAAAAGGAAATGTAGGAGTAGATCTGGAGGAGAGAAGAAGTAAGGGAAGCTGGGAAAGGTAGAGGGGTGTGAAACTGTGCTCAGATGTATTGTGTGAGAGAAGACTCTATTTTCAATTTTTAAAAAAAGCAATAAAAAAAGAGAAAGAAAGAAACCCAGGAAACATGTTTGTAAGCTACTGGCATGCCCAATGAGAGAAAAACACAGCTGATTGGGACTCCTGGAAAAAAAGAAGATATGCTGTGCTACGAAATCTGTAAGCAATATAGACAAGAGTTTGCAGATGTAAAATTTACACTGTTCTTGGACATGTCCACAGCATAACAACAGTAGCATATGGTAATTGCTTTTGCAAATCCACATCAAAATTTCAGTAGGTAAATTAAGAACTTTATCTACCTGAATGCAGCAAACTTCCTGTTGTCTGGAGAACTCTTTCTCAAGTCAAAAAAAAACTCAGTTTCTTACACGTCCAAATACGCATAACGCAAATGAGTGGTTTGTGTTTATAATGAACCTCCTGACAATGAACAAAGTAAAAAAATTATTACAAAATAATATAAATTGCTCATAATCATATAAGGTGTGCGTTTCTTAATAAATAATACATTTCAGAATACCAGTTTTTTCACTTATAAATTTATTATAGAGTAAAACAAATGAGCATAGAGGGGTTCCTTAGAGGTGTTGAGGGAATGATATTTTATTCATTGAAAGTAAGGATTCAAAGATGCCCATTTTGCAGGCTAATTGGCAATAATTATAAATTTGAAATGTGATGTAACATCTCCATTGAATTAATTCTCAATTCCTCCAGTTTTATATTACCCATGTGTCTAGTTTTGCCCACTGTGAATGGACACTGCTGCAAAATATCTCCACAGAGACTATAAGTATCTGTGTATACCAGGTCTTCCTTCTGCCTCGTTACAATGTTTCACAGAACGCCCAAGTGCTATTCTTCTGCCTCGTGTTCTGAAATAAAGACAGAAGTCAATTACACCAGAAATGGAGCAAACTACAACAGCCTAAGAGGATCATATCCCACAATGTAGACACTAACAAGGGCAAAGTTTTCATTAGCACACCATTGTACACTCTGTGAGTGGCAACTAAATACTCAGTTTAAGCTATACTTACAATAGTCTGAGTTATGAAATAATTGTGTTCCATTAAAAAATGTTACTA